>NW_025533588.1:0-701596 GCF_020615455.1 Coregonus clupeaformis
TCTGATGGTTGGATAATTTTTATTCGACCTGCACACGAAGAGACAAAAAAATGATGTTAGCCCTTGGTGCAGCCACAGCTCTCGGGCACGTTGCTAGTTGAAGGTCAGGCAAAAGAGAACAGGTGCTGCATGCACACATTCAGTGCCTAACAACACACTATACAATACAAGTAAAATGATATACAACATAATTCTGACAAAATAAAAGACATACCTGTACACGAAGAGACAACACACAATAGGTTAGCCCTTGGTGCAGCCACAGCTCTCGGGCACCTGCGTGAGCACATAGAAACTCACTCAAACACTGACCCAAATACTCCCGAGTTACAATAGGTACCCAAATTAGCGAGCTTGGTGAAAGTTGTTAACATAAGTCTTTATATTGTCCACATTGTAACAAAACCTATAGTTGCGTAACAGCACTTTGTGTAACTTTAAAACAGTTTTATATTGACAAATTACAGCGCCAAGGACAACATACCTTGCTAGATCAGGCAAAAGAGAACAATAAGAGGGTACATAAATACAGATAACCCGCGATGGACCAAACCAAAATATACAAAACTTTTACAATTAGGTGTATTTACAATATAGATATATAAAAATGTTTGTACACCAAAAAATTACATTTGCTATGCAGCTGTAATTAAATAAAAACCACATTGAATTATTATTATTATTATAATTATTATTATTAACTTATTAACATCCCCTCTTGACCTGGCCTACTTGAACTGTCCTTGTGTGCAATTTGGTGCATAATCTAGGGGAACAACATCACACTACTACATTCACCCCTACTGTTTTACACTAGATTATAAACACAAAACAAAACACATTACCTCGAAGGTAACAAAGCAAAGAAAGAAAAAAAACATTTCACACCCACAGGGCGACAGAGTAACCCAGTGTAGTCCCTTAATTCTAGACCCACAAATGGTTGATCAGCTGGAAAGCTATCCCGTAAAGGATTAGGAAAAATAAGAGGTAGCTAATCCCTTATTCAACCCTATACAAAAAATGCCAAATACATTTTATGTTGATGAACTACACACAAAGTTACATGAATTGTCAACAATATTAGACAAACCCACAAATCACTCTAAGACCCACTTAGATTACCACATACACACAACAAAGAAAAGGTAGGCAAAGATTGTCACAGACCAGACTGACAAAGCATATTCAACCAAGTTAACAACATCAGGCACAGCACCATCCCAGCTGAGTGGAGTTTCACTATCAGAATTCTTGTAGGCTTTGGGGATCTCAGCCCCGAAACCTGAAGGATCTGGAGAAGGTCTGTATGGAGGAGCGGGCCAAAATCCCTGCTGCAGTGTGTGCAAACCTGATCAAGACCTACAGGAAACGTATGATCTCTGTAATTGCAAACAAAGGTTTCTGTACCAAATAATAAGTTCTGCTTTTCTGATGTATCAAATACTTATGTCATGCAATAAAATGCAAATTAATTACTTAAAAATCATACAATGTGATTTTCTGGATTTTTGTTTTACATTCCGTCTCTCACAGTTGAAGTGTACGTATGATAAAAATTACAGACCTCTACATGCTTTGTAAGTAGGAAAACCTGCAAAATCGGAAGTGTATCAAATACTTGTTCTCCCCACTGTATGTACTAGGGGTGTAACGATCCATCTACTACATCGATGTATTGATTTATATTCCTATGATCCAACTACATCGATCTGTGCTCGGCGAGTTGGCCTTTTGGACAACATATATCAATCTAACATCGTTTTAAAATGTAATAAATCGATTGTATCGATACTAGGAAATAACCCATTGGATTTAAGCACGTCAGACTTTATATGGATGTTTTTTCTTAGCACTTTTAATGATAAAGGCTTTAAACATTACTCGATTCAGTCTGCCTATCCGTGACGTCATCGCCCCGCGCCAGCAGCAGCGCAAAGGCGCAAAGACAACAAAACATAGCATGGCGGACGACAGAGAAGAAGCCGACGAGCGAGAAATTATCAAGCCACCATTGCGGTCCAGTGTGTCTGAACGAGTGTGGGTGTTCGATACCTGGGGTGACGCGAGAGTGCCCGGCCTGCCGCCTCCAGACCCAAAAGAACGCTGATGACATCGTGCAGTGAAATGTACTCCTTGCACATGTCCCTCTGTCCCTTTGGCTTTTCAACATCCTCTGTTTGTGTTGCTTAATTTCCCCCCTTGTCTCTGTAACTTTGGTGCATCCTTGTCTCTGCATCCTTGGCAGCCTAGAGGCCTACAGAAGCTGGGCACTAGCTAGCTTTATTTGCACTGTTATGAGTTTTTAAGCTAGCTACTCGACAGGCATTCATTATACAAAAATGGGGGAGATCTCTTTTAGGGAGAATTATCTATCAAAACATCATAAAACACATGCACACTTCTCCCCTGCGCAAAAAAATAAATCTGTTGTGTCTGTCCCAAACCCACTGGCACCGGTCTTTGTGGGCTGGACTTTGTTGATACAAATGTTGAAAGTTTGCTAACGAGAGGCAGAATAGACAGGCAGAGTAGAGAGATGGAAAGACAACCTGAACCTCCATGCATGACCAAATTCATTTATAGATTTCATTTATTTTCAACAGGATATTTTCTGTTTTTCATTTGTCGGCTTTTGATCGACTAAAATCCAGCAATTACCGGCTAACAGAAAGTCTAGACTTGGGGATGTGACCCAATCAGCCTCCCAGTCTGTGAACTCTAGTTGGGGGTGTGGACTGTGGAGATGACCCCTGAGCAGTGTGGAGGACCCAGTGTTCTCCCTTCCAGCTTGCCCCCCAATGACACAGCCGTCCTGTGTGTGAGTGTACGTGTGTGGGTGTGAGCGTGTGCTAGATTGTGTAGATCGTCTGCCTGCAGCCTTCGTTTGTTTATGTCATGTCTGTCAGTAAGACACATACCAGATATGCAGTAGCGGTGCGTGGGTAAAATCACTGGGGAAGCCAAGCCAAGCCAGTATAAAAGCCATATTACAACCTACATTTCCCAGCTCATACAGAAAGTATTCAGACCCCTTGACTTTTTCCAACTTTTGTTACGTTACAGCTTTATTCTAAAATTGATTAAATAAATAAAAATCCTCAGCAATGTACACACAATATCCCACAATGACAAAGCAAAAACAGGCTTTTAGACATTTTTGCTAATTTATGAAAAATGTAAAACAGAAATACCTTATTAACGTACAGTACCAGTCAAAAGTTTGGAAACACCTACTCATTCCAGGGTTTTTCTTTATTTTTACTATTTTCTACATTGTAGAATAATAGTGAAGACATCAAAACTATGAAATAACACATATGGAATCATGTAGTAACCAAAAAAGTGTTAAACAAATCAAAATATATTTTATATTTGAGATTCTTCAAAGTAGCCACCCTTTGCCTTGATGACAGCTTTGCATTCTGCAGCGATTTTTTTTCGCACCATTTAAAAAAAATAGTTTTGCTTTGTCATAATGGGGTATTGTGTGTCGATTGACGAGAAAAAAACAACAATTTAATCAATTTTAGAATAAGGCTGTAACGTAACAAAATGTGGAAAAAGTAAAGTGGTCCGAATACTTTCCGAATGCACTGTATGTTGTGATAATTGTGTTGTTTGTTCTATAACCCATTCGTTCGTTCACCACCATGATATACAATAAGGCCGAGACAACAAAAAGACAACAGTCACACAGTGGCGGAATAAATTCAATTACACATACGTTTGTTTCATCACAAAACCGGAGAGCAACATCCGAATTCCACAAAGAAAATATTGCATGTAACAAACAGTTACAGTGGGGGAAAAAAGTATTTAGTCAGCCAACAATTGTGCAAGTTCTCCCACTTAAAAAGATGAGAGAGGCCTGTAATTTTCATCATAGGTACACGTCAACTATGACAGACAAATTGAGAAAAAACTAATCCAGAAAATCACATTGTAGGATTTTTTATGAATTTATTTGCAAATGATGGTGGAAAATAAGTATTTGGTCACCTACAAACAAGCAAGATTTCTGGCTCTCACAGACCTGTAACTTCTTCTTTAAGAGGCTCCTCTGTCCTCCACTCATTACCTGTATTAATGGCACCTGTTTGAACTTGTTATCAGTATAAAAGACACCTGTCCACAACCTCAAACAGTCACACTCCAAACTCCACTATGGCCAAGACCAAAGAGCTGTCAAAGGACACCAGAAACAGAATTGTAGACCTGCACCAGGCTGGGAAGACTGAATCTGCAATAGGTAAGCAGCTTGGTTTGAAGAAACCAACTGTGGGAGCAATTATTAGGAAATGGAAGACATACAATACCACTGATAATCTCCCTCGATCTGGGGCTCCACGCAAGATCTCACCCCGTGGGGTCAAAATGATCACAAGAACGGTGAGCAAAAATCCCAGAACCACACAGGGGGACCTAGTGAATGACCTGCAGAGAGCTGGGACCAAAGTAACAAAGCCTACCATTAGTAACACACTACGCCGCCAGGGACTCAAATTCTGCAGTGCCAGACGTGTCCCCCTGCTTAAGCCAGTACATGTCCAGGCCCGTCTGAAGTTTGCTAGAGTGCATTTGGATGATCCAGAAGAGGATTGGGAGAATGTCATATGGTCAGATGAAACCAAAATATAACACTTTGGTAAAAACTCGTTGTGTTTGGAGGACAAAGAATGCTGAGTTGCATCCAAAGAACACCATACCTATTGTGAAGCATGGGGGTGGAAACATCATGCTTTGGGGCTATTTTTCTGCAAAGGGACCAGGACGACTGATCCGTGTAAAGGAAAGAATGAATGGGGCCATGTATCGTGAGATTTTGAGTGAAAACCTCCTTCCATCAGCAAGGGCATTGAAGATGAAACGTGGCTGGGTCTTTCAGCATGACAATGATCCCAAACACACCGCCCGGGCAACGAAGGAGTGGCTTCGTAAGAAGCATTTCAAGGTCCTGGAGTGGCCTAGCCAGTCTCCAGATCTCAACCCCATAGAAAATCTTTGGAGGGAGTTGAAAGTCCGTGTTGCCCAGCAACAGCCCCAAAACATCACTGCTCTAGAGGAGATCTGCATGGAGGAATGGGCCAAAATACCAGCAACAGTGTGTGAAAACCTTGTGAAGACTTACAGAAAACGTTTGACCTGTGTCATTGCCAACAAAGGGTAATATAACAAAGTATTGAGAAATTTTTGTTATTGACCAAATACTTATTTTCCACCATAATTTGCAAATAAATTCATAAAAAATCCTACAATGTGATTTTCTGGAAATGTTTTTCTCATTTTGTCTGTCATAGTTGACGTGTACCTATGATGAAAATTACAGGCCTCTCTCGTCTTTTTAAGTGGGAGAACTTGCACAATTGGTGGCTGACTAAATACTTTTTTTCCCCACTGTACATGAACTACAGCATGTTTTTGACAGTTTACTAAACAACTACAACAGGAGCACTGCCTGTGCTATTCCAACACCATTTAAACTTAAACATTTAAACATCATCAAATCAACTACGCTATATATGCTTAGTTTCATGCAGTTAAAACAATCTTAAAGAGACCAAAAACAATTTAGTCCAATCAATGTTCCTAAATATCATGTGGCTGTCCATGGTACTGATTTCTGTGTGTGTGTTTGTGTGTGTGTGTGTGTGTGTGTGTGTGTGTGCGTGTGCAAGTAAAAAAATGTTTAGACTCACACTAGTTGTAGACTAGTTGAACATCAATGCCATCCTCCTCTCTTTCATGTTGGCAAAACGGTCTATGGCTCTGAAATACAGTACGATTTTAGTTTTTGTTGTCATAGCTAAAATGCTTGCTAGCCTAACTTCCTCGTACGGGCAACAAGGAACCAGCTAAGTTAGCTAGCTAGTTAATGTGAGCTTACTAGGCTACATATTGAACTTCAATCGTCTCAGGCCAGTGGCACAATATATTAATTTATGCTTAGATCAGAATTGCCATCATAATCATTGGCCTATACAGATAATTAAGTCAAAAACACAATCCAAATCCCCATCTCCATCCATGGCTTAGGAAAGGGACGATTTAGCAAGCTAGATACTGCAGGACAACAACAAAAGCAGACCAGAAACAGACATGTTTTTCTGACAATGTGATTTGATTGGTGTGAAGCCAAATCCAAACTGGCCTCCCTTTGGGGGCCTTTTGCTGCACCAGGACAACCCACAGTTGAGGTCAGCTCAACGCTGATTGGCTAATTATTTTATACATTTTTTTATCAAGGGAGGCCAAATGCTTGCTGGCATCAATCAATCAAATGCTACTGTCATACTCTTTTGGTCCAGACAGCATTAGATAAATGGGCTACACATACTGAGACAGAGGGGTGCTGTTTCCCTCGCTCTGATGATTTCTCCGGTGAGATTCAGCCATTTGCGAATTGAAGGAAAATTATGAAAACACAGAGAGACAAAAGAGAAATGATTTTATAATTTAAAAAATGTTATTGGTCAAATATTTGGGGAAGCCTGGCTTCCCTTGGCATCCATGAACACACACCACTGCAGATATGTTGTTTACAAGTACTCATGGGTTTACCAAAGTTATACAAATTATGATTTAATCATAGTCCCGTGTAGCTCAGTTGGTAGAGCATGGCGCTTGCAACGTCAGGGTTGTGGGTTTGTTTCCCACGGGGGACCAGTATGAAAAAATTTATGCACTCACTAACTGTAAGTCGCTGTGGATAAGAGCGTCTGCTAAATGACTAAAATGTAAATAATAACCACGTGATATGAGGTAATATTAGTGGAACATGAAATGGTATACAATTCATTTCAGTAATTGTAATCCTTTGCATTCTCCCAGCAGTTAGCGTAAAATATTTTGCTTCCTCTGACCTGTGTATCATCTAACCAGCAGATGGAGGAATTTTACTGACCTCATTTACAGTCTTATCTTACTGGCAGCTACAAAATAACTTTGGAAAATATGTGAAATTGATGACAAAATACTTTTTGCCCTTGTTGAGATTACTATAACCAGACAGGATGACAGGGTCATCTGAGGCAGCGCTTGAAGCCAAGTGCTGGGTATACGAAATGAGCTGAGGTAGAACTGCTTGTCATCCGGTCCCACACACTGTCACCAGTGCGAGCAGAAATAGCTTCAGCAACACCTTCACCCACACTGTGACAGAGCACCTCAGAACATACACACATAACAGAGTGACTGGGGAACAATGCTGCCACTGGTGTCCCCACCCACAGACCACAACCCCCATTGTTCTGCTTTAGGGAGGAACATACACAGCCCAAGTGTTAATGAGCTAAATGCTTCACACCGCCCAACACAAATATAGACAGGGTGTGTTGGACCATGCCTCATGTATACACACACACACACACACACACACAATTTTTAAAATACTTCTGAGTTACTGTACAGTAAACACAAACTGGTCGAATAAACAGTATTTTTCAGCGGAGGCTGCTGAGGGGAGGACAGCTGGTTCTCTATTGCTCCTCTATTGTGCCTCAAGCAAGGGGGGAGGCCAATTACATGAGAGGGCATCATCAGACCAACTCCTTGAATGCCCTACTCCTTGAAGTTGTCTAAAAAACACTATTTTGCCCAGACAATATAATAATGTTTTATCCTTTAGTGTGTGTACTTTACTGTATTTAAACTTGGGATATCACTTTTCAACAGGAAAAGTCAAAATAAATTGCTAGAGGACATCTTTAAGTCAATGCTGTCTATACATTTATTTGTTCATATTCCCATGCATTGCTAATGACCGTGATATACTGTGCATGACCCCTTTATGCAGTATGCCCATAATGGTGCAGGTGATCCAGTGTGGCTCTGTTGGTAGAGCATGGTGCTTGCTATGCCAAGGTTGTGAATTTGATTCCCACGGAGGACAAGAATGAAAATGTCTGCTAAATGACTAACATGTTCAACTGAATTTGTTACAGATGTGTGTCTAACATGACAGACAACGCTCTGGGGTCTGTAGAGTGAGTGTTTGTGTGTTGGATCACATCAATAATGTGATTGTCTGGGGCTGTGCATGGGTGACTGCTTGGCTTGTAGTGGGTATTTCAAATCAAATCAAATCAAATGTTATTGGTCACATGCGCCGAATACAACAGGTGCAGACATTACAGTGAAATGCTTACTTACAGCCCTTAACCAACAGTGCATTTATTTAAAAATAAATAAAACAACAACAAAAAAAAAGTGTTGAGAAAAAAAAGAGCAGAAGTAAAATAAAATAACAGTAGGGAGGCTATATGTACAGGGGGGTACCGGTGCAGAGTCAATGTGCGGGGGCACCGGCTAGTTGAGGTAGTTGAAGTAATATGTACATGTGGGTAGAGTTAAAGTGACTATGCATAAATAATTAACAGAGTAGCAGCAGCGTAAAAAGGATGGGGTGGGGGGGCAGTGCAAATAGTCCGGGTAGCCATGATTAGCTGTTCAGGAGTCTTATGGCTTGGGGGTAGAAGTATTTTGGACCTAGACTTGGCACTCCGGTACCGCTTGCCGTGCGGTAGCAGAGAGAACAGTCTATGACTAGGGTGGCTGGAGTCTTTGACAATTTTGAGGGCCTTCCTCTGACACCGCCTGGTATAGAGGTCCTGGATGGCAGGAAGCTTGGCCCCAGTGATGTACTGGGCCGTACGCACTACCCTCTGTAGTGCCTTGCGGTCGGAGGCCAAGCAGTTGCCATACCAGGCGGTGATGCAACCAGTCAGGATGCTCTCGATGGTGCAGCTGTATAATTTTTTGAGGATCTGAGGACCCATGCCAAATCTTTTCAGTCTCCTGAGGGGGAATAGGCTTTGTCGTGCAGTCTTCACGACTGTCTTGGTGTGTTTGGACCATGATAGTTTGTTGGTGATGTGGACACCAAGGAACTTGAAGCTCTCAACCTGTTCCACTACAGCCCCGTCGATGAGAATGGAGACGTGCTCAGTCCTCTTTTTTTTCCTGTAGTCCACAATCATCTCCTTTGTCTTGGTCACGTTGAGGGAGAGGTTGTTGTCCTGGCACCACACGGCCAGGTCTCTGACCTCCTCCCTATAGGCTGTCTCATCGTTGTCGGTGATCAGGCCTACCACTGTTGTGTCGTCGGCAAACTTAATGATGGTGTTGGAGTCGTGCCTGGCCATGCAGTCATGGGTGAACAGAGAGTACAGGAGGGGACTGAGCACGCACCCCTGAGGGGCCCCTGTGTTGAGGATCAGTGTGGCAGATGTGTTGTTACCTACCCTTACCACCTGGGGGCGGCCCGTCAGGAAGTCCAGGATCCAGTTGCAGAGGGAGGTGTTTAGTCCCAGGATCCTTAGCTTAGTGATGAGCTTAGAGGGCACTATGGTGTTGAATGCTGAGCTGTAGTCAATGAATAGCATTCTCACGTAGGTGTTCCTCTTGTCCAGGTGGGAAAGGGCAGTGTGGAGTGCAATAGAGATTGCATCATCTGTGGAACTGTTGGGGCGGTATGCAAATTGGAGTTGGTCTAGGGTTTCTGGGATAATGCTGTTGATGTGAGCCATGACCAGCCTTTCAAAGCACTTCATGGCTACAGACGTCAGTGCTACGGGTCGGTAGTCATTTAGGCAGGTTATCTTAGAGTCCTTGGGCACGGGGACTATGGTGGTCTGCTTGAAACATGTTGGTATTACAGACTCAGTCAGGGACATGTTGAAAATGTCAGTGAAGACACTTGCCAGTTGGTCAGCACATGCTCGGAGTACACGTCCTGGTAATCCGTCTGGCCCTGCGGCCTTGTGAATGTTGACCTGCTTAAAAGTCTTACTCACATCGGCTACGGAGAGCGTGATCACATAGTCATCCGGAACAGCTGGTGCTCTCATGCATGCTTCAGTGTTGCTTGCCTCGAAGCGAGCATAGAAGTGGTTTAGCTCGTCTGGTAGGCTTGTGTTACTGGGCAGCTCGCGGCTGTGCTTCCCTTTGTAGTCTGTAATAGGTATTTATTATGGATCCCCGTTAGCTGCTGAGGGGGGAGACCGAGTCGAGACCGAGACCGGGAGGGGGGCAAGGGGTCCAAGACCAGAAAAATGCGAGTCCAATTCAAGAACATGATTGTAATTGTGTCAAATCGCCACCATAAAAATAGTTCAAAATGTCCAGTATTTCTGTCTTCATATTTCAGACGACCATAAAATGTTTCATCATGTTTTTACAAAAATATAGATTTAGAGTTAGATAAACTTGGATTTTTCCGCAGGGACATATACAGGATACTACCATCCACAACATAACATTCACTCCAAATCAAAACTCCAAACCTACAACCTGATTTTGGCAAAATTACATGGAAGGATTTCTAATGCCAAAGATTCTTATTTCCAAGCTATAAAGAAAATGCTCAGGCAAACAAACAGAAACCTGAAAACACCATCCAACCTGGAACTGAGTGAGTAATGTTTAGTCTGAAGTTACTTTTAAAGCTAAGAAAAAAAATACATTACAATGATATATTTCACTTTATAAGGACTGAATGCTAAGTTAAGGCTAACAAGCTTAACTTAGGCTACCAAACAGATATGACTGCTACTTCAATAAGCACTGAGGTGTGAAGTATGAGGTGTCAAAGCCCTTGAGCCCAACAATGGCAGGAGAGTTTTAAAGCCTACCCCACCCAATTGCAGAGGCCTTTGAAGGCCCCTGGATTCAACTCTATTTTGAACTGATATGCAGCCAGGTCACTTCAATTGTAAATTACCTCAATTAGAAACAATATTTTTCCTTTGGTAACATCAGAGGATATCCTCCTCGCAATCTCCAAAATACAACAGCCACAGGACAACTTTGTTTGGACGTAGCTAGCTGTGATCTTCTACAACAAATCTGTCTCCCGAAAAAGTTTCTCCCAAGTGGGTGTGACACCTACTCCCGTTGACTGCTGCACTGCTGCTTGGATTCCACCTGGCGATCTGTTCACCGTCTGCCCTGTCTCCCCATGTCTGGTACAGGTACCCCCGCAACACTCCACACTCTCTCCCGAGCTTTCGCTCGCCTCTAGCACATACGCTCTCTTGAGGCGAGTGACTCTGAACTTACGATGGATAGCCCCGAGTCGTTATAATTTTTTATTGTGCTTTATGCTATTTGTCTCATGAGTCCTGTGTGCATTGTTGACTATGACCTTGCTTGTTTACCCGCCCGTGGGACAGAATATGTTTGTTCCCACACTCGGGACTCTGACTCTCTATTGGTTACACGGTCTCTTGGACTCCCATCCTATTCTAACCACCTCTCGCTGGCATTGTATTCATGTTACCTGATGAAATTGCTGTACAATATGATCTTGTTGCCATCTGATGCACATTCAAATGTCATAAAAAAATCAACACTACAGAGCTTTCCCTGTCCTCGGCCGTGCCCTGATTGTATTACTGCTGATGATATCTGGAAATGTGCATGTACACCCTGGTCAATCTACTGTTGCTAGGCCCAATTCTGACTTGTGCTCTGATATCTGCTTCACTGATTTCTGCTCACGTAAAAGCCTGGGCTTTCTGCACGTTAATACAAGAAGCTTATTACCTCAAATTGATCAATTGAAAGTGTGGGTTCACAGCTCCAATCCAGATGTGTTGGTCATTACTGAGACATAGTTAAGAAAGAGTGTTTTAAACACTGATGTTAACCTTTCTGGTTATAACCTTTTTCGGCAAGACAGATGTTGCAAAGGTGGTGGAGTAGCAATCTTTACCAAGGAACACCTTCAGTGCTCGGTTGTCTGCACCACATCTGTCCCCAAACAATTTGATTTGCTGGTTTTAAGCATTACACTTTCAAATAGCTCTTTGTTGACTGTTGCTGGGTGTTATCGTCCACCATCAGCACCGGCCTGTACCCTACCTGCCCTAAGCCCTCTCCTGGCCCCTTACACTAAGTCTGAATTTGTCCTGCTAGGTGACCTAAACTGGGACATGTCACTCCCTAAATCTTTCTCAGATTATTACCAATCCCACAAGATATGACTCCAAACACCCAGAAAAGGCCACTCTCCTTGATGTTATCCTCACAAATAATCGTGATAGGTATCAGTCTGGTGTTTTCTGTAATGACCTTCATGATCACTGTTTTACAGCCTGTATTCATAATGGCTACTCAGTGAAACGACCTGTCCTGATTTGTCATAGACACTTGCTAAAAAACTTTAATGAGCAAGCCTTCCTTCATTACCTGGCCTCTGTAAATTGGTATAGAATCAGCTTGATCCCATCTGTTGAAGATGCTTGGACCTTCTTTTTTAATATTTTCAGTGGTATTGTTAACAAACAGGCCCCCATAAAGAAAATGAGAATTAAAAACAGGTTCAGCCCCTGGTTTGACCGTGAACTGGTAGAGTTATTCCACCTCAAGAATTCCATTTGGCGAAAGGCTCTGCACACGCTTACTCAGGCTGAATGGCTCTCGTTCAGGCAAATTAGAAATAAGTGCACTCAGCCTATCCGGAAGGCTAAAGTTAGTTACTCTAAGGAGCAGTTCTCTCTCTGTGGGTCTAACCCCAAGAAGTTCTGGAAAATGGTTAAAGACTTGGAGAATAAACCCTCCTCCTCACAGCTGCCCATGTCCCTTAATGTTGATGATGTGGTTGTTACTGACAAAGAGCACATGGCTGAGCTCTTTAATCACCACTTCATTAAGTCAGGATTCCTATTTGACTCAGCCATGCCTCCTTGCCCGTCCAACATTTCCTCATCTCCCGGTCCTTCTAATGCGAATAGCCCCGATGCTCCTCCCTCTTTTTCCCCTGCCCCGCTACAAAGTTTCTCCCTGCAGCCGTACACGGAGTCAGAGGTGTTAAAGGAGCTCCTTAAACTTGACACCAAAAAACCATCTTGGTCAGATGGTTTAGCTCTCTCATCCATTTATATGCAGATGATACAGTCTTATACTCAGCTGGCTTTTATGTTTAACGCTCTACAACAAAGCTTTCTTAGTGTCCAACAAGCTTTCTCTGCCCTTAACCTTGTTCTGAACACCTCCAAAACAAAGGTCATGTGACTTGGTTAGAAGAATGCCCCTCTCCCCACTGGTGTGATTACTACCTCTGATGGTTTAGAGCTTGAGGTAGTCACCTCATACAAGTACTTGGGAGTATGGCTAGACAGTACACTGTCCTTCTCTCAGCACATATCAAAGCTGCAGGCTAAGGTTAAATCTAGACTTGGTTTCCTCTATCGTAATCGCTCCACTTTCACCCCAGCTTCCAAACTAACCCTTATTCAGATGACCATCCTACCCATGCTAGATTACGGAGACGTAATTTACAGATTGGCAGGTAAGGGTGTTGTCTATACCATTCGGCCATCAAATGTGCCACCAATGCTCCTTATAGGACACATCACTGCACTCTATACTACTCTGTAAACTGGTCATCTCTGTATAGTCGTCGCAAGACCCACTGGTTGATGCTTATTTACTCTTAGGCCTCACTCCCCCATATCTGAGATACCTACTGCAGCCCTCATCCTCCATATACACCACTCGTTCTGCCAGTCACATTATGTTAAAGGTCCCCAAAGCACACACATCCCTGGGTTGCTCCTCTTTCCAGTTCGCTGCAGCTAGTGACTGGAACGAGCTGCAAAAAACACTCAAACTGGACAGTTTAATCTCCATCTCTTCATTCAAAGACTCAATCATGGACACTCTAACTGACAGTTTTGGCTGCTTCGCGTGATGTATTATTGTCTCTATCTTCTTGCCCTTTGTGCTGTTGTCTGTGCCCAATAATGTTTGTACCATGTCTTGTGCTGCTACCCTGTTTTGCTGCTGTCATGTTGTGTTGCTACTATGTTGTTTTCATGTTGGGTTCCTACTTGCTGTGTTGTCGTGTGTTGCTGCCATGCTATGTTGTGGTCTTAGGTCTCTCTTTATGTAGTGTTGTGTTGTCTCTCTTGTTGTGATGTGTGTTTGGTCGTATATTTATATATATTTATTTTTTAAATCACAGCCCCCGTCCCCGCAGGAGGCCTTTTGCCTTTTGGTAGATAAGAATTTGTTCTTAACTTACTTGCCTAGTTAAATGTTAAATAAAAAAAATTAAAAAAACATATAGTTGAGCTGGTTAAGACGCTAAGGTTTAAAGGTGGCTTTTTCTACAGAAACAGATCGTGCCTTTCTCTAAGCAGATTATTCAGTCAACCTTTTAATCTGTTCTTGATTATGGTGATATTATTTATCAAAGTGCAGCTGCTACTACTCTTAAACCTTTGGATGCCATCTACCATAGTGCCCTTCGTTTTGCTACAGGTGACAGTTTTGATGCTCATCTCCGCATCCTGTATCAAAAAATTGACTGGACTTCGCTAAAGACCCGTAGATCTTTTTGTTTCATAAACGTCCATCTTATCTAACTTTGCCATTGAAGTATAGACACCTGAGTTGCCTAACCCTTTCACAGTATTGGTTAAATCTTGAGGTTCCTAGGGTCTCCACCGAGCTTCACTACCCTCACGATAAACAATCACACACAAAGACAAGGGGGCAGAGGGAACACTTATACAGGTACTGATGAGGGGATATGAACCAGGTGTGTGTAGTATACAAGACAAAACAAATGTAATGATGAGATGAGGAGCGGCAGTGGCTAGAAGGCCGGTGACGACGAAAGCCAAAGCCTGCCCGAACAAGGAGAGTAGGCAACCTCGGAGGAAGTCATGACACATATTTTATTTGTGCTTTCCATGACTGTGTTCTTGTTTTTTAATATATACATATATATATATATATATATATATATATATATATATATATATATATATATATATATATATATATATTTTTTTTTATATATACACTGCTCAAAAAAATAAAGGGAACACTAAAATAACACATCCTAGATCTGAATGAATGAAATAGTCTTATTAAATACTTTTTTCTTTACATAGTTGAATGTGCTGACAACAAAATCACACAAAAATTGGAGGTCTGGATTTGGAGTCACCCTCAAAATTTAAGTGGAAAACCACACTACAGGCTGATCCAACTTTGATGTAATGTCCTTAAAACAAGTCAAAATGAGGCTCAGTAGTGTGTGTGGCCTCCACGTGCCTGTATGACCTCCCTACAACACCTGGGCATGCTCCTGATGAGGTGGCGGATGGTCTCCTGAGGGATCTCCTCCCAGACCTGGACTAAAGCATCCGCCAACTCCTGGACAGTCTGTGGTGCAACGTGGCGTTGGTGGATGGAGCGAGACATGATGTCCCAGATGTGCTCAATTGGATTCAGGTCTGGGGAACAGGCGGGCCAGTCCATAGCATCAATGCCTTCCTCTTGCAGGAATTGCTGACACACTCCAGCCACATGAGGTCTAGCATTGTCTTGCATTAAGAGGAACCCAGGGCCAACCGCACCACTATATGGTCTCACAAGGGGTCTGAGGATCTCATCTCGGTACCTAATGGCAGTCAGGCTACCTCCGGCGAGCACATGGAGGGCTGTGCGGCCCCCCAAAGAAATGCCACCCCACACCATGACTGACCTACCGCCAAACCGGTCATGCTGGAGGATGTTGCAGGCAGCAGAACGTTCTCCACGGCGTCTCCAGACTCTGTCACGTCTGTCACATGTGCTCAGTGTGAACCTGCTTTCATCTGTGAAGAGCACAGGGCGCCAGTGGCGAATTTGCCAATCTTGGTGTTCTCTGGCAAATGCCAAACGTCCTGCACGGTGTTGGGCTGTAAGCACAACCCCCACCTGTGGACATCGGGCCCTCATACCACCCTCATGGAGTCTGTTTCTGACCGTTTGAGCAGACACATGCACATTTGTGGCCTGCTGGAGGTCATTTTGCAGGGCTCTGGCAGTGCTCCTCCTGCTCCTCCTTGCACAAAGGCGGAGGTAGCAGTCCTGCTGCTGGGTTGTTGCCCTCCTACGGCCTCCTCCACGTCTCCTGATGTACTGGCCTGTCTCCTGGTAGCGCCTCCATGCTCTGGACACTACGCTGACAGACACAGCAAACCTTCTTGCCACAGCTCGCATTGATGTGCCATCCTGGATGAGCTGCACTACCTGAGCCACTTGTGTGGGTTGTAGACTCCGTCTCATGCTACCACTAGAGTGAAAGCACCGCCAGCATTCAAAAGTGACCAAAACATCAGCCAGGAAGCATAGAAACTGAGAAGTGGGCTGTGGTCACCACCTGCAAAACCAGTCCTTTATTGGGGGTGTCTTGCTAATTGCCTATAATTTCCACCTGTTGTCTTTTCCATTTGCACAACAGCATGTGAAATGTATTGTCAATCAGTTTTGCTTCCTAAGTGGACAGTTTGATTGCACAGAAGTGTGATTGACTTGGAGTTACATTGTGTTGTTTAAGTGTTCCCTTTATTTTTTGAGTGTATATATATTTATATATACAGTACCAGTCAAAAGTTTGGACACACCTACTCATTCAAGGTTTTTCTTTATTTTTAAAATTTTCAACATTGTAGAATAATAGTGAAGACATCAAAACTATGAAATAACATGCCTTGATGACAGCTTTGCACACTCTTGGCATTCTCTCAACCAGCTTCACCTGGAATGCTTTTACAACAGTCTTGAAGGAGTTCCCACATATCCTGAGCACTTGTTGGCTGCTTTTCCTTCACTCTGACGTCCGACTCTCTGTGGAGGCCAGGTCATCTGATGAAGCACTCCATCACTCTCCTTCTTGGTCAAAAAGCCCTTACACAGCCTGGAGGTGTGTTTTGGGTCACTGTCCTGTTGAAAAACAAATGATAGTCCCACTAAGCGCAAACCAGATGGGATGGCGTATCGTTGCAGAATGCTGTGGTAACCATGCTGGTTAAGTGTGCCTTCAATTCTATATAAATCACCAACAGTGTCACCAGCAAAGCACCCCCACACCATCACACCTCCTCCTCCATGCTTCACGGTGGGAACCACACATGCGAAGATCATCCGTTCACCTACTCTGCGTCTCACAAAGACATGGCAGTTGGAACTAAAAATCTCAAATTTGGACTCATCAGACCAAAGGACAGATTTCCAACGGTCTAATGTCCATTGATCATGTGTCTTGGCCCAAGCAGGTCTCTTCTTATTATTGGTGTCCTTTAGTTACATTTACATTTTAGTCATTTAGCAGACTCTCTTATCCAGAGCAACTTACAGTTAGTGCATACATACATTGTATTTTATTTTATTTTTTCATACTGGAATCGAACCCACAACCCTGGCGTTGCAAATGCCATGCTCTACCAACTGAGCTACATCCCTGCCACTTTAGTAGTGGTTTCTTTGCAGCAATTCGACCATGAAGACCTGATTCACACAGTCTCCTCTGAATAGTTGATGTTGAGATGGGTCTGTTACTTGAACTCTGTGAAGCATTTAATTGGGCTGCAATCTGAGGTGCAGTTAACTCTAATGAACTTATCCTCTGCAGCAGAGGTAACTCTGGGTCTTCCTTTACTGTGGCGGTCCTCATGAGAGCCAATTTCATCATAGCGCTTCATGGCTTTTGCGACTGCACTTGAAGAAACGGATTGACTGACCGTCATGTCTTAAAGTAATGATGGACTGTCGTTTCTCCTTGCTTATTTGAGCTGTTCTTGTCATAATATGGACTTGGTCTTTACCACCCCTACCTTGTCACAACACAACTGATTGTCTCAAACGCATTAAGAAGGAAAGAAATTCGACAAATTAATTTTTAACAAGGCACACCTGTTAATTGAAATGCATTCCAGGTGACTACCTCATGAAGCTGGTTGAGAGAATGCCAAACGTGTGCAAAGCTGTCATCAAGGCAAAGGGTGGCTACTTTGAAGAATATAAAATATAATTTGATTTATTTAACACTTTTTGGGTTACTACATGATTCCATATATGTTATTTCATAGTTATGATGTCTTCACTATTATTCTACAATGTAGAAAATATATATATATATTTTTTAAACCCTGGATTGAGTAGGTCTTTCCAAGCTTTTGACTGGTACTCTATATATCACAGGAGGCTGCTGGGGGGAGAAAGGCTCATAATAATGGCCGGAAAGGCGGAAATGGAATGGCATCAAATGCCTGGAAACCATGTGTTTGATACCATTCCACTATTTTCGCTCCAGTCATTACCACGAGCCCGTTCTCCCCAATTAAGGTGCCACCAACCTCCAGTGAGATAAACTGTTAACGCTTGCCCTGCGGAAGCAGAGAGATCTGTGAGAACAGGAGTTCCCTGAATACACAGGGTTTAATTTGGGGTATAATATGTATATTTACAGTGCATTCTGAAAGTATTCAGACCCCTTGACTATTTCCACATTTTGTTACCTTACAGCATTATTCTAAAATTAATCAAATAAAATAAAGTCCTCATCAATCTACACATAATACAACATAATGATCAAGCAAAAACATGTTTTTAGACATTTTTACAAATGTATTAAAAATAAAAAACAGATACCTTATTTACATAAGTATTTAGACCCTTTGCTATGATCCTCAAAATTGAGCTCAGGTCCATCCAGAGGTTGTCTTTGGGAAATAGACGTATGAGTGCTGCCAGCATTGCTACATAGGTTGAAGGGGTGGGGGGTCAGCCTGTCAGTGCTCAGACCATACACCGCACACTGCATCAAATTGGTCCGCATGGCTGTCGTCCCAGAAGGAAGCCTCTTCTAAAGACGATGCACAAGAAAGCCTGCAAAGAGTTTGCTGAAGACAAGCAGACTACTGGAACCATGTCATGTGGTCTGATGAGACCAAGATAAACTTATTTGGTTCAGATGGTGTGAAGCGTGTGTGGCGGCAACCAGGTGAGGAGTACAAAGACAAGTGTGTCTTGCCTACAGTCAAGCATGGTGGTGGGAGTGTCATGGTCTGGGGCTGCATGAGTGGTGCTGGCACTGGGGAGCTACAGTTCATTGAGGGAACCATGAATGCCAACATGTACTGTGACATACTGAAGCAGACCATGATCCCCTCACTTCGGAGACTGGGCCGCAGGGCACTATTCCAACATGATAACGACCCCAAACACACCTATGAAGACGACCACTGCCTTGCTAAAGAAGCTGAGGGTAAAGGTGATGGACTGGCCAAGCATGTCTCCAGACCTAAACCCTATTGAGCATCTGTGGGGCATCCTCAAACGGAAGGTGGAGGAGTGCAAGCTCTGTGATGTCGTCATGGAGGAGTGGAAGAGGACTCCAGTGGCAACCTGTGAAGCTCTGGTGAACTCCATGCCCAAGAGGGTTAAGGCAGTGCTGGAAAATGATGGTGGCCACACAAAATATTGACACTTTGGGCCAAATTTGGACATTTTCACATAGGGGTGTACTCACTTTTGTTGCCAGCGGTTTAGACATTAATGGCTGTGTGCTGTGTTATTTTGAGGGGACAGCAAATTTACACTGTTATACAAGCTGTACACTCACTACTTTACATTGTAGCAAAGTGTCATTTCTTCAGTGTTGTAACATGAAAAGATATACTCAAATATTTACAAAAATGTGAGGGGTGTACTCACTTTTGTGAGATACTGTATCCACATAATTTTCCTTCCTCATGATGCCATCTATTTTGTGAAGTGCACCAGTCCCTCCTGCAGCAAAGCACCCCCACAGCATGATGCTGCCACCCCCATTCTTCATGGTTGAGATGGTGTTCTTTGGCTTGCAAGCGGTCCCCTTTTTCCTCCAAACATAACGATGGTCCTTATGGCTAAACAGTTCTATTTTTGTTTAATCAGACCAGAGGACATTTCTCAAAAAATGACTATTTTTGTCCCCATGTGCAGTTGCAAACCGTAGTCTGTTTTTTTATGGCGGATTTGGAGCAGTGGCTTCTTCCTTGCTGAGCGGCCTTTCACGTTATTTCAATATAGGACTCATTTTACTGTGGATATAGATACTTTTGTACCTGTTTCCTCCAGCATCATCACAAGGTCCTTTGCTGTTGTTCTGGAATTGATTTGCACTTTTCGCACCAAAGTACGTTCATCTCTAGGAGAAAGAACGCGTCTCCTTCCTGAGCAATATAATGGCTGCGTGGTCCCATGGTGTTTATACATGTGTACTATTGTTTGTACAGATGAACGTGGTACCTTCAGGCGTTTGGAAATTGCACACAAGGATGAACAAGACTTACTAGTTTTTTTCTGAGGTCTTGGCTGATTTCTTTTGATTTTCCCATGATGTCAAGCAAAGAGGCACTGAGTTTGAAGGTAGGCCTTGAAATACATCCACAGGTACACCTCCAATTGACTTAAATGATGTCAATTAGCCTATCAGAAGCTTCTAAAGCCATGACATCATTTTATGGAATTTTCCAAGCTGTTTCAAGGCACAGTCAACTTAGTGAATGTAAACTTCTGACCCACTGGAAGTGTGATACAGTGAATTATAAGTGAAATAATCTGTCTGTAAACAATTGTTGGAAAAATTACTTATGTCATGCACAAAGTACATGTCCTAACCGACTTGCCAAAACTATAGTTTGTTAACAAGAAATTTGTGGAGTGGTTGAAAAACGAGTTTTAATGACTCCAACCTAAGTGTTTGTAAACTTCCGACTTCAACTGTAGTATACTTACTTACTTGCTCATGTTCTTTTTATTTATATTTCTCATGTGTTTTTGTTCTACCTTATGTTATTTGTAGTATTGCATTGTTATTCATTACTGCATTGTTGGGTTTAGAGCTTGCAAGAAAGGCATTTCCCTGTACTTTTGCACGTGACATTAAAACTTGACCACTCTGAGATGTTTGCCAAGGTAACCCCATTACCACCAGACAAAATGCCAATAGGCACGGTATCTTTATTGGCTGGGAATGACAATGAAATGTGAAAGGTGCAGATTGTTATATTAGCAGAACACTGCTTCTATAGTATTATTTAAAGGGTTGTTTATTCTACATGGACCTGTAACTACATTTGAAAGTTATCAAAAATAAATACAAATAAATAAATACAAAAATAAATTCAGCAATTGCATTCTTCTCATATTACTCTGTATACAGGCTACTGACCTATTCAAAGCTTCCTCCGGCATCTCACCATACATCTGTCTGTAGTTATTGAACTCAACCTACAGGAGGTTTGTTTGTTGTGAATGAGTGAGGGGAAACAGCTGTGGGCACGGTTCTGACAGATGATCCTCATGTGAAGTTGAAGAAGTTTCACTTCTCATACATTTTAGCATGTAAATCTTGGTGGGGCAAAAATAACCTGTGGGATGCATGCCAGAAAAGCCACAACACAACACTAAACAATACATTCATTGCCTATAACGGTGACAAACGGTGCCCACAAACTATTAGGGCCTACATAAAGCTGTCCCATCAGCAGTCCCAAAACCATACCACTGCTACACCTGGTTATCAGCGGAGCCTTGTCTGACAGCAAAACAGTTCATTCAGCCTCATTTACTGCTGATATGGCTGACTTGCTTAAACAAATGTGGTTTCTACTGATATTTGAGACGTACAAACTGGCATAAGCGGACAACAAGCGGATAAGAGGCAATTCATAATTTCGATTAAGACATTAATGAGCAAGCCAGGACGGACATAGTCAATATAACTATTTGTTCTGCACTGAAATGTACAGAGACAGAATTCAGAACATTGGCCGTTCTTACAGTGTTCTCCCTGTACACTAATTAACATTATTAGGGTGAGGAACATGGGCTACTAACAGCTTACTACACAATTTACACTTAGTATTACTTTCTTAGCTACAGTATACATATCTCCCTGGCATATTACATCATTTATGCAGCATATAGGACATTTTTGGACTCACGTTGTTGTGATGTGCTCACTTGAACAGGAAGGTGGCGCGGCGGTCCTTTCTGGGCAAATTTTGTCATCAAAGAAAGAGAAAGAGGATGGATTTACAATTCCGAGTTGGATGACCGTTCAAAACGTATTTTCCCAGTCTGAGCTTGTTTATTCCCGACTTCCTAGTTGCAATGCTTGCAGTTAGCCACTGTCACCGATTCCTTCCAAACCACTCATTGTTGAATTTGTGATTTCAATCTTGTTGTGTAATGTTTATGTCCAATGGCTGATGAGCACCAATAAGTTGTATCTATAATTTCTCTTCATTATTTATCTTTATATGACAAGTATTACAAAGGATTTGCCAGTAGATTGTCGACTTGATTCATGATGATGACTGCTAGCTAAGATTTTGAAAGTATGATGTTGACATGATCAGTCCAATCAAAGCTACTGTACATATAAAGTGATTTGACATTATTTTATCTGTGGCCAATGGCCTTGAGCCTTCTTGGAAGGGCACTTCTAATGTAACTATGGCAGGACACAAAGGGCTTGAATTTTCGATGTCTACCCTTACTAAGGACTTAGATTTGGCGGTGACGTAGTGTCCCCATGACTGATAGAACACTGAGCCAATCATGGCGCAACGCTCCTATTTTCTGCTGGCTTGCCCCACCACCACCACCACAGAAAGCACTGAGCTAGGCTGAAACACCTGCATTTTGGAGCTGCCTTACTCAAGAAAACAAAAAAGAGACCATGTTTGTATGCGGCTATATTAACTCAATTATACACTGCAAAAATGTTTTTATAAAGGGAACACTTAAACAACACAATGTAACTCCAAGTCAATCACACTTCAATCAAACTGTCCACTTAGGAAGCAACACTGATTGATAATACATTTCACATGCTGTTGTGCAAATGGAATAGACAACAGGTGGAAATTATAGGCAATTAGCAAGACACCCCCAATAAAGGACTGGTTTTGCAGGTGGTGACCACAGCCCACTTCTCAGTTCCTATGCTTCCTGGCTGATGTTTTGGTCACTTTTGAATGCTGGCGGTGCTTTCACTCTAGTGGTAGCATGAGACGGAGTCTACAACCCACACAAGTGGCTCAGGTAGTGCAGCTCATCCAGGATGGCACATCAATGCAAGCTGTGGCAAGAAGGTTTGCTGTGTCTGTCAGCGTAGTGTCCAGAGCATGGAGGCGCTACCAGGAAACAGGCCAGTACATCAGGAGACGTGGAGGAGGCCATAGGAGGGCAACAACCCAGCAGCAGGACTGCTACCTCCGCCTTTGTGCAAGGAGGAGCAGGAAGAGCACTGCCAGAGCCCTGCAAAGTGACCTCCAGCAGGCCACAAATGTGCATGTGTCTGCTCAAACGGTCAGAAACAGACTCCATGAGGGTGGTATGAGGGCCCGATGTCCACAGGTGGGGGTTGTGCTTACAGCCCAACACCGTGCAGGACGTTTGGCATTTGCCAGAGAACACCAAGATTGGCAAATTCGCCACTGGCGCCCTGTGCTCTTCACAGATGAAAGCAGGTTCACACTGAGCACATGTGACAGACGTGACAGAGTCTGGAGACGCCGTGGAGAACGTTCTGCTGCCTGCAACATCCTCCAGCATGACCGGTTTGGCGGTGGGTCAGTCATGGTGTGGGGTGGCATTTCTTTGGGGGGCCGCACAGCCCTCCATGTGCTCGCCAGAGGTAGCCTGACTGCCATTAGGTACCGAGATGAGATCCTCAGACCCCTTGTGAGACCATATGGTGGTGCGGTTGGCCCTGGGTTCCTCCTAATGCAAGACAATGCTAGACCTCATGTGGCTGGAGTGTGTCAGCAGTTCCTGCAAGAGGAAGGCAGTGATGCTATGGACTGGCCCACCCGTTCCCCAGACCTGAATCCAAATGAGCACATCTGGGACATCATGTCTCGCTCCATCCACCAACGCCACGTTGCACCACAGACTGTCCAGGAGTTGGCGGATGCTTTAGTCCAGGTCTGGGAGGAGATCCCTCAGGAGACCATCTGCCACCTCATCAGGAGCATGCCCAGGCGTTGTAGGGAGGTCATACAGGCACGTGGAGGCCACACACACTACTGAGCCTCATTTTGACTTGTTTTAAGGACATTACATCAAAGTTGGATCAGTCTGTAGTGTGGTTTTCCACTTTAATTTTGAGGGTGACTCCAAATCCAGACCTCCATGGGTTGATAAATTTGATTTCCATTGATCATTTTTGTGTGATTTTGTTGTCAGCACATTCAACTATGTAAAGAAAAAAGTATTTAATAAGATTATTTCATTCATTCAGATCTAGGATGTGTTATTTTAGTGTTCCTTTTATTATTTTGAGCAGTGTATATACAGTGAGGGAAAAAAGTATTTGATCCCCTGCTGATTTTGTACGTTTGCCCACTGAAAAAGAAATATAATTTTAATGGTAGGTTTATTTGAACAGGCTCTGCCCCACCTGCCCTGAATGACGGGTCGCCACTGGGCCTATCACTATTTGGCATAGTCTTGTCTAAAACTGAGATTTGCGAGATGATAGGAAAGAAGTGTCACGGAATGAAGGGTACCGTAACAGTTTTCCTTGGGTTGGGTTTATTTAAATCCTGCCCACATGCCCACAGCTGGCAGCACCCAAGTAATCATCAATGCCTATGGTCAATTTGGTTTGACATTTGATATCCCCATGAGGCTAGTTAGGGACCAAATTTCAATAACTTAAAAACCTCACACCAACTGTAAATTGTAGAATTCATATACAAATATTGAAAGCATTAAACGAGACAACTAAAATATTGTCCAATTTACATTGTGTAATTTATTGACAGTCCCTAACTAGCCCCAGAGATAGGCTATCCAATGTGAAACCAACGTCAAACCAACTTTGCCAAGGTCACATACCAGCTGGCTGAAGCTAAATGGCGAAAGAAGTTGGCTAGCACTAGCTAGCCTAGGTGGCTTCAAGACACATGAGCTGGATAGACCGTTTCAAGTTATCTAGAAGAGTGACTGTAACTGTGTACTGTTTTGGCAGAGTGAGTATACAAACGTTTGCCATGTGCGAACACCAAGAGGAGACACCCACAATAAACCACCCCCCCAAGACAACTCTCATTTGACTTCAGTCATGGCTGCTGCATTTCATAATGACCAAGCCAAAAAACGAGGCTGAATCAGGATGTGATTAACATAAACTATAAGTGTGTGTAATGTGCTGTTTTTCCTTACTACTGTTGGCTCTGCTTGTTTTTTTTAGGGTTTGGGCCTATGTTACGCACTTTGAGACAAGTATATATTCATTTTTTTAATACTATACAAAGAAAATTGTACTGATTGATTGATTTTGTATGAACATGGTTATGAACAGACTTATTCCACAGTTCCTCCATACCAGTGGCTGCTGAGGGGAGGACGGCTCATAATAATGGCTGGAATGGTATCAAACACATCAAACATGTGGTTTCCATGTGGTTGATGCCATTCCATTCCGTCCTCCCCTCAGCAGCCTCCACTGCTCCTTACATATTCCAAGGAAACTTAGAATCCCTCCCCCATCCTCTCCCATCCAGTGACTCCAGACTAGAGTCTCCTCCTATGGTGCTCCAGGCTTGTCATCATCCCTGGCCCGTGTCTCAGGCTGGGGTTGGCCCTTGCCTCTGGACAGGACAGCTGTTGTTGGAACCGAGGATTCTGGGTACCCAGGGTGAGGGTACTGTTGCCGGCGAGGAGCACAGAGTATCATGCGAAACAAAATATTACAAAATCATAGCATTTGTGCCGTCCATTGGCCCCTGCCACTGAGAGCTCCTGCTCTGTCTGAGTGAGGTCACAGTCTTCGTTCAACAGGAAACAGGAAGAAGGGTGCATCCCATTGAAGGAACTGTCACCCCACATCCTTGAAACATTCTCTTACCATTTCAAACAAAATCATAGTGAGGCTGTTATAGAAAATATATCAACACAACTCAAAGCGAGTCGCCAACATTGTGACAAAAAGGGACAAAAAACTGAATGTAATAATAGTTACAATGAAAAGTCTGATATTGGTAGTGATGACCAAAGAGTCATTGTTTTACACCATCTTTATACCTATGGAACCATCGTTATATTATACCTATGAACCTAAATATCAAATCACAAAATCTATTTAGATACAAACTTTGAAACCATCTGTCCTTCCTCCAAGTGGTTCAACTCTCCATCTATACATGGAAGTGACCGACTTTTGTTCGTGAAGTTTTGCATTCTTCAAAGAAACAGCCATGACTAAAATGTCTTATTACATATAAGCCTACGATTTGGAGGCCATTCAAATAATACACTCTTCCTGACAGCACTTATTCCAATCCCTCATCTCTGCTGAGAGGCTAATTAAAACAGCATTTTGGGAGGAACTGGAAGCACAATAACCCCTCTTCCTTATGGTGTGTTGCTGTGAGGGGTTTAGAGTACACAGTAGGTCATGGGAGCAGGAAGCCCGTTTCATCACACAAGGTATGATCCCCACGGCTAATGTCGTTAATTATAATGAATACCTCTCTGCTTTCAACCAGACTGCTAATTATGCCATATCACATGCCCTCTCCCCCTTGTTAAGAGTGGAGTATCTTCAGGCTTAATTGCAATACATTGCAGGCCATGGAGTTGACATAATTAAAAATGGATTGAACATATTATTTATAATATAAAATAATATTTTCTCTCACCAATCTACACACAATACCCCATAATGACAAAGTTAAAACATGTTTTTAGCATTGTTTTGCAAATTTATTGAAAAAGAAATACAGAAAGTATTTACACCCTTTGCTATGACAATCCAAATTGAGCTCAAGTGCATCCAGTTTCCTTTTATTATCCTTGAGATGTCAGTACAACTTCATTGGAGTCCACCACCTGTGGCTAATTCACCGGTGGTCTATACAAGGTCCCACAGTTGACAGTGCATATCAGAGAAGAAACTATACTATAGAGCTAAAAGATAGAATTGTGATGATGCATACAGTACCAGTCAAAAGTTTGGACACACCTACTCACTCAAGGGTTTTTCTTTATTTGTGCTATTATTTACATTGTAGAATAATAGTGAAGACATCAAAACTATGAAATAACACATATGGAATCATGTAGAAACCAAACAAGTGTTAAACAAAATATATTGTATTTTTTAGATTCTTCAAATAGCCACCCTTTGCCTCGATGACAGCTTTGCACACTATTGGCATTCTCTCAACCAGATTCATGAGGTAGTCACCTGGAATGCATTTCAATTAACAGGTGTGCCTTGTTAATTTGTGGAATTTATTTCCTTCTTAATGAATTTGAGCCAATCAGTTGTGATGTGATAAGGTAGGGGGTTATACAGAAGATAGCCCTGTTGGTAAAAGACCAAGTCCAAAGCAAAGAGAATTGACAGTCCATCATTACTTTAAGACATGAAGGTCAGTCAATCCGGAAAATGTCAAGAACTTTGAAAGTTTCTTCAAGTGCAGTCGCAAAAACCATCAAGTGCTATGATGAAACTGGCTCTCATGAGGACCACCACAGGAACGGAAGACCCAGAGTTACCTCTACTGCAGAGGATAAGTTCATTAGAGTTACCAGCCTCAAGAAGGCCAATAAGAAGAAGAGACCTGCTTGGGTAAAGCAGTGTGGGTGAATGGATGATCTCCGCATGTGTATTTCTCACCGTAACGCATGTAGGAGGTTTTATGGTGTGGGGGTGCTTTGCTGGTGACACTGTCTGTGATTTATTTAGAATTCAAGGCACACTTAACCAGCATGGCTACCACAGCATTCTGCAGTGATACGCCATCACATCTGGTTTGGGCTTAGTGGGACTATCATTTGTTTTTCAACTGGACAATGACCCAACACACCTCCAGGCTGTGTAAGGGATATTTTACTAAGAAGGAAAGTGATGGAGTGCTGCATCAGATGACATGGCCTCCACAATCCTCCAACCTCAACCCAATTGAGATGGTTTGGGATGAGTCTGACCGCAGAGTGAAGAAATAACAGCCAACAAGTGCTCAGCATATGTGGGAACTCCTTCAAAATTGTTGGAAAAGCATTCCAGGTGAAGCTGGTTGAGAGAATGCCAAGAGTGTGCAAAGCTGTCATCAAGGCAAAGGGTGGCTATTTGATGAATCTCAAATATAAAATATATTTTGATTTGTTTAACACTTTTTTGGTTACTACATGATTCCATATGTGTTATTTCATAGTTTTGATGTCTTCTCTATTATTATACAATGTAGAAAATAGTAAAAATAAAGAAAACCCTAGAATGAGTAGGTGTGTCCAAACTCTTGACTGGTACTGTATGTCTGGGGAAGGGTATAAAACAAGCCGTCCGACCAAACTGAGCAACCGGGCAAGAAGGACCTTGATCAGGGAGGTGACCAAGAACCCAATGACCGCTCTGACAGAAGTACAGAGTTCCTTGGCTGAGATGGGAGAACCTGCCAGAAGGACAACAGTCTCTACAGCACTTCACCAATCTAGGTTTTATGGGAGAGTGGCCAGATGGAAGCCACTCCTGAGAAAAAGGCACATGACAGCATGGCTGGAGTTTGCAAAAAGGAATGTGAAAGACGGAGAACATAAGGCAAAAGATTCTGTGTTGTGATGAGACAAAACTGTCTGTCTCCACAACCCCACCTTCTCATGGCCGCAGAGGGTTCTCACAGGGTGGACGCGAGAGTGTCAGGGTAGGTGTCTCTGTGTTTCTGTTGGTGCAACCACGGTGGAAAGTCCAGACAGTACCTCCACCATGCGCATTTCCCCCGAATACCTCGATTTGGCGCACACATTTTCCAATATGCAGGCGACCAAGTTACCACCTCATCGGGCGGGGGATTGTGCGATAAACCTCTGGGTAGACGCTGTGCCTCCCAGGAGTCATGTGTATCCCCTGTCACAGGCTGAAACGGAGGCTATGGAGACATACGTCACCGAGTCCCTGCGCCAGGGGTTTATACGTCCCTCCACTTCGCCCACCTCCTTGAGTTTATTTTTTGAGAAGAAGAAAGACGGCGGTCTGCGCCCGCGCATTGATTATCGATCACTGAACAAGGAGACGATACGATTTAGTTATTCCCTCCCCCCCATTCCTTCAGTGATCGAGTCAATGCATGGGGTGTGCTTCTTTACCAAATTAGATCTCCGGAGTGCGTACAACCTGGTGCGTGTCCAAGAGGGGGACGTGTGGAAGACAGCATTCAGCACAACCACGGGGCAATATGAGGAGAGAGTAGCTCGGTTGAGCTACGTGTATTTTGTATTGCCGGGAATATTTTCCTCATGTGCCTGCTTTGTTCCAGTGTGCCTGTTTTGCACACTGGACTGTTTGACGCTATCCTGCGTAACTCTGTATTCCGGAATAACAATGTATTATGTGATTTACCCTCCTGCGCCTGACTCCTTCAAATCACCCATCACAACCCCAGATGACTCAAAACTGTAAATCTCCGCCAAAGGTGCTTCTACAAAGTATTGACTCGGGTGTGAATACTGAAATGTAAATGGGATTTCAGTATTTCATTTTCAATAAATGCACTAACATTTCTAAAAACATATTTTCACTTTGTCATTGTGGGGTATTTTGTGTAGATGGGTGAGGAAAACAATACAGTTCATCCATTTTGAAATCAGGCTGTAACACAACAAAATGTGGAATAAATCAAGGGGTATGAATACTTTCTGAAGACACTGTAAAATAAAATATAAAATATCTTGCATTAGTTCTCATGCATTTTACTACATGGCCAAAATGTTAAATAGTATCAGAAGCGTCTAGCAACCTCCTTAACATCCACCTTATTTGTGCATATATTTGTGCATATTAGCTAATTGTGCCTTACTTGCATAATAAACAAATACATCATTTTTTGATGCATTTTTGGTGAGCTGTTCTTAAAAAAAGACTTTCAACACATAGTTAGATGAATAGTGTTTTTCCCCAACAACTGAACAATAGAGCAAATAATAAATTATGCTAGTAGACCTATTGTTAATGAGAATACTTTCCCAAGGAACAGAAAGGGAAGGTCAGATAACATTTATGGCAAGGTCAACATAATTCAATGCCAGTCAGTTGGGTCAACCAGTCTTGACTATTGGCTACAACTTATGAATATTTGTTTCCATGGACTTGAACTTGAGCCTTATGGATTTGTCAAATAGCAGTTATGTAAAGTAGGGATGTTTTTCAGCAGCAGGGACTGGGAGACTAGTCAGGACCGAGGGAAAGATGAACGGCGCAAAGTAAAGAGAGATGATTGATGAAAACCTGCTCCAGGGCGCTCAGGACCTCAGAAAGTTTACCTTCCAACAGGACAACGACCCTAAGCACACAGCCAAGACAACATGTAAAGTGTTGGTCCCATGTTTCATGAGCCGAAATAAAATGTTTCATACACACACAAATCTTATTTCTCTCAAATTTCATGCACAAATTTTTTCACATCCCTGTTAGTGAGCATTTCTCCTTTGCCGAGATAATCCATCTGACAGGTGTGGCATATCAAGAATTTGATTAAACAGCATGATCATTACACAGGTGCTGGGGACAATAAAAGGCCACTCTAAAATGCACAACACAATGCCACAGATATCTCACGTTTTGAGGGAGTGTGCAATTTGCATGCTGACTGCAGGAATGTCGACCAGAGCTGTTGCCAGAGAATTGAATGTTAATTTCTCTACCCTAAGCCGCCTCCAACATCATTTTAGATCATTTGGCAGTACGACCAACAGGCCTCACAACCGCATACAATGTGTAACCACGCCAGCCCAAGACCTCCACATCCGCTTCTTCACCTACGGGGATGTTTGAGACCAGCCACCTGGACAGCTGATGAAAATGTGAGTTTGCACAACCAATGAATTTCTGCAAAAACTGTCAGAAACTGTATTAGGGAAACTCATATGCGTGCTCGTCGTCCTCACCAGGGTCTTGACCAGTTTGGCAACGTAACCGACTTCAGTGGGCAAATGCTCACCTTCGATGGCTGCTGGCACCCTGGTGAAGTGTGCTCTTCATGGATGATCCCGGTTTTAACTGTACCAGGCAGATGTCAGACGTCGTGTGAGCGAGCAGTTTGCTGATGCCAACGTTTTGAACAGAGTGTCCTATGGTGGCGGTGGGATTATGGTATGGGCAGGCATAAGCTACGGGCAACGAACACAATTGCATTTTATCAATAGCAATTTGAATGCACAGAGATACCGTGACGAGATCCAGAGGCCAATTGTCGTGCCATTTATCCGCTGCCATCACCTCATGTTTCAGCATGATAATGCACAGCCCCATGTCGCAAGGATCTGTACACAATTCCTGGAAGCTGAAAATGTCCCAGTTCTTCCTGGCCTGCATACTCACCAGACATGTCACCCATTGAGCATGTTTGGGATGCTCTGGATCGAGGTGTATGACGGCATATGTGGGTGACAGTTCCCACAATATCCAGCAACTTTTCACAGCTATTAAAGAGGAGTGGGACAACATTCCACAGGCCACAATCAACAGTCTGATCAACTCTATGCAAAGGAGATGCATGAGGCAAATGGTGGTCACACCAGATACTGACTGGTTTTCTGATCAACGCCCCTACCTTTTTTTTACCTCTTTATCCCGAGGTTCCCCATATCCGGGGTACTCCTCCCGCAATCTCAAACAATGACGTAGTACGGTTTTTAAACATGTGTGAATACCTGAATGTTATACACTACTGGAACGAGAAGTGTCTCAACTGTGAATCTAGGTAAACTGTTGTTGCCCAAATGAAATAATATTCAGACTCCAAGCAAATATATAAGCATATAGCAAAACCAGTACTGTATTTTGAAACCGTGCATGCACGTATATTCGTAGACAGATAACTTATTTTTCTCAACCTATCTACACAAATGATACACCAATCGAAAGCTGCTACCTCACAGATTCCAACAGTGATAGACGTGTTCCTTTATGACTAACACTCACTAAACTATTAATCAAAGAACGTCAATAACAAACTTCAATTTTTTATCACAATAACGAACTGCGTCTTACTTTTGTTGTTTTTGGTACCAAAAGTAGTGTCTGATCGAATAAAACCACTTGAAAAGATACTCTAGTGTCTCTCTCTCTCATTCCGAGTCGATTTCAATGAGTTTACATCATTTTACATGGTCAGTAGTCAGTAGTTTGTTTCAATCACAACAGGCACTGTTTTGTCGCCATGTTCTGGATATATAATGCAATCCCAGTGGCTTGCAAGTGTGCTAATCTAATTCTACTGATCCAGAACTTTCAATAGAGGGGTCACATGTCAAAATCGACCAATCGGTTGTTGAAATATCCATGTGCGCACCTCATTGTATCACATTAGTTGACTTGCTGCATTACGCACGGTTACGCAGAGTGCACAACAGCACTTGAATTTCGGAGGGAAAACGCAAAGTTCTCTAGTAATGTGCTCTAGTAAGAAATATACAGTTACAGGGGTGTTAGCAATTGTAACAGATGAAAGTTGGACTCCATGTATCCCCATGTAAGCAGGACCAGACCCCAACGACGAGAACGAAGGTTATCGTGTCCAGGGCCCTACTCAAGCATCAGAAGAGTATGTAATTCCATTGTTATTTATTACTTCTAATACTACTATTACTAATTTATTGTATGAGTACACAACATACATTCTAAAATATCTATTTGAATAACTGAAGCTCAACGTAAGTTAGCGCTAGCTTAGCTCGCTCGCTAGCTTAGTTTAGCTAGCTAGCTTAACTAACTTAGCTTAGCTCGCTAGCTAGTCCTGCAAGGATCACAATCGAGTCTGTGTTTATTGTATGATAACACTTTTATTGGCTAAATAGAGGCCCACACGCAAGTTTACTTATTTCTTGTCACTGAATTATCACTTTAGTCAACACGTATAGAGGTCTGGGAGAACATTGTAAACAACATCAAAACAGTTGTATTTTGATGGAATGTACACATATAGTGATATGTTAGTGAAATTAAATGACTTTTGCTGTCTGGTACCTGATGAAAGTCAAATGGCACTGATGGTGCCCAAATGTCTCCATTTGGTAATCCGCCTAAACATACTTCAACTAAAACCCCTACAACTTTGGTTTTCTTTACTCTATTGGCATCAAACTTCACATAAGTACTCATCAGATATTGGGCTATGGTCCCATAGTGTTTAGGAGCTGCAGCTGCATAAGTCCAATAAAGCATTCCCTATAAAACCTGAAGTTACTTTCAGGGGGAATCAAAACCTCCCAATTTATGCTGTGTTCTAGCTTCATGTACTCCAACACACAATAAAAAGATACATCTCACATGTGTTACCTTTCTTTTGCTACCAAGATGTTTATGGCCTTTGTCGTTTTGGAGATATACTCTATTCAATTTGGGCATGCATTTTCGAGGCAGGCACTTTAGCCAGGTGCCTAGTGATGAAGAGGATAAGGTATCTGTGACCAACAGATGCATATCTGTATTCCAAGTCATGTAAAATCAATAGATTAGGGCCTGATTCATTTATTTCAATTGACTGATTTCCTTATATGAACTGTAACTCGGTAAAATCTTTGAAATTGGTCCTCTGTAGCTCAGCTGGTAGAGCACGGCGCTTGTAATGCCAAGGTAGTGGGTTCGATCCCCGGGACCACCCATACATAAAAAACATGTATGCACGCATGACTGTAAGTCGCTTTGGATAAAAGCGTCTGCTAAATGGCATGTTATTATTATTATAATAAATTGTTGCATGTTATATTTTTGTTCAGTATATATTAGATCAAATCCAGACAGGAACTATTATTTTAGCAGGCGACCTAAATCATACATTCGATAAGATTGGCAGAGGTAGTAATAAAAAAGGCAAATTCAAGGAGCCTCCAAAGAGGCTGAACGTTTTCATATTCACACATAATCTACAGGACACCTGGAGACTACTATTCCCAACTACAAACGACTACAATTTTTTTCCCTCAAAGTAAGAAAAGCTATTCAAGAATTGACTACATTTTTATGTCCAAAAATGCACTCAACAATTTACTGGGTAAAAAATACATGACATAGTGATATCGGATCATTCTCCGGTATCATGCTTAATTAAACCAATAGAAAAGACACTTTGTGACAGAATATGGAGAACGAACTGCACACATCTTCAAGACCCAAAATATATTAAATGCTAAATGAAAAAAATAAAAAGCCTTACCATTACAAATGTAGACAGACGACAGAGAAAAGCCGAATCCCGGTATAATTTGGGATGCTTTTAAGGCATACATTAGAGTAATGATAATCTCATACTCTGCTAAAGTTAAATCTGAGTTAGAAATTAAAATTGAAGGAAAATAAAAAGTGATTGCTATCTTAGAAAGAAAACAATGAGAGAATTGGCTTAGAGAGGATTTGTTGAAAACTAGACCTAAACATCCCTCTTCAAATCAGACTGGATAATCACGCATACAGTGAAGAATTATGTGAGTTTCCAGTGGATTACCGCAATTTGATGTTATTTAATTTGTGTTGAGGAAATATCTGAAATGTTTGGTTTTAATCTGTTTGCCAAAGAGCCGCCGGAAAACAAGTGGCGAGACAGCATTTGCAGCAGCACCGAACCTGTTTACCAGACATATTTATTAGTTCACATCATAGAAAAATGTTTTGTAAGGAAAATAAAGCAGATGTTTCTTATTGGACAAGTTGACATTACATTTACATTTTAGTCATTTAGCAGACGCTCTTATCCAGAGCGACTTACAGGAGCAATTAGGGTTAGGTGCCTTGCTCAAGGGCACATTTACGTCATTTAGCAGACGCTCTTATCCAGAGCGACTACAAATTGGTGCATTCACCCTATAGCCAGTGGGATAACCACTTTACAATTATACTATTATAAAAAAAAAATTGTGGGGGGGTGGGGGTAGAAGGATTACTTTATCCTATCCCAGGTGTTCCTTAAAGAGGTGGGGTTTCAAATGTCTCCGGAAGGTGGTGAGTGACTCCGCTGTCCTGGCGTCGTGAGGGAGCTTGTTCCACCATTGGGGTGCCAGAGCAGCGAACAGCTTTGACTGGGCTGAGCGGGAACTATGCTTCCGCAGAGGAAGGGGAGCCAGCAGGCCAGAGGTGGATGAACGCAATGCCCTCGCCTGGGTGTAGGGACTGATCAGAGCCTGAAGGTACGGAGGTGCCGTTCCCCTCACTGCTCCATAGGCAAGCACCATGGTCTTGTAACGGATGCGAGCTTCAACTGGAAGCCAGTGGAGTGTGCGGAGGAGGGGGGTGACGTGAGAGAACTTGGGAAGGTTGAACACCAGACGGGCTGCGGCATTCTGGATGAGTTGTAGGGGTTTAATGGCACAGGCAGGGAGCCCAGCCAACAGCGAGTTGCAGTAATCCAGACGGGAGATGACAAGTGCCTGGATTAGGACCTGTGCCGCTTCCTGTGTAAGGCAGGGTCGTACTCTCCGAATGTTGTAGAGCATGAACCTGCAGGATCGGGTCACCGCCTTGATGTTAGCGGAGAACGACAGGGTGTTGTCCAGGGTCACGCCAAGGCTCTTCGCACTCTGGGAGGAGGACACAACGGAGTTGTCAACCGTGATGGCGAGATCATGGAACGGGCAGTCCTTCCCCGGGAGGAAGAGCAGCTCCGTCTGGCCAGGGTTCAGCTTGAGGTGGTGATCCGTCATCCATACTGATATGTCGGCCAGACATGCAGAGATGCGATTCGCCACCTGGTTATCAGAAGGGGGAAAGGAGAAGATTAGTTGTGTATCGTCAGCGTAGCAATGATAGGAGAGGCCATGTGAGGATATGACAGAGCCAAGTGACTTGGTGTATAGGGAGAAAAGGAGAGGGCCTAGAACTGAGCCCTGGGGGACACCAGTGGTGAGAGCACGTGGTGCGGAGACAGCTTCTCGCCACGCCACTTGGTAGGAGCAACCTGTCAGGTAGGACGCAATCCAGGAGTGAGCCGCGCCAGAGATGCCCAGCTCGGAGAGGGTGGAGAGGAGGATCTGATGGTTCACTGTATCAAAGGCAGCAGACAGGTCTAGAAGGACAAGAGCAGAGGAGAGAGAGTTAGCTTTAGCAGTGCGGAGAGCCTCCGTGACACAGAGAAGAGCAGTCTCAGTTGAATGACCAGTCCTGAAACCTGACTGGTTTGGATCAAGAAGGTCATTCTGAGAGAGATAGCAAGAGAGTTGGCTAAAGACGGCACGCTCAATAGTTTTGGAAAGAAAAGAAAGAAGGGATACTGGTCTGTAGTTGTTGACATCATTGGGATCGAGTGTTGGTTTTTTGAGAAGGGGTGCAACTCTCGCTCTCTTGAAGACGGAAGGGACATGGCCAGCGGTCAAGGATGAGTTGATCAGCGAGGTGAGGTAGGGAGAAGGTCACCGGAGATGGTCTGGAGAAGAGAGGAGGGGATGTGGTCAAGCGGGCAGGTTGTTGTGCGGCCTGCAGTCACTAGTCGCAATATTTTATCTGGAGAGAGAGGGGAGAAAGAAGTCAAATTATAGGGTAGGGCAGTGTGAGCAGGACCAGCAGTGTCATTAGACTTAACAAACGAGGATCGGATGTCGTCAACCTTCTTTTCAAAGTGGTTGACAAAGTCATCCACAGAGAGGGAGGAGGGGGGATTCAGCAGTGAGGAGAATGTGGCAAAGAGCTTCCTAGGGTTAGAGGCAGATGCTTGGAATTTAGAGTGGTAGAAAGTGGCCTTAGCAGCAGAAACAGATGAAGAAAATGTAGAGAGGAGGGAGTGAAAAGATGCCAGGTCGGCAGGGAGTTTAGTTTTCTTCCATTTCTGCTCGGCTGCCCGGAGCTCTGTTCTGTGAGCTCGCAATGAGTCATCAAGCCACAGAGCTGGAGGGGAGGACCGAGCCGGCCGGGAGGATAGGGGACACAGGGAGTCAAAGGATGCAGAAAGGGAGGAGAGGAGGGTTGAGGAGGCAGAATCAGGAGATTGGAGGGAGAAGGGTTGAGCAGAGGGAAGAGATGATAGGATGGAAGAGGAGAGAGTAGTGGGAGAGAGAGAGCGAAGGTTGCGGCGGCGCGTTACCATCTGTGTAGGGGCAGAGTGAGTAGTGTTGGAGGAGAGCGAGAGAGAAAAGGATACAAAGTAGTGGTCGGAGACATGGAGGGGAGTTGCAGTGAGATTAGTAGAAGAGCAACATCTAGTAAAGATGAAGTCAAGCGTATTGCCTGCCTTGTGAGTGGGGGGGGATGGTGAGAGGGTGAGGTCAAAAGAGGAGAGGAGTGGAAAGAAGGAGGCAGAGAGAAATGAGTCAAATGTAGACGTGGGGAGGTTGAAATCCCCCAAAACTGTGAAGGGTGAGCCATCCTCAGGAAAGGAACTTATCAAGGCGTCAAGCTCATTGATGAACTCTCCAAGGGAACCTGGAGGGCGATAGATGACAAGGATATTAAGCTTAAATGGGCTAGTGACTGTGACAGCGTGGAATTCAAATGAGGAGATAGACAGATAGGTTAGGGGAAAAATTGAGAATGACCACTTGGGAGAGATGAGGATTCCTGTGCCACCACCCCTCTGACCAGATGCTCTCGGGGTATGCGAGAACACATGGTCAGACGAGGAGAGAGCAGTAAGAGTAGCAGTGTTTTCAGTGGTAATCCATGTTTCCGTCAGCGCCAGGAAGTCGAGGGACTGGAGGGTAGCATAGGCTGGGATGAAGTCAGCCTTGTTGGCGGCAGAACGGCAGTTCCAGAGGCTGCCTGAGACCTGGAACTCCAGGTGTGTGGTGCGTGCAGGGACCACCAGGTTAGAGAGGCAGCAGCCACGCGGTGTGAGGCGTTTGTGTAGCCTGTGCGGAGAGGAGAGAACAGGGATAGGCAGAGGCATAGTTGACAGGCTGCAGCAGATGGCTACAATAATGCAGAGGAGATCGGAATGAAATGAACTAAACATCAGGGAAAGGAGAGAGCAGGCCTCCCTCACCAAAAAAAAAGAAATATATATATAACTCTCCCAACTTCCACCTCAGAAACTATAATTGTTTCACTGAACCACCCGAGTAAAACTCTCCCAACTTCCACTTTAGAAATTAGAATTGTTGTAAACTACAGCAGACTGTTATCAGTAGCTGTAATTAAGTACAGCAGCTACCAACCACCTAACGTTAATGCCTCGGATGAGGTTAGAAAAACAGCTGAATGGTAGCAGCTAGCTGGCTCAATCACAGGTACTCTTAAGCATGAAATAACATTGGAAACAATTAACCACAGTTGCAAAAAGTTACCAGTAGCTACCCGCTAGCTAGCTAGCTAGCTTTGTTGGTCCAAGTAGTGGGTAAGCTAGCCTCGTGCTTCGCCGGGGTCCGCCGAATACAGTCCTTACCTACAATAATTACCTACAATAACCTTCAATAACTACCTGAGTAAGCTACCTATAATACCAAACTACAATACCTACCTACAATCTAAATACATGGTTTAAGCTTAACTCAACACCATATAAGAAGCCAAGCTTACCTTTCATAACGCAGCAATGATTAAACGTTGGGTAGCTAGCACAAATATATTGTATTTAGCTACCACAGTACAGCCAGCTGGTAGTGTTGGCTGGCTAGCAATGGCTACTGTGTTGACTTTGTTTGAAAAACGGCGTCGCTGCGAACGAATGTAGCTGGCTAAAAGGATATTGTTTTTAGTTGCAACCGTTGCTAATAGCAACTCGCCAGCTAATCCAGGAGGTGAGTTAGCTAGCTAGCTTCGTGCTACACCCGGCACCGCCGAATACAAAAGTAACCTACAATAACTACACAACAGCTACCCACAACAGCCCACGATGCCTACCTATACTACTTAATAATATACAGCCCACGATGCCTACCTATAGTACCTAACTACAATCTAAATACATAGTTTAAGCCTTACTCGACAAAGCCCAAGCTATGTATAAAGCCAAACTGGCAGACTGCAGTCAGTAGCCGAAATTAAGTACAGCAGCTACCAACCACCTAACGTTAATGATAATGAGGTTAGAAAAACAGCTGAAGGTGGCAGCTAGCTGGCTCAATTACAGGTACTCTTAAGCGTGAAATAACATTGGAAACAGCTAACCACAGTTGCTAAAAGTTACCGGTAGCTACCCGCTAGCTAGCTAGCTTTGTTGGTCCAAGTAGTGGGTAAGCTAGCCTCGTGCTTCGCCGGGGTCCGCCGAATACAGTCCTTACCTACAATAATTACCTACAATAACCTACAATAACTACCTGAGTAAACTACTACCTATAATACCTAACTACAATACCTACCTACAATCTAAATACATGGTTTAAGCTTTACTCAACACCATATAAGAAGCCAAGCTTACCTCCTGCTAGAACTTGATCCTTAGTAAGAAGTTGGCACTCTACGACATAGTACCTCCCCCAATTTCAGCCTGTTTGCCTCTGTTTAGTCTAGTGAATACAACCCTGGCTGCGTTCAGTACGTTTTTACGTTCTGGAACGTTCAACTGAACGGAAACAGTGCTAAACTGAACGACCAGTTGAAAAATGGGGAGGGGTTGGGTTGTGGGTTGGGGAACCCTGTCAGCATGGCCACTGCCCTTTTAAATACTGTAGGTAAATCATTACTTTAAGCCACACCTACCATACGGGAGAAAACGTATCTGTCTGTTCAAGAACGTGTAGTTCAGTACAAAGCGTTCCGCAATGTAGCAAATGTCCGAGCCAACTAAATGCACCCCCGTCCCTGGGATTTCACGTGGTAACCCCCACGCTCGCTGTGAAAGGTGGATTCACTTGACAGTCACAGTGGTCTCCTTGCTACAACCTACAGAGCCTCATCAACCACACCTCTACACAACTAGGTTTGGTTGCACCAGCACGTCGTTGTTTGACTCTGCACTTGGTTTATTTCTTCGCTCACGCTCCTCTCCTGCCTGCCTGCCTGGTTCACCTACAGAGCCTCATCAACCACACCTCTCAACAACTAGGTGTGGTTGCACCAGCACGTCGTTGTTTGACTCTGCACTTAGTTTATTTTTTCGCTCTCACTCCTTTCCTGCCTGCCTGGTTGAGAGAGTGAACACAAATTTCCATGGAAAACAAGGTATGTGTTAATTAAAGCAGTTAATAAAAGCAGTTTAGTGGTCCTCTAAAACTAGCTAGAATGATACAATCTATAGCTAGCAAACAGAACTACTAATGTTAGCATTAGTAGCCTAGCTAGATAGCTATCTAGGTTGATGCAATCATGCAGCCAGCAGCTAATGTTAATAAGTTAGACTCACTGAATAAATGTGTTTGGCACAAGATAAAGATGATGAAACGATCTGCTGCTGCTATTCTAGGCCAAGGGATACTGAAGTTCACTGCTGGTGATTATTCACAAATGTTTGTGGTGCAACTTTCACTGTCTTAAAAGTAAAAACCTACAAATTTCACCACAGAGCAGTCTACACATACAATATGAACACATCTGTCCAACCATGGAGACTAATTCAGAAAGAGAGAATTTATGGATTCTAGCACTATCATAAATTTCACAAATACAGAGACAGGCAGCCATCATGGCGTCAATCTTTTTAGACTAGCTAGTGCATAGTGACACCTACTGATATTAACTGGCAATGCAGGTTTGGTTAGAATGGAGTACAATAGAATGAGTGACTGTTAATAAAATCTACTTCATGAAAAGGGGGATGTTATTTTAAAATAAAATGTTGAAAGAAGTTGATTTACTGATTTGAATATATGGATTTTACAGGCAATCAGTTTCTACAGTGAGCGCCAGGGAACCAACCTCTGGTGGGTCAGATGGAGACCAGGATAACAACACAAGGTTAGTGGTTTTATTTAAAAATAACTTGTTACAAAGTTTACTGTGTGTAGTGTTAAATTCAACCCTGCCTTGTTAGAAAGTATACTGTGTATAGTGGTACATGTAACACTGCCTTACATAAAGGTTACAGAATGAATAATTGCAAGAGAGCACTGTTATCAGATGAACAAATAATAGGTTTTATGACATAAAATTAAGACTTTTCTACATTGAAACCTGTCTCAATTTTGTATTTTTCAAAGTCCACAGCTTAACATTGTGTGAGTATAGAGTGAAATTAACTTAACACTTTATTTGGATAGTTCATCTGTAGATGCTCTACAGACTCGGTAACATTTCAACTAACTATCTACCAACCCTAGCCCTAACCTTAACCCTTACCCTAACGCTTATTCTAAACCTAACCCTAACGGTAATCTTAGCAAGCAGTTGCTTATCAACAGTTGGTTTGTTGATAGTAAGACCATCTGTAGAGCATCTACAGATGGACTATCCGGACTATCCAAATAAAGTGTGACCAGAATGAATATTTAAAGACATTGTAACCATTCTTTGCACAACCATTCTTAGCCATGCTATAGTAGTTCACTAAGTTTATTAGGTACACACATATAGTACTGGGTTGGAACCCCCTTTGCGTCCAGAACAACCTGAATTCTTCAGGGCATGGAAACATTGCTCAATTGGTATCAAGGGACCTAACGTTTGCCAGGAAAACATTCCCCACACCAGTACACCACTGCCACCAGCCTGTACCGTTGACACCAGGCAGGATGGGGCCATGGACTCATGCTGCTTATGCCAAATCCTGACTCTGCTATCAGCATGACGCAGCAGGAACCGGGACTGGTTGGACCAGGCAATGGTTTTTCACTCATCAAGTGTCCAGTGTTGGTGATCGCTTGCCCACTGGAGCCGCTTCTTCTTGTTTTTAGCTGATATGACGAAGATCGATGAGTGGTGCGTTCTAAGATGCTGTTCTGCACAGCACTGTTGTACTGCGCCGTTATTTGCCTGTTTGTGGCCCGCCTGTTAGCTTGCACGATACTTGCCATTCTCCTTCGACCACTCATCAACAAACTGTTTTCGCTCACAGGACTGCCGCTGACTGTATGTTTTTTGTTTGTCGCACCATTCTCTGTAAACCCTAGACATTGTCGTGCATGAAAAGCCCAGGATGCTGGCCTGACACCGACGATCATAACACGCTCAGTCACTTAGGTTACTCATTTTGCCCATTCTCACGCTCAATTGAACAGTATCTGAATGCCTCGATGCCTGTCTGCCTGCTTTATATAGCAAGCCACGGCCACGTGACTCACTGTCTGTAGGAGCGAACTATTTTCGTGAACGGGGTTGTGTACCTAATAAACTAGTCACTGAGTGTATGTTGTCCATTGAAGTTGTTGTCTCTGGCTCTTTTTATCAAATTCTGAATGAATAATAACAATGTTTGTGGTAGTTTGAAAGGGTTTGATCCACCTTAGGCCAGGAGTGTTTCCAATTCACATGACCCAACAAGAAAAACCCCAGCCCTATAGTCATAGCACAGATGAAAAGGTAAGCTTTCTATTATAATAATAATATTTTGTTATAGCCTACGAATAAGAACCAGAGATTTACCTGACCAGGTCATGAGATCAGGAAAAACTCCAGGCCCCAGAGTTTAATTTTTGCCCACTACGTTTTTCCCCAAATCAAATTGTATTTATCACATACTTACTTACGGGCCCTTCCCAACAATACAGAGAGAACGAAAATAGAGAAATAATAAAACAGTAAAACTCGTAATAATAAATACACAATGAGTAACAATAACTTGGCTATATACCAGTACTGAGTCGATGTGCTTCTGTTTGGGATATGCCCCTGTGGTCACTGTGGGGATGATGTCGTCGATGCACTTATTTATGAAGCCGGTGACTGATGTGGTAAACTCCACAATGCAATCAGATGAATCCCAGATAATATTCCAGTCTGCGTTAGTGAAACAGTCCTGTAGCTTAGCATCCGCTTCATTGGACCACTTCCGTATTGAGCGCGTCACTGGTACTTCCTGTTTTAGTTTTTGCTGGTAAGCAGGAATCAGCAGGATAGAGTTATGGACAGATTTGTGAAATGGAGGGCGAGGGAGAGCATTTCTCTGTGTGGAGTAAAGGTGATCTAGAGTTTTTTCACCTCTAGTTGCACAGGTGACATGCTGGTAAAAATGAGGTAAGACGGATGCAGACAGAAATAAAATAGAGAAATAATAGAAAAGTAAAACATATAATAAATACACAATGAGTAATGATAACTTGGCTATATACACAGGGTGTGTGTTTATGTGTGTGGAATAAAGGTGATCTAGAGTTTTTTTCTCCTCTAGTTGCACAGGTGACATGCTGGTAGAAATGAGGTAAAACAGATTTTCAGTTTTCCTGCATTAAAATCACCGGCCACTAGGAGCAGTGCTTCTGGATGAGCATTGAGTGTTGTTTTAGTGCCAGCATTGGTTTGTGGTGGTAAATAGACAGCTACGAAAATAGTATGGCCTTGGTAAATAGTATGGTCTAAAGCAGGGGTGTCAAACTCATTTTAGCTCAGGGGCCACATGGAGGAAAATCTATTCCCAAGTGGGCCGGACCGGTAAAATCATGGTATATATAACTTAAAAACAACAACTTCAGATTGTTTTCTTTGTTTTAATACGATCAACATAAAACATAAAGCTGGAGCCTGAGGACAGTGTGTCCAAAATAGTACAAGCACAATATCACTATTAATCATAAAACACCTCAAGTTTATTTGAAAATTCTAAAGAAAAAGAACACACAAACACACAATGCTTCAGTGATTCACAGAAGTATATCACAGATCTCACAAAGATATGTGGTTCCAAACATGCACAACAGTTTTGCAGCGAGGGCTGTCAAGTTGGGGTAACCTGGCAAGAGATTCTGATAATGTGTCCAAGCCAGCTGCGGCAAATTTGCCCTTCAAATCCGGGTCACACTGCAAGTCTATTATTTCAAGTTGGATGCTGACGGGCAGATCAGAGGAATTCACGGTGAATGGCGAGCAAAAAACGTTGAAGTCTTTCTCCAGTTCACCAAGAATCTGAAAGCGTTGCTAAAACTCCCGTAACAGTCCCGTTATTTTATCTTTGAACCGCTTCATGTCTGCCACATGTTGGGTCGCGCACACATTTTTCAGACAGGAGAAGTGAGCTGCATCACCACCGTCTCCCACAATGACAGCTTCAACTTGAAAGAACGTATGCTGTCATAATAATGCGTGACAACTTTGTTGCGCCCTTGCAGCTGTTTGTTCAAGTTATTCAGGTGCTCTGTAACATCCACCATAAATGCAAGGTCCTGCATCCATTCTACGGAATAAAATTCTAACACTGGTTTGCCCTTTTCTTCCATGAACTGTTCAATTTCTTCTCGTAAATCAAAGAAACGCCTCAGCACAGCACCTCGGCTTAACCATCTTACCTCAGTGTGGTATGGCAGGCCATAGATGTAATCTTTCTCTCTGAGAAGGCTGTCAAACTGACAGTGATTCAGGCTTCTGGATCGGATGAAATTAACAGTTTGGATGACCACCTTCATGACGTTATCCATCTTTAATGACTTGCAACACAATGCCTCCTGGTGCAAAATACAGTGAAAAGTCCAAAAATCACGTCCGCCATTTGCAGATTGCACTCTCTCTCTGAACTTTGTCACAACGCCTGCTTTTTTCCCGATCATCATCTGTAGCCAGGCTGACAGCACGGGACCAGTCCACTCCGACCCTGTCCAGCGCACCAACGAGTGCGGTGAAAATATCAGCTGCTGTCGTTGTATCTGTCATCGGCACCAACTCCACAAACTCCTCGGTGACGGTCAATGTGTCATCAACTCCGCGGATGAAAATGGCCAGTTGTGCAACATCTGTAATGTCCGTGCTTTCATCAATTGCAACCGAAAATGCAATAAATGACTTTACTTTTTGCTTCAACTGGCTGTCCAAATCCACTGAAAGATCGGAAATCCTGTCTGCAACTGTGTTTCTTGTCAGGCTGATATTTGCAAAAGCCTGGCGCTTTTCAGGGCACACAATCTCCGCTACCTTCATCATGCATGTATTTACAAATTCACCCTCACTAAATGGCTTTGAAGCCACTGCGATTTCATTAGCAATGAGGTAGCTAGCTTTCACTGCAGCGTCACTGATGTCTTGGCTGTGAGTAAACAGACTGCTGTTTCTTCAGACCCGCCAACAGTTCATTCACCTTCTCTCTTCTCCGCTGTCCTTGAAAGTTGTCATATTTGTCAGCATGAAGACTCACATAGTGGCGACGAAGGTTATATTCTTTCAGCACTGCAACACGCTGTGAACACACCAAACATACAGCTTTCCCATTCAATTCCGTGAATAAATAGGAGGATGACCATTTTTCTTGGAACACTCTGCACTCTGCGTCCACTTTTCTCTATTTTGACAGAGACATATTGGGGCAATGAGGGTGCCAAAGCACATTATGTTAAAAGTAGAAGCCGTAATAAATATTGCGGCCAAAACAAAGTAGCTCATCCGGACTGGCTGCACTTGCTTGACCTACTTGCTCTGCCCCGGTATAAACAGTTTGCTTGATTAACACAATTGATATTGCGCCATCCAGTGGACGCAATTGGAACAACAGTTTATTTTATTGAAAAAGTGCAGCTCATTTTTATACTTTACAAAATCATTTCGCGGGCCGGATTAAACCCGTTTGCGTTTGACACCCCTGGTCTAAAGCTTATCTTGAGGTATTGTAACTTCCTTAATATTACAGATCACGCACCAGCTGTTGTTAACAAAGAGACACACACCCCCCCTCTTGAGCTTAATCGACGCTGCCATTCTGTCCTGCCAATACATAGAAAAACCAGCAAAGCTACTTTAGTAGGATTGTGCATCTTTCCCTTTGAAGACGATTAGATCTAGATACATGAGCTCCAATACTGTGACGAGGTGTGACTGAAGGAGTCAGGCGCAGGAGGTAAAATATTGAAGTCCAGAGTTTAATCCGTTTACATAAATCCAACACCCCAAGCGTCAAACGAAACTATTACAAGGGAAAACATCCACCTTGGCATAAACACAGTGAATAGTAGCTCAACCAAGCTACACACTCTCACAACAAACAATCACTCACATACTAATTAGGGGAATGAGCACCAGGTGTGTGTGTGATTGACAAGACAAGACATGACAAGTGGAGTGATGAGAATGGGATCGGCAGTAGCTAGTACTCCGGTGACGACGAACGCCGAAGCCTGCCCGAACCAGGACGGGGTGGCAGCCTCGGCGGAAGTCGTGACAGATACGATACAGGAACGGTACGTTTTAGTTTGAAGCTAATCGGTTTGATTAGATGAACAAATGGATTTGGTTCGATGTGATTCGATAAACACATTCATTTTCCATTGAAAATGTTAATCTGCTGCTGATGGAGCTCATAAACTGGGCCTCCGAGCTGGTCCCACTAATTAATTTGTCCTTTTTGCAGATTAAAAGTGTTAAAGCTGGTAATGTATCAATATTTATCTTAGAAAATTAGCTATGACATAGCCAATGAATACAGTGAGGGAAAAAAGTATTTGATCCCCTGCTGATTTTGTACGTTTGCCCACTGACAAAGACATGATCAGTCTATAATTTTAATGGTAGGTTTATTTGAACAGTGAGAGACAGAATAACAACAAAAACGCATGTCAAAAACTCCAAGTCATTAAGGTTTCGAGGCTGACGTTTGGCATCTCGAACCTTCAGCTCCCTCCACAGATTTTCTATGGGATTAAGGTCTGGAGACTGGCTAGGCCACTCCAGGACCTTAATGTGCTTCTTCTTGAGCCACTCCTTTGTTGCCTTGGCCGTGTGTTTTGGGTCATTGTCATGCTGGAATACCCACCCACAACCCATTTTCAATGCCCTGGCTGAGGGAGGGAGGTTCTCACCCAAGATTTAACAATACATGGCCCCGTCCATCGGCCCTTTGATGCAGTGAAGTTGTCCTGTCCCCTTAGCAGAAAAACACCCCCAAAGCATAATGTTTCCACCTCCATGTTTGACGGTGGGGATGGTGTTCTTGGGGTCATAGGCAGCATTCTTCATCCTCCAAACACGGCGAGTTGAGTTGATGGCAAAGAGCTCGATTTTGGTCTCATCTGACCACAATACTTTCACCCAGTTCTCCTCTGAATCATTCAGATGTTCATTGGCAAACTTCAGACGGCCCTGTATATGTGCTTTCTTGAGCAGGTGGACCTTGCGGGCGCTGCAGGATTTCAGTCCTTCACGGCGTAGTGTGTTACCAATTGTTTTCTTGGTGACTATGGTCCCAGCTGCTTTGAGATCATTGACAAGATCCTAGTTCTGGGCTGATTCATCACCATTCTCATGATCATTGCCACTCCACGAGGTGAGATCTTGCATGGAGTCCCAGGCCGAGGGAGATTGACAGTTCTTTTGTGTTTCTTCCATTTGCGAATAATCGCACCAACTGTTGTCACCTTCTCACCAAGCTGCTTGGCGATGGTCTTGTAGCCCATTCCAGCCTTGTGTAGGTCTACAATCTTGTCCCTGACATCCTTGGAGAGCTCTTTGGTCTTAGCCATGGTGGAGAGTTTGGAATCTGATTGATGGATTGCTTCTGTGGACAGGTGTCTTTTATACAGGTAACAAACTAAGATTAGGAGCACTCCCTTTAAGAGTGTACTCCTAATCTCGTTACCTGTATAAAAGACACCTGGGAGCCAGAAATCTTTCTGATTGAGAGGGGGTCAAATACTTATTTCCCTCATTAAAATGCAAATCAATTTATAACATTTTTGACATGCGTTTTTCTGGATTTTTTTGTTCTTATTCTGTCTCCCACTGTTCAAATAAACTACCATTGAAATTATATACTGATCATGTCTTTGTCAGTGGGCAAACGTACAAAATCAGCAGGGGATCAAATACTTTTTTCCCTCACTGTTTATTGGTGAACCCCATTTTCTTGGTGACATGTAATGCAGTAATTACTTAAAACGATGCAAAACGTTTAGATTTGCAATTATAGTAGTAAGTAAATAATTGTGCCTTGTTTTCCTGGATGTTTTAAGCTGATGTTATACTGTATGTTTTGCTGTATTATATACCGGAAGTGGTTTCTACCCTTTTGTGGTGTTCAAAATAGCCACTAATACTGTGTCATGAAGAAAGTATGAAATACTTTGATAACAACACAACTGTAAAAACGTTGACAGGGAAATACAATCATCATCCTATTAGAATATGATATTGAATCATGGGATCTTACTTGGTCAAATATTGAATTTGGACTAACTCAGGTGGAGTTGCATACAGCTCCAACAAATACTGTAGATCCTACTGTGCTACTGAGCTGTGAAACCAAACAGCCAAGGGCTATCCCCAGAGGAGGGTAATCAGGAGAAATGGGACATGGTCTCCAGAGAAAGATGCAATGGACAATGAAGATTCCAAATGGTTTATTTATGCTGCAATTACAGCCTGTCACATAATATCTCAATCACACTTTGTCTTTCTCAACTTTTACCCCCAAAGCATCCATGTCATAAAGAAGGTTTGCTGTAGTTTTGTCACGGAAATGTAGGCTTACTGTATCACTATACCTGCATAGAGGGTGGGATAGGATTTTGTATCTAATTTAATATAAGTATTTATTCTGTATAATATCTGGTAAATATGACCAATAGGAGTTTTGGATTATATTATATGGATGGATCATTCTGAACGTCATATCCTCCTTGCATCTGCAAAAAACCCAGACTTACTTATGATTCAGTACTACAGAAATTGGTTTAATTATTTATTTACTAGCTAACTAAATGTTAACACAGGATAACATACACACTTAATACAAGAACAACATGTCCCTAGCTGACTGATGACAACATGACCGCTTATTACAAAAGATGGAGAGGTAGAGAGCGGTAGAGAGAGAGAGAGAGGCACAACACTTTGATACATTTGGAAACTACCCTCACAGTAATCATATATTTTGCACACGAACTGCCGCCCGTTTGGAGTAAGAAATCATTCATGTATTTACGTGATATGCCTTGGTTCTTTGTTTATTTCTGTCAGAACCAAGCCTTCTTGGAAAGGGGTTTGGTTGGGCCTTTCCGTGGCATGCTTGTAAGGCTCTGATTGTCCACAAGCGGTCACAATGTACAGTACCAATCAAAAGTTTGGACACACCTACTCATTCAAGGTTTTTTCTTTATTTTGACTAATTTTAGTGAAGACATCAAAATGAAATAACACATATGGAATCATGTAGTAACCAAAAAAGTGTTAAACAAATCAAAATATATTTTATATATGAGATTCTTCAAATAGCCACCCTTTGCCTTGACGACAGCTTTGCACACTCTTGGCATTCTCTCAACCAGCTTCACCTGGAATGCTTTTCCAACAGTCTTGAAGGAGTTCCCACATATGCTAAGCACTTCTTGGCTGTTTTTCCTTCACTCTGCCATCCGACTCATCCCAATCCATCTCAATTGGGTTGATGTCGAGGGATTGTGGAGGCCAGGTCATCTGATGCAGCACTCCATCACTCTCCTTCTTGGTCAAATAGCCCTTACACAGCCTGGAGGTGTGTTGGGTCATTGTCCTGTTGAAAAACCAATGATAGTCCCACTAAGCCCAAACCAGATGTGATGGCGTATCGCTGCAGAATGCTGTGGTAGCCATGCTGGTTAAGTGTGCCTTGCATTCTAAATAAATCACAGACAGTGTCACCAGCAAAGCACCCTCACACCATAACACCTCCTCTTCCATGCTCTACGATGGGAACTACACATGCGGAGATCATCCGTTCACCCACACCGCGTCTCACAAAGATACGGCGGTTGGAACCAAAAATGTCCAATTTGTACTCCAGACCAAAGGACACATTTCCACCGGTCTAGTGTCCATTGCTCGTGTTTCTTGGCCCAAGCAGGTCTCTTCTTATTGGTGTCCTTTAGTAGTGGTTTCTTTGCAGCAATTCGACCATGAAGGCCTGATTCACACAGTCCCCTCTGAACAGTTGATGTTGAGATGTGTCTGTTACTTGAACTCTGTGAAGCATTTAATTGGGCTGCAATTTCTGCGGCTGGTAACTCTAATGAACTTATCCTCTGCAGCAGAGGTAACTCTGGGTCTTCCATTCCTGTGGCGGTCCTCATGAGAGCTAGTTTCATCTTAGCGCTTGATAGGTTTTGCGACTGCACTTGAAGAAACTTTGCCTCCTGAGCCCATTGGGGAGTTGCAGCGATGAGACAAGATAGAAATTGGGGAGAAAAAATGGGTAAAATAATGAATAAATAAATCATAAGAAACAAGGTTTTGAAGAAACTTGAAATTTTCCGTATTGACTGATCTTCATGTCTTAAAGTAATGATGGACTGTCGTTTCTCTTTGCTTATTTGAGCTGTTCTTGCCATAATATGGACTTGATATTTTACCAAATAGGGCTGTCTTCTGTAAACCCCCCCTACCTTGTCACAACACAACTGATTGGCTCAAACGCATTAAGAAGGAAAGAAATTCCACAAATTAACTTTTAACAAGGCACACCTGTTAATTGAAATGCATTCCAGGTGACTACCTCATGAAGCTGGTTGAGAGAATGCCAAGAGTGTGCAAAGCTGTCATCAAGGCAAAGGGTGGCTGCTTTGAAGAATCTAAAATATATATTTTTAATACACTTTTTTGGTTACTACATGATTCCATATGTGTTATTTCATAGTTTTGATGTCTTCACTATTATTCTACCATGTAGAAAATAGTAAAAATAAAGAAAAACCCTTGAATGAGTAGGTGTGTCCAAACTTTTGACTGGTACTGGATATATTCTACACATACTGTATTTAACCTCTTTTTTGGGGTAGGCACAAAACTACCTTCATACTTCCATTCAATTTTTGGAGAAAACCATCGTGTTCTTGAGAATCTCCCCTTTCCACAGTGGGGTCTTATTAGTTTGTAGCCCAAACGGTTCGGACGCTACCAAACAGAAGTTGGCACGTCGACGGTACCACCTTCAGTAAAACGGAGAACAACATCGTGTTTGTGAGAGTCTCCCCTTTCCATAGAGCAGGCATAATAGTTTGTAGATTGAACCGTGCGGATGCTGCACACGTTTTCGTGAGAAGACCGATTTTCAGGATGTCTCATAGTCTGACAAACACCGCTCTAGCTCTGCCACCTTTCACCGCAGACACTGGCGGATGCAGTGGATTGAAACGCATCCAATGCAAAATATCCCAGATATCTCTACCATTAACTGGGAAATTTTCATGGGCATTTTTTTGTTATGTAACTTAGATTAGGTGTGTTAATCGACTAACTCTAGGGGGATAAAACACAGTCCACTGTACAAAATAAGAAATTCTCAAGTGAGGGACATCTCAAGGAGATTAACATTCATAAGCTTGTTCAGTACATGAGGGCAAATTTAGTCAAAGTTTTTTTTATACCTAGGAGAGGCGTTGATAGGTTTTTGTTCCAGCCCTTCTCTAACACCGAATTCAACTAATTGTGGTTTAAATTGAAGACTTGAACACAGTGCAATCCCCTGGAACTGAAATCACATCTACAGTGGGGAAAAAAAGTATTTAGTCAGCCACCAATTGTGCAAGTTCTCCCACTTAAAAAGATGAGAGAGGCCTGTCATTTTCATCATAGGTACACGTCAACTATGACAGACAAATTGAGAAAAAAAAATCCAGAAAATCACATTGTAGGATTGGTAATGAATTTATTTGCAAATTATGGTGGAAAATAAGTATTTGGTCACCTACAAACAATTAAGATTTCTGGCTCTCACAGACCTGTAACTTCTTCTTTAAGAGGCTCCTCTGTCCTCCACTCGTTACCTGTATTAATGGCACCTGTTTGAACTTGTTATCAGTATAAAAGACACCTGTCCACAACCTCAAACAGTCACACTCCAAACTCCACTATGGCCAAGACCAAAGAGCTGTCAAAGGACACCAGAAACAAAATTGTAGACCTGCACCAGGCTGGGAAGACTGAATCTGCAATAGGTAAGCAGCTTGGTTTGAAGAAATCAACAGTGGGAGCAATTATTAGGAAATGGAAGACATACAAGACCACTGATAATCTCCCTCGATCTGGGGCTCCACGCAAGATCTCACCCCGTGGGGTCAAAATGATCACAAGTGAACGGTGAGCAAAAATCCCAGAACCACACGGGGGGACCTAGTGAATGACCTGCAGAGAGCTGGGACCAAAGTAACAAAGCCTACCATCAGTAACACACTACGCCGCCAGGGACTCAAATCCTGCAGTGCAGACGTGTCCCCCTGCTTAAGCCAGTACATGTCCAGGCCTGTCTGAAGTTTGCTATAGTGCATTTGGATGATCCAGAAGAGGATTGGGAGAATGTCATATGGTCAGATGAAACCAAAATATAACTTTTTGGTAAAAACTCAACTCGTCGTGTTTGGAGGACAAAGAATGCTGAGTTGCATCCAAAGAACACCATACTAACTGTGAAGCATGGGGGTGGAAACATCATGCTTTGGGGCTATTTTTCTGCAAAGGGACCAGGACGACTGATCCGTGTAAAGGAAAGAATGAATGGGGCCATGTATCGTGAGATTTTGAGTGAAAACCTCCTTCCATCAGCAAGGGCATTGAAGATGAAACGTGGCTGGGTCTTTCAGCATGACAATGATCCCAAACACACCGCCCGGGCAACGAAGGAGTGGCTTCGTAAGAAGCATTTCAAGGTCCTGGAGTGGCCTAGCCAGTCTCCAGATCTCAACCCCATAGAAAATCTTTGGAGGGAGTTGAAAGTCTGTGTTGCCCAGCGCCAGCCCCAAAACATCACTGCTCTAGAGGAGATCTGCATGGAGGTATGGGCCAAGATACCAGCAACAGTGTGTGAAAACCTTGTGAAGACTTACAGAAAACGTTTGACCTGTGTCATTGCCAACAAAGGGTATATAACAAAGTATTGAGAAACTTTTGTTATTGACCAAATACTTATTTTCCACTATAATTTGCAAATAAATTCATTAAAAATCCTACAATGTGATTTTCTGGATTCTTTTTTCTCATTTTGTCTGTCATAGTTGACGTGTACCTATGATGAAAATTACAGGCCTCTCTCATCTTTGTAAGTGGGAGAACTTGCACAATTGGTGGCTGACTAAATACTTTTTTTCCCCACTGTATATTTTAGAATGAGCTTCATAAGTTACAATGTCCTGGCAAATCTTCATGATAAACAATAACATAGGTTAATCTATTTCTGTATAACATTGTGATGTTGCACACACTCCTGAGTAATATCCTGGGATATGAGGATTATCCTGGTGGCTGGGAGGTTCTTTACATCTGCAAGGTGTCAGGGTGGGATGTCCTTCAACCGGGAACAAGCAGAGAAATTAACCTCACAACTCAAATTGCATTGCTGGTTCAAGTTGCTGAAGCCACAACTACCTTTATTAATGTGCAATTATGTTGTTAATAACAGTTTTGCATACTTTTAGACTTGGTCAAGTTGTGTACAATAATCAAATCAATAGTGTGGTTAGTATTATTGTTGCATTTTTTTATTAACCCATCCACCATACATACAATATATACATACATTAGATTTTACTCTGGTATACATTATATTATATGTAGTGTTTTCTATAATACCATTACTGATCATGAGCTCTTTAATCCCACCCCTCAGCTACTCTCAGCTCATCCCACCTATCACCCTTGACCACCCTGTGCCACATTTTTCAACTGTTCTGTGATGTTTTACATGAATTTTGTACCTTTCTAATCGCATAGTATCCAGAGATTGTGAGCTAAAGATGAAAACCTTTCCTACAAGAATTATTATATTGTTGATTGATTGACTATGGCTTTCCAAATCACCCAACACTGCTATTTGTAGGGTTAATTTTATATGAATGTTATGATTTTTTTTGCCATTCCTGAACCTGTGACCAGAAACAAGCTACATATGGGCAATACCAGAAAAATGATCTAATGATTCTGTCTCTTCGCAGGCAAAATCTGCAGAGCTGAGATTGATGTATGCCCCATGTATATAGCATTCTGTTGGTGGCAGAATTAAGTGTTGTTTTTTTGTATCAGTTCATATACCATGTGCCGTGGAATTAGTACATCTACGATTGGTTAGTTTAGTTGTTCATCTCTAAACAGGCGATAAGCAGGATGAGATCGCCTCCTAGCTAGCTATCGCATCTGATGTGTTATCTAGCTGGCTAGCTAGCTTAGCAACAGGCTGATAAACACCAGTTAGTTACTCAACATTTGAATTCACAATTCATATGAAAGTCATTTGTCATTTTAACATAATTTGGTGAATAAATTAACTTTATGCTTACATTTCGTGAAGTTATTCGTTATTCTTCTGGAAAATGTTATCCCAAGCGGGGACTTCTGTCTGCCATTAATTCAGAAATTGTTAGTTTTCACTGCGCTGCAAGGTGTGATAGCCTCCCCGGTGAAGGATACATGGGATTGTAACATGCCAATTTTGACAACCTGCCTAGAAATTCTGCCTCAAAAGGCAGTATCCTTATTATCGTCAGCTGATGTGTCGTTAAACCACCAATACGAGCTAAATTCACCCGCACAGCTGATCTCAATTGTAACCATTATTGGTCACCTCATTACTGCTCCCTAAAAGATGCTTGCAACCAAAGTATTTCAAGATATGATAGTCATTTTTTAACAGACGAAAGGCGATTTATCTAATTGACAAGTATTCCGTACAATATAAATAAAGTATTTCCTTGTTTACCACGGCAAACCTACTATGGCAATTTACCCGACACTTTGTATGAATGGAAACTAATGTTGGTGTAGCCCAGTGCTTCTCAATTATTTTCTGTTACGCCTCCCTAGGAAGAAGTAAACATTTCGCGCCCCCCAACTCTCCGCCGCGACTGTAAATAGTATAATTTGTCTATAAAATTGTTATAAGTACACCTCTGCATAACATTGTATCCTTATTAACATTAAAGAAAACAAAAAAAGAAAAAAGAAAGTAATATAGATCAACTTACAACAAAGATTAACTTTATTAACATTGTTTTTAGTCTGTAACAGAAAATACTTAAAGTTCATCAATTTGCCTGAAATAAAATAAAAAATTCAAACCTTATTTAAACTGTAAACATTTTTTGACCATTTGATACTGTATAATAAAGTATAATAAATAAATAATAATACATTCAAATTGATCAGCCACATTAACTCAGGAGCACAATATATGAAACACTTTGACCTATAAAACAAAAATGAATAATACAATTTGTGCAGATTTTTTTATAAAAATGAGGAAGTCAGGATTAATGGCTACAATGAGCACGTTTTGCAGTGCACAGCTTTTCGAAGCGGGGTTTGAAGCATGATACTGCAACTCTCAGCTCCTGCTCAATGTTTAGCTGGGACTTGTACTTGGTCTTCAGTGCAGCAACAGCAGAGAAGCCAGTCTCACAAAGATAAGATGTTGCAAAAGGAAGAAGAATGCCCTTGGCCCTCTGCCCTAAGAGTGGATACTGCCTCTCTACACCCAGAATTCACTCAGTGTCTTTGATGTGAACCTCAGTCTCAATGTGGAGTCAGACGTCATATCAATGAACTGGTCCTCCTCTGCAGAGCTGAAACCAGTTGGAGCTGGTGCATTGAAAGGATCTCTGACCCAGTCATATTGGGAACTGTTTTCAGGGAAGTACTTTTTAAAGAATCCCATCAGTGATGAAATATGCTCCTTAATATATGGAATCACTGAGGTGGCATCATAGTCAGTAGTGTCAACAAATTCATGCAGGTTCTTGAATGAATCAGTATTTCCTTCATCAAGTCGCCTGTCCCACATTGCAAGTGTTCGAGTGAAAGAGCTGATCTTGTCTGCGACCTGAGGTGTTTATCTTTCCCTTGAAGCTGTAGATTTAGTTCATTTAGCTTTCCAAATATGTCACTCAGGGAGGCCAGTTTTGCCAGGAAGTTCTCATCACTAAATTTTTCTGCGAGGTCATACTTGTGCTCCTGCTCCGAAAACATTCTTATCTGCTCTCTGAGCTCAAAAACTTGGGACAAGACTTTTCCTTGTGACAGCCACCTTGCTTCACTGTGAAACAGCACAGCTTGATGTTCAGCTCCCATCTCCTCACAGATAGCAGAGAAGACTCTTGTTTTTAGTGGTCTGGTGATTGGGGTGTAATGTCTTTAAGTGACGCCTTAATTTATTTGGCTTCATGCTGTCCGCTGCCAACATTTTTAGACACAGTAAACATACCTGTCTTTCCTCGTCTCCCACCGTAGTTGCAGTGAAGCCAAGCGCTACATACGCTTCGTCATATTTCCTTGTCTTAGCTTTCGGGAGACTTACGTTTGTCTCATCTCTGTCTCTCTCCGCCTTTCATCCCTGTTAAATATTTTTCCATGGTGTCTCTTAAGGGTTTGTTATCTGCACTTCATATCTCCTGCTCTGTGCTGTGTGCTCTTGTTCGGTGCAAAAAAATCCTACTCCCTGCGGCAAAAAAAGCGCCCCCCTGGCATCGCTCTGAGCCCCCCCAGGGGGGCGCGCCCCACTATTTGAGAAGGACTGGTGTAGCCTAATGACTGTTATTTTATTTGTTTCCGATTTATTTGTTTCTTATTTATTTGTTTCCTATTTATTTCCTAAGATCGGAATAAAATAATAAACCTGGACTGTCCATATTTGAAATGTGTAACTACATCAAGTCAATTGGGGTTTTGAGTTATTCGTGCCAGAATCGAACCCACACCAACAAGATAGGCATATGTGCGGGCTGAAGGCAGCAGCACTAACCGCTAGACCACCCCAGGCCACGAATATATATATATATATTTTTTTACCTATCTTGTGTTATTAAGCTATTTAAAATGACAGTTGTTGATGTGTACGGCTGCATTTCAGGCCTAGCGTTTGAGCAAGCGAGAGAGAATATCATTTTGATAGCAAGCCCTGATCCCAATGACTCGACTGCCCCCTCATGGCGAGAAAGAGAACTGCTCATTTTCAGCCATTCACAAGGCTCATTTGAATTACCTGATGCATAAGGAAAATTCTCCACGACAAAAGTGTGATCAAGTTAAGATCTGACATACAGTGGGGAGAACAAGTATTTGATACACTGCCGATTTTGCAGGTTTTCCTACTTACAAAGCATGTAGAGGTCTGTAATTTTTTATCATAGGTACACATGAACTGTGAGAGATGGAATCTAAAACAAAAATCCAGAAAATCACATTGTATGATTTTTAAGTAATTCATTTGCATTTTATCGCATGACATAAGTATTTGATACATCAGAAAAGCAGAACTTAATATTTTGTACAGAAACCTTTGTTTGCAATTACAGAGATCATACGTTTCCTGTAGGTCTTGACCAGGTTTGCACACACTGCAGCAGGGATTTTGGCCCACTCCTCCATACAGACCTTCTCCAGATCCTTCAGATTTCGGGGCTGTCGCTGGGCAATACGGACTTTCAGCTCCCTCCAAAGAGTTTCTATTGGGTTCAGGTCTGGAGACTGGCTAGGCCACTCCAGGACCTTGAGATGCTTCTTACGGAGCCACTCTTTAGTTGCCCTGGCTGTGTGTTTCGGGTCGTTGTCATGCTGGAAGACCCAGCCACGACCCATCATCAATGCTCTTACTGAGGGAAGGAGGTTGTTGGCCAAGATCTCGCGATACATGGCCCCATCCATCCTCCCCTCAATACGGTGCAGTCGTCCTGTCCCCTTTGCAGAAAAGCATCCCCAAAGAATGATGTTTACACCTCCATGCTTCACGGTTGGGATGGTGTTCTTGGGGTTGTACTCATCCTTCTTCTTCCTCCAAACACGGCGAGTGGAGTTTAGACCAAAAAGCTCTATTTTTGTCTCATCAGACCACATGACCTTCTCCCATTCCTCCTCTGGATCATCCAGATGGTCATTGGCAAACTTCAGATGGGCCTGGACATGCGCTGGCTTGAGCAGGGGGACCTTGCGTGCGCTGCAGGATTTTAATCCATGACGGCGTAGTGTGTTACTAATGGTTTTCTTTGAGACTGTGGTCCCAGCTCTCTTCAGGTCATTGACCAGGTCCTGCCGTGTAGTTCTGGGCTGATCCCTCACCTTCCTCATGATCATTGGTGCCCCACGAGGTGAGATCTTGCATGGAGCCCCAGACGGAGGGTGATTGACCGTCATCTTGAACTTCTTCCATTTTCTAATAATTGCACCAACAGTTGTTGCCTTCTCACCAAGCTGCTTGCCTATTGTCCTGTAGCCCATCCCACCCTTGTGCAGGTCTACAATTTTATCCCTGATGTCCTTACACAGCTCTCTGGTCTTGCCATTGTGGAGAGGCTGGAGTATGTTTGAGTGTGTGGACAGGTCTTTTATACAGGTAACGAGTTCAAACAGGTGCAGTTAATACAGGTAATGAGTGGAGAACAGGAGGGCTTCTTAAAGAAAAACTAACAGGTCTGTGAGAGCCGGAATTCTTACTGGTTGGTAGATGATCAAATACTTATGTCATGCAATAAAATGCAAATGAATTACTTAAAAGTCATACAATGTGATTTTCTGGATTTTTGTTTTAGATTCCGTCTCTCACAGTTGAAGTGTACCTATGATACAAATTACAGACCTCTACATGCTTTGTAAGTAGGAAAACCTGCAAAATCGGCAGTGTATCAAATACTTGTTCTCCCCACTGTATGTATTGTGGACAATACAGTGGCTTGCGAAAGTATTCACCCCCTTTGGCATTTTACCTATTTTGTTGCCTTACAACCTGGAATTAAAATGGATTTTGGGGGGGGTTGTTCATTTCATTTACACAACACTTTGAAGATGCAAAATATTTTTTTGTGTGAAACAAACAAGAAATAAGACAAAAAAACAGAACTTGAGTGTGCATAACTATTCACCCCCCCCCCAAAGTCAATACTTTGTAGAGCCACCTTTTGCAGCAATTACATCTAAACGTTTCTTGGGGTATGTCTCTATAAGCTTGGCACATCTAGCCACTGGTATTTTTGCCCATTCTTCAAGGCAAAACTGCTCCAGCTCCTTCAAGTTGGATGGATTCCGCTGGTATACAGCAATCTTTAAGTCATACCACAGATTCTCAATTGGATTGAGGTCTGGGCTTTGACTAGGCCATTACAAGACATTTAAATGTTTCCCCTTAAACCACTCGAGTGTTGCTTTAGCAGTATGCTTAGGGTCATTGTCCTGCTGGAAGGTGAACTTCCGTCCCAGTCGCAAATCTCTGGAAGACTGAAACAGGTTTCCCTCAAGAATTTTCCTGCATTTAGCGCCATCCATCATTCCTTCAATTCTGACCAGTTTCCCAGTCCCTGACGATGAAAAACATCCCCATAGCATGATGCTGCCACCACCATGCTTCACTGTGGGGACGGTGTTCTCCGGGTGATGAGAGGTGTTGGGTTTGCGCCAGAAATAGCGTTTTCCTTGATGGCCAAAAAAATCTATTTTACTCTCATCTGAACAGAGTACCTTCTTCCATATGTTTGGGGAGTCTCCCACGTGGCTTCTGGTGAACACCAAATGTGTTTGCTTATTTTTTTCTTTAAGCAATGGCTTTTTTCTGGCCACTCTTCCGTAAAGCCCAGCTCTGTGTAGTGTACGGCTTAAAGTGGTCCTATGGACAGATACTCCAATCTCCGCTGTGGAGCTTTGCAGCACCTTCAAGGTTATCGTTGGTCTCTTTGTTGCCTATCTGATGAATGCCCTCCTTGCCTGGTCCGTGAGTTTTGGTGGGCGGCCCTCTCTTGGCAGGTTTGTTGTGGTGCCATATTCTTTCAATTTTTTAATAATGGATTTAATGGTGCTCCGTGGGATGTTCAAATTTCTGATTTTTGTTTAAAACCCAACCCTGATCTGTACTTCTCCACAACTTTGTCCCTGACCTGTTTGGAGAGCTCCTTGGTCTTCATGGTGCCGCTTGCTTGGTGGTGCCCCTTGCTTGGTGGTGTTGCAGTGTCTGGGGCCTTTCAGAACAGGTGTGTATATATATACTGAGATCATGTTGAGTTGAGTTTGAGTTTATTTTTACAGGGACAGTGCACATTAATCAACGTTTCAGTAAAAGTGCCGGTTTTAGCCAGCCGGCTAATTTTCAACCGCAGTCCCTGGGCAGGTTATTAAAAACAATTACAATATAGACAATAACAACATAGAACAAGACATAGCATACAGACATAGCAACATAGGACAAGCAAGACGTAGCATACAGACAGAGCAACATAGAACAAAAAGCAGCAAGACAAAATTCATAAAAGCAACAAAGTGTTTCCACACCTCACAAGTTACAGACAACAGACATGGAAAGCGGCAACACACAGCTAGGGACCATGTTCACAAATCTGATTGACCTTTAGCCATGTCTTCAAGCATTTTGTGAAAGTGTGATATGTGGTGCAGTTGTGTGTGTCTGATGGCAGTGTATTCCAGACATGGGAAGCTCTCACAGAAAAAGCAGATTTACTAAAGGTGCTTTTCCTTAGGGGAACTACACAGTCACCTCTCATGGCAGACCTTGTGGATCTGCTGCCATATGTTTGGGTTTTCTGTTTAACAAAAATACTGAGTGGAGGGGGGAGCCAAGCCATTTAGGATCTTGAATACAAGACATGCATCGGTGTATTGCACAAGATTTTCCCAACTCAGGAGCTCATGCTTTCTAAGGATGTGACAGTGATGATGGCTATTGGGCTTCCTATCAAGCACTTTGAGAGCCTGTTTGTAGACAGACTGAATAGGTCTTACTGTTGTACAGCAAGCTTGAGCCCAACTAGTCAAGCAGTATGTTAAGTGGGGGAGTATCATAGATTTGAAGTACAGTTTTGCTACCTCTGTAGTCAAACAATTTCGTATAAATCGGAAATTAGCTAGGTTGAATTTGGTTATTTGAATTACCTTTTTCACATGCTTTTTAAAAGAGAGGTTGGAATCAAGTATGATGCCAAGGTACTTAAAATCAGATACCCCCTGGAGCTTCTCCCCTGACACATAGACTTCTGGCTCAGTAGCATCTGTTGCCCTCTTTGTGAAGAACATGCAAACAGTTTTTTTCACATTGAGATGCAAACACGAGTCACTGAGCCACTTTGTAACCTGGACCATTACAGTAGTGAGTTCTTGTGCAGCTTGTTGTTTGCTCTTTGCATGCACATATATCACTGTATCATCTGCATACATTTGAACTTCAGACCCAGTACAGACAGAAGGCAGATCATTAATGTACAGGCTGAACAGGAGGGGCCCCAGTATTGACCCTTGGGGCACACCCACATCATAGCTAAGAGTGGGTGACAGCTCATTGCTCACTCTGACACACTGAGTTCTGCCTTCAAGGTATAATTTCATCCATCTCAAGGCATCGGGGGAAAAGTTGAACTTGGACAATTTTGTGATGAGAATCTCATGGTTAACAGTATCAAAAGCCTTCCTTAGGTCCAGAAACACAGCCCCAACAACGCCCCCTTTGTCCATCTTGGACTTCACATTTTCCAGAAAAAAGCAGTTGGCCATTTCTGTGGAGTGTTTCGCTCTGAAGCCAAACTGCATGGAATGTAATGTGAAGGGGCTGTTGTTGAGGTGGGCAATCAGTTGTTCTGCTACACACTTTTCAACAACCTTTGACACCACAGGTAGTATACTAATGGGCCTGTAGTTACTCACGTCAGCAGGGTCGCCTGATTTAAAGATGGCCGTTATTATGGCCGACTTCCATACCCTTGGAAACACCCCGAGACCAATAGATGTGTTGGTGACCTTAGTAATGGGGCCAATGAGTGACTCTTTGTAGTTTTTAAGAAAGGTAGAGTCACTTTCTGTGACACTTAGATTGCACACAGGTGGACTTTATTTAACTAATTATGTGACTTCTGAGGGTAATTGGTTGCACCAGATCTTATTTAGGGTCTTCATAGCAAAGGAGGTGAATACATATGCACGCACCACTTTTCCGTTATTTGTTTTTTTCACTCCACCAATTTTGACTATTTTGTGTATGTCCGTTACATGAAATCCAAATAAAAATCATTTAAATTACAGGTTGTAATGCAACAAAATTGGAAAAACGCCAATGGGGATGAATACTTTTGCAAGGCACTGTATCTTTGTTTTTGCCTTTGACCTTTTATAAATAAGGATTTATGTGAGAATAGGCCTGTCCAGACTCCTGATCCTGATGTCATCAAAATTAAATGAATAGCAATTAAATAGGATGCTGGTGTGACAAGTACTGAGTATACGAAGAGGCAGGACGCAGACGCAGGAATTAACAAGGTCAAGGTTTACTTAACAATGAGCAAGATAAATAACAAAGATAGAGTAAACGACACGAAGCTAAACAATCACACACAACATCATCCAAAACAGTCCTCGGCTAAATAGGGGTGGTGATGAGATGAGGAAGTGATTAGGGTGCGGTGGGTTTCGGTGGGTTTCCATTCCGGTGTAGCCGAGGTGGTGCGCTCAGACCGGTGGCTCAGTAGACCGGCGAATCAGAGCAACTGGAGGAGAAATGACAGCTGGTTTCTCAAACATTCAATTGTTTTAGTCACTTTCATAAAATTAATTTTATTAGAGGGAGGTAGAAAGGGAGAAATGACAGAGACATTACAATTCCCAGATTTTAAATGTACCTTCTCATTTCCAAACAAACTCATAAACTCAAACAAAACATACTCATTTCAGTGATAGTATAATTTTGCCTTGTTTCAGGCTAAGCCACAACATGAATTAACATTTTTTACAATTGTTTTGTTTGAAATAAAAAGCAGTGCGTTAATGGAGACTTATAAATCATAGAAGCGCATAGACAGGCTATCATTTTAATGCTCCAGTGCGTCAAGTTAGGGAAATGAGGGTTGCCTCTGTGTTGTAGTGACTCCACCTTACTTTCTGTCAAACACTCTGCCTACTACATTTTGTCAGGACATCCTCCTCATACTGCACTATTACCATGTATCCGAAGATGGAGCAGCAAGCGAGAAAAGCCCCCATGGATGTTTGAGCAAGCTAACATTCAGTTCATCTTTGATCTTTGGAACTCCGCTACACTTATTAAAAATGACTACACACGGGCTAGGTTTATACAGCATAGGGCTATACATGTTGTTTTGCTTTCTCTTACGTCATGCCGATTTGTACAATTTAGACATACCGCACGCTATTCCACTCAGGGGTCCGAATGGATCATTTTTTGGATATTCTGTGTTGCTCCACAAGCATCAGCAACAGACATGGTGCGTGTTGACATTTTAATGCGATTAAAATGTAAATGATTGAGTGTGCAACAGAATGGAATGTTTATTTTAGTTTGGTGAACTTGTTTTTAATCTTCCCATTATGTTCTCCACATTTATGACTGTCAAATTCTGTCTGTTATAGGGTAATAGTTGGTGCACCAGTTGCAAATTCAAAGTTCAACCAGGCTGTCAGGAATCCTGGAGTAATCTACAAGTGCAAAATTACAGACAAGAAGGACTGTGAACAGATTCAACTCGGTTAGTATATTAATCAATGATTAACTGTCGCCATACTTAATCCCATGTTATTGTAGATTTACCGCACCAACAATCTTTAGATACTTTAAGTATAGCTTTTTCATCATTCATCTCACATTTTTGGGACAGCCTGATTGGGATTCAAACCCGGGGACCTTCTTCTGTCAGTCAACCTCTTTATGCGGTCGTTATTGTAGGTGTTGTATTAAGATCTCCACAATATCAATAGTGCTTCAGTGTCCCCCCAGTGTCCTTTTACACCAGGGGTGGGAAACTCATTTAGCCCTGCAGCCTGATTGGGATTCAAACCCGGGGACCTTCTTCTGTCAGTCAACCTCTTTATGCGGTCGTTATTGTAGGTGTTGTATTAAGATCTCCACAATATCAATAGTGCTTCAGTGTCCCCCCAGTGTCCTTTTACACCAGGGGTGTGAAACTCATTTAGCCCTGCATTTCCTCTGTCAAAATTTGCAAAAAATAGTCCTCTATCCATTGTTTTTTTATATTTTCAATGCTCCCTGATTGTCTTGCTTTCGTTTCGGTGATTGTTAGCAAGCTGGACAGAGTGAAGAAACTATATAAATGTAGGTCCATTTAAATTTCTACCCTATTTTTTTATTTGGTTTTAGTCAAATTTGATTTCAATGTAGATTGAGGAAAATAGATTCAGCAAAAATATTGTAGCGACCGTGACCCCACACCTAGCGACCTCATCAAGATGTTCAGACCTCTTGGCGTAAGGTTAAGGTGGTGGCTTGACAGTTGCTGGACCCAGGTTTGAGTCCCAGTCAGGGCTAAGATTGGTGTCAGAAGTGGGATGGCGCCCGTGATGCCATTGGAGAGTTATGTACACGTGAGCATGAGGACATGCTCTCTGGAAGGAAGGGGGTAATGTAGTGACCTTAACCCAACACCTAGTGACCTTGTCAATAGGTTTGGACCTCTTAGCGTAAAGGTTAAGGTGATGATCACAGTTAAGTCTTAGATATAGCCCAACATATTGTAATAAACTACATTTGTAAACTAAATAGCATTTGTTTGTGTTTGTTTTGCTTTTTTCATGCTTTGAGATTCTTTCTGTAATGAAAAGGCTAAGCAAATTAAATGCATTATTATTTATTAGTAACACCCAGACTGCACTAGAAGCAGTCTTCAGATACTTAAATACCCAGGGTTTCCCCTCTAACTACCTCATCTACAGTTGCCAGGAGCTAGTTTGGTGCTGGGTTGATTTCCTGATAAACTCATGCTTGTCCTGGGTTGATGACAAATGTGTTGCTGTTGTTGTTTAATTTCTCCATGTAGGTGTGATGAGTGACATGCCCTGTGGCAGACACTGCTCTGCTGAGGTTGATAACCAGTGGCTTGGTGTGAGCCTCTCCAGGCGGCAGCGGGATGGACTTGTGTTGGTATGTGTAGTGTGGAATGAAATTTAAACCAACATTATTTGTTTATTTGAATGTATTTCATTTCACATTTCAGGCCTGTGGACATCGTTGGAAAAATGTCTTCTTCACCAAAAAAGACCATTCAAATAAGTTGCCACATGGTGTATGCTACAAATTGGAGGCGGACTTGATTCAATCAAGTCCTTTAATTCCATGCTACAGAGGTATGGAAATATTGCATCACTCAACATGACTGTCCAGGAATATTGTCTTGCTGTATGAATGAATGAATGAATGGATGAATGAATTAAAGAACATGTAGGTTTGGTTGATGAGCTGATATACCATCTCTAGTGTTTTTTATCCCCCACTATGAATAGTTTGTATCAACCATTGTTGTCCTTCCACATTTGTTTTGTTTTTTAATAGATCACCAAAAACAGTTTGGCAATGACTACGCATCATGTCAAGCAGGGATTTCAAATGTCCTTATCGGGGTATGCTTGAAATATTTCTGCTCTCAGAGAATTCTAACTTATTGCAAATTCTCATTGTAATATTGCACATTAAATTGAGATTAGTTATATTGGTGTGTACTGTTATGCTTAACAGGACCTCATAGTAATGGGAGCCCCTGGAACCTTGTATTGGACTGGGTCTGTTTTTGCCCACAACATATCCAGCCAGGTCACTGCTGCCTACTTGGATGATAACGTCGTCCTCTATGGAAGTTATTTGGGTAAGTTAATTAGGGAAGTGAACTGACATTACCTTTACACTAGTTATATTCATATCTTGTCTTTCTATCATCTCAAAGTGACTGACATTCAATACATGTACAGTAGGGTGACCATACTGTCCTTTCCCTCTCTCTCTCTCTCTCTCAGTTGTTGTTGAGAAAAAATCATTTGAATGATCAGACACTGAACTATAACAAATCACCCTCATAAATTGAAGAACTCAGAAATCACACATGGCCCTGTTTGAAAACTCTTATAAGGCATTTTACACTTCTCTATTCCTTGAATTAATCACTGATCTGACAACATGTGGTGTATCACATATAGTATGTTCAGGGTGTTAAAAGGTTGATTCAAAACGAGACTAAAACAGGTTCTCCTAAAAGAGGCTTCTGGAGGTCAGTGTGCATGGGAGAGATCATGATACCCAGGTCTTGAACATTCCACAGCTTCCTTCTTGAAAACCAAAACTTAAAAAAGAAACCAGCACAGTGAAACCATGTACATTGAACTTTCACCTGTAGTATGCACATGTCAAATAATATCAATACCATTTCAAATAGAAGGGAAGGCATATTATGCGATGCAAGTTCCAAATACTATGACTCCAGTTTGTATTGTATGCATCTATCTCTCTCTCTCTCTCTCTCTCTCTCTCTCTCTCTCTCTCTCTCTCTCTCTCTCTCTCTCTCTCTCTCTCTCTCTCTCTCTCTCTCCTAGTCCTAACCCTAAACTCCCCTGCACTTTTCTATCACACGATTATCACACTTATCTCCTGACAGGTTAGATGAATCCATTGTGTATGTATGTAAGCAGTGAAACTGATGCAGTGTCTCTCTCTTGATTTAGGTTACTCAGTCAGCGCTGGCCACTTCCTGCACCCAGACTCCACTGAGGTAGTGGGAGGAGCCCCCCAGTATGGGCAGACTGGTAGAGTAAGAGTTAACACTGCATCCCTTTCCAACCCACTGTCATCTACAGGAAAACAGAGATACACTCAGGTCCTGTTCAAATATTGTTTAAATGCATTCTTCCTTCCTCCCTTCCTTGAAGTAATCACTGACCAGAGATTACTGTATCGGTGTGAGCAAATGTTCTATTTTATTCCTTCTTTAAATTTGTCATGTCAGATCAGTGATTAATTCAAGGAATAGAGAAGTGTAAAATGCCTTATAAGAGTTTTCAAACAGGGCCATGTGTGATTTCTGAGTTCTTCAATTTATGAGGGTGTTTTGTTATAGTTCAGTGTCTGATCATTCAAATGCTTTTTTCTCAATAACTTTTCCGCAGGACATCCTCACAAATCATAAATGGGCCTTTTGGCCAAACATTATTGAACCCTGATCTTGAGGGCCACATAACCATTGCTATAAGAATGGACAAAAAACCAATCCCTTTCTTACACATGAGTTTATGCCTCAGCATCAGACAGTGCAGTCTCCAAATGTAAGTGTCCGACCCACTCTGTATCTTCCCCAGGCCTACATCTTTAGCATGGAGTCCAGCACACTGAGCATCATCTCTGAGGTCAAAGGTCAAAAGGTGAGGAAGGGTCATTACCATGTTATGTCTACATAGGGAGATTAGGTTTTGTCATGTTATGGCTACGCTGGATAATGTTTTGTCTATATTTTGGTGATGTTATGTCTTCGTTGAAATGGTACTTCTCAAAGCGTATGATAATTTTCTGAAAGGGAATATGTGCCGTCAATAACAACGCTGACATTATCCAATGGATGCTCTCTGATGTGCAGATCGTATTGAACTACCATTGGGTTACCTTATCCAATCATAAGGCTTTAAATACTTCATATCTCCCATCATTTAAAGGTCTTTGGGTTTGTTACACAAGGGTGCGGTTTCCCAGACACAGATTAGGTCTAGTGCTGGACTAAAAAGCACTGTCAATGGAGTCTTCATTGAGAATGCTTTTTAGTCCAATACAGGCTTCATCTCTTTCTGGGAAACCGACCCAAGTTGTGTTTTTTTTCTCTTTTGCATCCTGTTCACAGCTGGGTTCCTATTTTGGGGCCACTGTGTGTGCAGTGGACCTGAACGCTGATGGCCTGTCTGACCTGCTGGTGGGAGCTCCAATGTTCAGCACCGTGAGGGAGGAGGGCCGTGTGCACATCTACATGAACCAGGGACAGGTGAGCAAATAGTCGTCCCCCAGACAAGTTACTGTATGGTGGAGGGCTGGTCGATCTAGAGGCCTAATTTACATATTTGTACTTTGTTACAGCAGTAGGGTTTCAAAATTCTGGTAACTTTCCCAGGTTTTCCAGATATCCTGGTTGGAGGATTGTGGATTTCCTCCAATTTCCAATTGGTCTCTAGACACAATGCTGTTGAACTTCTATTTAATAAAAGCTATTTTTTCCCCTTCCTCAGGCTAACATGAAGGAGATGGAATTTACATTAGCAGGGAGAGATTCATATGCATCCCGGTTTGGGGAAAGTATCACAAGTCTTGGAGATATCGACGATGATGGCTATCCAGGTAAATGTATATTTGCCATTTGGGTCCAAAATTGATTAACAGCTGCAGAGTGAAACACAAAAGTCCCTTTCTTAAGCTAGTTTGGCCAGTGACAGAATCTCAAAATGTGAGAATAGATTGAAATGAATAGACTGCCTAACTGCTTTGCAGATGTTGCAGTTGGGGCACCACAAGAGGATGACCTACATGGTGCTATTTATATCTACAATGGGAGGAAGACGGGACTTGAACAATACTTTTCTCAAGTATGTCCCCAGCCAGTGTTTGTGTTTGTGCATGGGAATGAGTGTGTGTGCGTTTGTGCATGTGTCTGTCCCCACACTCTTAGAAAAAACTGTGCTATCTGGAACCTAAAACGGTTCTTCGGCTGTCCTCACAGGAGAACCCTTTGAAGAAACCTTTAGGTTCCAGGTAGAACCCTTTTGGGTTCAATGTAAAACCCTTTTCACAGAGGGTTCTACATGGAACCCAAAATACTTCTACCTAAAACCAAAAAGGGTTCTCCTATGGAGACAGCCGAAGAACCCTTTTGGAACCCTTTTTTCTAAGAGTGAGTTTAACTGCTGGAAATATTAGTTCTGACTGAATTCCCTAAAACAGTTTTTTACTCAGCTTGTGTGTTACAGTACTACTGTAAAGCTTGTTGGTTTGTTCAATCACACATCCAGTATGAGTACATCACTATCGGTGACGAGACAATGTATAATGGAAGAAACAATGATAATGGTGCTTCGATCTTTCCAACTCACAAGAAATGTTATTAATTCTCTCCATTTAAACAGAGGATTGCTGGGTCTGCTTTGGGTAGTGCCTTCAAGATGTTTGGCCAGTCTGTTTCTGGGGGCATTGATGTTGATGAAAACGGTTACCCAGGTAAGACACTCCCATCCCCCAACAACCCTTTCCTTCCTTCCTTCCTTCCTTCCTTCCTTCCTTCCTTCCTTCCTTCCTTCCTTCCTTCCTTCCTTCCTTCCTTCCTTCCTTCCTTCCTTCCTTCCTTCCTTCCTTCCTTCCTTCCTTCCTTCCTTCCTTCCTTCCTTCCTTCCTCTATCTATCTCTCTTTCTCTCTCTTTCTCTCTCTTTCTCTCTCTTTCTCTCTCTTTCTCTCTCTTTCTCTCTCTATCTCTCTCTACCTATCATTCAATCTATTTCTCAGTTAACCTATTCATTCATATTGATATAGCCTACATTTTCCTTCTGTCAAACAAACCACATTACTTTTTAATTCATATTTAATATTCATATACTGTTAAAGATTACAGTGTAACCTTGTAAGACAAACTGGTAGTAAGGTAACATTTCCTCTCCCAATATCTGTCCACAGATGTGGCCGTGGGAGCCTTTCTGTCCGACTCTGCCGTTGTTCTGAGGTACAGTAAGAGCGCACCTGCATTCACGACAGAAGACACAGCTTAACAATCTGGACTTGAGAGTCTGAAGAATATAATATTTTTTTGAGATTCCCCTTCATTTTGTGTGTGTGTATGTGTGTGTGTATGTTTTGTGGGTGTATGTATTGTCTGTGTGTGCGTGTGTGTGTGCGTGTGTGTGTTTGTGTTACGCGTGTTTCCGTCTCTGGGTGGTAGGACGCGGGCGGTTGTTGTGGTGGAGGCGACGGTACTTCTTCCTCGTAGTGTGAACCGCACCTATGCCCTGTGTACAGAGAACAGCCAGCCTGCCGTTTGCCTCAACACCACTGTGTGCTTCCAGTTGCACGCACGAAATGTCTCTGGGCTCATCGGTGAGACACCACACCCCACTCCACCCTAACACACCACACCACACCACATCACACATATGATTATCCCATAACTGTGTCCCACATGCAGAAATGCTATACAACCTGACGGCTGACGTCAAGCACAAAGAGGGGCTCCAGTCCAGATTCTTCTTCACCACCAACGGCACAGCGTTATCAAATGCCACAGCAGGCAGGATCAAGACCAGGCATGGCCATATGACCTGTGTTACCCACCTGGCCTTTCTGAGGGTGAGTGGACTGGGGGCTGGAGGTGACAAGGGCAGGGAATGGGGGGACAGAGTTTGATGGAGAGGTGTAGTAGTGTGATCTCTGCCCCAGAGAGGTTCTGCTTCAGTAGATGTGTTTGTGTCAAATCAATCAAATATTTCTGATATTGCTATTAATATCAAGAATGTGGATTTTTTTTAAAAGTAGGCCTACATCTGCTAGTCAGAATGTGTGTGCATGTGTGTGTGTGGTGTGTCCGTAGAAGTGGAGGTGATGTTGACAACATGTGGTGTATCACATATAGTATGTTCAGGGTGTTAAAAGGTTGATTCAAAACGAGACTAAAACAGGTTCTCCTAAAAGAGGCTTCTGGAGGTCAGTGTGCATGGGAGAGATCATGATACCCAGGTCTTGAACATACCACAGCTTCCTTCTTGAAAACCAAAACTTGAAAAAGGAACCAGCACAGTGAAACCATGTACATTGAACTTTCACCTGTAGTATGCACATGTCAAATAATATCAATACCATTTCAAATAGAAGGGAAGGCATATTATTCGATGCAAGTTCCAAATACTATGACTCCAGTTTTGTATTGTATGCATCCGTGCATGTCACATTATTACAATGTTAAATTGACTCCCGAGTGGCGCAGTGGTCTAAGGCACTGCATCGCAGTGCTAGCTGTGCCACTAGAGGTCTTGGTTCGAGTCCAGGCTCTGTCGCAGCCGGCCGCGACCGGGAGACCCATGGGCGGCGCACAATTGGTCCAAGGTAGGGGAGGGTTTGGCCGGCAGGGATGTGGGTTCGTTTCCCACAGGGGGCCAGTATAAAAAAAAAAACATGTATGCATTCACTAACTGTAAGTCGCTCTGGATAAGAGCGTCTGCTAAATGACAAAAAAAAAAAAAAAATGTTTCAAGTTTGTGTTTTTTAGGTATCTGTGCTGTTTTACATGACAAAAATGTTGCTCATAGTATGCCAAAGAGAAGAAACAGCTTACCCATTACTTAATTGCAATCCACCTGAAAACAGTGGTGAATATAGCTACAGTACAGTAGCTTTGACTAAGTCTTGTTCCTTCCCCTTCCTCCCCTTTCCAGAGAGATGTTCGGGACATCTTCACCCCCATCCACTTTGAGCTACGGTATGAGCTGGGGGAGCACAATGTGGTGAGGGGCAACTCCAGGAGCTTTCCCCCTCTCAGGCCTGTGCTCAAGAGGGGAGGGGAGTACAGCAACTTACTGACCAACAAGGTAGGTTAAGGTGGAGTTCAAAGACTAGGGGCCCTGTTCAAATACTTTGAAATAAACCATTCCTTTATTCTATGTTTCCTTAAGATAATCAAAGATCATACGTGATTGGACAGGGGAAAGCAGGATTGTCACCCAATTAACCCATTGTCAAAGATTGTGGTGCATTGAGTGGTTTTCTCCATTGGTTTGAATGGGAGATTGGTCTTCCTGGGAAAATGTTGTCCTGGTTACAACAGTAGCTAAGGAGAGCAGGACTTGACAATGGGTCAATTCAGATATGGACTGTACTTGAAGGATGGGATTTATTTTCAAAATATTCAAACAGGGCCAACCAGTGGTGTGCTATATTATTGTACTGTGTAGTATGTAGTTAATGCATGATTCATCGTTTAGTATCCTGGTTGTTCCAAGTTGGGCATGATATGGCACTGGTATGTGTATAGTATATGTGTCATTTTGTGCGAGGGTGGGTGGGTTTTCAGCCTTCTCTACTGGAAATTTCACACAAGATTAACAAATTCCATTGGCAATTCTAACATGTTCCATGGTATGTGAAATTAGTTTCAAATACATTTTAAATGTATATAGGAACAAAAAATGCACTCCTCACAAAAATGGTGTGATTATTTTATTTTCACCACATTTCTAACATGTACATTTCCGGCACTATTTAGTAGTGATTCTTGCATTGTGCTTTGCACCTGAAGAGGAAGTAGTAAATTAACTCACTAAAGGTAACAGCGTCCCACAGACTGTATTCACCAGGTACTGTGCCTGGGCCAACTGTTCCACCAATCTGCAAGTGTCTGCACAGCTGCTGCTACCGAGGTGAGCTCCTCCTCCCTCAGATCATCTATCTTAATCTTTACTCTTGAATTTACTTGTTTCATTTCACTCTGTGAATTTAATCTGGCGAGCACGGTTAGGAATCATTTCATGCTGTGAATACAGGGAAAATAGGGGCTATCTATTGATAATGAGTGCATGAAAATGGTAGTAGGTTATATATTATATTATGTACAGTGAGGGGGAAAAAGTATTTGATCCCCTGCTGATTTTGTACGTTTACCCACTGACAAAGAAATTATCAGTCTATAATTTTAATGGTAGGTTTATTTGAACAGTGAGAGACAGAATAACAACAAAAAAATCCAGAAAAACGCATGTCAAAATTTTATAAATTGATTTGCATTTTAATGAGGGAAATAAGTATTTGACCCCTCTCAATCAGAAAGATTTCTGGCTCCCAGGTGTCTTTTATACAGGTAACGAGCTGAGATTAGGAGCACACTCTTAAAGGGAGTGCTCCTAATCTCAGCTTGTTACCTGTATAAAAGACACTTGTACACAGAAGCAATCAATCAATCAGATTCCAAACTCTCCACCATGGCCAAGACCAAAGAGCTCTCCAAGGATGTCAGGGACAAGATTGTAGACCTACACAAGGCTGGAATGGGCTACAAGACCATCGCCAAGCAGCTTGGTGAGAAGGTGACAACAGTTGGTGCGATTATTCGCAAATGGAAGAAACACAAAAGAACTGTCAATCTCCCTCAGCCTGGGGCTTCATGCAAGATCTCACCTCGTGGAGTTGCAATGATCATGAGAACGGTGAGGAATCAGCCCAGAACTACACGGGTGGATCTTGTCAATGATCTCAAGGCAGCTGGGACCATAGTCACCAAGAAAACAATTGGTAACACACTACGCCGTGAAGGACTGAAATCCTGCAGTGCCCGCAAGGTCCCCCTGCTCAAGAAAGCACATATACAGGCCCGTCTGAAGTATGCCAATGAACATCTGAATGATTCAGAGGAGAACTGGGTGAAAGTGTGGTCAGATGAGACCAAAATCGAGGTCTTTGGCATCAACTCAACTCGCCGTGTTTGGAGGAGGAGGAATGCTGCCTATGACCCCAAGAACAGCATCCCCACCATCAAACATGGAGGTGGAAACATTATGCTTTGGGAGTGTTTTTCTGCTAAGGGGACAGGACAACTTCACAGCATCAAAGGGACGATGGACGGGGCCATGTACCATCAAATCTTGGGTGAGAACCTCCTTCCCTCAGCCAGGGCATTGAAAAAGGGTCGTGGATGGGTATTCCAGCATGACAATGACCCAAAACACACGGCCAAGGCAACAAAGGAGTGGCTCAAGAAGAAGCACATTAAGGTCCTGGAGTGGCCTAGCCAGTCTCCAGACCATAATCCCATAGAAAATATGTGGAGGGAGCTGAAGGTTTGAGTTGCCAAACGTCAGCCTCGAAACCTTAATGACTTGGAGAAGATCTGCAAAGAGGAGTGGGACAAAATCCCTCCTGAGATTGTGCAAACCTGGTGGCCAACTACAAGAAACATCTGACCTCTGTGATTGCCAACAAGGGTTTTGCCACCAAGTACTAAGTCATGTTTTGCAGAGGAGTCAAATACTTATTTCCCTCATTAAAATGCATATCAATTTATAACATTTTTGACATGCGTTTTTCTGGATTTTTGTTGTTGTTTTCTGTCTCTCACTGTTCAAATAAACCTACCACTAAAATTATAGACTGATCATGTCTTTGTCAGTGGGAAAACGTACAAAATCAGCAGGGGATCAAATACTTTTTTCCCTCACTGTATATGTGGGTGCGTGCATGTGTATCTCTTTCCTTCCCTCCTCTCTCATCTCTGCCCTGCATCTTTCGGTCAGAGCCATGAGGTTTGTCACCCTCTACATGTCTTGATTGCTCTTTACTGTATGTGCTAGTAACTGTTACTCAGTCAGACAAAACCACAGCTGGACTCTGAGGTCTAATTGTAAGAACTTTGATTATCTTTCTCTCTTTATCTCACTTTATAACTCTCTCTCTCTCTCACTCCTTCTCAGGACACACAGAGACATGCCATACGTTGCTCTGGGGGAGGGGAAGACCATTCTACTGAACGTTACACTGTCCAATGCTGGCGACGCTGCCTTCCTCCCCATGCTTCACCTGAGATACCCCAGCAATCTCTACTTCATCAAAGTGTTGGACGCTGTAGGAGCACTGCTAGCTGCTAACACAACCTTACACCTACCACCGATGTCTTATCTACTGTCAAACTGAAATGTTGTTTATTAGTCCACTATTGATACAAACCCTAAAATTGTGTATGTCAGCAGTCAAGTTTTTAAGATCCCTTTCAGTACAGAGCAAAACTGTGATCATGATGCGTTTTGAACTATCCCTTTGATACAGAGGGCTCTTGGCTCATGCACATGGGGCATATTGCAAACTGAATGGGTCTAACTGAATGTGGCACATGTCATTGCAGGAGGAGAAATATGTGAGCTGTAAAATCGCAGAGGAAGAGAAGACAAGTGTCGGGCTGGATTGCAGCGTGGGAAATTTGTTTCTCAACGCCTTGGCCAAAGTATGTACTTAAAGGGCAACTCCACCGCTTTTCAACTTCATTTTCATTATCTGTGTCAACATATGTGAAAACGGCACACTTCTATGTTTTGTAGAAACAACTGTAAAGTTAAAAAGGTTCTACCCGATGACATCATCAAAAGTAAAACATTCTAAAAACTGTGATTTTCAAACATGACATTCGCGGTGATGTGGGGAGCAAGAAAATATCCTCTGTTGTGCTAAAAACTCATTGCAGGTTTTGGAAGTTAGTGTTTTTTACTTTTAATCCTACCCTGCGATGTCACACAGCATTTTTTTTAGGACATTTACATTTATATTTCAGTCATTTAGCAGACGCTCTTATCAAGAGCGACTTACAGTTAGTGAATGAATACATTTTCATACTGGCCCCCCGTGGGAAACGAACCCACAACCCTGGCGTTGCAAGCGCCATGCTCTACCAACTGAGCTACAGGGGACCTTTCGTCTTATCTTTTTAACCACAAATCATAGAAGCGTGCTGTTTTCACATATGTAGAGACTGGTTTGGTGCTAGAGATAATGAATATGAGGTTGAAAAGTGGCGGAATTGCCCTTTAAAAGGTCCCACCAAAACAGGTTGAAATGTCATGCAGCCTTTTCAAACAGCTCATACACTAAAAGGACATTATCATCATTTTCACAATTTCACATTGTTATTCCAACCTCATAGTGTGGAAATATATATAAAACACAGAAAAATCACGTTTTTGACAGCACTGGGCTTGCACAGAAAGTACAAAAAGAGTTAAGCCCTCTTCTGCAAGGTTTTTCAGTCCATTTACTTTTAATTCCCTTGTGCGTGTTTTGTTATCAAAATACACTTCCTGGGTCACCAAATGTGGTTCTGGGTCGTGTTCATTAGAGAATACTATAGCAAAACATCTTGCAATGGAAAAGGACTAGTATCTCCTCATTTCACTCCGTTTTCTTCTGTTCTATGCCTACTAAACACTACCCTGATGTATTTTTGTGAAACAATGTCATGATCTGACAGAACATATTTAGAATTTCTCATGATATTATGTCTCTATCTCTTGCCCTCAAAGGTTAATATCAGCTTTCTGCTGGATGTCAGTCCTGACAGTGAACCTGGTGACCTGAACATTATAATCAATGCAACCCGGTAAACATTTACTGTCTCTTATATTTTTTAACACTGTCCTGTTTTCACTTGCTTTCCCTCTTGATAACGAAAAAATCTACGAAGGTAGCTGTTTGGAATCTTAAACTGTTTTTTTTGTGTTATGTGGTGGATCTGGGCATTTGTACTGAGTGTACAAAACATTAAGAACACCTTCCCAATATTGAGTTGCAATCCCCCCTCCCCCCTTTGCCCTCAGAACAGCCTAAATTCGTCGGGGCATGGACTCTACAAGGTGTCGAAAGCATTCCACGGGGATGCTGGCCCACAGTTGTCTTTTCACCTTTGGTTGGATTGGCTGGGTGTCCTTTGGGTGGTGGACCATTCTTGATACACATGGGAAACTGTTGAGCGTGAAAAACCCAGCAGCATTGCAGTTCTTGACAAAAACCGGTGCGCCTAGCACCTACTACCATACCCCATTCAAAGGCACGTAAATATTTTGCCTTGCCCATTCACCCTCTGAATGACACACATACACAATCAATGTCTCAATTGTCTCAAGGCTTAAAAATCCTTCTCAACATGTCTCCTCCTCTTCATCTACACTGATTGAAGTCGATTTAACAGGTGACATCAATAAGGGATCGTAGCTTTCACCTGGATTCACCTGCTCAGTCTATGTCAAAGAAAGAGCAGGTGTTCTTAATGTTTTGTTCACCCATTGTATGTATGTAATATATATATATATATATATATATATATATATATATATATATATATATATATATATATATATATATATACAGTACCAGTCAAAAGTTTGGACACAGCTACATATTCAAGGCTTTTTCTTTATTTTTACTATTTTCTACATTGTGGCATAATAGTGAAGACATCAAAACTATGAAATAACACATATGGAATCATGTAGTAACCCAAAAAGTGTTTGATTTTATATTCTTCAAATAGCCACCCTTTGCCTTGATGACAGCTTTGCACACTCTTGGCATTATCTCAACTAGCTTTACCTGGAATGCTGTTACAACAGTCTTGAAGGAGTTTCCACATACGCTGAGCACTTGTTATCTGCTTTTCCTTCACTCTGCCGTCCAACTCATCCCAAACCATCTCAATTGGGTTGATGTCTGAGAATTGTAGAGGCCAGGTCATCTGATGCAGCACTCCATCACTCTCCTTCTTGGTAAAATAGCCCTTACACAGCCTGGAGGTGTGTTGGGTCATTGTCCTGTTAAAAAACAAATGATAGTCCCACTAAGCCCAAAACAAATGGGATGGCGTATCGCTGTAGAATGCTGTGGTACCCATGCTGGTTAAGTGTGCCTTGAATTCGAAATAAATCACGGACAGTGTCACCAGCAAAGCATCCCCACACCATAACACCTCCTCCTCCATGCTTTACGGTGGGAAATAGACATGCGGAGATCATCCGTTCACCCACATCGCGTCTCACAAAGACACGGCGGTTGGAACCAAAAATCTCAAATTTGGACTCCAGACCAAAGGACACATTTCCACCGGTCTAATGTCCATTGCTCGTGTTTCTTGGCCCAAGCAGGTCTCTTCTTCTTATTGGTGTCCTTTAGTAGTGGTTTCTTTGCAGCAATTTGACCATGAAGGCCTGATTCACACAGTCTCCTCTGAACAGTTGATGTTGAGATGTGTGTGTGACTTGAACTCTGTGAAGCATTTATTTGGGCTGCAATTTCTGAGGCTGGTTACTCTAATGAACTTATCCTCTGCAGCAGAAGTAATTCTGGGTCTTCCATTCCTGTGGCGGTCCTCATGAGAGCCAGTTTCATCATAGCGCTTGATGGTTTTTGCGACTGCACTTTCAAAGTTCTTGAAATGTTCCGTATTGACTGACCTTTATGTCTTAAAGTAATGATGGACTGTCGTTTCTCTTTGCTTATTTGAGCTGTTCTTGCCATAATATGGACTTGGTCTTTTACCAAATAGGGCTGTCTTCTGTATACCCCCCCTACATTGTCACAACACAACTGATTGGCTCAAACGCATTAAGAAGGAAAGAAATTCCACAAAACAACTTTTAACAAGGCACACCTGTTAATTTGCATTCCAGGTGACTACCTCATGAAGCTGGTTGAGAGAATGCCAAGAGTGTGAAAAGCTGTCATCAAGGCAAAGGGTGGCTATTTGAATAATCTTTTGATACGTGCAAAGCTGTCATCAAGGCAAAGGGTGGCTATTTGAAGAATCGTTTAATGTCTTCACTATTATTCTAAAATGTAAAAAATTGTAAAAATAAAGAAAAACCCTTGAATGAGTAGGTGTGTCCAAACTTTTGACTGGTAGTGTGTGTGTATATATATATACAGTGGGGAAAAAAAGTATTTAGTCAGCCACCAATTGTGCAAGTTCTCCCACTTAAAAAGATGAGAGAGGCCTGTCATTTTCATCATAGGTACACGTCAACTATGACAGACAAATTGAGGAAAAAAAATCCAGAAATTCACATTGTAGGATTTTTAATGATTTTATTTGCAAATGATGGTGGAAAATAAGTATTTGGTCACCTACAAACAAGCAAGATGTCTGGCTCTCACAGACCTGTAACTTCTTCTTTAAGAGGCTCCTCTGTCCTCCACTCGTTACCTGTATTAATGGCACCTGTTTGAACTTGTTATCAGTATAAAAGACACCTGTCCACAACCTCAAACAGTCACACTCCAAACTCCACTATGGCCAAGACCAAAGAGCTGTCAAAGGACACCAGAAACAAAATTGTAGACCTGCACCAGGCTGGGAAGACTGAATCTGCAATAGGTAAGCAGCTTGGTTTGAAGAAATCAACAGTGGGAGCAATTATTAGGAAATGGAAGACATACAAGACCACTGATAATCTCCCTCGATCTGGGGCTCCACGCAAGATCTCACCCCGTGGGGTCAAAATGATCACAAGAACAGTGAGCAAAAATCCCAGAACCACACGGGGGGACCTAGTGAATGACCTGCAGAGAGCTGGGACCAAAGTAACAAAGCCTACCATCAGTAACACACTACGCCGCCAGGGACTCAAATCATGCAGTGCAAGATGTGTCCCCCTGCTTAAGCCAGTACATGTCCAGGCCCGTCTGAAGTTTGCTAGAGTGCATTTGGATGATCCAGAAGAGGATTGGGAGAATGTCATATGGTCAGATGAAACCAAAATATAACTTTTTGGTAAAAACTCTACTCATCGTGTTTGGAGGACAAAGAATGCTGAGTTGCATCCAAAGAACACCATACCTACTGTGAAGCATGGGGGTGGAAACTTCATGCTTTGGTGCTGTTTTTCTGCAAAGGGACCAGGACGACTGATCCGTTTAAAGGAAAGAATGAATGGGGCCATGTTTCATGAGATTTTGAGTGAAAACCTCCTTCCATCAGCAAGGGCATTGAAGATGAAACGTGGCTGGGTCTTTCAGCATGACAATGATCCCAAACACACCGCCCGGGCAACGAAGGAGTGGCTTCGTAATAAGCATTTCAAGGTCCTGGAGTGGCCTAGCCAGTTTCCAGATCTCAACCCCATAGAAAATCTTTGGAGGGGAGTTGAAAGTCCGTGTTGCCCAGCGACAGCCCCAAAACATCACTGCTCTAGAGGAGATCTGCATGGAGGAATGGGCCAAAATACCAGCAACAGTGTGTGAAAACCTTGTGAACGCTTACAGAAAACGTTTGACCTGTGTCATTGCCAACAAAGGGTATATAACAAAGTATTGAGAAACTTTTGTTATTGACCAAATACTTTTTTTCCACCATCATTTGCAAATAAATTCATAAAAAATCCTACAATGTGATTTTCTGGATTTTTTTTCTCATTTTGTCTGTCATAGTTGACGTGTACCTATGATGAAAATTACAGGCCTCTCTCATCTTTTTAAGTGGGAGAACTTGCACAATTGGTGGCTGACTAAATACTTTTTTTCCCCACTGTATATATATATATATATATATATATATATATATATATATATATATATATATATATATATATATATTGAATAAATCAGTCCCTCCTAAAACATTACACCTGAACATATCTCTTTCTCTACACAGGGAGAATTTTGAAAATGAAAATCTTCTCCATGACAATATTGTTAATCTTACTCTGCTATTGAGATATGGAGTGAATCTAAGCATCCACGGGTAAGACATGGTATTACTGTATTGTGTGCAATATTCTAGCATACTACTTTATAAACACTTATAAAATGTTGATTTATCAATGTATTTGTAATTCTGTATTCTGTGGCTGTAGTTTTGTATCCTGAACAGAGTTTGTGTTTGGGGACTTTGAGGATCCACGCTGCTCCGCTGAGAGGTTCAATTACACTTTCAAGGTATTGTTGTTATATGATTTTCTATAATAACAGCACGGCCAGGCGAGATAATTGCATTCTTTAACAGGATTATTAGAAAAATGTAATTGTCATGAATTCTGGCTAGGTCTCTAATGTAAAGTTACGGCGCTTTATGGTATTATTGTTCATATCTAGACATGTATCTTTTAATATCATACTCAGGTTGTCAATGTTGGTCCAAGCATATCTCACGGCACAAGAGTGGAAATTGATATCCCCAAAGCTTTAGCACCGTATCCATACAGACTGCTCAACATTTTGGACATAAAGGTATGTGCTTGCGTTGCTCAATTAATGTTATGCAACACTGAATCAGAACATAATTGTACAGATAAAGACAGTCATATGGCAGAACTGGCGCCAGGATAAAGTGACTAAGGGGGTAGTTGAAATCGCAGAGGGGGCAACATTTTTGGGGGTTCTTGCATTGGAATTATATTGAATTCTGCTTATATAATCACGTTATACCATAATAAACATAAAGTTAAAATGCAGAGACTCCGAGATCATTGACTGCTTTTGAAATCTGTAGCCTATCTCTGCTTCTCTGGATCAGCACAATGGTCAGACCCTACAGCAATGCTGTCTAGACGAGCGATTACCCTATTACAAACAGCCTATGTGAATGTAGCCATACACACAGCTGTCTTACCAAAATAATGCAAACTACAGTACCAGTCAAAAGTTTGGACACACCTACTCATTCAAGGGTTTTTCTTAATTTTTTCCTATTTTCTACATTGTAGAATAATAGTGAAGACATCACAACTAAGAAATAACACATACGGAATCATGTAGTAACCAAAATAGTGTTCAACAAATCAAAATATGTTTTCTATTTAAGATTCTTCAAATAGCCACCCTTTGCCTTGATGACAGCTTTGCACACTCTTGGCATTCTCTCAACCAGCTTCACCTGGAATGCTTTTCCAACAGTTTCGAAGGAGTTCCCATATATACTGAGCACTTGTTGGCTGCTTTTCCTTCACTCTGCGGTCCGACTCATCCCAAACCATCTCAATTGGGTTGAGGGCTGGGGATTGTGGAGGCCAGGTCATATATATTAGGATATGTTGTTTGTTAACATGTCAGCACATTTATTATTCGATTGGGCGCTTTTTAGGTTAGGCTATTTCGGAAAAAACCTGCATGATGTGAAAAGTTTCCATCTCATTACATTGTCATACATTTTATATCCAGCATATAGGCTACTTTCTATCATATATACAGTATCTGCTACATGATTTATGTTCGATGTTTTTTTGACGGAATGCTGGTGGAGTGCTGATGTCAGGGGGCCACTTTGGGTTTAGAAGTGGGGAGGAACATTACCTGGCAGGGGTCTAGGGGTCCTCCCCCAGAATTTGTTTGGTCATCTAAAGCTAATTTCCTGCATTTTTACACAATACAATATACCGTCTCTATTTAGAACAAAAAGAAAGCAAAAATGCCCACAGTCATCAAGCTAGGTAAGAGATCATTAATAAATATTTAAGTGATTAATAAGACTGAACTAGATCAAAGGTAATTCAATAATTAATATTGTGTTGCACCTTTAACCAATAGCCTAACAAATGAACAACTCTAGAAAAAATTAAAACTTTGATTGTCTTTATTAAGACATCCTTTACATCAAATTTCAGCCAGACCGACCAGCCAGCCCAAGCCGCCTGCACGCCCAACCCCCACCAATCTAGTCAATAACTCAACTCTCTCCCATCACGTTCCTTCCCAGTTCCCACTTTCTTTTTCATCGCATAGGCCTAATAGTACTGTAGAGCTCTTTTTACTTGCACACAATATAGCTGGGTCACCCCGTTCTGTCCCTAGGGGTCCACAACCACGCAGCGCCCCAACCCAACACACCCCACTCAGGTTTAGGATCTTAGTTAAACATGAATTATTGGTCAAGGCCAAGGACAGGGTGACAACGCACAGGACTGAGCAGCCCAGCAGCTAGGGATTGCCTAAATACAGTTGAAGTCGGAAGTATACATACACTTAGGTTGGAGTCATTAAAACTAGTTTTTCAACCACTCCACAAATTTCTTGTTAACAAAATATAGTTTTGGTAAGTCGGTTAGGACATGTACTTTGTACATGACACAAGTATTTTTTCCGACAATTGTTTACAGACAGATTATTTCACTTATCATTCACTGTATCACAATTCCAGTGGGTGTGAAGTTTACATACACTAAGTTGACTGTGCCTTTAAACAGCTTGGGAAATTTCATAAAATGATGTCATGGCTTTAGAAGCTTCTGATAGGCTAATTGACATCATTTGAGTCATTTGGAGGTGTACCTGTGGACAGTGGCGGCTCCTGAAAAAATTCTCAGGGGGGGCAATTTTTCTGATGATTTAGGTGACCTACACACATTTAAAAAAAGATATGTCCAGCAACAACATGAAGACAGGGGCAGCATATAAGTCAATACTGATATACACATTACTTGCTTCAAAAAGGCCTCATGGTTGAATTGGAAATATGTGCACCTGAGCATAATTCACAACAAGCAAGCAGGAGCTTTTGATAGAGGCTACTGAAAACATTGATGCAAGTTATTGGTAATAGGAAATTTTTATAGACTTCCATATTCTGCCCTCTTGTATAGATTTGTGAAAATGAACAGTGATAGACATTTTGCCTGAAAACAGAATTTGAAAATAATTTCTAGAAAAGGTAAACACAGCTATCTGTATGGCTTTGTAAAAATGAACAACCATATTCTGGCCAATTGTATAGATTTGTAAATATGAACAACCATATTCTGGCCAATTGTATAGATTTGTAAAAAAAAAAGTTTTACTTTTTTAAAAATGAAAAATAACTATTTTAAACAACATCAACTGTGAACTGATTTGGGCATGTGTGTGTTAAAGAGACAGACAGGGAGGGACAAAGAGAGAGAGAGGCTACATTACTTGTACTGAAACTGTTCTCTTCTCTCTTTCAATGCAGCAAAGCGGTCAATGACTTTCTCATTGAAATCAGCCATGCTGAGGACTAGTTTACTAGTTACTTTTTTGATGCGAGAAGTAGCTTGCTGCATGATAAAATTCAACTGATGCACATAGCAATGCACGTAATGGGCATTCTTGAAATGCTCACGTACCTTTTGCTGCACACCAGCCTTCTCTCGCCTCATCACACTGGCTCCATCGTAAGCTTGCGCAATGAGTTTGACTTTCTCGTTGTCGGCAAAAAGACCGTTCAGTCTCTCCAAAAGCACACTGGCGATTGAGACTGAGGTTGATTCCGAGATGGGAAGGAACTCAAAAAAGCGCTCCTGCACTTTGTGGTTGTACCTCAGCACCAGCTGTGTCTGTGTAGAAACGTCTGTGGTCTCGTCAGCTTGGATAGCTACGAAGTTCGCCGACTTCACCTCCTCCACAATATGTTCCCTCATGACCGCTAGCATACACTCCAGTAGCTCGTTTTGAATGGTCTTTGATGTGAACTTCTTTCAAAGAGACAATCGAGTTGCACTGAACGCTAGCCATCTTGATAGTAGTACGTGAATTGATTGACGCTGCTACCCGCTCTTTTCTTAGTTACGTTCATGGTTATGTTACGTATGACGAAAGCGCGTAAGTGCAAGCCCTCAGAAACCCATAGAGATTGTATTGAAAGCTCTGATATTTGAAAAAAAAAGATTTTACATGAGAGGCTATGAGAGACTTCTGGGCGATTTTCAACCTGACTGAAATCGCCCCAAAACGGGCGGGGCCATTTGAAGCACGACTTTAGCCTGATTGGACATTTAGTGGCAGATCAGACGTCTAGATTAGAACACTGATAACTACTGTTGCCGTGATATAATTGATTAGAAAAAAAATCCCTTGCTTTTCCCGTTTGGCAGTGCGTCGCCCATATCGCCCTAATGAACACACCGCCCCTGCCTGTGGATGTATTTCAAGGCATACCTTCAAACTCAGTGCCTCTTTGCTTGACATTATGTGAAAATCAAAAGAAATCAGCCAAGACCTCAGAAAAAAAATTGTGGACCTCCACAAGTCTGGTTTATCCTTGGGAGCAATTTCCAAACACCTGAAGGTACCACGTTTATCTGTACAAACAATAGTACGCAAGTATAAACACCATGGGACCATGCAGCCGTCATACCGCTCAGGAAGGAAATGCTTTCTGTCTCCTAGAGATGAACGTGCTTGGGTGCGAAAAGTGCAAATCAATCCCAGAACAAGGACCTTATGAAGATGCTAGAGGAAACCAGTACAAAAGTATCTATATCCACAGTAAAACGAGTCCTATATCGACATAACCTGAAAGGCCGCTAAGCAAGGAAGAAGCCACTACTCCAAAACCCCCATAAAAAAGCCAGACTACGGTTTGCAACTGCACATGGGGACAAAGATCGTACTTTTTGGAGAAATGTCCTCTGGTCTGATGAAACAAAAATAGAACTGATTGGCCATAATGACCATCGTTATGTTTGGAGGAAAAAGGGGGACGCTTGCAAGCCCAAGAACACCATACCAACTGTGAAGCACGTGGGTGGCAGCATCATGCTGTGGGGGTGTTTTACTGCAGGAGGGACTGGTGCACTTCACAAAATAGATTGCATCATGAGGAAGAAAAATTATGTGGATATATTGAAGCAACATCTCAAGACATCAGTCAGGAAGTTAAAGCTTGGTCGCAAATGGGTCTTCCAAATGGACAATGACCCCAAGCATACTTCCAAAGTTGTGGCAAAATGGCTTGAGGACAACAAAGTCAAGGTATTGGAGTGGCCATCACAAAGTCCTGAACTCAATCCTATAGAAGATTTGTGGGCAGAACTGAAAAACCGTGTGCGAGCGAGGAGGCCTACAAACCTGACTCAGTTACACCAGCTCTTTCAGCAGGAATGGGCCAAAATTCACCCAACTTATTGTGGGAAGCTTATGGAAGGCTTTTTACTAGGATTAAATGTCAGGAATTGTGAAAAACTGAGTTTAAATGTATTTGGCTAAGGTGTATGTAAACTTCCGACTTCAACTGTAGGTATCTACCCTGACGTGGGTGTAATGAATACTCAGGGAGAAAAAGTTGTAGATTCACGCGCAGAGCACGGCAGGTGTTTATTACGCCTTCACAGAAGGCAGAGATCGTGGTCATAGGCAGGCAATGGTCATATACAGGTAGGCAAACAGGCAGGTGATACAAAACTAGGACTGAAGGATAAAACTGGTTCTCACAAACGAGCTAGGAAAAGGGTTAGTAGAGTCAAAACAAACAATACCTCACAAGGCACAAACAGAAAGAAATGAACTAAATAAGGAGCTGATGAGACCAGGTGAGTAACTAACACAGGTGAAATCAATGAACAAAAATGAAATACAGGGCTACGTTCAAGAACACAAAGAAACAGGGCTACGTACAAGAACACAAGGTGAACTAAGAAAACAAATACAGAACCTTACAGTGGGCATGTTTTCAATACAGACTCCTTTAGTCATACTGTATTCCATATAAGGCATCCAGACCTTATGAAAGTTGCCCAGTATACCCTTAATCTTGTAATAAATCAAAGCCAGTGATACATAACTTGACATTGTGGGAGGATAACCAACCTTCCTATTAATGACAATGCATTTCTTAGCTGATATAAATGCTTGGTTACATAGTTTCTTCAGATAACAGTCTCCAGTATCAACATTTCCAAGCAAAGAAGAACAGGGAGAAGGGAGAATCTGTAGACATACTGAGATAAAAGAACATACTCTTTGCCAGAATTCAGCAAGCCTACGCAAATATGTCCCTTTTTGTGTTTTACACCTCCAGCAGAGGAATAACATTTCTGAGTATATAGTATGTTCTATGGATGGTCTTAAACTGCAGTAATTTATGTCTGATATATACATGGCATTCAAACATATCTGTATCCATTCATCATCAATAGCTTCTACCAGGTCTTCCTCACATTTTAGTTTTACAGCCTCTATCTACCCTTGATAGAGTTTGTAAATCAACATTGGAGATTTGTCAGATTGCCTTAAAATAGCATCCGACTTGTCCAGTGTTTGCTGCACAGAGAGAATGAAGTGTTGTATCTGCAAAAATTCACCTCAGCTCCGTCACTTACTGGTCTTCCCTGGCTGCTTGACCCCTTTCACCATCTGATCCTCCTATGATGAGTCATGACTAAGAATTACCTTGGTGTACATTTATACATAATTTTATCCAAGAATATAATCAATTGAAATGACAATTATTCCTAGATCCCAGACTAGCTTTAAGCTTAAGTTGCTGTCCTGTAGCTACTGTAGGTCTACCCATCAATTCAAGATGGAACTTTGTATCATTCACTGATATTGACAGAGCAGCGAACAGTTTTGACAGGGCTGAGCGGGAACTATGCTTCCGCAGAGGAAGGGGAGCCAGCAGGCCAGAGGTGGATGAACGCAATGCCCTCGTTTGGGTGTAGGGACTGATCAGAGCCTGAAGGTATGGAGGTGCCATTCCCCTCACAGCTCCATAGGCAAGCACCATGGTCTTGTAACAGATGCGAGCTTCAACTGGAAACCAGTGGAGTGTGCGGAGGAGCGGGGTGACGTGAGAGAACTTGGGAAGGTTGAACACCAGACGGGCTGCGGCATTCTGGATGAGTTGTAGGGGTTTAATGGCACAGGCAGGGAGCCCAGCCAACAGCGAGTTGCAGTAATCCAGACGGGAGATGACAAGTGCCTGGATTAGGACCTGTGCCGCTTCCTGTGTAAGGCAGGGTCGTACTCTCCGAATGTTGTAGAGCATGAACCTACAGGATCGGGTCACCGCCTTGATGTTAGCGGAGAACGACAGGGTGTTGTCCAGGGTCACGCCAAGGCTCTTCGCACTCTGGGAGGAGGACACAACGGAGTTGTCAACCGTGATGGCGAGATCATGGAATGGGCAGTCCTTCCCCGGGAGGAAGAGCAGCTCCGTCTTGCCAAGGTTCAGCTTGAGGTGGTGATCCGTCATCCATACTGATATGTCTGCCAGATATGCAGAGATGCGATTCGCCACCTGGTTATCAGAAGGGGGAAAGGAGAAGATTAGTTGTGTATCGTCAGCGTAGCAATGATAGGAGAGGCCATGTGAGGATATGACAGAGCCAAGTGACTTGGTGTATAGCGAGAATAGGAGAGGGCCTAGAACTGAGCCCTGGGGCACACCAGTGGTGAGAGCACGTGGTGCGGAGACAGCTTCTCACCACGCGGTAGGAGCGACCGGTCAGGTAGGACGCAATCCAAGAGTGAGCCGCGCCGGAGATGAGGATCTGATGGTTCACAGTATCAAAGGCAGCAGACAGGTCTAGAAGGACAAGAGCAGAGGACATGATGAGCATAGTGTTATGTATTGACTGTGCACTACATTTACATTTTAGTCATTTAGCAGACGCTCTTATCCAGAGCGACTTACAGTTAGTGAATACATATATATTTTTTTTATACTGGCCCCCCGTGGGAATCGAACCCACAACCCTGGCGTTGCAAACACCATGCTCTATCAACTGAGCTACAACCCTGCCGGCCATTCCCTCCCCTACCCTGGACCAATTGTGCGCCGCCCATGAGTCTCCCAGTCGCGGCCGGCTGCGACAGAGCCTGGATTCGAACCAGGATCTCTAGTGGCACAGTTAGCACTGCGATGCAGTGCCTTAGACCACTGCGCCACTCAGGAGTACTAGAGGTCTGCATTCCCATGGGATGCCTGCGGGACCTGCGGGTCCAAATAGAGATCATTGAGGCACTGTCTGTGGGCGGGAGCGGGCGGTCAGACAGATGACTTTGGGATGGAAATATACTGAACAAAAAGATAAACGCACATGCAACAATTTCAACTATTTTACTGAGTTACAGTTCATATAAGGATATCAGTCAATTGACATAAATTCATTAGGCCCTGATCTATGGATTTCAAACGACTGGGCAGGGGTGCAGGCATGGGTGGGCCTTGGAGGGCACTGGGGAGTCAGGCCCAGCCAATCAGAATTAGTTTTCCCCCACAAAAAGGCTTTATTCCAGACAGAAATACTCCTCAGTGTAATGTTTAATCAGCTTCTTGATATGCCACAACTGTCCGGTGGATGGATTATCTTGGAAAAGGATAAATGCTCACTAACAGGGATGTAAACACATTTGTGCACAACATTTGAGAGAAATAAGCTTTTTGTGCATATGAAACATTTATTTTTTATTTCAGCCCATGAAACATGGGACCAAAACTTTACATGTTGTGTTCATATTTTAGTTCAGTGTATTTTTGTTGTCCCACATATTATTTGGAAACAGTCCTCTTTCTGCTTTGTATGCGTTATCCTACCTATTGTATTAAAAGCAAATCTTTTTCGCATTATTCACACACAGCATTAGCCGCTTCAACTTCAGTAGCCTACCTCTCCTAGTTGGGCATGAGCGTTCAAGTGTGCCTAGTATGTGTGGTCTCATTGAAATAGAGTAGGCTGCCTACAGTACATGGGTGGAGAATCACGTGGCAGTTAACTTTCAATACAAATTCTGTATCATCATTGAAAAGGAAAAAGGCACAATGCGCACATCATTTAGGCTACAATGGTGAGCGGCCTTTTCATTTTCAATAAGTATTTATTACCCATTTATTTGTCTCTGCCTGCAAATCGTCCTGCTAAAAGGTAGGCTATATCCTATAGGCCTATGCAAAACGTAGCAAGTGTTGCTGTCATCATTCTTGTTGCTTCAAGTTAAGTAGCCAGGTAGGCTATAGCCTATGCGTGGGCGGAGAAACACGGGGCAGTTATCGTTCCAAGGAAATGTACTTCCTAAATAGGCCTATGATTAGGCTATAGTTTACTACATTGCCTAGAAAGTCCTAAATATTGATCACCCATATTTCTCTGAAAATCTTCCCACTCCTAAAAGGTAGGCTATAAAAATAGATCAAGAAAATGTGAAAGTCTCTCAAACTCTGCTCTCTTCAAACTACATCTACCATATTGGCTGATCTAGCACAGTAATAAAGATATAAGGGCCATGTGAGAATCTCAGGTAATGTTATTTTTGTGCGTTTCATATTGCCTATAGGGCGCAAAATTGCTGGGACCATGACTGGCAAGTGAGCTGTGTCACATAAGCCTAAAATAACATTACGGAACTGCGGTTGGGTTTGGAACCAGTTCTTGCGGAAGCGGGTGGGAGTCGGACAGGAAGCCAGCTGGTGCAGAAAGGGTGTGGTATGAAAAGCTGCCGGTGCAGGAAGGAGCAGGATGAAGAAATTGGTCTTGCGCAGACCTCAACTGTGCACCAAGACAGTGAAGCCTGTAACATTAGAGCTGTTTATTACTGTGTCAGTGTGAAAAGTAGGGTATTAGCTAGGGAAACTGACAGATCAATAACATTACATTGCCATACTGACAAAAACAAACTCACATTGCACTGTAAAAAGTTAAACAGCTGTTGTCTTGCCAGCTACATCAGTCAACTAAAGAGTAGCCAGTTTCTGCTCTGCTTGCTTTTACAACTCGGTGAAAGAGCGCAACACATACACACTGAACTAGGCTCAACTCTCCCGTGCTTGTCCAGCCAGCCTTCCAGAAGCCTTTCCTTCACATGAGCCTGTCAGCCCGCTCTGTGGCGTCCATGTGGTCCTAAATCCAGCCATCTGAACACTCCAAACAGGGGGGAGATAAACATCCCGTCCGACTCTCCAACAGCACCCTGGAGAGGCGTACTGGGAATGGACAAGATAAATATTTGGAGTCCCTGCTTATCACAGTGGGCACTGCTTATCACAGGGCGGCATCAGCGCTCGCCTAAAAAGCCTGTATGCCACTAGTTGAGATAAATAGGATTTGGACAGAAATATGTGAGGTTTTATTCATTGTTGGAGGTGCATCTTGGCCAGTTTAGCTCAGAAAATGTCGCCCTAGTCAATCTGCCACCATAGGCAGCAGCCTAATTCTGCCTTAATGAGCGGACGGCCCTGTATGGGGAATTCATAATAATGAAAAACTATCTACCAAATCGATGAATATTAAAATGTTGATTACTTCTCCTTGCCATTATCATTCACCTGATGATAAGAAAAGACATGAGGTTTATTTTTTGCTAACATATCATGGGGGTCGCTGTGTTGCCAATTTGCCTAGGCGGGGGTCCCTGGGCAAAAAAAGGTTAAAGACTCCTGGTTTATCCTAATGAACATGATCCATGTCTCTGTTACAGTGAGGGAAAAAAGTATTTGATCCCCTGCTGATTTTGTACGTTTTCCCACTGACAAAGAAATGATCAGTCTATAATTTTAATGGTAGGTTTTTTTGAACAGTTACAGATAGAATAACAACAACAAAATCTAGAAAAACGCATGTCAAAAATGTTATAAATTGATTTGCATTTTAATGAGGGAAATAAGTATTTGACCCCTCTGCAAAACATGACTTAGTACTTGGTGGCAAAACCCTTGTTGGCAATCACAGAGGTCAGACGTTTCTTGTAGTTGGCCACCAGGTTTGCACACATCTCAGGAGGGATTTTGTTCCACTCCTCTTTGCAGATGTTCTCCAAGTCATTAAGGTTTCGAGGCTGACGTTTGGCAACTCGAACCTACAGCTCCCTCCACAGATTTTCTATGGGATTAAGGTCTGGAGACTGGCTAGGCCACTCCAGGACCTTAATGTGCTTCTTCTTGAGCCACTCCATTGTTGCCTTGGCTGTGTGTTTTGGGTCATTGTCATGCTGGAATACCCATCCACGACCCATTTTCAATGCCCTGGCTAAGGGAAGGAGGTTCTCACCCAAGATTTGACGGTACATGGCCCCGTCCATCGTCCCTTTGATGCTGTGAAGTTGTCCAGTCCCCTTAGCAGAAAAACACCCCCAAAGCATAATGTTTCCACCTCCATTCCTCCTCCTCCAAACACGGCGAGTTGAGTTGATGCCAAAGAGCTACATTTTGGTCTCATCTGACCACAGCACTTACACCCAGTTCTCCTCTGAATCATTCAGATATTCATTGGCAAACTTCAGACGGCCCTGTATATGTGCTTTCTTGAGCAGGGGGACCTTGCGGGCGCTGCAGGATTTCAGTCCTTCACGGCATAGTGTGTTACCAATTGTTTTCTTGGTGACTATGGTCCCAGCTGCCTTGAGATCATTGACAAGATCCTCCCGTGTAGTTCTGGGCTGATTCCTCACCGTTCTCATGATCGTTGCAACTCCACGAGGTGAGATCTTGCATGGAACCTCAGGCCGAGGGAGATTGACAGTTCTTTTGTGTTTCTTCCATTTGCGAATAATCGCACCAACTGTTGTCACCTTTTCACCAAGCTGCTTGGCGATGGTCTACACAAGCCCATTCCAGCCTTGTGTAGGTCTACAATCTTGTCCCTGACATCCTTGGAGAGCTCTTTGGTCTTGGCCATGGTGGAGAGTTTGGAATCTGATTGATTGATTGCTTCTGTGGACAGGTGTCTTTTATACAGGTAACAAGCTGAGATTAGGAGCACTCCCTTTAAGAGTGTGCTCCTAATCTCAGCTCGTTACCTGTATAAAAGACCTGGGAGCCAGAAATCTTTCTGATTGAGAGTGGGTCAAATACTTATTTCCCTCATTAAGATGCAAATCAATTTATAACATTTTTGACATGTATCTTTCTGGATTTTTTTGTTATTATTCTGTCTCTCACTGTTCAAATAAACCTACCATTAAAATTATAGACTGATCATTTCTTTTGTCAGTGGGCAAACGTACAAAATCAACAGGGGATCAAATACTTTTTTCCCTCACTGTATGTATAGAACTGACTTATCCTGGTGTTCACATTACTTTGTCTCTCACACACAGTCATCTTCTGGGTGGTGTTACGTTCGAAACTCCACTGATGGGACCAGCAGTACACATGGCAACATGTATGGAAGCCAGAGAGCCAGTACCATTGACAGTGTTTGGTTGAATGTGACAACTACCACTGACAGCTATTGGACGAATAGATCCAGCACCACTCACCATTATTCGGCTAATACTTCCAGTACCACTGACAACAATTGGACTAGCACACCCTATCGGGCCAATGTGAGCAACTGGACTAGTGTTATTGAGGATGAGTGTGATCTGCCCTACTCCAATCCCTTGAATGAACTTTTCTTCTTCTTCACGAAAAGAAGTAGAAGACATATGGTAAGTAAGTTTGTTACAATGTTTTGCTTGGAAGCCACTTTGTGACCAGAACACAGTACACCATTGGACAAATCCTAACTTGTAGATACTGTATGTTTGAGTTTCAGAAAAGTATGTTGAAATCATGCATTCATGTCAATGGGAGAAATGTGGATTTAACTGTGTACATATTTCAAATCAGTACTGGGCGTTGATGAGTAAAACTATGAACAATTGTATGATGGAGGACGTTGTCTTTTTGTCCAGTACTGTATGAAAGAGGATGCTCTGTGTCTGTACGCGGTGTGTGAGCTTGGAGACATGGACATTGGGAAAGATGCCACAATTGAAATGGAGGTCGAAATGAATTCGGGAGTTTTAAACATCTCACCGGTGAGGACTGTGCAGTGTATACTAATTGTATAGGTTTTTACGTAAATTAATAAGTATTTAGGTGACATTTACCCCCATCTCTCTCTCTAAGGGAAGACATGGTGTCATGCTGTTAGAGACCACTGCTGTCATATCGCCCAAGAAGGACCCATTTATTTGGTTCTTACAAGAAGACCCCATTACAGTGGTAAGTCAAACACTTCATATTTTCATGAGAATCCCCAAATCTACTGAGTAAATGGCAACTGTGGGTCCCTTGTGGGTATCAAACCCAGGTCTCTCAGAGCATAGGCAAACTTGCTAACCACTGCTCCTATAGGGTAAACCCACTTGTGGGAGATTGTAAGCTTCTCTAGGCTAGGGTTGCTACAAACCTGTACATAGCCTGTTATCTTCAATGTATTTGGGTCATTCTACCAATTTGGTGCCTTTTGAAATGTGTAACTTGACTTCACCTAATTTTAACATCCTATCATAAAGAGCACATGTTCAACTTAATAAAAAAACATGTTTTCCCATCTCAAGATGTTAAATAACAAAATGACTATAGTAAGTGCCTATTAAGTGCCAAATAAAGTAACAGGGTTGACCGTAACAAACAGGGTTGATGTTTTCATCTTAAATCAGCCATGAATCCCCTTGTGACAGGGGAAATGGATGCTTGTGTTCCACATTTAATATATTTTTACATTTCTAGCCTGTCTATCTATGGGTAACAGGGTGTACGTGTTATGCTCAGTTTTCCACCACAAAACAACAGAAAATGGCCCAAAACAATAGAAAAAGCTCAGCTCACTATGATTTCCTTTGAAAAAAAATATTATAAAAGGAATAGTTTCACCATGTTAAAACGAGAGTTCAGTTCACGTAACAGGGTTGACCTAGAAATTTGGGACAGGTTGTTTGTTTGTTTTTTACCTTAAAATGAATCACTAATCACATTAAATTAATAATAATCTTCAGAAATGACTTTGTTAAAGCAACAAAATAACTAAGGCTTTACAATGATGGTGACAATTTGGAGAAATGTTGGGGTTAAGTGGGTTACAATCTGCCTGGAAGTCACAGAGGGTGCTCGGAGGGACATTTCAGAATGCTTAATTTTGCCACTTTAGCAAGTCTTTCCTCATAAAAAAATCTGATTTATTGAATTCTCCATGTGGTCTATATTAAAGGGCACTTATTGAATATAAGTATTTTTTATTCAATATCAATTTAAATTCAACATTGGTGCATAATTCCTACTTAAAATATCAAAAGGCACTCATTTTGTGGAACAATAGGAATAACATCCACAGCATTGTTGTTTATCACTTACATAATTGGATCTATGTTCTCCAGATTGTCCTGGAGGCCCATCAAAGCCACAAACTGAAGCCAGTCATTGAGCTGTCCATCATCATGGCCAGTCTCTTACTAGGCCTCCTCATCCTTACCTTGCTGGTCATCTGCATGTGGAAGGTACATTTCCTAGTTCATAATAACTAGTTGATTTCCTTGTTCTTATTGGTTAATTTCCTGGTTCTTACTGGTTAATTGATTGCGTCTTACTGGTTCATTCCTGGTTCTTACTGGTACATTTCCTGGTTCTTACTGGTTCATTTTCTGGTTCTTATTGGTTCTTTATGTAATTGTTATGCATCATGTGAATGTGTATTATGCCAGACTAAGCTACTGCTGCATTTCATCTACAGTCTTTAAGACCATACATCATCACTATAATTATATTTTAACAAAGTAACAATTAACAATTGTTAATTGTTAACAATTAGAACTGTGCGTATCTGTTTTCATGGTGTACTAAATCAAGGACTTTGTTCACAGAGTGGATTCTTTAAGAGTAAGTATGAGCAAAAGATGGAGAATATCCGAAGTCACAGCTGGGACTACTGAGGACGGACAGTGATTCAAAACAAATATATGATACAATATCATAGTTAAAGTAGAAATTCAGTACAACATAATGTTAGATGGTTACTCAACCTGAAAGTAGTCTAATCATCTAACATGAATTATATTTGCTGACACCCTGCAGTCAAATTTTGTCACCAGTAGACTAACTAGCTAGCTAGCTAGCTATGTAAACCACACCCTTCTGCGAACGCACCTTCTGCGATGATGGCTTCAAGGCGATACTTATTTGAATTAGGTAAGAGAATAAGATATTACCATTGGTGTATTAAAATGACCGGCTTCATATGGTGTCACACAAAGCCTTAGTAATCCCGCCTCCTGAATTCAGAGGAGGAAGCCAGTAACTTTATAGTCAAACGTTATCGATATACCAGCAACAGTCATTTTTCATTCTTTTGTCATCCTACTATGATCTGGTTTCATCCAAATATCATCCAATCTGATTAAATCAAATTGTATTTGTCACATGCAAATAGTCTGCTGTAGCCATTTGATTAGATGTTCAGGAGTCTTATGACTTGGGGGTAGAAGCTGTTTAGAAGCCTCTTGGACCTAGACTTGGCGCTCCGGTACCGCTTGCCGTGCGGTAGCAGAGAGAACAGTCAATGACTAGGGTGGTTCGAGTCTTTAACAATTTTTAGGGCCTTCCTCTGACACCGCCTGGTATAGAGGTCCTGGATGGCAGGAAGCTTGGCCCCAGTGATGTACTAGGCTGTACGTATTACCCTCTGTAGTGCCTTGCGGTCGGAGGCCGAGCAGTTACCATACCAGGCAGTGATGCAACCAGTCAGGATGCTCTCGATGGTGCAGCTGTAGAACCTTTTGAGGATCTGAGGACCCATGCCAAATCTTTTCAGTCTCCTTAGGGGGAATAGGTTGTGTCGTGCAGTCTTCACGACTGTCTTGGTGTGCTTGGACCATGTTAGTTTGTTGGTAATGTGGACACCAAGGAATTTGAAGCTCTCAACCTGCTCCACTACAGCCCCGTCGATGAGAATGGGGGCGTGCTCGGTCCTCTTCTTTTTCCTGTAGTCCACAATCATCTCCTTTGTCTTGATCACGTTGAGGGAGAGGTTGTCGTCCTGGCACCAAACGGCCAGGTCTCTGACCTCCTCCCTATAGACTGTCTCATCGTGGTTGGTGATCAGGCCTACCACTAATGATGGGGTTGGAGTCGTGCCTGGCCATGCAGTCATTAGTGAACAGGGAGTACAGGAGGGGACTGAGCATGCACCCCTGAGGGGCCCCCGTATTGAGGATCAGCGTGGCGGATGTGTTGTTACCTACCCTTACCACCTGGGGGCTGCCCATCAGGAAGTCCAGGATCCAGATGTAGAGGGAGGTGTTTAGTCCCAGGGTCCTTAGCTTAGTGATGAGCTTTGAGGGCACTATGGTGTTGAACGCTGAACTGTAGTCAATGAATAGCATTCTCACATAGGTGTTCCTTTTGTCCAGGTGTGAAAAGGCAGTGTGGAGCGCAATAGAGATTGCATCATCTGTGGATCTGTTGGGACGGTATGCAAATTAGAGTGGGTCTAGGGTTTTTGGGATAATGGTGTTGATGTGAGCCGTGACCAGCCTTTCAAAGCACTTCATGGCTACAGACGTGAGTGCTACGGGTCAGTTGTCATTTAGGCTGGTTACCTTAGTGTTCTTGGGCACAGGGACTATGGTGATCTGCTTGAAACAAATAAATTACAAACAATGCAAAAAAACTAACAAAATAGCTTGGTTGGTTAAGAGCCCATAAAATGGCAGCCATCCCCTCCGCCGCAATTATGAATGCTTACTTACAAGCCCTTAACCAACAATGCTATACAAGAAATAGAGTAAAGAAAATATTTGCTAAATAAACTAAAGTTTACAAAAATAATAATATCAAAAAGTAACACAATAAATTACATAACAATAACGAGACTATATACAGGGGGTACCGGTACTGGGTCAATGTGCGGGTGTACAGGTTGACTGTTCGTGCCCTTTAAGTTGTATAATATTGAACTTCCCCTTTAATCAGTGACTGTCTCATGAGAAAAACTGGCAAATAGACACACTTTAAATGTGAACATTGGCACAACTTGAATGAATCATTATGTGAACTATTTTTTGTATGTGAACTTATATGAATTCAGTGGAAAATGACAAAATAAATGCACTTTATATCTGACAGGAGATATCTTGATACTGAGATTAACCTACATGAACAAAAGCAAACAGCACTTCATATAGTAACTAGAAAAAATGCTCAGCTTTTGAAATGCAACTATGCCTTTCTATGCAACTCACATTTTGGAAATGTCTCAGAAAATGTTATAGTCTAAATTCTAATAGTTTACATTGTGATGCCATCTAAATTGCAGCATTGTTTTTGTAACAGATTTTTTGTGCCATATGCTGTAAATGATTAAAGTTACTCCTGTGTAGGGAGACAAAGTGTTGTTGTCATTTTGTAGGCGGAGTCTGACTGCCTGGTTCTAATCAAATGTCACCCATTCTTGTTTTCACAATGATTATTTTAGATACCTACAATAAGGTATGTGTAGCATGTACAGTTCTTTCTGAAAGTATTCAGACCCCTTGACTTTTTCCACATTTTGTTACATTACAGCCTTATTCTAAAATGGATTAAATTCAAAATAATTCCTCAGCAATCTACACAAAATACCCCATAACGACAAAGTGAAAACAGGTTTTTATAAATGTTTGCACATTTATTAAAAATAAAAAAATAAATACCTTATTTACATAAGTATTCAGACCCTTTGCTATGAGACTCGAACTTTAGCTCAGGTTCATCCTGTTTCCATTGATCATCCTTGAGATGGAGTCCACCTGTGGTGAATTCAATTGATTGGACATGTTTTGGAAAGGCACACACGTGTCTATATAAGGTCCCACAGTTGTGAGTGCATGTCAGAGCAAAAACAAAGCCATGAGGTCGAAGGAATTGTCAGAAGGATTACTTTATCCTATCCCAGGTATTCCTTAAAGAGGTGAGGTTTCAAATGTCTCCGGAAGGTGGTGAGTGACTCCGCTGTCCTGGCGTCGTGAGGGAGCTTGTTCCACCATTGGGGTGCCAGAGCAGCGAACAGTTTTGACTGGGCTGAGCGGGAACAATGCTTCCGCAGAGGTAGGGGAGCCAGCAGGCCAGAGGTGGATGAACGCAGTGCCCTCGTTTGGGTGTAGGGACTGATCAGAGCCTGAAGGTATGGAGGTGCCGTTCCCCTCACAGCTCCGTAGGCAAGCACCATGGTCTTGTAGCAGATGCGAGCTTCAACTGGAAGCCAGTGGAGTGTGCGGAGGAGCGGGGTGACGTGAGAGAACTTGGGAAGGTTGAACACCAGATGGGCTGCGGCATTCTGGATGAGTTGTAGGGGTTTAATGGCACAGGCAGGGAGCCCAGCCAACAGCGAGTTGCAGTAATCCAGACGGGAGATGACAAGTGCCTGGATTAGGACCTGTGCCGCTTCCTGTGTAAGGCTGGGTCGTACTCTCCGAATGTTGTAGAGCATGAACCTACAGGATCGGGTCACCACCTTGATGTTAGCGGAGAACGACAGGGTGTTGTCCAGGGTCACGCCAAGGCTCTTCGCACTCTGGGAGGAGGACACAACGGAGTTATCAACCGTGATGGCGAGATCATGGAACAGGCAGTCCTTCCCCGGGAGGAAGAGCAGCTCCGTCTTGCCAAGGTTCAGCTTGAGGTGGTGATCCGTCATCCATACTGATATGTCTGCCAGACATGCAGAGATGCGATTCGCCACCTGGTTATCAGAAGGGGGAAAGGAGAAGATTAGTTGTGTGTCGTCAGCGTAGCAATGATAGGAGAGGCCATGTGAGGATATGACAGAGCCAAGTGACTTGGTGTATAGCGAGAATAGGAGAGGGCCTAGAACTGAGCCCTGGGGGACACCAGTGGTGAGAGCACGTGGTGCGGAGACAGCTTCTCGCCACGCCACTTGGTAGGAGCGACCGGTCAGGTAGGACGCAATCCAAGAGTGAGCCGCGCCGGAGATGCCCAGCTCGGAGAGGGTGGAGAGGAGGATCTGATGGTTCACAGTATCAAAGGCAGCAGACAGGTCTAGAAGGACAAGAGCAGAGGAGAGAGAGTTATCTTTAGCAATGCGGAGAGCCTCCGTGACACAGAGAAGAGCAGTCTCAGTTGAATGACCAGTCTTGAAACCTGACTGGTTTGGATCAAGAAGGTCATTCTGAGAGAGATAGCAAGAGAGTTGGCTAAAGATGGCACGCTCAATAGTTTTGGAGAGAAAAGAAAGAAGGGATACTGGTCTGTAGTTGTTGACATCAGAGGGATCGAGTGTTGGTTTTTTGAGAAGGGGTGTAACTCTCGCTCTCTTGAAGACGGAAGGGACATAGCCAGCGGTCAAGGATGAGTTGATCAGCGAGGTGAGGTAAGGGAGAAGGTCACCGGAGATGGTCTGGAGAAGAGAGGAGTGGATAGGGTCAAGCGGGCAGGTTGTTGGGCGGCCTGCTGTCACAAGTCGCAAGATTTTATCTGGAGAGAGAGGGGAGAAAGAAGTCAAAGCATATGGTAGGGCAGTGTGAGCAGGACCAGCAGTGTCATTTGACTTAACAAACGAGGATCGGATGTCGTCAACCTTCTTTTCAAAATGGTTGACGAAGTCATCCACAGAGAGGGAGGAGGGGGGGAGGATTCAGCAGGGAGGAGAATGTGGCAAAGAGCTTCCTAGGATTAGAGGCAGATGCTTGGAATTTAGAGTGGTAGAAAGTGGCCTTAGCAGCAGAAACAGATGAAGAAAATGTAGAGAGGAGGGAGTGAAAAGATGCCAGGTCCGCAGGGAGTCTAGTTTTCTTCCATTTCCGCTCAGCTGCCCGGAGCTCTGTTCTGTGAGCTCGCAATGAGTCATCAAGCCACGGAGCTGGAGGGGAGGACCGAGCCGGCCGGGAGGATAGGGGACATAGAGAGTCAAAGGATGCAGAAAGGGAGGAGAGGAGGGTTGAGGAGGCAGAATCAGGAGATTGGAGGGAGAAGGATTGAGCAGAGGGAAGAGATGATAGGATGGAGGAGGAGAGAGTAGCGGGAGAGAGAGAGTGAAGGTTGCGATGGCGCATTATCATCTGTGTAGGGGCAGAGTGAGTAGTGTTGGAGGAGAGGGAGAGAGAAAAGGATACAAAGTAGTGGTCGGAGACTTGGATGGGAGTTGCAGTGAGATTAGTAGAACAACATCATCTAGTAAAGATGAGGTCAAGCGTATTGCCTGCCTTGTGAGTAGGGGGTGACGGTGAGAGGGTGAGGTCAAAAGAGGAGAGGAGTGGAAAGAAGGAGGCAGAGAGAAATGAGTCAAATGTAGTCGTAGGGAGGTTGAAATCCCCCAGAACTGTGAGGGGTGAGCCATCCTCAGGAAAGGAACTTATCAAGGCGTCAAGCTCATTGATGAATTCTCCAAGGGAACCTGGAGGGCGATAAATGACAAGGATATTAAGCTTAAATGGGCTAGTGACTGTGACAGCATGGAATTCAAATGAGGAGATAGACAGGAAAAATTTAGAATGTCCACTTGGGAGAGATGAGGAATCGTGTGCCACCACCCCGCTGACCAGATGCTCTCGGGGTATGCGAGAACACATGGTCAGACGAGGAGAGAGCAGCAGGAGTAGCAGTGTTTTCAGTGGTAATCCATGTTTCCGTCAGCGCCAAGAAGTCGAGGGACTGGAGGGTAGCATAGGCTGAGATGAACTCTGCCTTGTTGGCAGCAGAACGGCAGTTCCAGAGGCTGCCTGAGACCTGGAACTCCACGTGGGTCGTGCGTGCAGGGACCACCAGGTTAGAGAGGCAGCAGCCACGCGGTGTGAGGCGTTTGTGTAGCCTGTGCGGAGAGGAGAGAACAGGGATAGGCAGAGGCATAGTTGACAGGCTGCATCAGATGGCTACAGTAATGCAGAGGAGATCGGAATGAAATGAACTAAACATCTGGGAAAGGAGAGAGCGGGGCCTCCCTCACCACAACTCCCAAATATAACTCTCCCAACTTCCACCTCAGAAACTATAATTGTTGTAAACTACAGCGGTTCAATGTTTTCTAGGAATAGACTAACTTAGTTTATTCAGCTAGCTAACTAGGTGCAGTATTATTTCGTGAAAATCGTCCGGGCATCTCGTCATAAGACGCCACAGCCAGCTAGCATGCCGGTCTCCAACAACACGGTTTAGCGCCAATACTCGGCCACAACAAACCACCAGTGTATCAACACGCAAGCAGATCGTTCGTGTCCGTGTCTAACGTTGTGGGTTAGTTCCGACAGCTTGAGCGAGTCCGTCGTCAACTTATTCAGCCAGTTAGTTAGCTAGAATAGTTAGCAAACTAGCTAGCCATTGCTTTCAGACAAAGAAGAACCCCTCCTCTCACGGCACGAACACACTGAGAGAGCCAAACTTACCCGACGACCTCCTCCTTCGCCTCCTCCTTCATGACATGACACCTAAATGACTCTCAGACCATGAGAAACAAGATTCTCTGGTCTGGTGAAACCAAGATTTAACTGTTTGGCCTGAATGCCAAGCGTCACGTCTGGAGGAAACCTGGCACCATCCCTACGGTGAAGCATGGTGGTGGCAGCATCATGCTGTGGGGATGTTTTTCAGCGGGATGGACTGGGAGACTAGTCAGGATTGAGGCAAAGATGAATGGAGCAAAGTACAGAGAGATCATTAATGAAAACCTGCTGCATAGCTCTCAGGACCTCCGACTGGGGCGAAGGTTCACCTTCCAACAGGACAACGACCCTAAGCACACAGGCAAGACAACGCAGGAGTGGCTTCGGGACAAGTCTCTGTATGTCCTTGAGTGGCCCAGCCAGAGGCTGGACTTGAACCTGATCGAACATCTCTGGAGAGAATTGAAAATAGATGTGCAGCAGCGCTCCCCATCCACCTGACAGAGCGTGAGCGGATCTGCAGAGAAGAATGGGAGAAACTACCCAAATACAGGTGTGCTAAGCTTGTAGCGTCATACCCAAGAAGAATTGAGGCTGTAATCGCTGCCAACGGTGTTTCAACAAAGTACTGAGTAAAGGGTCTGAATACTTATGTAAATATGATATTTTCAGGGTTTTTTCTTCCATAAATTAGCAAAATTTTCAAAAAAAATTGTTTTTGCTTTGTCATTATGGGGTATTTTGTGTAGATTGATGAGGAAAAAACTATTGAATCAATTTTAGAATAAGTCTGTAACTTAACACAATTTTGAAAAAGTCAAGGGGTCTGAATACTTTCCGAAGGCACTGACTGTATTCACACACTGTGTGTTTGGCTAACTAGCTATTGTTCTGATAAGGTGATGTTAATCAATCTTTGACTAAAAAGGAAGACTAAAAGTTTGAAAAACCTCTTTAAAATATTAATTTGGTGAAGAAAACGTATCGCAAATTGCCAGCCTAAGTCTTACACAGACCTTTTATCGCTATAAAAAAAAATCTATCTTATGGGAAAATTGATGGGGGGAAATGGCAGCAAATCACTTTTTTGCTTTGTGTGCTACAAAATGACACCGGCACACCTCAGCACTCTATTGCACTGAAATGTTGGATGTTTTCTTTTCTCAAACGGTCTGTTAATAACTTTTCTAAAGACAGTTGAAATCAGTTATTTTGGAACTGCATGACCTCTCTATGTCAATTCCACTAAATGGTACTTGTCTTTACGATGTTACCCATTACTTGAAGTTGAACCGATTTCAATTAAGTCAAGTACTTATTCTGGAAACCATTGGTTTGAATTCCTTTGCAACACTTCAAGGAGCCACATGGTGGCACTGGTTAACGCCATACACGCCTCAATTGTATAGAGCGGTTAACAATTTTCTGGCCCGCTTTTACCCTGCATTGATATCAGAAGTCTAATAGCACTATGGGGTGATGACAGTCTGCTAAATTAACTAAATATAAATGTATATGTGAAAATAAAATTATTCTAATGAGCTCTGCCCCAAAGCAAGGCCAATAATAATACCCAGTGTGCTTTGCAATTTATTTTGGTATGTTCATAGACATTTTCATTTTGGTAATTTAGCAGACACTCTTATCCAGTGCATTCAACTAAGGTAGAATAAACAACAACATATCACAGTCATAGCAAGTAAACATTTTTGTAACCATTACTGAGAATATTGTTGCGGTTCAGGCCAGCTACTTGCAAATTTGTTTTTGTATTTTAAAATACAAAATGCATGTAGTTTAATTAAATACATTACAAAATATAAGTACTTCGTGGTTCATTTCAGTGCCAATATATCCTCCAAACACTGGCTTCGAGGCCATTATCAATTTTATACAATGGGTTACCAACATATTCAAATAATGATTGACATATTTTCATTAAAAACGTTATTTTGATAAAATTATTCATACTATTTCATCCTGCCACAAGACATAGCCCCGACACAAATCTAGGGTTGCTACCCAAGCCGGCTGGTCATTCGTTCTATCAGTTCAGTTGCCAGAGACGCGACCCAATCATTCAGTCTTTTTGTTCTGTATATATGGACGCTACCCAGTCGTTCGTTCTAAATGTTCCATTGCCATACTGGCTGGCAACGTTCATATCTCTTGCTTGCTACTTATCCAACTACGGCTAACTTACAGTCACGTCAAACAGTGCAGCCAGAATAACAACAGTAGCTGCATTTGCATTTGTTTAAGCTGTCTCAAACTGTCAAAACTAACCCAAAACTTTACACAACGTTAGACACGGACACGAATGATCTGTTTGGCGTGATAACACACTGGTGGTTTGTTGTAACCGAGTATTGGTGATAAACCGTGTTATTGGAGGCTGGCAGGCTAGTTGGCTATGGCGTCATAGGATTCGGTGCCCTGGACAGTTTTCACGGAAGAATACTGTACCAAGTTAGCTAACTGAATAAACTAAGTTAGAGTCTATTCCTAGAAAACATTGAACCGCTGTAGTTTACAACAATTATAATTTCTAAAGTGGAAGTTGGGAGAGCTATATTTGAGTGTTTCAGTGAAACGTAAGTGAGGGAGGCCCCGCTCTCTCGCTTTCCCAGATGTTTAGTTCATTTCATTCCGATCTCCTTTGCATTATTGTAGCCATTTTCTGTAGCCTGTCAACTATGCGTCTGTCTATCCCTGTTCTCTCCTCTCTGCACAGGCTATACAAACGCCTCACACCGCGTGGCTGCTGCCACTCTAACCTGGTGGTCCCTGCGCGCACGACCCACGTGGAGTTCCAGGTCTCAGGCAGCATCTGGAACTGCCGTTCTGCGGCCAACAAGGCAGAGTTCATCTCAGCCTATGCTACCCTCCAGTCCCTTGACTTCTAGGCGCTGACGGAAACATGGATTACCACTGAAAACACTGCTACTCCTACTGCTCTCTCCTCGTCTGACCATGTGTTCTTGCATACCCCGAGAGCATCTGGTCAGCGCGGCGGTGGCACAGGAATCCTCATCTCTCCCAAGTGGACATTCTCTCTTTTTCCCCTGACCCATCTGTATATCTCCTCATTTGAATTCCATGCTGTCACAGTCACTAGCCCATTCAAGCTTAACATCCTTGTCATTCCCCTGGAGAGTTCATCAATGAGCTTGACGCCTTGATAAGTTCCTTTCCTGAGGATGGCTCACCCCTCACAGTTCTGGGTGACTTTAACCTCCCTACGTCTGCCTTTGACTAATTTCTCTCTGCCTCCTTCTTTCCACTCCTTTCCTCTTTTGACCTCACCCTCTCACCGTCCCCCCCTACTCACAAGGCAGACAATACGCTTGACCTCATCTTTACTATATGCTGTTATTCTACTAATCTCACTGCAACTCCCCTCCAAGTCTCCGACCACTACTTTGTATCCTTTTCTCTCTCGCTCTCCTCCAACACTACTCACTCTGCTCCTACTCAGATGGTAATGTGCCGTCGCAACCTTCGCTCTCTCTCTCCCGCTACTCTCTCCTCTTCCATCCTATCATCTCTTCCCTCTGCTAAATCCTTCTCCCTCCAATCTCCTGATTCTGCCTCCTCAACCCTCCTCTCCTCCCTTTCTGCATCTTTTGACTCTCTATGTCCCGTATCCTCCCGGCCGGCTCCGTCCTCCCCTCCTGCACCGTGGCTTGACGACTCATTGCGAGCTCACAGAAGAGGGCTCCGGGCAGCAGAGCGGAAATGGAGGACAACTAGACTCCCTGCAGACCTGTCATCTTTTCACTCCCTCCTCTCTACATTCTCTTCCTCTGTTTCCGCTGCTAAAGCCACTTTCTACCACTCTAAATTTCAATCCTCTGCCTCTAACCCTAGGAAGTGCTTTGCCACCTTCTCCTCCCTGCTGAATCCTCCTCCTCCTCCCCCTCCCTCCTCCCTCTCTGTGGATGACTTCGTCAACCATTTTGAAAAGAAGGTTGACGACATCCGATCCTCATTTATTAAGTCAAATGACACCACTGGTCCTGCTCACATTGCCCTGCCCTATGCTTTGACTTCTTTCTCCCCTCTCTCTCCAGATGAAATTTTGCGACTTGTGACGGCCGGCCGCCCAACAACCTGCCCGCTTGACCCTATACCCTCCTCTCTTCTCCAGACCATTTCCGGAGACCTTCTCCCTTACCTCACCTCGCTCATCAACTCATCCTTGACCGCTGGCCATGTCCCTTCCTTCTTCAAGAGAGCGAGAGTTGCACCCCTCCTCAAAAGACCTACACTCGATCCCTCCGATGTCAACAACTACAAACCAATATGCCTTCTTTCTTTTCTCTCCAAAACTCTTGAGCGTGCCGTCTCTAGCAACTCTCCTGATATCTCTCTCAGAATGACCTTCTTGATCCAAACCAGTCAGGTTTCAAGACTGGTCATTCAACTGAGACTGCTCTTCTCTGTGTCACGGAGGCTCTCCGCACTGCTAAAGCTAACTCTCTCTCCTCCTTATCCTTCTAGACCTATCCGCTGCCTTTGATACTGTAAACCTTCAGATCCTCCTCTCCACCCTCTCCGAGTTGGGCATCTCCGGCGCTGCTCACTCTTGGATTGCGTCCTACCTGACAGGTCACTCCTACCAGGTGGCATGGTGAGAATCTGTCTCCGCACCACGTGCTCTCACCACTGGTGTCCCCCAGGGCTCAGTTCTAGGCCCTCTCCGATTCTCTCTATATACCAAGTCACTTGGCTCTGTCATATCCTCACATGGTCTCTCCTATCATTGCTACGCAGATGACACACAATTAATTTTCTCCTTTCCCCCTTCTGATAACCAGGTGGCGAATCGCATCTCTGCATGTCTGGCAGACATATCAGTGTGGATGTCGGATTACCACCTCAAGCTGAACCTCGGCAAGATGGAGCTGCTCTTGCTCCCGGGGAAGGACTGCCCGCTCCATGATCTCGCCATCACGGTTGACAACTTCATTGTGTCCTCCTCCTGCAAAGAACCTTGGCGTGACCATGGACAACACCCTGCCGTTCTCCGCTAACATCAAAGCGGTGACCCGATCCTGCAGGTTCATGCTCTACAACATTCGCAGAGTACGACCCTACCTTACACAAAAAGCGGCACAGGTCCTAATCCAGGCACTTGTCATACCCCATCTGGATTACTGAAACTTGCTGTTGGCTGGGCTCCCTGCCTGTGCCATTAAACCCCTACAACTCATCCAGAACGCTGCAGCCCGTCTGGTGTTCAACCTTCCCAAGTTCTCTCATGTCACCCCGCTTCTCCGCACACTCCACTGGCTTCCAGTTGAGGCTCGCATCTACTACAAGACCATGGTGCTTGCCTACGGAGCTGTGAGGGGAACGGCACCTCCTTACCTTCAGGCTCTGATCAGACCCTACACCCAAACGAGGGCACTACGTTCATCCAGCTCTGGCCTGCTAGCTCCCCTACCTCTACAGAAGAACAGTTCCCGCTCAGCCCAGTCAAAGCTATTCGCTGCTCTGGCACCCAAATGGTGGAACTAGCTCCCCCACGACGCCAGGACAGCGGAGTCACTGACCACCTTCCGGAGACACTTGAAACCCTACCTCTTTAAGGAATACCTGGAATAGTGTAAAGTAATCCTTCTTCCCCCACCCCCCATAAAAAAAAGGTGGTTGTTCCACTGGCTATCATAAGTTGAATGCACCAATTTGTAAGTCGCTCTGGATAAGAGCGTCTGCTAAATGATGTAAATGTAAATGTTTTCTAGTGACATATATTTGGATACATCCATAATAATGAGCTAATGAGGCGCGATTTCACCTGGCATAGAAAATGTGTTCTCTCGTCAGGACACTGTTGTTCAGAGGAGCTAGCCAACAACACAGCTAACACAATCACTTCAAACTGATACTGGAAAGACTGCAAACTAGCTGAAAACATTTTGTTTTACCTTTTTTCAATGGGCATTTCTTTGTATATCCATAAAAATGATGCCAGCTGATTCATGATTTCGACGGGCTGAGAAACGCTGCCTGCCTGTCTGTCTCGTACCGACTCCTGACACGTTCATTACTATGGGACAGCTGGAGATCAAATTTGAATATTGAAACAATGTTGCAAATGTCGGAGAGACAGATAGCAAGGTTCGTACAAATCTCAAAGAAATGTGAGATAATGTCTAGATGGTTTTTATAGTGGAGATCAAGTATATGAATTGCCTGGCTGGGCTGATGAGACAGTGGATTGCGCAGTCAGATGGAACAGAGTAAATAGGCATTTTAAGTCATAGATTTAGCCGGTGGTAACTTGTGGAATAGACACCGGCTGGCATGCGGTTTTAACCAATCAGCATTCAGGATTAGAACCACCCGTTGTATAATTTGATACATTGATCTGTATTTGTGTTTTGTAATTGTATTTTGTAATTTTTGCCCATCCCTGACTGTTGAATGAATAGCTGTGATAAGGGAATAAAGCTTGTTTTGCTAACCTATAATCAGAATATTAAAGTTGTATTACATTTGTTTTTACATTTCTTAAATATTGTTTTAAAATGTTCTCACATTTATAATGGAGGTACATTCTTCCTTTCCTACCTGGACTGACCTCCACTTAATCAGATTAAATATCAGACAATATCAGCTCTTAAGACAACTGAAATGTACCCAAAATGTATCCACAGTGTGTCATCTACAGTATCTGAGGTCAGTGAAGTGAAGTCAGTGAACGCAGTTTGTCTGCATAGATTGGCTTGGTCCATGCCAACACTTTTTGTTTACTTTGTATGTACATAGATTGTTGGTCAGTTAACAAACAAGGGTGGTCTCACTGCTCTGAATGCTCAAGGAAGACAACATGCTTGGCTCGGAAAATAGGCTAATATATATTACTCTGACAATCTTATCTGAAATCACGGGCTAAAATTGGATTGGAAAGTAAATCCCTAGAAGGTAACTGGGATTCTCGGCACACTGCTAACATTTGGTGCCTTACAAACACAACACTGTTATGCCATTACGTGCCTCAACCTTGACCATCTGATCCAGTGACTTATTCTAAGCCCCAGGATTACCCTCCTCAATCTGGGTTAAATGAGCACCCGTGAACCTACCCCACCCGAGCATGGGCTGATTCTCAGAAGGGGTTAACCCAATCTCTGGAGCTGACCCTAAAGTAGATCACTGAGAGACACACTAACTGGCAACACACACACACACACACACAGATGGGCAGTATTTATTTTACATGTATTTGAAAGGAGAGCTCGGAGAGATGACCAATCAAGTTCAAGTTAAGTTTTGTGTCGTATCCACTTTTAAATCCACTGTCAAAACATGCTCTAAACAAATCAAATCAAATGTTATTTGTCACATACACGTGTTTAGCAGACGTTATTGCGGGTGTAGTGAAATGCTTGTGCTTCTAGCTCCGACAGTGCAGTAATATCTAACAAGTAATATCTAACAATTTCACAACATATACCATATACACACAAATCAACCAGCCGGTTGAGTGTTAATTTTGTTGTCATACATTTTACAGTTAATAGACATTATTTAATCAGGTAATAAGTCATGGAGAGGAACATTTACTCAGAAACTTCTGAAACCAAAATGTTTTATTGGCTAGACATATTTGTTGGGAACACATTGACATAATATTTTGGACATACTGAAATTTTTGTTGGGGTCATGATAGAGTTGGTAGCACTGGAGTCATGCAGCCCCCTCCACTCTGGCATTGTGTGTTTGGTCCCTCTGTCTTTCCACATCACCATAGTATTCAATATAAGAGAACATATATGATAATAGTTAAACATTCAAGTATGATGCTTTATGCATATTATTCAAAAGATAACTATCTCAGTGGATAATAGTTACAGCATTCTGTCTAATGGGGGTGGGGGTTACTGCAATATAGGCAGAATCTCTTTCACATGATGGTTTTGACCTCTTTACACACAATTACTTTAGTAAATAGTTTGATGTTGTTTTCCAGTCAAGAGAGTCTTCTCCTCATTTAATCCCATGACACCTAAATCTGTTGGCCCTTAATACTTAGCTAGCCTTGTGAAGCTTGGCTTTGTATCATGAAGGTACAACAAACACACAAATAGGTTGTCACTGTTTGTATTTGCATTGTACTGTATATACTGTATGTGGTGTGAATTATATTTTTTATGAGCCCCCTGATCATTTCAAATCAAAAGCACAGTAAAGGCTACTACCTTATAAATTGTGTATTGTGGAAATAATGTGGACAACAAGGATGTCACCTCATTAACCATGAAGACTACATAATGTCATTTCTAATGCAGAGGTGGATAAAGGACTCAGTGATCTCATAAAATGGCCATAGATGAGGAATACGGTTTCATAACATCTGCGCAACAATAACAGGGATTATATCATTAAGTCTTATGACAGGGCTTAGTAAGCTTTTTCATAGCCAGCAAAAGCATTATAGACTACGTCAGCACTCAGAAAGACACTCTTCTTTATCAATCTCTTTGTCCTCGGTTCAGGTCTAAAAGTGTTTCACACATTCATAATATAAGGCTGCAGAGTTTATAGTATACTCATGCTGTGTACTATATATTACTATACTGTATATTAGTGTGTAATGTTTGTATTTGTATTTGTATTTATTAAGGATCCCCATTAGCTGCTGCCAAGGCAGCAGTTATTCTTCCTGGGGTCCAGCAACATTAAGGCAGTTATATACAATTTAAAATATTACATGACATTACATTTCATAACACTTTTCACAACATATTAAGTGTGTGCCCTCAGGCCACTACTCTACTACCACATATCTACAATACAAAATATTCGGCAGCAGTTTGTGCTGATTGTTTTAGGTTGAGTAGTACTTTAATAGTAATCCATGTCCATATTTGGGTTCAAATAGTATTTGCTTTATTTAAAATACTTTGTGTTTTAAATTAACCTGCCTGGAGTGCCAGATGGGCGGGGTTTGCAATTTTGGCACTATTGCATTGGTTTCATTACGCCTGGCAAGCTCAAACAAGCACAGCTAAATTATCTGAAAGAAAACAAATACTATTTGAATCCATGGTCTGATGTCTACTGACTGTCTGAAGTTTGAATGGTGGAGGAAGGTCACATCTTGCGTCTTGTTGTGTTCAGTATCCTGTTGTGTTTTGACCACCAGAGTAATTGATAGGCAAACATCAGAGGCTAATGACAAATGGAATAATAACTGTGTTATTGACTAATAATCATATGTATGAGAGTCCAACAACTACAGAGCAGCTAGATTATTGATCCATTGAAAGGAGAAAGACATGATGATGACTATTGCTATCTCTTTATCCTTCCAACAGTGCAGTCAGCTGGACTTAGTCCATTTTGGCACATGTTGTACCAGTGCAAAGCTGGATGTCCATTATCGTTAGTTAGCCTACATCTTCTTCCAGGTTCTAATTTAAGCACTGGACAGCACATACAGTGTTCTTGTTAGCAGGCTAATGCTTGGGTAAAAGAGTGAGTAGACTAAATAATGGTATACATTGATAGCACAATCACTACAAAGAGGGATAAGTAATTGGTTGAGAAATACACAAACAAAGTCATGCATATAGAAACGTTTTTATTTCCATTATTGTTTGTTGTAACAATTATTTGATGAATCCAAACTATTGCTCTTGGTATATGATTGGGTTGGGCAACACACATTAATTTGATCTTTCTATCAAGAAGTTCGCAGAGAAGAATGAAACAGTATAATTGTATGTCAAACCAAAAATAATTTCGACCCCTAAAGTTAGTAACGAATAAATAAATACATAAATAATTTACAAGTGCATTCACTGTCCATGTGTAATCAAAAACAAAATGTTCGACACTTCAAGGGTTTCATGTTTTCTGGAATATGGCATTGAGCTAAGCGTTCAGCATCCTCTCGTGATGAGTCTCATACGACATAACGTTGTCCATGGGAATATCAAAGCGCTGTGATGAGCTTGCATAAAATGGATGAAGACATTGCACTCCCGCCAGACCTTGAGTTGCATAGTGTATCGAAAGGGCATAGTTCTTGTCGAACTCCGCCGTTGACTCGTGCTTGTAGGAAAAGTTCCCATTCACGCTCAATGGTGGACTTAGGGGTCCCTCGAAATGGGGGCTGGTGCTGGGACAGTCTGTGAATGTAGTTTCAAAGAACGGTTCAAGCGCATTGTCGACAGTGTGGGGCTTGGCGCGGTGGATATGGGAGCTGTCCATGGTACCATACGGCGGGCTAGGGTAAGGGTAGGAGGGGTGCAAAGAGAAGGATGCAGTCGATGTTTGGTGCACCTGAGACGGGATGTCCTGGGCCTGCTCCGGTAAAAACGTCCGGGGGTTGAGCTGCAGACATCCTACCACTAGATTGGTGGTGGGCTGGGACAGTCCTTGGCATAGAGCCTGCACGAACAACATCACATCTGGACTTTCATCCGATTGCAAGATCTCAGAGAGAGCCCATATGTAATTTTTTGCCAACCTCAATGTTTCTATTTTGGAGAGTTTCTGAGTATTCGAGTAGCAAGGTACAACTTTACGCAAACTCTCGAGCGCGTCATTGAGCCCGTGCATACGGTTTCTCTCTCGCGCGTTGGCATTCATGCGCCGCACCTTAAACCTCTGTTGTCGGGCTTTTGTCATTTTATTCCTCTTGGTCCCACACCTCTTAGGACTCTCATCAAGGCTCTCTTCTTCCCCGGACCCTCCTCCTTCCCCCTGCTCCACATCGTTGTTACTCTCTTCCATTCTGTTAAATCCATCGTCGTCGTCATTGACGCCGCCCTTACTCATGGTCTTGTGCGCACCGTTTACTGTTTCCATGTTCTGAGTGGCGCGACATTCCTCGGTCCATTTGGAAACGTCCTGCTGTGACACTGGCATGGCGCTGTCTTCTGTGTGAGATTGTCTGTCAGGGCAGAGAAGGAGAAAGTTCCTTACACAGTTAAAAACTGCTGATACAAAGACACCTGCGGCAACTGTGTGTGGCTCTATGAAATCATAACGCCCATGTATGATTATGTAACTGCATGATCTGAGCTTAGACAGATTAAACTATTAATACCTGCCAAATAGCAATGCAGGCAATGAATATTGTTATGAGGCATAGTAGGCTGAATGAGGCACTCATACTTTCATCATTACCATCCTTGTGCATCATCCCTGCGCATAATAAAGTGCCTTTGCAATTGTTTTCATAAATAGGCCTATATATGACAACAAGTTGACCTAAACACCCGCATGTTGAATAGCCCTATAACCACTTCTCAGTACTATGTACTACTAAGTGAAAAATATAGGCTATAAAACTCCACAGTTTACACAAAAAAATAACAACAGAGTAATGTTTAAACCCAACATTAATAGCAGTCTACAGGCATGAAATAGCTATGACTAGAGACACTCTTAAAACTGAAACTGTAAATAATTACCTTTTAATACAGAGTTTGTTGTTATAAGAGTTCCATATCCTTTGAAAAGTCCTGATTCAATCAGTCTTCAAACCTTGGATGCTGCAGTTTTATAGTATTGATGCTGAGGCTGACTGATGGTGTAGTGCACCTATGGATGCACTTTATAAAATCCCTGCGTGGACAACGGTGGGATCAATGCCCGCCCCTTTCTCCGACACGTGCCATATGGCTGGCCAAGACTCGGGCAAACGGCCTCAAGCCTCACGTGACGTTTCCAATTTAGATTCGCTAGACCTCTGGGTGCCATCCCCTATCGTGGCTGAAAAGAAACCGACCATCTGTCGCCAGTCAGAGACTCCAAGGACCTGTTTGCACCCGCAGGATAAATGAAGTCTTCCAATTAGCAGGTGTGCGCCATGAAAGGAGCGTCCTCACGCGCACCCTAACCTATTTCACCCAGCAGCATAGGCCTATATTTTGTTTCTGTTGAGGCATAGACATGGCTAAATAGCCTGAATTATGGCAGATAGAGATTAGGTTGGTTATAGGCCTACAGTTATATTTAGTGTGACAGTGTGAATTTATTATGGTCAAATGTTTGTTGGATTTGATTGTAGTATTAGCCTAATAGCCTAGGCAGTTGATATATGCCTATTATTATTAGTAATGTAGGGTAGTAGAAGACCTATAACTTACCATCAACACTTGTAGCCTTTTCTAGGCCTATAGGAAAAGGCTTGCAGCCCTAAAGAGTGCCCTTCACAATAAAGTTCCAGGCCTAAATGCACAATCATCGAGGTAGGCCAGTGGGTCAGACAACTCTAAACATGGATTTAATCTGGTTTTAAATATTCTGCTTTTAGAGTGTAATCTCTCTAACTCTGCGTGCTCTCTAACTCTGGTAGCTCCAGTCATTGGAATGCGGACAGCAAAAGGCCATGTTTGTGTGTGCTGGACACATTGTGGCCTTCTTGTCCTTGATGTCCCACAAATATCATTAATGATACATTGTCAATGAGATAAATAATCTATCTCAATCCGTAAGAATGTCTTACCTTCAGCATTAATCACTTGCAAAAACTGCTTTATCAGTTGGATTGACTAGATTGGAGTGTCTATTAAGTACATACAAAAATTACACATATCTCTGTGTACCGTAGTGACATGTGACAGTCTTGGCTTGTCCCCTCCCTTTGTTGTGGAGGTGAAAGAGGCCCGCTATGGCAGCACTAAGTCAGTCACACAATCAGTCAGTCACATTGTCAGACAGTCAGTCAGGCATTGAGGTCTGTGCTCCTGCAGCCTGGGCAAAACCCTTTAACTTTGCTCCAGCAAGGAAAAGGTCCTGGGCTTCGAGCTGCAGTGGCAGCATTGGGTCCACCATCCCTAGAATACAGGGCACCATCTCTGAACTAATGGACACCACCTCTGACAGCTCTGAGGAGGCAAACCATTTCACCCAGGGGCAAGGTATTATACAGAGTTATCATACACACACATTCGCTTTATCAATGTTCTATGCAAGAGAGAGACTGGGAGGAAAAAAGTGAGAGAAATGTAAGTGACGGACCTTTGATTACATTTTGAGTGTAGGTCTGTTTTTTGTAGGATTCAGATGCAAAGAGGTCACACATTGGCTGGGGCAGTGCAGGTGAGGTGGAATTACACAGTACCCATTATCAGCTCAACTAAGACATGTTACTGAAAAGTAGTTTATATTCAACTGGCAGAAAATGAATGGCGGCGGGCGGTGGTACGCTAACCCAATGCACATTTTTAAGCCTTTTCCTAAACCTAACTCTTACCCTGACCTCACTGAAACCGTACCTAAACTCAACCTTGACCTAACCCATGTTCATTCATTCATTTATTTTATTTATTTAGCCAGGAGAGTCCACTCAGTAACAATTGCCACATCAAGTCCTGGGTTCCATAGAATCAATAAAAACATATACAGTATACCCATTGGCATACATACAAAAGCACATCTAAAATCACAGCATACATAGAAGTACACACATCATATGCGGTAGCATACATACAAAACCACGCTCACATTACAGCTATGTGCTGCTCTTTTGAAGGCGGACATGCTAGCTAGCTGTCGTGTGGCTAAGTCCAGCTTGTTCCAAAGCAATGGTCCAAAGAACTGCAGACTGCCTTGAAAGGCCATGTTTTTCGCTGATGGTTGTGCCAGTAGGTGCGTGTCCCATTGTTCATAGGCTTTGTCTGCTGCTCTGATGCGGCCCCGGAGGATGGGTGGAGACTCCCACCTGAACAGGTCTGACGTATTCAGGCAGTTTGTGCTGTGTCGCCTTGAAAACAGTCACTAGAGTGTTGAATGGATCGATTCCAGCTTTTTGCAGAAGAACCTCAGTCTTTATGTGTTCCCTCCGTGAATGCCCGGTCATGATACGAGCAGCCCTGTTAATGATACGCTGTAGCTGGTTAAGACCTGTCTTATTGCAATGATGTAGGGTGGGAAGCCATACTGTGGCACGGTAGTCCAGGTGAGTTGTTATCATGCTGTGTTAAATTGTCAGGATGATGTCCTTGGAGACAAAGTCCCTTGCCCTTTTTAGAGTGACAAACCCAGACAGTAGTTTCCCTGTGACCAGGCTGGCATGTTCAGTGCAGTGTAGGTGTGGGTCCAACTACATCCCCAGGTACTTTATGGTGTTTACTTGTTCATAAGTGTTTTGTCTGTCTGTCATTGTAATACTTCTGCCTGTGTATCTCAGCTTTTGTGGGTTGCCAAACAGCATTGCCTTGTTCTTCTGAGGGTGTAGGGAGAGCGTGTTGTCAGCAAACCAGGCAGCTGCCCCCTTGATGTCGTTTGAGACTGACTCCTCACACTCCCTGGTGGTTTTAGCTGAGTAGTACAGGACTCTGTCATCTGCATATACTGTATACGGTACCTTGCAAAAGTATTCATCCCCCTTGGCGTTTTTCATATTTTGTTGTATTACAACCTGTAATTTAAATGGATTTTTATTTGGATTTCATGTAATGGACATAGTCCAAATTGGTGAAGTGAAATGAAAAAAATCACAAAAAAATTAATAACGGAAAAGTGGTGCGTGCATATGTATTCACCCCCTTTGCTTTCAAGCCCCTAAATAAGATCTGGTGCAACCAATTACCTTCAGAAGTCACATAATTCGTTAAATAAAGTCCACCTGTGTGCAATCTAAGTGTCACATGATCTGTCACATGATCTCAGTATATATACACCTGTTCCGAAAGGCCCCAGAGTCTGCAACACCACTAAGCAAGGGGCACCACCAAGCAAGCGGCACCATGAACACCAAGGAGCTGTCCAAACAGGTCAGGGACAAAGTTATGGAGAAATACAGATCAGGGTTGGGTTATAAAAAAATATCATAAACTTTGAACATCCCACGGAGCACCATTAAATCCATTATTAAAAAATTTAAAGAATATGGCACCACAACAAACCTGCCAAGAGAGCGCCGCCCACCAAAACTCATGGACCAGGCAAGGAGATTGGAGTATCTGTCCATAGGACCACTTTAAGCCGTACACTCCACAGAGCTGGGCTTTACGGAAGACTGGCCAGAAAAAAAGCCATTGCTAAGCAAACACGTTTGGTGTTGTGGGAGACTCCCCAAATATATGGAAGAAGGTACTCTGGTCAGATGAGACTAAAATTGAGCTTTTTGGCCATCAAGGAAAACGCTATGTCTGGCGCAAACCCAACACCTCTCATCACCCCGAGAACACCATCCCCACAGTGAAGCATGGTGGTGGCAGCATCATGCTGTGGAGATGTTTTTCATCGGCAGGGAAACTGGTCAGAATTGAAGGAATGATGGATGGCGCTAAATGCAGGGAAATTCTTGTGGGAAACCTGTTTCAGTCTTCCAGAGATTTGAGACTGGGACGAAGGTTCACCTTCCAGCAGGACAATGACCCTAAGCATACTGCTAAAGCAACACTCGAGTGGTTTAAGGGGAAACATTTTAAATGTCTTGGAATGGCCTAGTCAAAGCCCAGACCTCAATCCAATTGAGAATCTGTGGTATGACTTAAAGATTGCTGTACACCAGCGGAACCCATCCAACTTGAAGGAGCTGGAGCAGTTTTGCCTTGAAGAATGGGCAAAAATCCCAGTGGCTAGATGTGCCAAGCTTATAGAGACATACCCCAAGAGACTTGCAGCTGTAATTGCTGCAAAAGGTGGCTCTACAAAGTATTGACTTTCGGGGGGTGAATAGTTATGCACGCTCAAGTTTTCTGTTTTTTTGTCTTATTTCTTGTTTGTTTCACAAAAAAAAATATTTTGCATCTTCAAAGTGGTAGGCATGTTGTGTAAATCAAATGATACAAACCCCCGAAAAATCAATTTTAATTCCAGGTAGTAAGGCAACAAAAGAGGTAAAATGCCAAGGGGGGTGAATACTTTCGCAAGCCACTGTAACCTGAATTAATTTGACCCCTATGGCACATTTTTCGGTCTGCTGGCTGAATAAACAGCTCAAAGACAAAGAATATACCCTTGACGTGTATTGATTTAGTTAAATTTAAGAATTTAACACTATGTAGCCTGAAATGTTTTTGGATATATATGTTTGTTCTTTGGAATGTAGCATTGACGTTAGTTCTGTACAGTCATGGTTTATGTATTCAATGGTAGGGTTTTCGTTTGTCTACATGTGCTGTCAGATGATACATGTCAAATAGAGCTATTTTATTTGCACACCTCCTTTTCTTAATAAAGGCCTATATTTGCATAGCAAATTATCATTTGTTTTCCGATTTACCCATCATAAGTAAATGTAGTCTACTTAATATAGGACCACGTAAAGGCAGATCATTAAGGAACAATGTTAAAAAGTGAAGAGAGAGAAACTTCAAGTTATATCTTCTCTTTTTGTAAGATTCCTTTGGATGCCCCCATTTATGATCAGAAAAACTCTATGTCCATTGTTTAGCTGGAATGGAATGTTCATATACTGTGTATTTGACTGTGGTATGTGGTTGTCTCACCTAGCTATCTTAAGATGAATGCACTAACTGTAAGTCACTCTGGATAAGAGCATCTGCTAAATGACTAAAATGTCAAATATCAATGTTTTACATACAGAAAACTTTTTTTAAATGGGGGGACAGTCAAAAGATAAAAGATAGGATTTGGTTATGGTTAAGGTTAAGGTTAAGGTTTTGTGTCTGTCCAATATCTAGGAGATATAAGTAAACTCATGAAATATATATACTGTATATAGAAATATATTTTTACACATATTTAACCCCTTATTTTTTGGGGCACAAAACTACCTCCACACTTCCATTCATTTGTATGGGTTACCTTCAGATGAGTCCTGTGACACTTGTGGGGGTCTTAGAGCAAAACTAAGAATCTCCCCTTTCCACAGTGAGGTCACATTAGCTTTTAGCCCAAACGGTTCGGATGCTACAAACAGAAGTTGGCACATCAACATTACCAACTTCACATGAGTCCTGTGACATTCCAAAACAATCCAAATTATATTTCAAACCCAAAACCAACCATGCAGGATTCACAAGGCACTGTCAGGCCTTCAGTCTGATTGTCCATGAGGGCCTCCTTATTGCTCCCAGATTGTCCACACAACAGAGAGTAGGGTGACATTTCCCGTAAATGCTGATCTTGGGTCAGTTATGCATTTTCCCAACTAATGGTTAAGGCTAGGATTGGGGGAGGGGAAGCTGAAACTAGATCTGTACCTAGGGGAAACTTAACCTCTGAACTATCAGTACCAACATCGGTTTGGCTGCCCTTTAGTGTAGGACCTGGTATTTGTGTGCTGTCTAAACTACTAAAACTAATTCAAATTATAACTGGTATAATGCCAGGGGTCAGAGAGCAGTGTGCACACAGCCAGAGATATGGATGGCTATACTCAGCACCCTCTCAGTCTCAACAGAACTCTTACTTTAAACTTTTAATATGGGCCTAAATAGAGCAAGTGAAGTATCATTTTTTGTTCCCCTTCTTATTATTGAAAGAAGCGAGTTTAATAAGTGCTGTATCATCTCAAAGCAATAAAACAAAATCTAACGCACATTTTTGTTCTTGTTGTCCTTATTCTCCTCAAAGTGTATCTGAGGTTGAGCTGTACTATAAGGAAGACACAGAGGATACTCTCTATAACCTTGGCTTCAGCAGAGAGGAAGCTAACATATACTCTAAGATCCCCCAGTGCTACTTCAGCCCCGCTTCCCGCACCAAAAGGATCGACCTCACTGTGTACCTGAGAGCCCAATCGCAACGCACCGAGCAGGAATGCCCTGACATGGTCCTGATTGTACTGTTACTGTGTCCTTACAACACCCGTGACCTCAGAAAGAGTTTCAGAGCGCTTGGCTTAATCCAGGAGTGTCAAACTCAATTTCTGGAGGGCAGAGTTTCTGCGGGTTTTCACTTCTCCCTTGTACTTGATTGATCAAAAAAGGTTGTTAATAAAGTTAGGAACTCCCCTCACCTGGTTGTCTAGGTTTTACTTGCACACAAAAAGGAAATAACAAAAACTTGCAGACACACGGACCAAGAGTGTGCAAAGCTGTCATCAAGGCAAAGGGTGGCTATTTGAAGAATCTGAAATAGAAAATATATTTTGATTTGTTGAACACTTTTTGCGTTACTACATGATTCCATATGTGTTATTTCGTAATTTTGATATCTTCACTATTATTCTACAATATAAAAAATAGTCAAAATAAAGACAAACATTGAATGTGTGTCCAAGCTTTTGACTTGTAGTGTATATCTATTTGCGAAAAAATATACATGGGGGATTGGAAGTGATGCAGACAATTACATTGATGGAAGTTACAATCTATCTGCAATATTAAAGCTGATCTACCCCCTAAAAAAAAAGAGGAGGAGGAGGTGGTTAAGGAAGAGGAGGAAGAGCAGTGGTCCTGTCACTCTACCTGCATCGTTAACAAACCCACCAATAAGGAGAGAGATCTTCCCAGCATGCCCGTGAACCCTGACCCCCCGCCAGGTCAGCTGACCAGTCTTCCCCATCCCCTCCCCAGCCACACCCTGCTCTGGCTTGAACAGACCCAGTGGGAGCGGCACAGTCCCTGGAGAGACCACAGTGTGCCAAACCAACCCTCAAACAGTACTCCCTACTACAGGCCTTCAGACTGTGGACAACACTCATATTCCAGGCTACCACCTGACACTGCAACAACAATGAGAATGGCAACAACCACAGCAACAACTGCCACATCATAAAAAATTAGAGTGGCAAGACCTCCAACTCCAACAGCTACAGCAGCAACAACAGTGGCAACAACCGCAACCTCAACAAGAGTGGCAACAACCACAACAACTACAACAACAGTCACAACTGCAGCCATATTTAAAACCTAACAGTGCCCACTATGCAGTGACTGACCATCCTCCTAGCAGTGCTCACTATGGTTGGTCTGTTAGTAGGACTGCCAATGTCCCTCATAGCTGGGGTCACAGTGAACTCACCCCTGAATTCTACAGTAGCTATAGCTTAAACACACATCCACACAGTAGGGATTACACTAACATGCACAGCCAACTGAAAAGACTGCCAGCCCCTGCGCCATGCTGCATGGCACACTGTGCCAACTGTGCCAACTGCAGCTGTTCCTGCCTTATACAATGGGACATCCTCCTGCTCACCTCCCTACTGATAGAGAGCGTCAGCTCAGAGTTCTCCATGGTGCCAGTGGGACATCAGCACAGGACATGGCTAAGGTGAGCCCATCTAATGTCCTGTGTGGCTCAGTTGGTAATAGAGTGACGCTACACAAAGGTTGCATGTTCAATCCCCACAGGGATCACATACACACATACTAAAAATGTCATTTGCATTTCCACATACACACTGACAGGGGGCGGCACATCCCCAGCTCATCTCGTAACTCTGTCCATTTAGTACACATACTGTGGTGTTTCTTCATGCAGACACATTGTTATGTAACCCAGCCTTTGGTGGAGGTGCCCAGACACCCAATGCTAGGAGATTGTCATGTCTGCCAGCTCAGCACGTCATAGACAGCTACTGATACTGTTATCTCTAGCAGTCTGACAGCCTATTTGACTTGTGTTTCAGGCAGCCTCAGAGGCTATTTCCTCAATGTTGTCATGCCTAAATGCTCCTCCTGTCCTTTATCATTCTTCCTCTTTTACTGTATCATTCTCACTCTCTCTCTCTCTCAATTCAATTCAATTCAATTTAAGGGCTTTATTAGCATGGGAAACGTATGTTAACATTGCCAAAGCAAGTGAAGTAGATAGTAAACAAAAGTGAAATAAACAATAAATATTAACAGTAAACATTACACTCAGAAGTTTCAAAAGAATAAAGACATTTCAAATGTCATATTATGTATATATACAGTGTTGTAACAATGTGCAAATAGTTAAAGTACAAATGGGAAAATAAATAAACATAAATATGGGTTGTATTTACAATGGTGTTTGTTCTTCACTGGTTGCCCTTTTCTTGTGGCAACAGGTCACAAATATTGCAGCTGTGATGGCACACTGTGGTTTTTCACCCAGTAGATAAGGGAGTTTATCAAAATTGGGTTTGTTTTCGAATTCTTTGTGGATCGCTGTAATCTGAGGGAAATATGCGTCTCTAATATGGTCATACATTTGGCAGGAGGTTAGGAAGTGCAGCTCAGTTTCCACCTCATTTTGTGGGCAGTGTGCACATAGCCTGTCTTCTCTTGAGAGCCAGGTCTGCCTATGGCGGCCTTTCTCAATAGCAAGGCTATGCTCACTGAGTCTGTACATAGTCAAAGCTTTCCTTAAGTTTGGGTCAGTCACAGTGGTCAGGTATTCTGCCACTGTGTACTCTCTGTTTAGGGCCAAATAGCATTCTAGTTTGCTCTGTTTTTTTTGTTAATTCTTTCCAATGTGTCAAGTAATACTCTTTTTGTTTTCTCATGACTTGGTTGGGTCTAATTGTATTGTTGTTGTTGTCCTGGGGCTCTGTGGGGTCTATTTGTGTTTGTGTTCGTGAACAGAGCCCCAGGACCAGCCTACTTAGGGGACTCTTCTCCAAGTTCATCTCTCTGTAGGTGATGGCTTTGTTATGGAAGGTTTGGGAATCGCTTCCTTTTAAGTGGTTATAGAATTTAATGGCTCTTTTCTGGATTTTGATAATTAACAGGTATTGGCCTAATTCTGCTCTGCATGCATTATTTGGTGTGTTACGTTGTACATGGAGGATGTTTTTGCAGAATTCTGCATGCAGAGTCTCAATTTGGTGTCTGTCCCATTTTGTGAATTATTGGTTGGTGAGCGGACCCCAGACCTCACAACCATAAAGGGCAATGGGTTCTATAACTGATTCAAGTATTTTTAGCCAGATCCTAATTGGTATGTCAAATTTTATGTTCCTTTTGATGGCATAGAAGGCACTTCTTGCCTTGTCTCTCAGATCGTTCACAGCTTTGTGGAAGTTACCTGTGGCGCTGATGTACCTGAAGGCCGAGGTATGTTTAGTTTTTTGTGTGCTCTAGGGCAACGGTGTCTAGATGGAATTTATATTTGTGGTTCTGGCAACTGGACCTTTTTTGGAACACCATTATTTTTGTCTTACTGAGATTTACTGTCAGGGCCCAGGTCTGACAGAATCTGTTCAGAAGATCTAGGTGCTGCTGTAGGCCCTCCTTGGTTGGTGACAGAAGCACCAGATCATCAGCAAACAGAAGACATTTGACTTCAGATTCTAGTAGGGTGAGGCCGGGTGCTGCAGACTGTTCTAGTGCCCTCGCCAATTCGTTGATATATATGTTGAAGAGGGTGGGGCTTAAACTGCATCCCTGTCTCACCCCACGGCCCTGTGGAAAGAAATGTGTGTGTTTTTTGCCAATTTTTACCGCACACTTGTTGTTTGTGTACATGGATTTTATAATGTCGTATGTTTTTCCCCCAACCCCACTTTCCATCAATTTGTATAGCAGACCCTCATGACAAATTGAGTCAAAAGTTTTTTTGAAATCAACAAAGCATGAGAAGGCTTTGCCTTTGTTTTGTTTTGTTTGTTAATCAATTAGGGTGTGCAGGGTGAATACGTGGTCTGTCGTACGGTAATTTGGTAAAAATCCAATTTGACATTTGCTCAGTACATTGTTTTCACTGAGGAAATGAACTAGTCTGCTGTTAATGATAATGCAGAGGATTTTCCCAAGGTTGCTGTTGACGCATATCCCACGGTAGTTATTGGGGTCAAATTTGTCTCCACTTTTGTGGATTGGGGTGATCAGTCCTTGGTTCCAAATATTGGGGAAGATGCCAGAGCTAAGGATGATGTTAAAGAGTTTAAGTATAGCTAATTGAAATTTGTGGTCTGTATATTTTATCATTTCATTGAGGATACCATCAACACCACAGGACTTTTTGGGTTGGAGGGTTTGTATTTTGTCCTGTAGTTCATTCAATGTAATTGGAGAATCCAGTGGGTTCTGGTAGTCTTTAATAGTTGATTCTAAGATTTGCATTTGATCATGTATATTTTTTTGCTGTTTGTTCTCTGTTATAGGGCCAAAAAGATTGGAGAAGTGGTTTACCCATACATCTCCATTTTGGATAGATAGCTCTTCGTGTTGTTGTTTGTTTAGTGTTTTCCAATTTTCCCAGAAGTGGTTAGAGTTTATGGATTCTTCAATTACATTGAGCTGATTTCTGACATGCTGTTCCTTCTTTTTCCGTAGTGTATTTCTGTATTGTTTTAGTGATTCACCATAGTGAAGGCGTAGGCTCAGGTTTTCTGGGTCTCTATGTTTTTGGTTGGATAGGTTTCTCAATTTCTTTCTTAGGTTTTTGCATTCTTCATCAAACCATTTATCACTTTTGTTACTTTTCTTTGGTTTTCTGTTAGAGATTTTTAGATCTGATAGGGAAGCTGAGCGGTCAAATATACTGTTTAGGTTTTCTACTGCCAAGTTTACACCTTCACTACTACAGTGGAACGTTTTGTCCAGGAAGTTGTCTAGAATGGATTGAATTGGTTGTTGCCTAATAGTTTTTTGGTAGGTTTCAACACTACTTTCCTTCCATCTATAGCATTTCTTAATAATATTCAGTTCCTTTGGCTTTGATGCCTCATGATTGAGTATTGCTCTGTTCAAGTGGACTGTGATTTTGCTGTGGTCTGATAGGGGTGTCAGTGGGCTGACTGTGAACGCTCTGAGAGACTCTGGGTTGAGGTCAGTGATAAAGTAGTCTACAGTACTACTGCCAAGAGATGAGCTATAGGTGTACCTACCATAGGAGTCCCCTCGAAGCCTACCATTGACTATGTACATACCCAGTGTGCGACAGAGCTGCAGGAGTCGTGACCCGTTTTTGTTGGTTATGTTGTCGTAGTTGTGCCTAGGGGGGTATATGGGGGAGGGAATGCTGTCACCTCCAGGTAGGTGTTTGTCCCCCTGTGTGCTGAGGGTGTCAGGTTCTTGTCCAGTTCTGGCATTTAGGTCGCCACAGACTAGTACATGTCCCTGGTTCTGGAAATGATTGATTTCACTGTCCAGGATGGAGAAGTTGTCTTCATTAAAGTATGGGGATTCTAGTGGGGGGATATAGGTACCACACAGGAGGACATTTTTCTCTGTTGAGACAATTTCCTTTTGAATTTCTAACCAAATGTAAAATGTTCCTGTTTTGATTAATTTAATAGAGTGAGATAGGTCTGCTCTATACCAAATTAGCATACCCCCTGAGTCCCTTCCCTGTTTCACACCTGGTAGTTTGGTGGATGGGACTACCAGCTCTCTGTAACCTAGAGGGCAACCAGTGGGTCCGTCTCCTCTATACCATGTTTCTTGTAGGATGACAATGTCTGTATTTCCGATTTCTTTGGTGAAGTCCAGATTCCTGCTCTTTAGGCCAAAGGCAGATTACCTCAGGCCTTGGATATTCCAGGATGAAATAGTGAAGGCTTTGTGTTCCATAAAGTGTCTAATGTTGTTGGTTGTGTGGTTTGGCCTCAGGCCAGTAATTGTGAGCAGAGGGTTTGCTTTGATCCAGGCCATCTATAAATCACTGCTAGGCAAATCCCCGCCTTATCTTAGCTCATTGGTCACCATAGCAACACCCACCCGTAGTCTGCGCTCCAGCGGGTATATCTCACTGGTCATCCCCAAAGCCAACACCTCCTTTGGCCGCAATTCCTTCCAGTTCTCTGCTGCCAATGACTGGAACAAATTGCAAAAATCTCTGAAGCTGGAGACACTTATCTCCCTCACTAACTTTAAGCATCAGTTGTCAGAGCACCTTACCGATCACTGCACCTGTACACAGCCCATCTGAAATTAGCCCGCCCAACTACCTCATCCCTATATTGTTATTTATTTTGCTCATTTGTACCCCAGTATCTCTATTTGCACATCATCTCTTGCACATCTATCATTCCAGTGTTAATACTAATTGTAATTATTTTGCACTATAGCCTATTTTATTGCCTTACCTCCATAACTTGCTAAATTTGCACACACTGTATATTTTATGTATTTCTGTTGTATTTTTGACTTTGTTTTGTTTTACCCCATATGTAACTCCGTGTTGTTGTTTTTATCGCACTGCTTTGCTTTATCTTGGCCAGGTCGCAGTTGTAAATGAGAACTTGTTCTCAACTGGTTTACCTGGTTAAATAAAGGTGAAATAAATAAAAAATAAAAAATAAAAGAGCCTGCTGAGCATCTGGTACATGCCATTGGCTTGGGCTAGTGTAAGAGTGGGTGTTGGGCCTGTTTGCCTGCTCACGGCCTGGGCGTATGTGTGACTTTCATGTTGAGGCCCTCTTTGTGGGAGTGGGGGGCTTGGGGTGGGTAGGAGGGGCATAGGTCTGATCTGAGGGGGCCTAAATGGGGTGTGGGCATGGTTGACTTGGGCGGGAGTTAATTGGTGGGGGTGGGAGTGTAGATGTGGTTGATGGTGCTGTGGTCTGGATGTAGGTCCTCTCTGCGGGGGTCCTCTATGTGTAGGTCCTGGGGGGGGGGGTCCCGCAGGTCTGGGAGAGTGTCTCGCTGGTCTGGGCGGGGTGTCTGTTGATCTGTTGCTCCTGTGTGAGGTGTTGGGTCTGCGGTTGAGGGCGATATCCTTTAGGGTCCGGGCGAAGGTGGGCACTGCTGCCTTGTATAGGTGGACCTGGTCATAAAGGCTGTTCACGTCCAGGGTGGAGTGGTGGGCCAGGTAGACATTTGGTTTTGATGCACAGTCACGGGAAATACTTGTGTTTACCCGCTGTATGGTAGCAGGGTGGAAGTCTTTTCGTGGTAACAGGGTTGAAATAACCACTTGTGTGTTGGTGAAAGTAGAAGAAGCTTTTTCTATCACTCCCTTGAGTGCTGTGGCCACCCTTTCCTGCTGTGTTCTCAGGTCGTTTGTGCCTGTGTGTATTATTATGTGGCTGGGTGATCCTAGTTGGTCCTCAGACAGAAGGGCGCGCTGGGTGTTTGGACACCAGAGTTTAGACACTGTGTGTTTTGGAAAAAGTTTATTTTCTTGTATGTATTTCCCGTTTGAGTCTATAAGGAGTACAATCTGTGGCTTGTAGTGGAACAGGTTGAGAGCTTCAAGTTCCTTGGTGTCCACATCACCAACGAACTATCATGGTCCAAACACGCCAAGACAGTCGTGAAGAGGGCACGACAAAGCCTATTCCCCCTCAGGAGACTAAAAAGATTTGGCATGGGTCCTCAGATCCTCAAAAAATTCTACAGCTGCACCATCGAGAGCATCCTGACTGGTTGCATCACCGCCTGGTAGGGCAACTGCTTGGCCTCCGACCGCAAGGCACTACAGAGGGTAGTGCGTACGGCCCAGTACATCACTGGGGCAAAGCTTCCTGCCATCCAGGACCTCTATACCAGGCGGTGTCAGAGGAAGGCCCTCAAAATTGTCAAAGACTCCAGCCACGCTAGTCATAGACTGTTCTCTCTGCTACCGCACGGCAAGCGGTACCGGAGTGCCAAGTCTAGGTCCAAAAGACTTCTCAACAGCTTCTACCCCCAAGCCATAAGACTCCTGAACAGCTAATCATGGCTTCCCGGACTATTTGCACTGCCCCCCACCCCATCCTTTTTACACTGCTGCTACTCTGTTAATTATTTATGCATAGTCACTTTAACTCTACCCACATGTACATATTACCTCAACTACCTCAACTAGCCGGTGCCCCCGCACATTGACTCTGCAACGGTACCCCCCTGTATATATAGCCTCCCTACTGTCACTTTATTTTACTTCTGCTCTTTTTTTTCTCAACACTTTTTTTGTTGTTGTTTTATTTTTACTTTTTTTGTTTAAAATAAATGCACTGTTGGTTAAGGGCTGTAAGTAAGCATTTCACTGTAATGTCTGCACCTGTTGTATTCGGCGCATGTGACCAATAAAATTTGATTTGATTTGATTTGATTTGATTTGTGCATGTCCTCAGTGGGTGTTGGGGGGTCGTCATGAGGGCTATCAGGGTGTCTGACTGGAGGGTTGCTCATAGGGTTTGGGATCCCCTGGGCTTGGGGTTCTACATTTGTTTGTCTGGGTGTGATGTCGAGACTTTGGCCAGGATCTGAGGTGGGGTGTTCTGCTGGCTTCTCTGCGGGGGTGGCCAGCTCTCTAATGGGTTGTTCTCTGTCACCCGTCATCGTTCTCACCTTCTCCTCTAGCGCTCTGTTCTTCTCCTGCTCTCTCTCTCTCTCTCTCTCTCTCTCTCTCTCTCTCTCTCTCTCTCTCTCTCTCTCTCTCTCTCTCCCTCTCTCCCTCTCTCCTCTCTCTCTCTCTCTCTCTCTCTCTCTCTCTCTCTCTCTCTCTCTCTCTCTCTCTCTCTCTCTCTCTCTCTCTCTCTCTCTCTCTCTCTCTCTCTCTCTCCTGCTCTCTCTCCTGCTCTCTCTCTCTCTCTCTCTCTCTCTCTCTCTCTCTCTCTCTCTCTCTCTCTCTCTCTCTCTCTCTCTCTCTCCTGCTCTCTCTCCTGCTCTCTCTCTCTCTCTCTCTCTCTCTCTCTCTCTCTCTCTCTCTCTCTCTCTCTCTCTCTCTCTCTCTCTCTCTCTCTCTCTCTCTCTCTCTCTCTCTCTCTCTCTCTCTCTCTCTCTCTCTCTCTCTCTCTCTCTCTCTCTCTCTCTCTCCTCTCTCTCTCTCTCTCTCTCTCCCCTACGTGAACCTGCCATGTCCCTCCTAAATATATACATCCCACCCTGCTGGGTGTTGAATAGACACTTTCATTAGTCACAACTTTCATGTCACAAGTTTACATACTGTATGAAGTATACATAGGTCCCCTCTGTCCTTTTCTCAGAGGGCCCTGCAGGGGCTGCAGAGGATGAGGAAGAGTCTAAGAGTCTACCGCCCACTGATAAAGAATCAGGAAATTAACATACTCAGACAACAGAAAAGAGGTTAGTCTAACGTTATCTCTTCCTGTGTGTGTGTATGCGGGTGTGTTAGTGTGTGTGGGTGTGTGTCTGTCTGTGTGTCTGTCTGTCTGGTAGATACCTGTAGTTTACTGATCTGTCAAATCATATTTGTGTTTAGACATGAGGCAGTGCGGCTGCATGGTCTGCGCAGGGCTGTGAGTGAGGAAGTACAGGAGCTGCGACTGCAGCTGGACAGAAGTCTGCGCCGTACGGATCAGCAGTTGCTATCCTCCCATCTTTCCAACCGCTGTTGCCATCCTACGGTCAGTGGTCAAACACAATTATTGCAAAACATTTCACCTATGCCTTCTGGTATCAATATGTGACATTTTCAGAACACAGTTCAGTCACCCACATATTGTATATGAGGGATTTCTCCATACCTCATGAATGATTGTCTATATGACAGTGTTTTTTAAGCGATGGAGTTGTTGGGGCTAACTCAGTGCATTTGCGTTGTAGACTTGGGGCCGAAGAAGAGGTCAGAGCTTGGACAGACAGTCTGGCGTGTCCCATTTGGGTGTCATTGGGCCGGTGAGTATTTTATAGCCTCCTCAGATGACCCAGCAGACCGAGTGGGGGATCTCCTGTTTCAGTGTGCTGGCTACTCCTGGCTTTCCTTGTTGGCTTGTCTGGTGCCTGGTTGTGTGTGTGTGTGTGTGTGTGTGTGGTTCCTGTTTCTAAGATGATTCCAAATCTGTGTGTGATGGACTGTATTTCCCCAGTTGTAAATGCCCCTGAGAGAGCAGCAGTTCTCTCTTCAGGAAGAGTTTAAATGTTACTCACACCAACACCCTAATCTCTGCCCACTCCTCTGAGCTAGCAAGCCACAGCAGATGTGATCAAAGTCGGGACAGCCAGGGCCCCTGGCTTCCTCAACCTTGGGCCCTCAACCCATTCTCATTTCCATCCCAAGACAGGCCTCTACAGGGCAAGGTCTGCCTCATCTCCACCCAGACCCGACCTGGAGCTCATCAGCACCTCACCCCGGCAGGACTGGAGCCTTTCTCACACAGCAGGGGGAGACACAGACACAGACAGCACTGGACCAACCAACTCAACCAGGAAAGGATTGTGACTGTGAAGAGCAAGAAGAGAAAGAAGAGGAGTGATTCCAGACATCCCCATCACAATGAAACAATTTTGTAACAATTTGAACACCCCCTTGATTGCAGTGGCAGTCGGTGCCATTTAAAATTAGAGAGGATTTAAAAAAGATTTTGAGAATAGCCTTATTTCTTTTACAGCATATTAGATTACTGCCATTCATATTCCATTTACCCAGCTCAATGTAACATCGATAGGTTTAGGCTACTACATGATACTTGAATTTTCCCTATACCCATCAAGAGGTTGCTACAACCTAGCCTACGTATAAATACAACGTAGGTGCACAGGTCGAGAGAATAATTTGAGTAATCAAGGTGACAGACAGTGACACATTCAATACCGACTTGCACACTCTTGCCTGCATCTAGCTGATTTCCAAACAGTTGCAAAAGAGAGTTTATATTCGACAATTTCAGGTATGTTTATCCCCGCTTCGTTCTGTTTGCTTCCGTTTAAGAAACGTTTTAACAGAATCAGCGGAATGAATACACCCCTGATCACCCTCAAACACAGTTCACTTTTATGGCAGCCACATACAAACAGCATGATCTCTTTGCTCGTTGTATAATTCCTTCTCGCATCTACGCACTATTCTGTGACCAGGCAAAAAAATCTTCAGAAGCCAAACCGTCATACTATAACCGCTAACTGCTACACACAGCCTACATCACTGTTGCCATAATAGCTAACATCATAGTCAACATAGCTAGTAGAACTAACGCGTTAGTAAACCTGCTACAATCATGCAGTACAGTGTACAGCAAGCAGTTTAGCGGTTACACCGGCGGGCACCGGTGGCAATAAATTAATAAAACCAAAAGCTTACCTTGACTTGGAAGAGTTCCAGTGTTGGATAGCCATTGCCAGCTAGCTAACATAGCATCCCTCTCTGTTTAAGCCGGGTGTTTGAGTAGACTAAAATATCTTTACGAAACTAAACCATGTATATTTTTCCATTTTAGTCATTTAGCAGACACTCTTATCCAGAGTGACAATTTCTTCTTTTTTCTCATAATGGTCCCCCATGGGAATCGAACCCACAACCCTGGCATTGCAAGCTGAGACACATTGGACCATCTATCTTATGTAACCACACTAAATGTAATATATCATACTAATTTGAGTGTCCTGAATTTACGTTTACTATGTTAGGTCTAGTCTATGAGACCAGGCTGTTTGATTGGGTGGACAACATGTCAGTTCATGCTGCAGAGCTCTGGTAGGAGGACGTCCTCCGGAAGTTGCCATAATTACTGTGTAAGTATGGAAGCGGGTGAGAACCATGAGCCTGCTAGGTTTTGTATTGAAGTCAATGTACCCAGAGGAGGACGGAAACTAGCTGTCCTCCGGCTACACCATGGTGCTACCCCAGAGAGTACTGTTGAGGCTACTGTAGATCTTCATTGCAAAAGAGTGTGTTTTAATCAATTATTCAGCTACTACAGCAACTGAAATGACTGCAACACTTAACAAAAAGCTGCAGTTAGTTTCGGAATGGGTAGCAAGGAATAAGTTAGTCCTAAATATTTCCAAAACTATTGCTGTCCACTAGGCCAAGGAGCTAAGCACAGCCAAAATTCTAGAGGAAAACCTGATTCAGTTCGCTTTCCACCAGACACTGAGAGATGAATTCACCTTTTAGCAGGACAATAACCTAAAACACCAAATAGGAGATACAATTTTTCGGCAAAATCATTCACAAGGAGATGACTACAAAAATATTATTTAAAGAAGAGAGGAAAACCTCATTCAGTTTGCTTTCCACCAGACACTCTTAGAAAAAAGGCTTCCAAAAGGGTTATTTGCAGAGGGATAGGGTTCTACCAAGATCCCTTTTTGGAAGACAAGGATGCTGTGTAAGACAAAGGGTTCTACCTATAAACCTTTAACATCCTAAGAACTGATTTTGGAGGAAAGGATTCTTTCACAATTCTTTGGAAGGCAATAGGGATTCTTTGTAAGGCAAGAAGGGTTCTACATTGAACCATATATCATATTTCCCAACTGAGATGGTTGTTCCAGTTGAAGTGATTGAGGTATTCTCAGTATTACATTTTCCCTACCCTGGCAGTCATTCTGAATGTAGGTTGCGGGTGATTAACATTTGTACTTATTGGATATCCTAACTGGCTGGATTCCAATAGGAATTACACATCACGTTGCAAGCCAGCATAATGGGACTTGCAGGCCTGATGTGACCTGTAAACCAGGATTTTCCTAACACCACTGTGTTAGGGTATAACTAGGCCCTCAAAGAAAGGCCTTATGATACTGCATATACAGTTGAAGTCGGAAGTTTACATACACCTTAGCCAAATACATTTAAACTCAGTTTTTCACAATTCCTGACATTTAATCCTAGTAAAAATTCCATGTCTTAGGTCAGTTAGGATCACCACTTTATTTTAAGAATGTGAAATGTCAGAATAATAGTAGAGAGAATGATTTATTTAAGCTTTTATTTATTTCATCACATTCCCAGTGGGTCAGAAGTTTACATACACTCAATTCGTATTTGGTAGCATTGCCTTTAAATTGTTTAACTTGGGTCAAACGTTTCAGGTAGCCTTCCACAAGCTTCCCACAATAAGTTGGGTGAATTTTGGCCCATTCCTGCTGACAAAGCTGGTGTAACTGAGTCAGGTTTGTAGGCCTCCTTGCTCGCACACGCTTTTTCAGTTCTGCCCACAAGTTTTCTATAGGATTGAGGTCAGGGCTTTGTGATGGCCACTCCAATACCTTGACTTTGTTGTCCTTAAGCCATTTTGCCACAACTTTGGAAGTATGCTTGGGGTCATTGTCCATTTGGAAGACCCATTTGCGACCAAGCTTTAACTTCCTGACTGATGTCTTGAGATGTTGCTTCAATATATCCACATAATTTACCTTCCTCATGATGCCATCTATTTTGTGAAGTGCACCAGTCCCTCCTGCAGCAAACACCCCCACAGCATGATCCTGCCACCCCCGTGCTTCACGGTTGGGATGGTGTTCTTCGGCTTGCAAGGAACCCCCTTTTTCCTCCAAACATAACAATGGTCATTATACCCCCCTAAAGTCAATACTTTGTAGAGCCACCTTTTGCAGCAATTACAGCTGCAAGTCTCTTGGGGTATGTCTCTATAGGCTAGGCACATCTAGCCACTGGGATTTTTGCCCATTCTTCAAGGCAAAACTGCAAGTTGGAGGGTTCTGCTGGTGTACAGCAATCTTTAAGTCAAACCACAGATTCTCAATTGGATTGAGGTCTGTGCTTTGACTAGGCCATTCCAAGACATTTAAATGTTTCCCCTTAAACCACTTGAGTGTTGCTTTAGCAGTATGCTTAGGGTCATTGTCCTGCTGGAAGGTGAACCTCCGTCCCAGTCTCAAATCTCTGGAAGACTGAAACAGGTTTCCCTCAAGAAATTCCCTGTATTTAGTGCCATCCATCATTCCTTCAATTCTGACCAGTTTCCCAGTCCCTGCCGATGAAAAACATCCCCACAGCATGATGCTGCCACCACCATTCTTCACTGTGGGGATGGTGTTCTCGGGGTGATAAGAGGTGTTGGATTTGCACCAGACATAGCGTTATCCTTGATGGCCAAAGAGCTCAATTTTAGTCTCATCTGACCAGAGTACCTTCTTCAATATGTTTGGGGAGTCTCCCACGTGGCTTTTGGCGAACACCAAACGTGTTTGCTTATTTTTTTCTTTAAGCAATGGCTTTTTTCTGGCCACTCTTCCATAAAGCCCAGCTCTGTGGAGTGTACGGCTTCAAGTGGTCCTATGGACAGATACTCCAATCTCTGCTGTGGAGCTTTGCAGCTCCTTCAGGGTTATCTTTGGTCTCTTTGTTGCCTCTCTGATTAATGCCCTGCTTGCATGGTCCAGGAGTTTTGGTGGGCGGCCCTCTCTTGGCAGGTTTGTTGTGGTGCCATATTCTTAAAAAAATATATATATAATGGTTTTAATGGTGCTCCGTGGGATGTTCAAAGTTTCTGATATTTTTTTATAACCCAACCCTGATCTGTACTTCTCCACAACTTTGTCCATGACCTGTTTGGAGAGCTCCTTGGTCTTCATGGTGCCGCTTGCTTGGTGGTGCCCCTTGCTTAGTGGTGTTGCAGACTCTCGGGCCTTTCAGAACAGGTGTATATATACTGAGATCATGTGACAGATCATGTGACACTTAGATTGCACACAGGTGGACTTTATTTAAATAATTATGTGACTTCTGAAGGTAATTGGTTGCACCAGATCTTATTTAGGCGCCTCATAGCAAAGGGGTGAATACATATGCACGCACCACTTTTACGTTATTTATTTTTTAGAATTTTTTGAAACAAGTTATTTATTTCATTTCACTTCACCAATTTTGACTATTTTGTGTATTTTCATTACATGAAATCCAAATAAAAATAAATTTAATTTACAGGTTGTAAAGCAACAAAATAGGAAAAAGGCCAAGGGGGATGAACACTTTTGCAAGGCACTGTAGAACCATATAATAATAATAATATGCCATTTAGCAGACGCTTTTATCCAAAGCGACTTACAGTCATGCGTGCATACATTTTTGTGTATGGGTGGTCCCGGGGATCGAACCCACTACCTTGGCGTTTCAAGCGCCGTGCTCTACCAGCTGAGCTACAGAGGACCACGTACCATATACAGTGGGTTCTATAAAGAACCCTACACAGAGGGTTCAAGGTAGAACCCTCTGTAAAGGGTTCTACCTAGCACCAAAAAGGGTTCCCCTATGGGGACAATCAATCAATCAATCAAATGTATTTATAAGCCCTTTTACATCAGCAGGTGTCACAAAGTGCTATACAGAAACCCAGCCTAAAACCCCAAACAGCAAGCAATGCAGATGTAGAAGCACAGTGGCTAGGAAAAACTCCCTATAAAGACATGAACCTAGCAAGAAACCTAGAGAAGAACCAGGCTCTGAGGGGGGTGGCCAGTCCTCTTCTGGCTGTGCCAGGTGGAGATTATAAACCTACATAGCCATTAAGGCCAGATTGATCTTCAAGATGTTCAAACGTTCATAGATAACCAGCAGGGTCAAATAATAATCACAGTGGTTGAGAGGGTGCAACAGGTCAGTACCTCAGGAGTAAATGTCAGTTGGCTTTTCATAGCTGAGCATTCAGAGGTCGAGACAGCAGGTGCAGTAGAGAGAGAGAGAGTCAAAAACAGCAGGTCCGGGACAAGGTAGCACGTCCGGTGAACAGGTCAGGGTTTCATAGCCACAGGCAGAAAAGTTGAAACTGGAACAGCAGCATGACCAGGTGGACTGGTTGGGGGACAATGTGGCCCTGTCCGACAATACCCCCGGACAGGGCCAAGCAGGCAGGATATAACCCCACCCACTTTGCCAAAGCACAGCCCCCACACCACTAGAGGGATATCAACAGACCACCAACATACTACCCTGAGAAAAGGCTGAGTATAGCCCACAAAGATCTCCTCCACCACACGAGCCTGAGGAGGCGCAAAACCGGACAAACTGAAGAACCCTATATGATTGAACGTAGTACCTTTTTTTCTAAGAGTGTGGAGTTACTTGCCAAGAAGACAGTGAATGTTCCTGAGTGGCCGAGTTACAGTTTTGACTTAAATCTGCTTGAAAATCTATGGAAAGACTTGAAAATGGTTGTCTAGCAATGATCAACAATCAATTTGACAGAGCTTGAAGAAATTTGAAAAGGAAAATGGGCAAATATAGTACAATCCAGGTGTGCAAAGCTCTTAGAGACTTACCCAGAAATACTTACAGCTTGTAATCTCTGCCAAAGGCAATTCTACATGTATTGACTCAGGGGTGTAAATGCTTATGTAAATGAGATATTTCTGTATTTCATTTTCAATAAATTTGCTAAAATGTCTAAAAACATGTTTTCAATTTGTCATTGAATGTGTCTCTAAATGGGTTGCTAACTGTTAATGTTTTTTTGCAAAGGCATGTAATAGTTCCACATATTTGCCACTGTCTGATGAGCTGGCACTCTCATCATTGTCACAAAATGCTAACTCTGGTTTACCTAGGTAGCATGTAGTATTAATTAGGTCACCGTTCTCTTTTTCCATTGCATTGTGCATGCTGACTTTCAATCTCCATTGTTCATTCAAGGCCAGGTCTATCCGTGTGCTGTCAAATGTCTTAAGAGCTATCTGGCTTTGGATGTGAGACACAGATTTCTCATGCTTGTTGAGTGCTATAGGCAAGTTATTCAAGTCGCAGTAACTGGCTCTTGTCCACACGCTGTTGCTGGTGGAGAACAGCAGGCAGGGGAAGCAGTAGAGTCGGCTGCTAGCAGCACAGCCACAGAGTCAGTCTTTCCATTGATACCACTCAGGTTGAAATGATTGTGTTATTTTCTGTCCCTTCCTTTGATGTAGGTCTCTAAGCTTAGGTTTTGGCTTCCATCCCTTATCACACTCTATTTCGCTAGAAAATCCAACTTTGAAAACTGTTTCAGATGCAATATGTTAGCCACCCCGATCAGTTTACCTTTAGCTAGCAGTAAAATGAATGTAACTGCCAAGAGGCGGCAGATGACGTCTGACGTCCATTGGCGGGAGCGAGCTCTGCCTTTTTTCACGCCAATACGCATGCGCATTAATCATTTTTGGTGCAAAGAAAATGAATGGGACATATAGACACATAAAAGACAGCGAAGCTCTCTGCCTTTCATGTCAATGCCTTGCATTGAGTTTGGAGGGTGAGAAAGGCAGCTGGCGAGTCTGCCTTTCTCCTGGCCTCCTTGTCCATTTTTTACCAGATCACCGCAAATTTGGGTGTACTAGTTCAGAAATCGGATTTATCATGCAGAAATTGACGATGACCAAATTATTATTGATGAAATGTATATATATTTATGTTTCATGGCAATATTTTATTTTTTTCATTTTCACTGCCTCCCATGCCTACCCTGACCGCACGTCACTATTAAGAACAAAAAATGCACTAAATACTAGATATTCATGTGTTTGTGGAAGCAAATACAGGGTAGAATGGTTTTTTAACGCGTACAATATTTATTTTATTTTATAAAATGTGTTATTGTGTAATGGATTCCCAACACATTTTTTACATGTATGTTTCCGGTACGGATTACCTATAACTGTAACACATCCAATATTCAGGTACTGTGCTGGTGCTCTTCACCAGTGTTTGACCTTTGGAGCTGTGTATGAACCAGGTTAGCAATGTGTGAGTGTTCAGAGATTGCCGACCTGCTCCCTATCACTGAATGCAGTCAAAATGCACTCCACTCTAGATGGCACTAGTGGAAATAACTGCCTGTAATGGTTCAATAAAGCACTTCCATCTCCCTCTCCTGCCAGGGAGTAATTACATTAGCAGCTCTCACAGAGATGAGGGCGAATTACTATATTCACACACACACACACACATACACACACACACACGGACACACGCACACACGGACGCACGCACTTACACACACGCGCACACACACACACATACACACACATGACAAGCCTGTCAGTTCTCTTTACTGTACCTTACCTATCACCTCACGTTTAAACGCCAAATTCTTCGACCAACCATTAGTGGAATTGAAAATGGAGGGTTGCTGAATGTTGTTTGGCTTTTCAATATCTGTCTGAGGGTCATCTAGTAGATGTGTCAGGATAATGGAATGAGGCACACAAATAACACTCCAATCTCCAGACTGTAGACGTGTGTGTCTTTATGGAGGTCAAACGTTTCTTTAATATACTTGTTTTTTTGCACATTAAATACAGAACAGACTATCAAACTACTTGCAAAATCAGAACTACCAGTACCACTTTATTTAAAGCCTGCATAGCACTTTGTTTATAAGCTGTTATAATGCATTGTAATGTGCTATTACCAATGCACAATAACCCTGACTAAATAAAAGCCATTTTGAGTCTGTTGAAAATATCTATATAGAGACATAACATAGCCTTATAGAGATTATGAAGGTTCACACTGTTTATTTTTTTGGGGGTGGGGGGTAGATCAGTTTAATATTGCAGATACATTGTAACTTCAATCAATGTAATTGTCTGCATCACTTCCAATCCCCCATATGTTTTTTTTCCTCGCAAATATGCATATATATATATATACAGACACATTTACATTTTAGTCATTTAGCAGACGCACTTATCCAGAGCGACTTACAGTTAGTGAATGCATACATGTTTTTTTGTTTGTTTTCATACTGGCCCCCCGTGGGAAACGAACCCACATCCCTGCCGGCCAAACCCTCCCCTACCTTGGACGACGCTGGACCAATTGTGCACCGTCCATGGGTCTCCCGGTCGCGGCCGGCTGCGACAGAGCCTGGACTCGAACCAGGATCTGTAGTGGCACAGCTAGCACTGCGATGCAGTGCCAAAGACCACTGCGCCACTCGGGAGTACATACATATATATACATACATACATATACACACATACATACATACATACATACATACATACATACATACATACATACATACATACATACATACATACATACATACATACATACATACATACATACATACATACATACATACATACATACACATACATACATATACATATTCTTTTTAAAAATATATTTCCCTTTATTATCTTCCAACCCCACCACCCCTTCCCTAATTGGAGTAAACTAGTGAACAACAGCGCTTAGGCCTCTACCTCCAGCTTATACAGTGGGGAGAACAAGTATTTGATACACTGCCGATTTTGCAGATTTTCCTACTTACAAAGCATGTAGAGGTCTGTAATTTTTATCATAGGTACACTTCAACTGTGAGACACGGAATCTAAAACAAAAATCCAGAAAATCACATTGTATGATTTTTAAGTAATTAATTTGCATTTTATTGCATGACATAAGTATTTGATACATCAGAAAAGCAGAACTTAATATTTGGTACAGAAACCTTTGTTTGCAATTACAGAGATCATACGTTTCCTGTAGGTCTTGACCAGGTTTGCACACACTGCAGCAGGGATTTTGGCCCACTCCTCCATACAGACCTTCTCCAGATCCTTCAGGTTTCGGGGCTGTCGCTGGGCAATACGGACTTTCAGCTCCCTCCAAAGATTTTCTATTGGGTTCAGGTCTGGAGACTGGCTAGGCCACTCCAGGACCTTGAGATGCTTCTTACGGAGCCACTCCTTAGTTGGCCTGACTGTGTGTTTCGGGTCGTTGTCATGCTGGAAGACCCAGCCACGACCCATCTTCAATGCTCTTACTGAGGGAAGGAGGTTGTTGGCCAAGATCTCGCGATACATGGCCCCATCCATCCTCCCCTCAATACGGTGCAGTCATCCTGTCCCCTTTGCAGAAAAGCATCACCAAAGAATGATGTTTCCACCTCTATGCTTCACGGTTGGGATGGTGTTCTTGGGGTTGTACTCATCCTTCTTCTTCCTCCAAACACGGCGAGTGGAGTTTAGACCAAAAAACTATATTTTTGTCTCATCAGACCACATGATCTTCTCCCATTCCTCCTCTGGATCATCCAGATGGTCATTGGCAAACTTCAGACGGACCTGGACATGCGCTGGCTTGAGCAGGGGGACCTTGCGTGCGCTGCAGGATTTTAATCCATGACGGTGTAGTGTGTTACTAATGGTTTTCTTTGAGACTGTAGTCCCAGCTCTCTTCAGGTCATTGACCAGGTCCTGCCGTGTAGTTCTGGGCTGATCCCTCACCTTCCTCATGATCATTGATGCCCCACGAGGTGAGATCTTGCATGGAGCCCCAGACCGAGGGTGATTGACCGTCATCTTGAACTTCTTCCATTTTCTAATAATTGCACCAACAGTTGTTGCCTTCTCACCAAGCTGCTTGCCTATTGTTCTGTAGCCCATCCCAGCCTTGTGCAGGTCTACAATTTTATCCCTGATGTCCTTACACAGCTCTCTGGTCTTGGCCATTGTGGAGAGGTTGGAGTCTGTTTGATTGAGTGTGTGGACAGGTGTCTTTTATACAGGTAATGAGTTCAAACAGGTGCAGTTAATACAGGTAATGAGTGGAGAACAGGAGGGCTTCTTAAAGAAAAACTAACAGGTCTGTGAGAGCCGGAATTCTTACTGGTTGGTAGGTGATCAAATACTTATGTCATGCAATAAAATGCAAATTAATTACTCAAAAATCATACAATGTGATTTTCTGGATTTTCGTTTTAGATTCCGCCTCTCACAGTTGAAGTGTACCTATGATAAAAATTACAGACCTCTACATGCTTTGTAAGTAGGAAAACCTGCAAAATCGGCAGTGTATCAAATACTTGTTCTCCCCACTGTACATACTATATACATTTTATGGACACAGTCAATTTTACAATAATTCAATTTAGTTTGTTTTTACTCCTGAACTTCCTCTACCCTCAACCTCTCCGATCATTTTCATGATGTCCATCCGGTTTGCTTCTATATGCCATATCATATCTTTCTAACTGTGCTCTTTCACAAAAGCTCTCAACCTATAACCTATATACTTATTATTCTTATTATGGACACAGTATGCTTACATTATTAGTTATCTTCTTGTTATTGGTTGTTGTTAGTTGTTATTAGTCCCATCCTTCAACTCCATTCAACACCAACCATCTATCTCTTAACACCATCCATATTGGATTTCTATTTGCCATATATTTTTCAACTGTACTGTGATGTTTTACAAAAGTTCTGAACCTTTCTATTATCATTGTTTCTACAGATTGTAAATTGAAAGTAAATGTATTTGCTAAAAGTATTATTATATTATTGTTCGATTGACTATGACTTTTCAGATCACCCAGTAATGCTATCTGCAGGGTTAGCTCCAGGTAAATATTGCAATCATTTAGCCATTCCTGGACCTGTGTCCAAAAACAAGCAACAAATTGACAGTACCAAAACAAATTATCTAATGATTCTGTCTCTTCGCAGCAAAATCTGCAGAGCTGGGAAGATTGTATCCCCAATATAAATAACATTCTATTGGTTGCAAGAATTTTATATAATAATTTAAATTTTAAATTTTAAAAAATTGAATCCGGCGTCATTTTGCATATCAGTTCATAAACACTATGCCATGGAATTGGTACGTCAAAAATCTCTTCCCAACTATTTTGCAATCTATATGGGACGGCTGTCAATCTTTTGGTCCTTAAATGAAACTGGTATACTTTTTTATTTATCACAGTTTTCTTTAACCAATTATGTTCTTTAATGCAAGGCCGACAGACAAGTTCCTTACTTTTTCCCCCTTCCACTTTCCTCTTCCATTTTTGCAGTAATGCTGCAATTATTTGGTTGTAATTTTGGGTAGAGCAGACATTTCCATATGTTTTTGTTAGCTGCATGTGCGACATGACTCCACCTGTCCTACCGATGAGATCATTTACGAAGATTATACCTTTTTTAAACATTTTGTCCAAAAAAAAAGGTTTTTATCAATTAGTACATTTGACTTTAACCACAATATTTGTTGCATTTTTTGTTCTGTTGTTTCTGGAGGATTAAATTGAAATTGCAACCAACTTTCTATGGCTTGTTTTAGAAATAGTGATATTTGGGAGATGATTTCCTTTTCAAATAACTGAAAGTGAGAGGTTGTAATCTGAATAAAGGGAAACATTAAGTGTTACCGAAATAACACATTGGAGTTGGAGGGAGATACAGTAAGGTCACTCTCGAGAGGACACACAAAAAAATGAGTATTCCTCAAGGGTTCTTTGGGAAGGGTGCTGGGTCTTTGTGGAACCATACTGACCCAAAGAACCCTTTGAGCATTTCAATTGTTCTTTGCAGTTCAAAAAAGGGTTCTTTCCTCTTTTAGTGATAATTAAAATGTAGGGGCGGTGGCTCATTTGAATATTTTGGGGCGTGGTTTATGCACTGCTCTTTTTGTGCACCCGTGAGTGAGAGTGTCATTACAGTTTATCTAAGTTGTGAGAGTGTCATTACAGTTGTGATATGCTATTAGATGATGTATGACCATGGCCAATGATGGTGTCCTGTGAAAGACTCAGTAAGTCAGTAGATCTAAATTCACTCCTCAGGGATTCCCAGCTGTTCCAGAGCTAGCACACCTGATTTAACTTGATAATAAACACATTAATAAAGCCTAAGGAATTTTTACAATATGATATGGCTATCAAACCAGAATCAAAAACCCTGTATGGTTCTACAAAGAACCTTTGAGATTGAGAAAGGTTAGTTATTATAGAACCATTCTCCAAAAAGGTTCTATAAAGAACTATAAAAAGTGTTGTAACCATAGCAGAAACCATTTTTGGTGCTATATAGAACCTTTTTTTAAGAACCCATTATAAGGAAAGCGTTCTTTATAGCACCATACATGTCATGGATCCCCCCGGTACTGCTGCTCATTCCATTCACCAGCTCCGGAGGTCTACGTCACTTACCTGGTTCATTACCACCAACCCCGGACTGTCTTGTCTCGTTACGCACACCTGGTTCCCATTCCCCCTGATTAGTATATGTATATGTGTGCCCTCTGTTCCCCATTGTCCTTGTCGATTATTGTCCGATGTCTGTTGGTCTCGTGAATACCGTGTATTGTTCTCTTGTTATTACGGGTCTCGTCCCGTGGATTGTTTAGATAGTTTTTCATGATGTACATTGTGTTGGGTGGAGTAATAAAAAACCCTAATACGTATTCCTGTGTCTGTCTTCTAATCATTATACAACGTGACAATACAGGTTCCATATAGAACTTTATGAGCATGGTTCTTTATGGAACCTTAAAAAAAAGTCAAATCTACACTGGAGTTGCTTAGCAAGAAACCAGTGAATGTTCCTGAGTGGCCGAGTTACAGTTTTGACTTAAATCTATTTGAAAATCTATGGCAAGACAAGAAAATGGTTGTCTAGCAACGATCAACAACCAATTTGACAGAGCTTGAAGAATTTTGAAAATAATAATGGGCAAATGTTGCATAATCCAGGTGTGGAAAACTCTTAGAGACATACCCATAAAGACTCACAGCTGTAATCGCTGCCAAAGGTGCTTCTACAAAGTATTGACTCAGGGGTTGAATACTTATGTAAATTCGATATTTGTGTATTTCATTTTCAATCCATTTGGCAACATTTTTGAATTCAAAGGGAACTACAACCTTCAAAATCAAAAGTGGTCTCCTGATGTGGTTAAAGCATTATTGTGGACTTAGAACATCCAATTTTGTTGTTATTCTATTTTTTTAAAAGTGTGAATTTGAGAGTGAGAACCTGGAGAAATAAAACTGAAAACTGAATTTAGCAAATAACAAAAAATAATTTGGGGGAAAAATCTACTGCATTGTATAGGGCCCTATAAATATTACTAAAATAGAATAGGTACATTCCTGAAGAAAATGTGCTTGCTTGCTTCAGCTGTCTAAAAATATTTGAGTGGGAGTGTTAAATGTAGAATTCAAGCTGAATAGAAGCTGAAGCAGTTCAGCATTGTCACGTCTCCTCCCGTTGAATAAACTGACCATCGCTCCGGTTCCACCTCAGGGAGTGGCGAGTGCATCCAGTCCACCTCCTCCCAGGCTATCGCCAACGTCTGAGGGACCCCTCGCCCTGCCGGAGCGCTATGACGGGAAAACAACGAAATGCAGAGGCTTCCTGCTACAGGTTTCAATGTATCTGGCGCGTCAGCGTGGGGCATCTCCATCGGACCAAGCCAGGATAGCGCTGGTAATTTCGCTACTGAAGGGAAAGGCGCTGGATTGGGCCATGGCAGTCTGGGAAGGAGGTGAGGCCACGGCGCTTCCCTACTCCACCTTCCTCGCTCGGTTCAGGGCGGTGTTCGATCATCCCATGGAGGGAAAGGACGGGGGTGTGCGTGCGAGTACACCCTGACCTTTCGCACGGTTGCGGCGTCTTCCGGCTGGAATGAGCGTGCTCTGCGCACAGCCTTCAGGAGAGGCTTACGGGAGGACAACACGACGGAACTCGCATGTCGGGACGACGAGATGAACCTTGATATCCTCATCGCCACGTCAATTCGTCTTGACGACATGTTGAGAGACCGACGGCGTTCCCAACACCTCCCGGAGCCTCAACGCTTACCCCATCTGAGCTATGGAAGCCGCCCTGCCTTCGAGTCCTCACCCATGGAGGTGGGCAGCACCCCCTACACCACCACGGACCACAGATCTCATGGCGGCTCCCTATCTAGGCGGTATAACTCCCGTCGCCGTTCCGTCATCAACTGTCAACAAATTATTGTTTTTAGTTCCCCTAACGGTGAATGGTTCTTCCTTCTCTTCGCTTTCCACGGCAATGATAGATTCCGGATCAGCGGGGAACCTTATAGATAGGGAGCTGGTCTCCGAATGGGGGTTGCCCACCTTGCCACTGCCTTCTCCGCTACACGTCACCTCGCTGGACAATAAACCACTTGGATCAGGCACCATTACACACGTCACTCTCCCCATCACCATCACCATTCCCACACTACCGAAGCACCGCGAGGAGCTGTCCTTCCACATTGCCACGTCACCCCTTCACCGGATCGTCTTGGGATTGCGCTGGCTCAGACTACACAACCCCACCATCAATTGGATCCCAAGAGGATCACAGCCTGGTCCCCCTCATGCCGGAGGATCTGCCTGCCGGTGGTTTGTTGTTCCACGTTAGTGGAGAGCGCCGGAGGGGAGCAATGGGAGGAGACGTGACAGTAGCCCCCACGGACGTGCGGCTTCCGCCGCAGGACATCACCAGCCAGGAGGACGACCCCGAGGATGAGGAGCGGGCCGATCAGGGCGGCGACAGTGGAAGTCCCGAATTAGGTTGGTGTCCAGAACGTCCCCAGCCGGAACCCAGCTCCTCTCCTCAGGACCATACCCCTCCCAGTCCACCAGGTAACGGAGCCGTCCCCCACGGAACCTGGAGTCCAGCAGGTCCCTCACCGCATACGCCGGACTCCCTTCAATGTCCAGGGGCAGAGGGGGCATACCCCGGGGGACGACATCCGCCAGAGGACCAGGAACCACCGGCCTGAGGAGAGACACATGAAAAGTGGGTGAGATGCTGGCTGGAGGGCGCAGTCCATCCATTCCGGATTCTCACTGACAACCGGAATTTGGAGCACATACGGGCAGCGAAACGGATGAACTCTCGTCAAGCCAGGTGTGCCCAATTTCTTACTTGCTTTCAGATTATTCTGTCCTACCGCCCAGGATCCCAGAATGTGAAAGCCGACGTACTCTTCAGGATGCACCACACCGGAGAAAGGAAGGATCTGGGGAGTCTTATCCTGCCACCGTCTCTCATCGTGGCACCTGTCCTTTGGGATGTGGACGAAGAAATCCGCCTGGCGGCTCAGGAGGACCCAGCGCCTGCCAACGCCCCTCCAGGGCATGTGTATATCTTACGAAAAATAGGAGCTCTATGCCTCTGAAAAATGTATTTTGACTAAAACTCAGCTGGGATATCTTTCAATGGTGCTGTCCAACACCTGAAACCAATGTAGTGGATTAGGGGGGGTACCATGACTGGGACTCAAACCCATGTCCCTGTGACTGTCATTCCAAAACCATTCAACTTTCGCAATCCTCGCTATATGAGCAACATTACAAATCCCACCAAGTGTGTTAACCCTATTGGCATGATGCATAGGGTGTTTGTCTTTTACGCCAGCGATGCAGTTTTGCTTCCCTGCCCCACCGTTTCGAAAACACTGCTCTGACGTGCTAGGGGGCCTTGTAGTCAAAGCACAGGGCTGTGCCTTACCGTTAGGAGGGGGCAGTGTGGCGATCTTCGCTATATGAGCCACGTTATATATCCCACCAGGTGGGTCAACCCTATTGTTTGAAATGTGTTTGCCTTTCACGCCAGTGACCTGGGTTGTATTCCCTGTCCCGCCGTTCGCTACAATACCAAAAGGTTCAAATATCTTGGTGAGGTCGCTGGGTGTTATACTAAGATTGTTTAGCATTATTACAATGGGTATAACTTCTTATAAAATCTAAAAGATTATGATTTTTTAAAATTGCTCGCCTTACAGTTAATTACATTTCTACTGATTAATTTGACCTCAAAAATCAACCAAACTATTTCTGAATGTGTCTAAAAATTATTGTAACTGACTAGTTAATTTGATCTTTCTTTGTGATACAACAGGTTTTATCCTGTTGCTCTGTCCATTAGCTAGCATTTGGAACAAAATACAGTGTTGCGAATTGGGCAGCCACAGAGCCATGCTTTATGGTCCTACCAGGTCCTTGAGAAGGTTCTAGCTAGTGTATCCCTCTGTCCTTCGACAGTTGTTGGATGTGGATGTCCGGTTTGTCAGGTCCCAGGCTCCCAATGACTGTTATGATTTTTTACAACATGGGTATTCAACCGGGGGACCGTGGCCCCCTAGGGATCAGCAGAGGAACTGCAGGGGGTCTGCGAAAACCAGTAATACATATTTTGAACTACATACATACAGTAGAAAATAAGATAATATCTTCTTTCTAATGATGTCAACTTTATTTCTCAACTCCTAATATTTAGCAAATTACTTACTGGAGTATCTGACTAAGTAAATCTGCTTTTAGTTTTTATGCACCGTATTGTTGGAACAAAATTCTAAATGAAAGCTATGATCTCTTATTGATGTCACTTGTTAAATCGACTTCAATCAGTGTAGATGAAGTGGGGAGGAGACAGGTTAAAGAAGGATTTTTAAGCCTTGAGACAATTGAGAAATGGATTGAGGCTGTTCTGAGGGGAAAAGGTGGGGAGCAACTCAATATTAGGAAGGTGTTCCTAATGTTTGATATACTCAGTGTATATATAGATATATTGTGTTTAATGTGTATTTTATATTGTATTATACAGGGCGCATTTGGAAAAGAGACATAGGTCTCCATATGTCTTCCCTGTCAAAATAAAGGTGAAATAAAATAAAACATAGGCTTTGACAAAGCACATGCAAGTACCCCCCCAAAGTCAATACTTTGTAGAGCCACCTTTTGCAGCAGTTACAGCTGCAAGTCTCTTGGGGTATGTCTCTATAAGCTTGGCACATCTAGCCACTGATTTTTGCCCATTCTTCAAGGCAAAACTGCTCCAGCTCCTTCAAGTTGGATGGGTTCCGCTGGTGTACAACAATCTTTAAGTCATACCACAGATTGTCAATTTGATTGAGGTCTGGGCTTTGACTAGGCCATTCCAAGACATTTAAATGTTTCCCCTTAAACCACTCGAGTGTTGCTTTAGCAGTATGCATAGGATCATTGTCCTACTGGAAGGTGAACCTCTGTCCCAGTCTCAAATCTCTGGAACACTGAAGCAGGTTTCCCTCAAGCAATTAGTATTTAGTGCTATCCATCATTACTTCAATTCTGACCAGTTTCCCAGTCCCTGCCGATGAAAAACATCCCCACAGCATGATGCTGCCACCACCATGTTTCACTGCGGATGGTGTTCTCGGGGTGATGAGAGGTGTTGGCTTTGCGCCAGACATAGCGTTTTCCTTGATGGCCAAAAAGCTCAATTTTAATCTAATCTGACTAGAGTACCTTCTTCCATATGTTTGGGGAGTCTTCCACGTGCCTTTTGGCGAACACCAAATGTGTGTGCTTATTCTTTTCTTAAAGCAATGGCTTTTTTTCTGGCCACTTCTGTAAAGCCCAGCTCTGTGGAGTGTACGGCTTAAAGTGGTCCTATGAACAGATACTCCAATCTCCGCTGTGGAGCTTTGCAGCTCCTTCAGGGTTATCTTTGGTCTCTTTGTTGCCTCTCTGATTAATGCCCTCCTTGCCTGGTCCGTGAGTTTTGGTGGTCGGCCCTCTCTTGGCAGGTTTGTTGTGGTGCCATATTCTTTCAATTTTTTTAATAATGGATTTAATGGTGCTACGTGGGATGTTCAACGTTTCTGACATATTTTTATAACCCAACCCTGATCTGTACTTCTCCACAACTTTGTCCCTGACCTGTTTGGAGAGCTCCTTGGTCTTCATTTTGCCGCTTGCTTGGTGGTGTTGCAGACTCTGGGGCCTTTCAGAACAGGTGTATATATACTGAGATCATGTGACAGATCATGTGACACTTAGATTGCACACAGGTGGACTTTATTTAACTAATTATGTGACTTCTGAACGTAATTGGTTGCACCAGATCTTTTTTTAGGGGCTTCATAGCAAAGGGGGTGAATACATATGCACGCACCACTTTTCCGATATTTATTCTTTAGAATTTTTTGAAACAAGTTATTTTTTTCATTTCACTTCACCAATTTGAACTATTTTGTGTATGCCCATTACATGAAATTCAAAATAAAAATCCATTTAAATTACAGGTTGTAATGCAACAAAATACTGTACCTGTACCAGTCGCAACAAGTGACTTGGACATTTTTGCCAACACATTTGTTTAACCTTTTGACATGTACGAACACACCAGTGTGATCATAACGCTTAAACTGGTGTGATTAGAACACTTCAGTAGATAGAACATTGCAACAGTCAGCGTTTGAGCTGGCCACACTTTTTTTTCACAGAAACATTTTGCACAAACACAGTCTTTACAACTTTATGTTCTCAATGTGAGATGTTGATTTTTGGATGCAGATGTTCGGACATTCACCGAAGTAACAACAGCATAACACAATTCTCATCCAAATCGGAAAATGTAGGCTACATTAGTCTGAGGAAAGAGTGAACTAACACAAGCTGTCATATTTTAATATTTAGCTATCTCTCGGCTGACAGAAACCATAATATGAATGAGCTAATAGCAATTACTATTTAATTTGTATCACATAAGGGGTGAGCTCACCAGTGATCGAAATAATTGAGTAAAACACTTTCTAAAAATCTAAAGTAATCCGAATGTGGGTAGAGTTTGTGCACGCTGACATATTTTGTTTTTCTGTGTCAGCCAACACGCTAAATTCCCAATCTAGCCCTCATACTATAATGGCCACCTAATCATCCCCAGCTTCCAATAAGAATGGCGCCGCCGTTTTACGGGCTCCTAACCAATTGTGCTATTTTGTGTGTTTTTTTCGCATTGTTTGTAACTTATTTTGTAGATAATGTTGATGCTACCGAAAAGAACCATCAAACAGTAAAAGCGTCAATACAGGACTAAGATTGAATCCTACCACACCGGCTCTGATGCTCGTCGGGTGTGGCAGGTCTTGAAAACTATTACGGACTACAAAGGGAAACCCAGCCACGAGCTGTCCAGTGACGCGAGCCTACCAGATGGGCTAAATGCCTTTTATGCTCACTTCGAGGCAAGTAACACTGAAGCATGCATGAGAGCACCAGCTGTTCGGACGACTGTGTGGTCACGCTCTCTGTAGCCGATGTGAGCAAGACCTTTAAACATTTCAACATTCACAAGGCCGTGGAGCAAGACGGATTACCAGGACGTGTACTCAGAGCATGCGCGGACCAACTGGCATGTGTCTTCACTGACATTTTCAACCTCTCCCTGACCGAGTCTGTAATACCTACATGTTTCAAGCAGACCACCATAGTCCCTGTGCCCAAGAAAGTGAAGGTAACCTGCCTAAATGACTACAACCCTGTAGCACACACGTCGGTAGCCATGAAGTGCTTTGAAAGGCTGGTCATGGCTCACATCAACACCATCATCCCAGAAACTCTAGACCCACTCCAATTCGCATACCACCCCAATAGATCCACAGATGACGCAATCTCAATCGCACTCCACACTGCCCTTTCCCACCTGGACAAAAGGAACACCTATGTGAGAATGCTGTTCATTGACTACAGCTCAGCGTTCAACACCATAGTGCCCACAAAGCTCATCACTAAGCTAAGGACCCTGGGACTAAACACCTCCATCTGCAACTGGATCGTGGACTTCCTGACGGTCCGCCCCCAGGTGGTAAGGGTAGGCAACAACACATCTGCCACGCTGATCCTCAACACGGGGGCCCCTAAGGGGTGCATTGTTAGTTCTCTCCTGTACTCCTTGTTCACCCACGACTGTGTGGCCAAGCACGATTCCAACACCATCATTAAGTTTGCTGATGACACAACGGTGGTAGGCCTGATGACCGACAACAATGAGACAGCCTATAGGGAGGAGGTCAGAGACCTGGCAGTGTGGTGCCAGGACAACAACCTCTTCCTCAATGTGAGCAAGACAAAGGAGATGATCGTGGACTACAGAAAAAGGAGGGCCGAACAAGCCCCCATTCACATCGATGGGCTGTAGTGGAGCGGGTCGAGAGTTTCAAGTTCCTTGGTGTCCACATCACCAACAAACTAGCATGATCCAAACATACCGCGAATGTCGTGAAGAGGGAACGACAACGCCTTTTCCCCCTCAGGAGACTGAAAAGATTTGGCATGGGTCCCTAGATCCTCAAAAAGTTCCACAGCTACACCAGCGAGAGCATCCTGATGGTTGCATCACTGCCTGGTATTACAACTGCTCGGTATTCGACTATAAGGCACTACAGAGGGTAGTGCGTAAGGCCCAGTACATCACTGGGGCCAAGCTTCCTGCCATCCAGGACCTCCATACTAGGCAGTGACAGATGAAGGCCCAAAAAATTGTCAAAGACTCCAATCACCCAAGTCATAGACTGTTAATCTGCTACCGCACGGCAAGCGGTACCGGAGAGCCAAGTCTAGGTCCACAAGCCTCTGTAACAGCTCCTTAACAAGCCATAAGACTGCTGAACAATTTATCAAATGTCCACCCGGACTATTTCCACCCGGACACCCCCCCCGCCTTTGTATTTACATTGCTGCTGCTCACTGTTTATTATCTATGCATTGTCACTTTACCCCTACCTACATGTACAAATTACCTTGACTAACCTGTACCCCCGCCAGTGGCGGCTCCTGAAAAAATTCTCAGGAGGGGCAATTTTTCTGATGATTTAGGTGACCTACACACATTTTAAAAAAGATATGTCCAGCAACAACATGAAGACAGGGGCAGCATATAAGTCAATACCAGAAGCATTTATTGACTGATCTGGGGAGATGGATTCCAGTTTCTGTGACAGATTATAAATAATCTCTGATGCCTTTGTTATATTAGCTTTTGGTTGAATGTACTGTCGTAGTAAATATATAATGTTATAGCTTGGTCTGACTAAAATCTTGTGCATGACCCATTTTGTGTTGGGCGTTTGTTTTCAATCAATGCTGTTCCTATCCTATAACAATGGACAAAAGAGTCCTATCTTGTCAGCCTTGTCAGCAGGTGGCCAAGGACAACACCCACGCCATAGGTCTCTCAGTTCTTCCAACTCACGAGTTCTTGCTCTGAGGACACACACACACACACACACACACACATCATCACTGATAACACACACACACACACACATCATCACTGTTAAACACACACACACACACACACAAAAATCCCCTCTCTTTAGGCTGAACATTTGAAGACAGAGAACCCGACTCAGAGCCAATGCAACAGTGGAGGGGACCTCGCCCAACTCATCAGGACCAATCAGAAGATCAGAACTACTAGATTCAACCTACATCATTTATTGTATAAAATGTCTGCACACAATGTTTTCGGGGCTCTCTTCTCCCTAAGAGTTTGACGAACGAGTCCGTGCACGCGATTCCAGATATCTTTACCTCTGAATAAACTGCCTTTGTTATACCATATCCACCCTGTCCAAAGTCTCTACTTGGTCTCAGTTCTCCAGTAAACTTGTGATTATCAACAGTACACAACGGTAACAAACAATTGGGGGAACTCACGGGGCAGATAGTAAGGTCGCAATGACACAGAAAGCAGTTCAATGTCGGGGTACAGAGTCGCTCTCTTACCAGGATCGCGGTCCGCTCTGACCAGGGTGAAGCCGGCCGGCTCCACTTCTCTGTCCGGGACTCTGTCATCCAGCCAAGTCTCCCAGCTGTATTGGATTCCGCTGCCAGCAGCGTTTTCATTATTTAGTCCGTTCGTAGCGGGTATGTACACGATCAACAAGATCAGTCCAAAACCCACCACTGGAAATCCATGGTTGGCAGAATGTTTGTAAACTAAGTCTACAAATTAAAAACATAAAATAACGTCACACTGCAGGTCGCAACAGAGACGCTGCTAGCCGCTATTGTCTTAGTTACGTTCATGGTTACGTCACGTATGACGAAAGCGCGTAAGTGCAAGCCCACAGACACCCATAGAGAATGTATTGAAAGCTTTGAAATTTGAAAAAAATTGATTTTACATGACAGGCTATGAGAGACTTCTGGGCGATTTTCAACCTGACTGAAATCGCCCCAAAAACGGGCGGGGCCATTTGAAGCATGACTTTAGCCTGATTTGACATTTAGTGGCTGGCAGATCAGACGTGAACACTGATAACTACTGTTGCCGTGATATGATTGATTAGAAAAAAAATCCCTTCCTTTTCCCGTTTGGCAGTGCGTCGCCCATATCGCCCTATTGAACAGGCCGTCCCTGACCCCCGCACATTGACTCCGGTACCGGTACCCCCTGTTTATAGCCCAATTATTGTTATTTTATTGTGTTACTTTATATGTATATATATATATATATTTGTTGGTTTATTTAGTAAATATTTTCTTAAAACTGCATTGTTGGTTAAGGGCTTGTAAGTAAGCATTTCACGGTAAGATCTACACCTGTTGTATTCGGCGCATGTGACAAATATAATGTGATTTGATTTGATTGGCTCATTCATCCCCCCTCCTCTCCCCTGTAACTATTCCCCAGGTCGTTGCTGTCAATGAGAATGTGTTCTCAGTCAACTTACCTGGTAAAATAAAATAAAATAAAAGGCTGCCAGTCATACTCAGAGCCCTGTGAACTGGGCCACCCACATGTATTCTGTAGGGTTGATCAGAGGCAGCCCTATAGAGATTTAGAGTCGTATTGCGTATTTTTTATTATATTTTATTTTTTTAATTACAGATGTATCAGAAACAGATTAGGTGGCAGGTTAAGAGGAAACAAAGTGTGAGAGGTGGACTCTGAGATTGAATCCCAGTCTCCGGCGGAGAATCGTACATGTGCGTAAAGCTGGGAGTGTTACCCACTCTACCACGGCTTTGCACTTAGAGGCAGTTCTACAATATCAGAGGCATACTGCATCATGTACATGGGATGCACATGTACAAAGGAGCATAGCTACATTAGACCGCTACATTACCCACAAATATCAAATACTGATCACGGGACAGAAGCTCCTTTTCAATCTCTCCCCTTCTCCCCTGTGATAAAACCTTAACTATTTGTCTGGAGAAGTGGAGGGAGGGCTATCCACTCCGGGGTAGTTGGAGGGATCCGGAGGAGGAGGAGGAGGAGAGCGACTGCTACTGTGTGCCTGTCTACACAGCCCCCCTCCCTCTCTCTCTCTGTCAGCATTCCCCTCCTCTCTTTCTACCTCTCCATCTCCCTTGCGCTCTCTCTGTCTGTTTCGTGTGGTAGCAGTATGGAGCCTAACAGTCCCAAGAAGATCCAGTTTTCTGTGCCTCCCTTTCAGAGCCAGTTGGACCCTCAGGCAGCTGAGCATGTGAGTTCATCCCACTGCACTATTGGCTTGTGGGGGGTGGGTGGCAGGTACTGTGCATGGGGTGACGGGTATATTTGGTCATTTGGACTTCACTAGAGAGAAGATGGCTAGATGGGTTTGTTGCTAGTTGACGAGCTGGGGACGTATGTATCAAGTGTCTCAGAGTAAGAGTGCTGATTTAGGATCAGTTTAGCCTTTTAGATCACAATAAATAATATTACATGGACAGGGGGAGCTGATCCTAGATCAGCACTCCTGCTCTGAGACGCTTAATACATAATTGCCCTGGTCTTTATGGAATAGCGTTTGGTTTTATTCATGATCATCTTTATAGCTAATTTTAATATTTGTGCAATAAACTATCTAGCAATTCTTCTAAAGATGATTCACAAACATCATGCTTGAAGTTGATTGCATTTACACAGTCAGCATGAACAATATCATGTTTCTTTAATGGTTGAAGCAAAACCTTCTTCATGCCCATACATCCATTACTACAACCAATATCAGCCTGATGCAACTCTTTCGGCTAGTAATGGATGGAACACACAGAATTAGAGGATTAGATGCTGCTGAGGATTAGATCCTGCTGTGCATTATAGTGTAGGGTGGTTATCCCCCCCCCCCCCACACACACACACACACACTAATGATTAAGGTTGGGATTGGGGAAGGGGAAGCTGATCGTAAATCTTTACCTAGGGGAAACTTCACCCCAGAGCTGTATCATAGGCTATCCCTCACCCCTTCTTCCCCCATCTCAGATTCGTAGGAGAAGACCCACCCCTGCGACGCTGGTCATCTACCACGAGCCATCTGGGGCAGGTAAGACAGGGGAAACTCTATCCCATCACAGTGTGTGTGTGTGTATGTGTATATCGCTCCTTGTGTGTACTGCTACTAAGGTTACAATGGAGTGGCATACACCACCATATCATTTCTACAGGCTTTTACAGCATGTCTTCACTCTCACACTAGAGACTATATACTGTATCTGCCCTACATTATCAGCATAATGTTTACTGTGAGTTTATAGAAGTCAGGACATTCTCTCATATACTATTGAGTGGCTATTTCTTTAGGAGAACTGTGGACTCTTCTGCTAACTTGATCAGGACTCTCTTGCAAAATAGATTTTTATCTTAATGAGACAAAGATGGATAAATAAAGGTCAAATAAAATGAGTCAACTCATAGTTTGGACAGGAATTCTAGCTGAATATTAGTCATAACAAGGCATTTGTATATACTGTAGCACAGAGCAGTACACAGTTTACATATACTGCACATATACAGTGTATATATACAGTCGTGGTCAAAAGTTTTGAGAATACTTCAGAATGTTATGAAGAGTGATCAGATGAATTGCAATTAATTGCAAAGTCCCTCTTTGCCATGAAAATAAACGTAATCCCCCAAAAACATTTCCACTGCATTTCAGCTCTGCCACAAAAGGACCAGCTGACATCATGTCAGTGATACTCTCGTTAACACAGGTGAGAGTGTTGATGAGGACAAGGCTGGAGATCACTCTGTCATGCTGATTGAGTTAGAATAACAGACTTTAAAAGGAGGGTGGTGCTTGAAATCATTGTTCTTCCTCTGTTAACCATGGTTACCTGCAAGGAAACACATGCCGTCATCATTGCTTTGCACAAAAAGGGCTTCACAGGCAAGGATATTGGTGCTAGTAAGATTGTACCTAAATCAACCATTTATTGGATCATCAAGAACTTCAAGGAGAGAGGTTCAATTGTTGTGAAGAAGGCTTCAGGGCGCCCAAGAAAGTCCAGCAAGCGGCAGGACCCTCTCCTAAAGTTGATTCAGCTGCGGGGCACCACCAGTGCAGAGCTTGCTCAGGAATGGCAGCAGGCAGATGTGAGTGCATCTGCACGCACAGTGAGATGGTGACTTTTGGAGGATGGCCTGGTGTCAAGAAGGGCAGCGAGGAAGCCACTTCTCTCCAGGAAAAACATCAGGGACATACTAATATTCTGCAAAAGGTACAGGGATTGGACTGCTGAGGACTGGGGTAAAGTCATTTTCTCTGATGAATCCCCTTTCCGATTGTTTGGGGCATCCGGAAAAAAGCTTGTCCGGAGAAGACAAGGTGAGCGCAACCATCAGTCCTGTGACATGCCAACAGTAAAGCATCCTGAGACCAATCATGTGTGGGGTTGCTTCTCAGCCAAGGGAGTGGGCTCACTCACAATTTTGCCTAAGAACATAGCCATGAATAAAGAATGGTACCAACACATCCTCAGAGAGCAACTTCTCCCAACCATCCAAGAACAGTTTGGTGACGAACAATGCCTTTTCCAGCACGATGGAGCACCTTGCTAAGTGGCTCGGGGAACAAAACATCGACATTTTGGGTTCATGACCAGGAAACTCCCCAGACCTTAATCCCATTGAGAACTTGTGGTCAATCCTCAAGAGGCGGGTGGACAAACAAAACCCCACAAATTCTGACAAACTCCAAGCATTGATTATGCAAGAATGGGCTGCCATCAGTCAGGATGTGGCCCAGAAGTTAATTGACAGCATGCCAGGGCGGATTGCAGAGGTCTTGAAAAAGAAGGGTCAACACTGCAAATATTGACTCTTTGCATAAACTTAATGTAATTGTCAATAAAAGCCTTTGACACGTATGGAATGCTTGTAATTATACTTCAGTATACCATAGTAACATCTGACAAAAATATCTAAAAACACTGAAGCAGCAAACTTTGTGAAGACCAATACTTGTGTCATTCTCAAAACTTTTGACCACGACTGTACATACTATACATATTATACAGTATAACATGTAACAATAAGACTGTTTAGGCAGTGAGTGGGTGGACTCCTACTGGAAGGGCCACATCTGCAGAAACATTCTTTAAAATGACAAACATCCCACTGGGCACACACTAGTTGAATCAATTTTGTTTCCATGTCATTTCAATGAAATTACGTTGAACCAATGTGGAATAGACTTTGAATTGACATCTGTGCCCAGTGGGATTTAACTCATGATAAGATGAGTATAACATGAACATCTTTTTAAGTAGTGTTTTAACAGGGATAGTACATTTTTTGAAAGTATTAGTTTCATTTTCCAAAAAGTAAACTATCCCTTTAAAGGCCACTGAAAAGAGGCAAGAAGCTGGAGCCAAGCAATATTTCTCTCTTTTGACATTGGGCTATGTTGTGCTGATTTTCATGTGACCGTGCACTTCTTTATTTCCATGTGAAGCCACCCTCACATCCATCAACCTATGTTGTAGTCTAGAATCTGTATCAGTGTATTTTCTACGTCCAGATTTTCCAGTTCCATTCGTTAGTGTCTTTACTTGTAGGCTGTGTAGGTTTTAGGATACAATTTTATAAAATGTATCCTGGAGCAACATTATGGCATGCCAATGCTCAGGCTGTGCAGTTGTAAAGCTGGTTTGGAATGGTTTAACTGTTGAACCTTGAATCTGAAACCCCCCCTCCCCCTCCAACAGAGATCAGATGGACAAAACTCATAGAAAGTTAGTGGGGGGACACTCCGAAACACAGTAAGTGTTTTGGTTTTGTAAGTCTGGTAGCTACATCTTACTTGCTCACGTTCCCTTTCTCACTTTCCCTTGCCCACTTCGAAGTCTGTTTTCTGTAAAGCTGACACCATGTCAGCTGAATCATATTGCGTAAACACCTTGTAGTAAAGAAGCCACTGTTCAGAGAACAGTAGGTGCAGTTGTGTTCCTCCTCCCCCTCTCTCCCTTCTTGTGGGTGGGTTTGTAAGACTGGGGCTCTGTGGCTTGGCTCAGAGTCTACACCACAGTACAGTATGAATATTCTCTGTTCTGAGACTTCTGACTAGCCAAACTTGCATTATACGCTAGGGCCATTTTTCCAGAGACAGATTAAATTTAGCCTTGGACTAAGAAGCACTTTCGATGGAGAATCTCCATATCCTTTTAAGTCCAATACTTTCTGTGTCTAGGAAACCGGCCCTATAGGTTTGCTGCCGCCAGGGGCGCAACTTTCACTGGGCACAAGGGGGACATGACCCCCCCCCCAATATTCTAAAACTGTCCATGCAGTCCTAAATCCAGCCAGCTGAAACAGGAAAACAGCATACCCGATTGCTCTGAGGCTGTTGTTTTGTCCCGTTTCAACAGAAGTAAATTTGATGATGTACCATTGTACCATTAGCTAGAGCTAGCCAAAAGTTGCCTAATGTTAGCTAGCTAACTAGCTAGCTCACTAACTTTAGCTCTTTTTTTGCTTCAATCACACTAGACCTGAATCAAACAATGAAAACAGCTGCCAATGATTGAAGACCATTTTTTTCAGCGCAATGTGAGTTTTATTAGTGAGTATAGCAATGTAACGTTATTGATCTGTCAGTTTCCCTAGCTAATTCCCTACTGACACATTATAAACAGCTCTACAGGCTTCACTGTCATGGTGCACAGTCAGTACACAACACTATGCTCATCATGTCCCTGCAGGGTCAGACAGCCAGGGAAGACCAGTCTACGAAGCTCAGGTGAATTTTGCAGTATATTATAAAAATCAGTGAATGGATACAAAGTTCAATTTTGATTTGATGGGTAGGCTACAGTCTGGGATATTATTCTTGGATAATATAATATATAAATGTACACTAAGGTAATTCTTTATCATGCCTCATCTGAGCAGGATCAGATGGTGACAGGGGTCTCATCAATGTCAGGCAGCCAATGAAGACCAGTCTGTGACGGCTCAGAAGTGAGCTTTTGCAGATACAACACTTAATTCTCTATGTGCAGCAAACACTGGACAAGCAAGAAGCATCAAAGCTTTATACTATTTGAAGGCAGTCTGATTAACCTCTAAAGTTGATTTCCAAACTGTATCAAGGGTTGATAGAGTATTTTCCAGATCACGCAAAACATGTCAAACAAAAATGTGACCGACCGGCTTGATTTGGTCTTATGTAGCAACATTTGAAATTGTGTTGATAGGAGTTCCCACATATGCTGAGAACTTGTTGGCTGATAAAAGGAGACACTCAGAGCTAGAAAATTGTATATCATACACTACAGTTGAGGAACAATGAGAAAGTAATTCTGCTTTGAAAGTTAATAAACTTGTAACCTCACTTTTGAAAAAATGTCCCTTGAATGTTTTGGTAAACCTACTGGAGAGCTCGTCTTTGTCTACACCCATTCAGCATCGTTCACACCCTCTTAAGCCTTATCCCCACCCATCTCTTTAAGGATTCACATGTGAGGCCATGTACTAAACAATCAAAGATGTCAAGACTAAAGGCTGGTTTATACTACGTCTATTGACAGTTGTCGTGGTGACATCATGAACATTCTATTCTGGTCCGACATCAAACTTGTCATTGTCGTTATGAAAAAGTATAAACACAAAAACTACAGGCTGCATGACATCAGCAGCCGGATGGTCCAAAATAGCATAACTAGTGTATTTTAACACCAATAAATCCACCCGTTTAAAAATGAATTTAGTACATGTCAATCTAGCAAACCAGGCAACTAAAAGCAACTTTCGAAACAATGTTTTGGTTCGTTTCTAGCTCGTTAGCTAGCTAGCTAATGTACAAATAATGACTATATCATATAGCTGACAACGTCTTCACTTTAGCTCATGTCTTCATTATTACAGGAAATAAACTCACAACAAGATAATTATTTACAAGTTAATGGCGAGCCAATTACAGAAAATAGCTTACGGTTGTGAAGAAATAAAAGCAGGGCATTCTAATGGAGAATTTTAGAATTTAGTATCTTTGGCCTAACGCTGTATCCTGTTTTGACCTTGGTGCAGGTGCAGGTCATGTTCTTCACATTACCATCTCTGGTAAACACATACTATATCAAATAAAATCAAACTTGATTTGACACATGCACAGGATACAGAACGTGTAGTGAAATGGTTACTTGCATAGTAGCGTATTTTGTTTAGATATGTAGCTAGCTAGCTAAACAATTAACCATAATCCCAACTCATAATGTTAATACCCTGCATGAATCTGCAGGTAGCTAACCAACCAGGTTCCATGTTAGCAAGCTAGCTAGGCTATAACTAGCAATGCAAATGGCTCTGAGATACGAAAAATCTTTCTACACAGATCATACAAGTAGAGTAAGCTAGAAAGCCAGCCAGCTAACGTTAGCTAGCTAGCTTACAGTACGCAAAATTAGAAAAGTATTATATCTGAAAATGTAGCTATCTAGACTATCTTACCCGTATACAGTACCAGTGAAAAGTTTGGACACACCTATTCATTCCAGGATTCTTCTTTATTTTTACTATTTTCTACATTGTAGAATAATAGTGAAGACATATGAAATGGCACATATGGAATCATGTAGTAACCAAAAAAGAGTTAAACAAATCAAAATATATGTTATATTTGCTATACTTCAAAGTAGCCACCTTTTGCCTTGATGACAGTAATGATGGACTGTTGTTTCTCTTTGCTTATTTGAGCTGTTCTTGTCATAATATGGACATGGTATTTTACCAAATAGGTCTATCTTCTGTATCCCACCCCTACCTTATCACAACATAACTGATTGGCTCAAACACATTAAGAAGGAAATACATTATACAAATTAACTTCTATCAAGGCACACCTGTTAATTGAAATGAATGTTCTCTTTTTCGACCCCCTCTGCATATTTGCAATCAAACGCCAGAATTTTCTACATCTCGTTAGCTGTCATACTCTAATTCCACCGGGCATTCCACTGATTTCAAAACTCGGTCCTCCAGAAAGTGGAGAACAACACTTTTGCCGTTCTACTACGTGATATCTTTCAAAAAAGCAGTGTTAGAACGGATTAGTTACACATACTGACCGGCTCATGTTATAGACAGAAGCGTGCTACATGGCAGACCAATCCAAACTCATCTCTCGGGATGTCCAGCCCATCCATTATCTCAGCCAATCATGGCTAGCGGGAAGGTTCCTGTCTTTTTCCGTGCCTAAACCAACTAGGCTCGTAATTTAATAATTTTATTCATATTTACAGATGGAAAACAAGTTTGTTATTAAGGCACATGAAAGTTCACATGTTCCAGAAGGCATTTCTGTCCAAAAATGTATTTAGATATTTTTTTAAGTTTACGTTCAAATGCCTCTCCTGTGACGTAGTGACGTGCGACATATGCCTCGTTTCCTGAGAGATGCTACTAATGATGAATTAATACAAATATGTTATAATACCCAGTCATGTTCTACAATCTCAGACATAAATTACTGCAGTTTAAGACCATCCATTGAACGTACTATATGGCAGTGAAACTGAATATAATGCACTCAGAAATGTATTTATTCTGCTGGAGGTGTAAAACACAAAATGGGACATATTTGATGTTGTAGTCTTGTGAAGGCTGGCTGAATTCTGGCAAAGAGTATGTTCTTTTAGCTCAGCATGTCTACAGCTTGTCCCTTCTCCCTGTTTTTGTTTGCTTGGAAATGTTGATACTGGAGACTTATCAGAATAAACTGTGTAACCTAGCATTTGTAGTTGCTAAGAAATGAATTGCCATTAATTGGAAGGTTGGTTATCCTGCCACTATTGATCGAAGGAATGTCAAGTTATGTATCATTAGATTTGAATTATTACAAGATTGAGGGTATACTGTGCAACTTACATGGAATAATGTACGACAAAAGGAGTCTGTATTGAAAACTTGCCCACGTCAGTGGAGATACCTATTTAGGCAGTCCCTAGCTGCTGGGCTGCTCAGTCCTGGCCCGGGGGGTCTGCCGTACTGTTGGTTGCCACTCTGGCTTTGGCCTAACACACCTGAAACCAATAATGAATGTTTCACTAAGATCCTAAAGCTGAGTGGGGTGTGTTGGGTTGGGGCGCAGCAGGGTCGTGGACCCCTATGGGCAGGATGGGGTGACCAAGCTATATTTTGTGTAAGTAAAAAGAGCTATACAGCACTATTAGGCCTATGATATGATTTATATGGAGGATGTACTGTGTCTGTGTGGTAATGTGTAGGTGTATGTGTGTTTTTATTCAACTTTTGTTTTCCAAACCTTTCCCTTGAACCATAAAAAAAAATGGGAAGGAAGTTGTTCTGTGGAAAGAGTTGAGTTGTTGACTAGACTGGTGGGGGTTGGGCATACAGGCTGTGCGGTCTGGCTGAAATTTTGATATAAAGATGTCTTAATAAAGACAATAAAAAGTTACGTCTTTGTACTTTATTTGTAAGAGTTGTTCATTTGTCAGGCTATTGGTTAAAGGTGCAACACAAAATTGATTAATGAATTACAGTGCCTTCGGAAAGTATTCAGACCCCTTGACTTTTCCACATTGTGTTACATTACAGCAGAGGTTTTTAGAAATGTTTGCAAATGTATGTCACGGTTCAGACAGACGACAAGAGGACCACAATTGCGTCACACCAGAAAGTTTATTAAAACTTAAGGGAGAAGGGAAGTAGGGAGTGAGTGAAGGCTCCAGGGGTTATCCCGTCCAATGTGCTGGGTCTGTGCCCCCCCCCAGTGGCAGCGGTGCGTCCGATGACGCCGGTGGTTGGTGGTCCAGAAGTCCTGGGGGGGGAGGAAACACAGACACAACGGGGCGGATGAAACAAGGCAGAAGTACAGTTCAAGGGAAATCCAAATACGTTGTAGCAAGGCAGAAGGCTGGTCAGAGTTACCGGGGTCGAAGAGTAGTCAGGAGTCGTAATGGCAGAAAGCAGGTCTGGTTTTCCTGGGGCAGAAGAGTATCCAAGAATCAGGCAGGTCCGGGGTCACAAAACAAGGGTGAGCCAGAAGCGTGAGCACACAGGTTCCGGGTGTGAGCTTTGCAGACGATCTGACAAAGGAGAGCTGAGAGACGGGACTTTAAATACTGGGAGAGGTTAGTGGGTAATGCAGCGCAGCTGGCAGAGTAATTAGAGCCGAGCAGAGCAGGGACAGGTGGAGCTCGTTAGGCTGAGTAGAGAGAGAGAGATGAGCAGAGTGGAAGATAGTGGAAACACATTAAGGTGGTAACCTGGTGGAGTGAGAGGGCTCATGACAGAACCCCCCCAAGGGGACGGCCCCAGAAGTCCCAAGAGCAACACCACGCCGGGCGGGAGGAGGGGAGCCGGAGGAGGGCTAGAACTCCTCCGAACGGTCCGAGCGAACGCCCTCATCCTCGGAGGAAGCCGGAGGGCCGTGGTCGGGGAGATGGGACAGGTCCCGAGACAGGATCAGGCACAGGACAGGAAGCCGAGCGGGCAGGACGGTTAGGGATCCCTCTGGGGCGGCCCCCTACGGATTGCAGGTTGATCAGGATGCCGTTGGTGGAAGGCGGTGATGAGAGTCCTATCCACAATCCGACTAGCTGGCACCCAGGTCCTTTCCTCAGGTCCATAGCCCTCCCAGTCAATGAGGTACTGGAGACCCCTACCCCTCCGTCTGGACCGAAGCAGGCGGCGGACGGTGTAAACCAGACCACCATCGACGAGCCGTGGAGGAGGAGGACAAGGCGCAGCAGGGACCAGCGGACTCTCATGAATGGGCTTAATCTTAGACACATGGAAAGTGGGGTGCACCCTCATGGAATTAGGCAGTTGGAGCCGGACAGCAGTTGGGCTAATCACTCTTATGATAGGGAATGGGCCAATGAACCGAGGTGCCAACTTCTGCGACTCCACCCTGAGTGGCAGGTTCCTTGACGACAACCACACCCTTTGACCAACATGGTAGGTGGGAGCAGGGATTCTCCGACGGTTGGCCCCGGTAGTGTAGCTGGCAACGGATCTGAGAAGTGTGGCTCGGGCCTGTGACCAGGTGCGGCGACATCGACGGGCAAACGCAAGTGCAGATGGGCAAGTAACCTCCCCTTCCTGACTGGCAAATAGAGGAGGCTGGTATCCATAAACACATTGGAAAGGGGACATACCGATGGCAGAGCAGGTCAGAGAATTGTGTGCGTACTCCACCCATGTCAATTGCTGCGACCAGGAGTGGGGGGTTGCGTGAAGTCATGCAACGCAGTGCCTTCTCGAGCTCCTGATTTGCCCGCTCTGACTGCCCATTGGATTGGGGATGGAATCCGGAAGTCAGACTGACTGTGGCTCCCAGCAGGTGACAGAACTCCTTCCAAAAAGCGGAGGAGAATTGTGGACCACGGTCAGAAACTACATCCTTTGGCAGTCCGTGGATCCGGAAGACGTGTTCCAGGACCACCTGGGCGGTCTCCTTGGCGGTTGGGAGCTTGGGGAGGGGAATGAAGTGTGCCATCTTGCTGAATCGGTCAACTATGGTGAGAATGACGGTCTTGCCCCTTGAAGGGGGGCAGCCCCGTGACAAAGTCAAGGGCGATGTGAGACCAGGGACGTCTGGGCACAGGCAGGGGCTGCAGCAATCCGGCTGGGGGCTGGCAGGACGACTTGTGTTGGTTGCAGATGGGGCAGGCTTGGACGAATTCCCGTACATCCTTTCTCAGAGCGGGCCACCAGAACCTCTGGGCGAGCAGGTTGTAAGTGCGGGTGGAGCCAGGGTGACAAGCTAGGCGGGAGTCATGTCCCCACTGAACGACCTGGGACCTTAGGTTTTCGGGGACAAAAAGGCGGTCAGCTGGGCAAGTGCTGGGACCGGGCTGGTTACGGAGAGCTTCCAGCACCTGTTCCTCAACAGCCCAGGTCAGAGCTGCTACGATGCAGGGACTTGGCAGAATCGATGCAGGATCCTTGGAGGGGTTGTCATCCTTCTGGAATTGACGGGAGAGGGCGTCTGGCTTGGTGTTGCGTGATCCAGGCCGGTATGACAGAGTGAAATTAAACCTGGTGAAGAACAGGGCCCAGCGGGACTGCCTGGAGTTCAACCGTTTGGCCGTGCGGATGTACTCCAAGTTCTTATGATCGGTCCAAACGAGAAATGGAATGGTGGACCCCTCCAGCCAGTGACGCCACTCCTCCAAGGCAAGCTTCACAGCCAGCAGCTCTCGGTTCCCTATGTCGTAATTGCACTCAGAGGGGGACAACCGACGTGAGAAAAAGGCACAGGGATGGAGCTTCCTATCCTCCGCAGCCCACTGAGAAATCACAGCACCAACTCCCACATCCGAGGCGTCCACCTCCACAATGAATTGCCGGTCCACGTCAGGCATCTGGAGGATGGGAGCGGAGGTGAACCTTACCTTGAGGGTACTGAAGGCCTTGTCGGCTGCTGGGGTCCAGGTGAAGGGTTGCTTGGTGCTGGTTAGAGCAGTGAGAGGGGCAGCAACGGTACTGTAGTTCCGGATAAACTTTCTATAGAAGTTAGCAAACCCCAGAAACTGTTGCAGCTTCTTTCTGTTCTCCGGAACATGCCATGACGTGACTGCTGATACTTTGGCAGGATCCATTTGGATACTTCCCTCTGCCACTATGTACCCCAGGAAGGCCACTGTCTTGACGTGAAACTCACACTTCTCTGCCTTGGCGTAGAGGGAATTCTCCAGAAGACGATGAAGGACTTGCTGGACATGGCGGGTGTGTTCAGACAGGTTTCTGGAGTAGATTAAGATGTCATCCAGGTAAACGAAGACAAACTTGTTTAACATGTCCCGCAGTACATCATTCACTAGAGCCTGGAACACAGCAGGAGCATTGGTGAGGCCAAAAGGCATAACCAGATACTCGTAGTGGCCTGTTGGTGTATTGAATGCGGTCTTCCATTCATCTCCCTCCCGGATCCGCACTAGGTGGTAAGCGTTTCTGAGATCCAACTTGGTAAAAACAGTGGCTCCCTGGAGCAACTCAAAAGCAGAGGTGAGCAGAGGGAGAGGGTAACGGTTTTTCACTGTGATGTCGTTGAGTCCCCTGTAGTCGATGCAGGGGCGAAGAGATCCGTCCCTCTTCCCCACAAAGAAGAAGCCAGCACCAGCCGGAGATGAAGATGAACGGATCAATCCTGTGGACAGAGAGGCATTGATGTAGTCCTCCATGGACCTTCTTTCAGGAGCAGACAACGAATAAAGACGGCCCCTTGGAGGAGCTGTTCCAGGGAGGAGGTCGATGGCACAGTCGTACGGTCGGTGAGGAGGCAGAGATGTGGCTCTTGCTTTGTTAAACACTTCTCTGAGACCATGGTAGCATTCTGGGACATGGGAGAGGTCAGGGGCGGAGTTAGTAGGTACTGGCCGAGGGGGTAGTGCGGCAGCAAGCAGGCAGGTTCGGTGGCAGTCCTCTCCCCACTCCCTGATCACCCCGGTCACCCAGTCGAGCTGAGGGTTGTGCCGGGCGGAGCCATGGGTAACCCAGGATGAGGGGTTGGCCTGGAGAGGGGGAGCAGGTGAAACTGGATAGTTTCTTGATGGTTTCCGGACAGACCCATCAAGACCGGGGCCGTGACATGAGTGACCGATCCGAGTAAGTGTCCGTCCAGTGCCCGGGCAGGAATAGGAGGTGTCAAACGGAGGTTCTCCAGTCCCAGTTGGCGTGCCAGCTTGATGTCCATTATGTTGGCTTCGGCGCCAGAATCCACCAGAGCAGCCAGGGTGTGAGTAGAGTCAGAGAGGCGGAGGTGAAGCGGCGCTGGCGCTCTGCAGGAGTGAGAGAGGCTCGCCCAATCTCCATAGGCTCCGACTGATCAAGCTGACTTGGGTGAGTGGCAGTAGCTGACAGGAGCCCAGTCGGATCTCTCCGAATGCCGGTAGTTGGTGGACCTTGGCGCCCCCTCTCACGACGACGGGTCTGTATCCTTCTGTCGATCCGGACAGTCAGTGCGATGGCTTCATCAAGAGTGGAAGGCAGTTCATGGGAGACCAACTCGTCCTTGATATAGTCAGCCAAGCTATGGAAGAACGCGTCCACCAACGATGGTGTGTTCCAAGAACTTCGTCTTGCCAGGGTTCGGAAGTCGATGGAATGGTCTGCGACTGTACGTCTGCCTTGTCGAATACTGAACAGTTCACGAGACGCCTCTGCGGTTGGTGAATCCAGGTCAAACACCTTCAGCATCTCCTCAGCAAACAGGTCGAAGGTTGCACATGCGGGGGTTTGACGTTCGAACTCTGCTGTTCCCCAGAGTCGAGCTCGGCCCGTCAGGTGAGTGATGGCATACCCGACCCTAGCCCCCTCCGTGGCGAAGGTCCTTGGCTGCAAGGAGAACTGAAGTCGGCAGCTAGTCAGGAATGGCCGGACCTGGGTAGAATCGCCGTTGAACCGCTCGGGGTTTCCAATCTTGGGTTCCGGGGCAGCGGCTGAAATGACCGGGGCAGGTGACTCGGAGGCAGGGCTGGTGGGCAGACTGGCTGGGGTAAGGTTGGTGAGGAGTTGAATGATCCTGGCGAGTTGTTGTTGCTGCTGCTGGGACTGCTGCTGGTGCTGCTGGAACTGCTGATGCTGTTGGTGGCCGACCTGAAGCAGAGAGGTGATGTCGCCGCTCATGCGGCCTAGCTCTCTCTCAGTGTGTTCCAGGCGTAGCATGGCGGTGGGTTGCTCAGGTTCTTCGGTTTCCATGTCGGGGGAAGTGTGCGCTGAGTCCATGATGGTCAGATCGTACTGTCACGGTTCAGACAGACGACAAGAGGACCACAATTGCGTCACACCAGAAAGTTTATTAAAACTTAAGGGAGAAGGGAAGTAGGGAGTGAGTGAAGGCTCCAGGGGTTATCCCGTCCAATGTGCTGGGTCTGTGCCCCCCAGTGGCAGCGGTGCGTCCGATGACGCCGGTGGTTGGTGGTCCAGAAGTCCTGGGGGGAGGAAACACAGACACAACGGGGCGGATGAAACAAGGCAGAAGTACAGTTCAAGGGAAATCCAAATACGTTGTAGCAAGGCAGAAGGCTGGTCAGAGTTACCGGGGTCGAAGAGTAGTCAGGAGTCGTAATGGCAGAAAGCAGGTCTGGTTTTCCTGGGGCAGAAGAGTATCCAAGAATCAGGCAGGTCCGGGGTCACAAAACAAGGGTGAGCCAGAAGCGTGAGCACACAGGTTCCGGGTGTGAGCTTTGCAGACGATCTGACAAAGGAGAGCTGAGAGACGGGACTTTAAATACTGGGAGAGGTTAGTGGGTAATGCAGCGCAGCTGGCAGAGTAATTAGAGCCGAGCAGAGCAGGGACAGGTGGAGCTCGTTAGGCTGAGTAGAGAGAGAGAGATGAGCAGAGTGGAAGATAGTGGAAACACATTAAGGTGGTAACCTGGTGGAGTGAGAGGGCTCATGACAATGTATTAAAAAACGAACAGAAATACCTTATGTTTCCATATTTCTACAACTTGATTGGAGTCCACCTGTGGTAAATTCAATTGATTGGACATGATTTGGAAAGGCACACACCTGTCTATATAAGGTCCCACAGTTGACAGTGCATGTCAGAGCAAAAACTAAGCCATGAGGTCGAAGAAATTGTCCATAGAGCTCCGAGACAGGATTGTGTCGAGGCACAGATCTGGGGAAGGGTACCAAAACATTTCTGCTGCATTGAAGGTCCCCAAGAACACAGTGGCCTCCATCATTCTTAAATGGAAGAAGTTTGGAACCACCAAGACTCTTCCTAGAGCTGGCCGCCCGGCCAAACTGAGCAATCGGGGGAGAAGGGCCTTGGTCAGGGAGGTGACCAAGAACCCAATGGTCACTCTGACAGAGCTCTAGAGTTCCTATGTGGAGATGGGAGAACCTTCCAGAAGGACAACCATCTCTGCAGCACTCCACTAATCAGGCCTTTATGGTAGAATGGCCAGACGGAAGCCACTCCTCAGTAAAAAGCACATGACAGCCTGCTTGGAGTTTGCCAAAAGGCACCTAAAGACTCTCAGATCATGAGAAACAAGATTCTCTGGTCTGATGAAACCAAGATTGAACTGTTTGGCCTGAATGCCAAGCGTCACGTCTTCACGAAACCTGGCACCATCCCTACGGTGAAGCATGGTGGTGGCAGCATCATGCTGTGGGGATGCTTTTCAGCAGCAGGGACTGGAAGACTAGTCAGGATTGAGGCAAAGAGGAACAGAGCAAAGTAAAGAGATGAAAACCTGCTCCAGAGCGCTCAGGACCTCAGACTGGGGCGAAGGTTCCCCTTCCAACAGGACAACGACCCTAAGCACACAGCCAAGACAACGCAGGAGTGGCTTCGGGACAAGTCTCTGAATGTCCTTGAGTGGCCCAGCCAGAGCCTGGACTTGAACACGATCGAACATCTCTGAACAGACCTGAAAATAGCTGTGTAGCAGCGCTCCCCATCCAACCTGACAGAGCTTGAGAGGATCTGCAGAGAAGAATGGGAGAAACTCCCCAAATACATGTGTGCCAAGCTTGTAGCATCATACCCAAGAAGACTTGAGGCTATAATCGCTGCCAAAGGTGATTCAACAAAGTACTTAGTAAAGAGTCTGATAACTTATGTAAATGTGATATTTCAGTTTTTTTGTTTTTTATAAAATAGCAATCATTTCTAAAACCCTTTTTCTGCTTTGTCATTATGGGGTATTGTCTGTAGATTGATGAGGGAAAAAAACAATTTGATCCATTTTAGAATAAGGCTGTAGCCTAACACAATGTGGAAAAAGTCAAGGGGTCTCAATACTTTCCGATCTAGTTCAGTCTTATCAATCACTTAAACACATTAATAATTATCTCTTATGACTGATTTTGTTGTTCTAAATAGAGATGGCTAGAAGGGCCTTGGGTCATATTAGTTTGTTTAGAAATGCAGGAAATGAACTTCTAAAACCAAAGTTGCGCCCCTGGCTGCCGCTATTGTGAAGTTAGGACCAGGGGTTGGATCCGAAATAATTTTTCAATCATTCAGTTCCGAACAGAAACAATTTTTTTCTTAATTCCATTGCAGTGTTCCCACCAGCATAATAAAGTTATGATCCGGTTCGAACCCAACAAAAAGTAACGGTTCATATAGTTATTATTATTTTATTTTTTACACGTGAAATCAAAATAGTTTAAACTATTTAACATTAATTTACTCCACCAATTACCGCAGATAGAGCAGCTTTCTATGTAACGGGCAAGCTAGTTGTTTACATGTTTGATTGGTCAGATAGGTGCAGGCGCAAGATGCGTCTGAATTTTCACAGGTGGGGGGAGAGCGGGAGAGAGGGGTGGACATAGAGGAGACTGAAGTGTTGAACATCATGGCATGATGTGAATTGGAATGTGTTTAGGCTATTGCTAGCATCATAACTTTACTGAAGTACATATTTATACACTTGACATTACGGATGGTTTTTTAGGGAGGGGGAAATTGCATTATCAACTGGTTCTCAAGATTAATAAATAACTTTTCGTTGCCCGGTTCTGTTTCTGTTCCTTTGTTTCTTTTTCTTTTTTCAGTTCTGTTCCCTGAACCAATTCCAGCCCCTGGTTAGGACCCCCTGTCTTATCCAAAGCTTTTGTCCAATAGAGTAGCTCTTTGTCAGGTTGCTGATTCTCTCCTGCCAGATGACGTGTCACTGTTTACTCCAGAAATGCCAGGGCGGGTTCTTAATCGCCATGTGTTTCTTGGACTTACAGTAGTAGGCCTGTATCACTGTCGAGATGGTAAAGATCATTGTGTTACAACTAGCAAACGAGCATGAATTTGTTTATATGATTTCATAGCCATTTCAATGTTGCATGAATTTATTCCGGACCATTTCATTTTGGTGCTGCTGTAGAGTCGCCGGCTTCATTAATATGTGCATCGACAACGTCGTCCCCACAGTGACCGTACGTACATACTCCAACCAGAAGCCATGGATTACAGCCCACTGGGCACAGACATCAATTCAATGTCTATTCCATGTTGGTTCAACATAATTTTCTCAAAATGACGGGGAAACAACATTGATTCAACCATTGGGAGGCCACATCCACACTGAGCTAAAAGTTCTCAAGGAGCAGGACTCATCCGGTCGCATATAAGAATTGTCGCTACGACTTCCAACGAGCCATCAAACAGGCAAAGCATCAATACAGGACTAAGATCAAATCCTACTACGCCGGCTCTGACGCTTGAAGGATCTGACTGGGCTTGCAAACTATCACGGATTACAAAATGAAACCCAGCCACGAGCTGCCCAGTGACGCCAGCCTACCAGACTAGCTAAATGCCTTCTATGCTCGCTTCGAGGAAAGCAACACTGAACCATTCATGAGAGCACTAGCTGTTCCGGAAGACTGTGCAAGCTCGCTCTCCGTTGCCGACGTGAGTAAGACCTTTAAATAGGTTAATGTTCCGAAGGCCACAGGGCCAAACGGAATACCAGGATGCGTACTCAGAGCATGCGCTGACCAGCTGGCAAGTATCTTCACAGACATTTTCAACCTATCCGTGACCCGGTCTGTAATACCAAATTGTTTCAAGCAGACCACCTTAGTCCCCGTGCCCAAGAAAGCCAAGGTGACCTGCCTAAATGACTACTGCCCCACAGCACCCACATCTATAGCCATGAAATGCTTTAAAAGGCTGGTCATGTCTCACATCAACACCATCATCCCAGACACCCTGGACCCACTCCAATTTGCATACCAAACCAACAGTTCCACAGATGACACAATCTCTATTGCACTCCACACTGGTCAAGGAATACTTACGTAAGAATGCAGTTCATCGACTACAGCTCAGCATTAAACACAATAGTCCCCTCCAAGCTCATCACCAAGCTCAGGATCCTGGGACTGAACACCTCCCTCTGCAACTGCATACTGGACTTCCTGACGGGCAGCCCCCAGGCAGTAAGGTAAAAACACATCTGCCACGCTGACCATCAACATGGGTGCCCATCAAGGGTGTGTGTTCAGTCCCCTTCTGTACTCCCTGTTCACCCACGACTGCGTGGCCATGCACAACTCCAGCACCATTATCAAGTTTGCTGTCGACACGATGGTGGTAAGACTGATGACCGACGATGATGAGGCAGCCTATAGGGAGGAGGTCAGAGACCTGGCAGTGTGGTGCCAGGACAACAACCTCACCCTCAACGTCAGCAAGACAAAGGAGCTGATCGTGGACTACAGGAAACGGAGGGGCGAGCACACCCCCATCCTATTCAACGGGGCTATAGTGGAGCAGGTCGAGAGCTTCAAGTTCCTCGGTGTCCACATCACTAAGGAATTAACATGGTCCACATACACCCACACAGTTGTGAAGAGGGCATGACAGCGTCTTTTCCCCCTCAGGAGGCTGTAAAGATTTGGCATTGGCCCTCAGATCTTCAAAAAGTTTTACAGCTACACCATTGAGAGCATCTTGACTGGCTGCATCACTGCTTGGTACTGCAAGGCTCTACAGAGAGTGTTGAGTACGACCCAGTACATCACTGGGACCAAGCTCCTGGCCGTCCAGGACCTCTATAATAGGCGGTGTTAGGGCCAAACAATTGTCAAAGACTCCAGCCATCCAAACCATAGACTGTTCTCTCTTCTACCGCATGGCGAGCGGTACCAGTGCACCAAGTCTGGAGCCAGCAGGATCCTGAACAGCTTCGACCCCCAAGCCATAAGACTGCTAAACAAGGCTGCTAAATAGCTAATGGCTACCAAGACTACCTGCATTTACCTTTTTTTTTACTAACTCTCTTGCACTGACTCTTCACACACATTTGACTCCCCCCCCCCACACACACATATACTTACACTGACACCCCAACACACACACACACACACACACACACACACACACACACACACACACCCTCACACACACAGACACACATTCACACTCACCACATACGCTGTTGCTACTGCACCACATACACTGCTGCTACAACTGAGTCTATTACTTATCCTGTTGCCTAGTCAATTTATCCCTACCTATATGTACATTGCTACCTCAATTACCTCATACTCCAGCACATCGACTCGGTACTGGTACTCCCTCTATATAGCCATGTTATTTTTACTTCTTAATGTTATTTGTTATATTTTGACTCTATTTGCTATTCTTAATTTCTTTCTTTTACTTTTGGAGATTTTTTGCATATTGTTTTGTATTGTTAGGGATTACTGCACTGTTGGAGCTAGAAACATAAGCATTTTGCTGCACCTTTGATAACATCTGCAAAATATGTTTGCGTGACAAATATTTTTTTTATTGTGTATTTATTCCATGTCACTATTTATCAGTGGTGGAAAAAGTACTCAATTGTCATAGTTGAGTAAAAGTAAAGATACCTTAATAGAAAATGACTCAAGTAAAAGTGAAAGTCACCCATTTACATTTTAGTCATTTAGCAGACGCTCTTATCCAGAGCGACTTACAGTTAGTGAATGCATACATGTTTTTTTGTTTGTTTTCATACTGAATCGAACCCACATGTCACGCCCTGGCTCTGGGGACTCTTGTATGTTGAGCCAGGGTGTTAGTTTCATTGTGTAGAGTCTATGTTTCGTGTTTCTATGGTATGTTCTAGGTTATGTGTTTCTGTGTTGGCCGGGGTGGTTCTCAATCAGAGGCAACGAGAATCAGCTGTTGCTTGTTGTCTCTGATTGGGAACCATACTTAGGCAGCCTTGTGTGCACTTGTTATTCGTGGGATCTTGTTCCGTGTAGGTTTGTGTATGTTACCGAGGACTTCACGTATCGTTTTGTTGTTTTTGTTCGTGTGGTGAATTATAATAAAAGTATGTACTCATATCACGCTGCGCCTTGGTCTGCTCCTTTTGACGATCGTGACAGAAGATCCCACCAATACAGGACCAAGCAGCGTGTCCAGGAGCCAACGCCGGAGGTAACATTAGTGGATGTCCTCCTCGGTTGGGGGAAAATCACCGAGGAGGAGGCCGTCCGTTACCGAAGGGCGATGAAGGGGAGACCCAGGCAGGAGAGGAGAAGCGGCGCCAACCGGGCCGTCGTCGGACAGGCGAGAGGCACCCCCAATAATTTTTTTGGGGGGGGCACATGGCATGGACGACGGGGCTGCTGGAGGCAGATAAAGGGCGAGTTTGTGGACATGGAGAGAAGGCCACCAGGTTACGGGGGCCATTGGTCATTAGAGGGAAGGAAAGTGTAGAGGCACGGCGAGAGGTACTGAAGTGTGTTACCAGTCCAGTCCGGCCCGTTCCTGATCCCCGTATAAGGCCAGTGGTGCGCTTCGTCAGCCCGGCCCGGCCTGTTCCTGCTCCCCGCACCAAGCCAGTGGTGCGCTTCGTCAGCCCGGTCCGGCCCGTTCCTGCTCCCCGCACCAAGCCAATGGTGCGCGTCGTCAGCCCGGCCCGGCCTGTTCCTGCTCCCCGCACCAAGCCAGTGGTGCGCTTCGTCAGCCCGGTCCGGCCCGTTCCTGCTCCCCGCACCAAGCCTGTGGTGCGCGTCGCCAGCCCGGTCCGGCCCGTCCCTGCTCCCCGCACCAAGCCTGTGGTGCGGGTCGTCAGTCCGGCACAGCCCGTGCCTGTTTCACCGGTGCCTGGTCAGGTACCGGTCAGCTGCTCCACACCGGAGCCTAAGCAATCCGCTCCACCGATGTCCAGTCCAGCTCCAGCCAGCGGGGCCAGACCAGACCAGGGGCGCTACGGGGGGGTTGTTAGAGGGTGGTGGTCACGCCCGGAGCCGGATCCGCCTCCGAGGAGGAATGCCCACCCGGCCCCTCCCCTGTTGGGTTTATGTTGGCGCGGTCGCAGTCCGCGCCTTTGAGGGGGGGTACTGTCACGCCCTGGCTCTGGGGACTCTTGTATGTTGAGCCAGAGTGTTAGTTTCATTGTGTAGAGTCTATGTTTCGTGTTTCTATGGTATGTTCTAGGTTATGTGTTTCTGTATTGGCCGGTGTGGTTCTCAATCAGAGGCAACGAGAATCAGCTGTTGCTTGTTGTCTCTGATTGGGAACCATACTTAGGCAGCCTTGTGTGCACTTGTTATTCGTGGGATCTTGTTCCGTGTAGGTTTGTGTATGTTACCAAGGTCTTCACGTATCATTTTGTTGTTTTTGTTCGTGTGGTGAATTATAATAAAAGTATGTACTCATATCACGCTGCGCCTTGGTCCGCTCCTTTTGACGATCGTGACACCACAACCCTGACGTTGCAAATGCCATACTCTACCAACTGAGCTACATCCCTGCCGGCCTTTCCCTCCCCTACCCTGGACTACGCTGGGCCAATTGTGCGCCGCCCCATGGGTCTCCCGGTCGCGGCCGACTACGACAGAGCCAGGATCTCTAGATCTCACTGCGCCACTCAGGAGGTGAAATACTACTTGAGTAAAAGTCTAAAAGTATTTGGTTTTAAATATACTTAAGTATCAAAAGTATATGGAATTGCTCAAATGTACTTAAGTATCAAAAGTAAAAGTAAAAGTATAAATAATTTCAAATTCCTTATATTAAGCAAAATATAGAGCACCATTTTCTTATTTTTATTTATTTACGGATAGCCAGGGGCACACTCCATCACTCAGACATAATTTACAAACGAAGCATTTGTGTTTAGTGAGTCCACCAGATCAGATGCAGTAGGGATCACCAGGGATGTTTTCTTGATAAGTGCATGAATTGGACAATTTTCCTATCAAAATGTAACGAGTACTTTTGGGTGTCAGGGAAAATGTATGGAGTAAAAAGTACATTACTTTCATTAGGAATGTAGTGAAGTAAAAGTAAAAGTTGTCAAAAATATAAATAGTAAAGTAAAGTACAGATATCCAAAAAGAAACTACTTAAGTAGTACTTTAAAGTATTTTTACTTTACACCACTGCCATTTATATTTATATTTTATCTTTGTTATCTTTAATGCTGCATTGTTGCAAAATTACCCGTAACTAAGCATTTCACTGTTAGTCTTCACCTTTTGTTTATGAAGCATGTGAGAAATAAAATGTGATTTAATATGCTTTGATTTGGAGGAATGATTGGGGTGGTGTGCAGTTTTTGAGGGTGTAACAAAAGTTAGTGTGCTGTTTCCTAGTTGATTCTCCAAGTCTCGGCTGTTGTATAAAATCATCAATGGGCACTTTACTCTGATATTGCCTGCTGTGAATGATCAAAGCACTCGTAAACACCAGAGGGAATTTGGGGGAAACTTTTACAAGCGACCCCATTGGAGCAGTGCAGGCCTCCAGTTCCAGTTACTCTCCCACTAAAATGATTAGAACATGTTTGGAGCTTTAACAATAGTGTTTTTGTTGAGGAGTGTAGTGAGGGAAAAAGAGTGAGAGTTAAAATAGTTATTTTGCCTGATTCCTCTAAATCAATTATGGATTAAAATGATGTGACCTTTTGATGTGGTTACTTTATAGCATCCTGGATATGTTCCCCTTAACCCATTTCACAGCACTCTCTCTCCTTCTCTCTCTCTCTCTCTCTCTCTCTCTCTCTCTCTCTCTCTCTCAATTCAATTCAAAGGGCTTTATTACCAAAGCAAGTGAAATAGATAATAAACAAAAGTGAAATAATCAATCAAAAATGAACAGTAAACATTACACTCACAAGTTTCAAAGGAATAGACATTTACATTTTAGTAGACACTCTTATCCAGAGCGACTTACAGTTAGTGCATACATTATATTTTTCAAACTGGCCCCCCGTGGGAATCGAACACACAACCCTGGTGTTGCAAACGTCATGCTGTACCAACTGAGCTACATCCCAGCCGGCCATTCCCTCCCCTACCCTGGACAAATTGTTTGCCGCCCCATGGGTCTCCCGGTCACGGCCGGCTACAACAGAGCCTGGATTCAAACCAGGATCTCTAATGGCACAGCTAGCACTGCGATGTAGTGCCTTAGACCACTGCGCCACTCGGGAGACTAGACAGATTTCAAATGTCATATTATGGCTATGTACAGTGTTAAAATGATGTGCAAATAGTTAAAGTACAAAAGGGAAAATAAATATAAATACAGTGGGGGAAGAAAGTATTTAGTCAGCCAACAATTGTGCAAGTTCTCCCACTTAAAAAGATGAGAGAGGCCTGTAATTTTCATCATAGGTACACGTCAACTATGACAGACAAATTGAGATTTTTTTTCTCCAGAAAATTACATTGTAGGATTTTTTATGAATTTATTTGCAAATTATGGTGGAAAATAAGTATTTGGTCACCTACAAACAAGCAAGATTTCTGGCTCTCACAGACCTGTAACTTCTTCTTTAAGAGGCTCCTCTGTCCTCCACTTGTTACCTGTATTAATGGCACCTGTTTGAACTTGTTATCAGTATGAAAGACACCTGTCCACAACCTCAAACAGTCACACTCCAAACTCCACTATGGCCAAGACCAAAGAGCTGTCAAAGGACACCAGAAACAAAATTGTAGACCTGCACCAGGCTGGGAAGACTGAATCTGCAATAGGTAAGCAGCTTGGTTTGAAGAAATCAACTGTGGGAGCAATTATTAGGAAATGGAAGACATACAAGACCACTGATAATCTCCCTCGATCTGGGGCTCCACGCAAGATCTCACCCCGTGGGGTCAAAATGATCACAAGAACGGTGAGCAAAAATCCCAGAACCACACGGGGGGACCTAGTGAATGACCTGCAGAGAGCTGGGACCAAAGTAACAAAGCCTACCATCAGTAACACACTACGCCGCCAGGGACTCAAATCCTGCAGTGCCAGACGTGTCCCCCTGCTTAAGCCAGTACATGTCCAGGCCCGTCTGAAGTTTGCTAGAGTGCATTTGGATGATCCAGAAGAGGATTGGGAGAATGTCATATGGTCAGATGAAACCAAAATATAACTTTTTGGTAAAAACTCAACTCGTCGTGTTTGGAGGACAAAGAATTCTGAGTTGCATCCAAAGAACACCATATCTACTGTGAAGCATGGGGGTGGAAACATCATGCTTTGGGGCTGTTTTTCTGCAAAGGGACCAGGACGACTGATCCGTGTAAAGGAAAGAATGAATGGGGCCATGTATCGTGAGATTTTGAGTGAAAACCTCCTTCCATCAGCAAGGGCATTGAAGATGAAACGTGGCTGGGTCTTTCAGCATGACAATGATCCCAAACACACCGCCCGGGCAACGAAGGAGTGGCTTCGTAAGAAGCATTTCAAGGTCCTGGAGTGGCCTAGCCAGTCTCCAGATCTCAACCCCATAGAAAATCTTTGGAGGGAGTTGAAAGTCCGTGTTGCCCAGCGACAGCCCCAAAACATCACTGCTCTAGAGGAGATCTGCATGGAGGAATGGGTCAAAATACCAGCAACAGTGTGTGAAAACCTTGTGAAGACTTACAGAAAACGTTTGACCTGTGTCATTGCCAACAAAGGGTATATAACAAAGTATTGAGAAACTTTTGTTATTGACCAAATACTTATTTTCCACCATAATTTGCAAATAAATTCATAAAAAATCCTACAATGTGATTTTCTGGAAAAAAATTCTCATTTTGTCATTGTTGACGTGTACCTATGATGAAAATTACAGGTCTCTCTCATTTTTTTAAGTGGGAGAACTTGCACAATTGGTGGCTGACTAAATACTTTTTTCCCCCACTGTATGGGTTGTATTTACAATGGTGTTTGTTCTTCACTGGTTGCCCTTTTCTTGTGGCAACAGGTCACAAATATTGCTGCTGTGATGGTACACTGTGGTATTCCACCCAATAGATATGGGAGTTGATCAAAATTGGTTTTGTTTTGGAATTATTTTTGGGTCTGTGTAATCTGAGGGAAATATGTGTCTCTATGGTCATACATTTGGCAGGAGGATAGGAAGTGTAGCTCAGTTTCTACCTCATTTTGTGGACAGTGTGCACATAGCCTGTTTTCTTCTCTACGGCAGCCTCTCTCAATAGCAAGGCCATCCTCACCGAGTCTGTACATAGTCAAAGCTTTCCTTAATTTTGGGTCATTCACAGTGGTCAGGTATTCTGCCACTGTGTACTCTCTGTTTAGGGCCAAATAGCATTCCAGTTTGCTCTGTTTTTTGTAAATCTTTGCAATGTGTCAAGTAATTATCTTTTTGTTTTCTCATGATTTCGTTGGGTCTAATTGTGTTGCTGTTGCTGTCCTTGGGCTCTGTGGGGTCTGTTTGTGTTTGTGAACAGAGCCCCAGGACCAGCTTGCTTAGGGAACTCTTCTCTAGGTTAATCTCTCTGTAGGTGATGGCGTTGTTATGGAAGGTTTGGGAATCGCTTCCTTTTAGGTGGTTGTAGAATTTAACGTCTCTTTTCTGGATTTTGGTAATTAGCGGGTATCGGCCTAATTCTGTTCTGCATGCATTATTTGGTGTTTTACGTTGTACACTGAGAATGTTTTTGCAGAATTCTGCATGCAGTCTCAATTTGGTGTTTGTCCCATTTTGTGAATTCTTGGTTGGTGAGCGGACCCCACACCTCACAACTGTAAAGGGCAATGTATTTTTAGCCTTTGATCCTTTTGATGGCGTAGAAGGCCCTTCTTGCCTTCTATCTCAGACCTTTCACAGCTTTGTGGAAGTTACCTGTGGTGCTGATGTTTAGACCGAGGTACAGTGAGGGGAAAAAAGTATTTGATCCCCTGCTGATTTTGTATGTTTGCCCACTGACAAAGAAATGATCAGTCTTTACTTTTAATGGTAGGTTTATTTGAACAGCGAGAGACAGAATAACAACAACAAAATCCAGAAAAACGCATGTCAAAAATGTTATAAATTTATTTGCATTTTAATGAGGGAAATAAGTATTTGACCCCCTCTCAATCAGAAAGATTTCTGGCTCCTAGGTGTCTTTTATACAGGTAATGAGCTGAGATTAGGAGAACACTCTTAAAGGGAGTGCTCCTAATCTCAGCTTGTTACCTGTATAAAAGACACCTGTCCACAGAAGCAATCAATCAATCAGATTCCAAACTCTCCAACATGGGCAAGACCAAAGAGCTCTCCAAGGATGTCAGGGACAAGATTGTAGACCTACACAAGGCTGAAATGGGCTACAAGACCATCGCCAAGCAGCTTGGTGAGAAGGTGACAACAGTTGGTGCGATTATTCGCAAATGGAAAAAACACAAAAGACCTGTCAATCTCCCTCGGCCTGGAGCTCCATGCAAGATCTCACCTCGTGGAGTTGCAATGATCATGAAAACGGTGAGGAATCAGCCCAGAACTACACGGGAGGATCTTGTCAATGATCTCAAGGCAGTTGGGACCATAGTCACCAATAAAACAATTGGTAACACACTACACCGTGATGGACTGAAATCCTGCAGCGCCCGCAAGGTCCCCCTGCTCAAGAAAGCACATATACAGGGCCGTTTGAAGTTTGCCAATGAACATCAGAATGATTCAGAGGAGAACTGGGTGAAAGTGTTGTGGTCAGATGAGACCAAATTCGAGCTCTTTGGCATCAACTCAACTCGCCGCGTTTGGAGGAGAAGGAATGCTGCCTATGACCCCAAGAACACCATCCCCACCGTCAAACTTGGAGGTGGAAACATTATGCCTTGGGGGTGTTTTTCTGCTAAGGGGACAGGACAACTTCACTGCATCAAAGGGACGATGAACGGGACCATGTACCGTCAAACCTTGGGTGAGAACCTCCTTCCCTCAGCCAGAGCATTGAAAATGGGTCGTGGATGAGTATTCCAGCATGACAATGACCCAAAACACACGGCCAAGGTAACAAAGGAGTGGCTCAAGAAGAAGCACATTAAGGTCCTGGAGTAGCCTAGCCAGTCTCCAGACCTTAATCCCATAGAAAATCTGTGGAGGGAGCTGAAGGTTCGAGTTGCCAAACATCAGCCTCGAAACCTTAATGACTTGGAGAAGATCTGCAAAGAGGAGTGGGACAAAATCCCTCCTGAGATGTGTGCAAACCTGGTGGCCAACTACAAGAAACGTCTAACCTCTGTGATTGCCAACAAGGGTTTTGCCACCAAGTACTAAGTAATGTTTTGCAGAGGGGTCAAATACTTATTTCCCTCATTAAAACACAAATCAATTTATAACATTTTTGACATGTGTTTTTCTGGATTTTTTTGTTGTTATTCTGTCTCTCACTGTTCAAATAAACCTACCATTAAAATTATAGACTGATCATTTCTTTGTCAGTGGGCAAACGTACAAAATCAGTAGGGGATCAAATACTTTTTTCCCTCACTGTAGGTATAGTTTTTTGTGTGCTCTAGGGCAGCGGTTTCTAGATGGAATTTGTATTTGTGGTGCTGGCAACTGGACCTTTTTTGGAACACCATTATTTTTGTCTTACTGAGATTTACTGTCAGGGCCCAAGTCTGACAGAATCTTTGCAGAAGATCTAGGTGCTGCTGTTGGCCCTCCTTGGTTGGGGACAGAAGTACCAGATCATCAGCAAACAGTAGATATTTGACTTCAGATTCTACTAGAGTGAGGCTGCAGACTGTTCTCTCTCTCTCTCTCTCTCTCTCGTTTTATTTTTCAAAACATTACAATGTGTACATACAATCATCTCCAACATTATTGGCACCCTTGATAAAGGTGAGCAAAAAAGGCTGTATAAAATAAATAATAAAAATTCTGAGCTATAGTGATTGTATGCAACAACAAAAAACAGTGCTTAGATTTTTTTATATTAATACAATTGCTCTTCTGTATGGAAGATGGTCTACAGTAGATAGATGAAAAAAAATATTTATTTTATGCATTTTAGAATAAGGCTGTAACGTAACAAAATGTGTAAAAAGTCAAGGTCTGAATGATCTGAATACTTTCCGAATGCACTGTATATATTATATTATATGATATTATATGATATGCCAATAATTTTGGAGGTGACTGGATGTGTAAAAAATGTATTCTCAATGCTGTAAATATTTTTACAAGTCAGTTATGCTTCATGCATGCGTAGAATGAAATTGACTCTAATTGTGACCTCGGCTGGAATAAAACAAAGAAAGAAAAAATCTTTTATTTTCCCTTGGACCTTGGTAAGTTTCCCTTTTCACATTTCTGTAATTGAAAACTGTGTGCCCACCTCCTTTACCAAATCATTGTGCTTGTTTCCCTTTTTCTTCTAGAAGCAGATGAGAACCGGACAACAAGCAGCAGTATGGAAGATGTAAGTAAACGTATACACTATTTTGTGTAGGTGTAGGGTGAAGTTGCTCCTAGACACTGATCTTGGGTCAGTTTTGCATTTTCGCCACTAATGCTTAAGGTTAGGATTTGGGGAGGGGAAGCTGATCCTAGATATGTACCTTAGGGAAACTTCACCCAGGACTATTGTCCATATGTAGGCGGAGGATTCTGACTTATACCATCATCTACCACATTCACACCCAATCCCAAATTGATTTCTTACCACTAGCCCCTAACCCCCTAGGTACTTGTTTATTTCTGTCAAGATTGGAGAGGTGTAAACATAAACAACATGGCCAAAATTCCACTTAGACTATCTTGATAGCAAAGTTGAACTATTACCATTTTGCTTATACCTATCTTATCTTTCTAGATCTACATGAAAGGCAGAGGGGTAAGGCCTATGGGTTAGTTTGGGATTGGAGGCTATCGTCAGGCCCCAGGGCTTCCTTTTATGCAGGTTTTTACAAATGTGTTTACAAATCACATTGGCAATGTCAGCCATCCTTTATATATGGAGATCTTCACCTGAACTGAAAGTCATTGTGTCCCAATGCTGTGAAATATTGCTAAGAGAAACATTCTGGTTGTTCATGGACCATCATTGTTGACCATCGTGTTGTTGTTTATGTTGTGTAATACAAGAGTCTGATAGACTTCCTCCTTTTAGACAGCATTTCAGCATTCCTCAGGGAGGTTATTTTATGGAGGCACATGGTTTCTTAAGAGGTTATTTTATGGAGGCACGTCTGACCCGCTTACCTTTGAATTTTGTCATCTTAAAATAGCTGAAGTGAAACTGGATCTTTTTATTTGGTTTACTCCTCTCCTCCCATCAGCTCCAGGGTGCAGATTTGTCCCCAGCACAGAGGAAGCAGAGCACCTTCATCCCGCCCACCATGAAAGGTACCACCATAACGCTCACCTCCCATCAGCCATTGTATGAGTACCCTAATATTTACTACTAGCTACACACCAGAACAGGAGTATGAGAGTATTCATTCTAACAATGCAATATTTTTTCAATATGATTTGCAGTAATTCATCTTATTTCTATTTCATCCTGTTTTCATCCTGTTGATTGAGAATGCCTTGCACAATAAAACCAGTAGAATAGTTGCAAAATTACAAATCCCACCCATCTTGCACTCAAGGCAGGCCAAAGCAAACGCTATAAGTATTTGAAATATTTCAAATAGTATTTGAACCAGGTCTGCTTAGTTGCTGTGGCTCCCTGCAAGGTGCCTTATCATGGAATGGAAAGATTACTCTGGGAATGTGTAGGTGCACTGGGGGGGTGTAGGCAGTATTTTGAATCCACTGGGTTTCCCTGTACACAGCAAATTATTCAGTGTTAAATTTAACACTGTTCCAGTTTCTATAGGGGTATTGGTATTTTGGTATTGGTATTTTATTAGGATCCCCATTAGCTGTTGCAAAAGCAGCAGCTGCTCTTCCTGGGTTCCACACAAAACATGAAACATGACATAATACAGAACATTAATAGACAAGAACAGCTCAAGGACAGAAATACATACATTATTTTAGGCACACGTAGCCTACATATCAATACATACACTCAAACTATCTAGGTCAAATAGGGGAGAGGCGTTGTGCCGTGAGGTGTTACTTTATCTGTTTTTTGAAACTAGGTTTGCTGTTTATTTGAGCAAAATGAGATGGAACGGAATTCCATGCAATAATGGCTCTATATAATACTGTACACTTTCTTGAATTTGTTCTGGATTTGGGGACTGTGAAAAGACCCCTGGTGGCATGTCTGGTGGGGTAAGTGTGTGTGACAGAGCTGTGTGTAAGTTGACTATGCAAACAATTTGGGATTTTCAACACATTAATGTTTCTTATAAAAATAAGAAGTGATGCAGTCAGTCTCTCCTCAACTCTTAGCTAAGAGAGACTGGCATGCATAGTATTTATATCAGCCCTCTGATTACAATGAAGAGCAAGACGTGCCGCTCTGTTTTGGGCCAACTGCAGCTTAACTAGGTCTTTCCTTGCAGCACTGGACTACACGACTGGACAATAATCAAGATTAGACAAAACTAGAGCCAGCTTGAGTGTGGTGTCAAAAAAGCAGACCATCTCTTTACTACGGACAGTCCTCTCCCCATCTTTACAACCATCGAATCTATATGTTTTGACCATGATAGTTTACAATCTAAGGTAACAGCAAGTTATTTAGTCTCCTCAACTTGTTCAACAGCCACACCATTCATTACCAGATTCAGCTGAGGTCTAGAACTTAGGGAATGATTTGTACCACATACAATGCTCTTAGTTTTAGAGATGTTCAGGACCAGTTTATTACTGGCCACCCATTCCAAAACCTACTGCAACTCTTTGTTAAGGGTTTCAGTGACTTCATTAGCTGTGGTTGCTGATGCGTATATGGTTGAATCATCAGCATACATGGACACACATGCTTTGTTTAATGCCAGTGGCATGTCATTGGTAAAAATAGAAAATAGTAGAGGGCCTAGAGAGCTGCCCTGTGGTACACCACACTTTACATGTTTGACATTAGAGAAGCTTCCATTAAAGAAAACCCTTTGGCTCACTGTTCATTGTTGGCATTTCCTGCCTAAGTTTGCCCACTTTGCCAATGAAGTAATCATTAAAATAAAATAATTGGCACCATCAAATGGTTTTTTGATGAATAAGCCATCTGATTCGATGAAAGATAGAGTTGAATTTGTCTTTCTGCCCATCATTTCATATAAAGTACTGCAAAGTTTGTTTTCCATCGTTCTTTATATCATTGATCTTTGCTTCAGAATACATGTGACACTCTGGCTCCGGGACTTTTATATTTGAGCCAGGGTGTATTTGTTTTGTTGGGTTTTGGTTTGGTTATGTTGGGTTTTGGGTGTATTTCTATGTTTGCAGTTCTGTGGGGTTTATGTCTAGGTTTGGTCAATGACTCCCAATCGGAGGTAACGAGTGTCAGCTGTCGGCTCGTTATCTCTGATTGGGAGCCATATTTATTCTGATTGTTTTCCTGTGGGTATTGTGGGTTTTTGTTCCTTTTGGTCAGTGTACCGTGGACTTCATTGAGTCGTCTTTTGTTTGTAGTCCGATAACGTTTGTTTAATAAAGTCATGTTTCTTGGACACGCTGCGCCTTGGTCATACTTGGACGACATAGACCCTCGTGACAGAAAAACCCACCGTAAAAGGACCAAGCAGCGTGTCAAGCGGCAACATGACCTACCTACACAGGATTTATGGACGCCTATCAAGGATTCATGGACTTGGGAGGAGATACTGGATGGAAAGGGTCCTTGGGCACAACCGGGAGAATATCGCCGCCCTCGTGAAGAGCTGGAGGCAGCTAAAGCCGAGAGGAGGTGGTACGAGGAGGCAGCACGGAGTCGAGGCTGGAAGCCCGTGGGTACTACCCAAAAATTTCTTGGGGGGGGGCTAAAAGGGAGTGTGGCGAAGTCAGGTAGGAGACCTGCGCCTACTCCCTGGACTGACCGTGGAGAGCGAGAGTACGGGCAGACACCGTGTTACGCAGTAGAGCGCATGGTGTCTCCTGTACGCAGGCATAGCCCGGTTCGGTACATTCCAGCTCCACGTATCGGCCGGGCTAGATTGAGCATTGAGCCGGATGTCATGAAGCCGGCCCCACGCATCAGGCCACCAGTGCGTCTCCTCGGGCCGGCTTACATGGCACCAGCCTTACGCATGGTGTCCCCGGTTCGCCTACATAGCCCGGTGCGGGTTATTCCTCCTTCCCGTACTGGTCGGGCGACGGGGAGTATACAACCAGGTAAGGTTGGGCAGGCTCAGTGCTCAAGGGAGCCAGTACGCCTGCACGGTCCGGTATTTCCGGCGCCACCTCCCCGCTCCAGTCCAGTACCACCAGTGCCTACACCACGCACCAAGCCTCCTGTGTGTCCCCAGAGTCCTGTGCGTCCTGTTGCTGCTCCCCGCACTAGCCCTGAGATGCGTGTCCTCAGCCCGGGACCACCAGTTCCGGCACCAAGCACTAGGCCTTATGTGCGTTCCCAGGGTCCAGCATGCCCTGTTGCTTCTCTCCGCACTAGGCCTTATGTGAGTCCCCAGGGTCCAGCATGCCCTGTTCCGGCTCTCCGCACTAGCCCTTATGTGCGTTCCCAGGGTCCAGCATGCCCTGTTGCTTCTCCCCGCACTAGCCCTGAGATGCGTGTCCTCAGGCCGGTACCTCCAGTTCCGGCACCACGCATCAGGCCTACGGTGCGCCTCAGACGGCCAGAGTCTGCCGTCTGCCCAACGGCGCCTGAACTGCCCGTCTGCCCAACGGCGCCTGAACTGCCCGTCTGCCCAACGGCGCTTGAACTGCCCGTCTGCCCAACGGCGCCTGAACTGCCTGTCTGCCCAACGCCGTCTGAACTGTCTGTCTGCCAAGCGCTGCATAAGCCGCCCGTCTGCCATGAGCCATCAGAGCCGTCCGCCAGACCGGAGCCGCTAGAGCCTTCCGCCAGACAGGATCAGCCAGAGCCTTCCGCCAGACAGGATCAGCCAGAGCCTTCCGCCAGACAGGATCAGCCAGAGCCTTCCGCCAGACAGGATCAGCCAGAGCCTTCCGCCAGACAGGATCAGCCAGAGCCTTTCGCCAGACAGGATCAGCCAGAGCCTTCCGCCAGACAGGATCAGCCAGAGCCTTCAGCCAGCCATGAGCAGCCAGATCCGTCGGCCAGCCATGAGCAGCCAGATCCGTCGGCCAGCCATGAGCAGCCAGATCCGTCGGCCAGCCATGAGCAGCCAGATCCGTCAGCCAGCCATGAGCAGCCAGATCCGTCAGCCAGCCATGAGCAGCCAGATCCGTCGGCCAGCCATGAGCAGCCAGATCCGTCGGCCAGCCATGAGCAGCCAGATCCGTCGGCCAGCCATGAGCAGCCAGATCCGTCAGCCAGCCATGAGCAGCCAGATCCGTCAGCCAGCCATGAGCAGCCAGATCCTTCAGCCAGCCATGAGCCGTCCAGCCAGGATCCGCCAGAGCCGTCCAGCCAGGATCCGCCAGAGCCAGCCAGCCAGGATCCGCCATTGAGTCCGGTGCTGTCCCTTAGCCCGGTGCTGCCCCTTATCCTGGTGCTGCCCCTTAGTCCGGTACTGCACCTTAGTCCGGTGCTGCCCCTTAGTCCGGTGCTGCCCGTTAGTCCGGTGCCGCCCCTTAATCCAGTGGGGTTTAGTTGGGGGGTGGTCATATGGAGGAGGCTACGGAAGCGGATAGTGACTAAGGTGGGGTGGGGACCACGACCAGGGCCAGAGCCGCCACCGTGGACAGACGCCCACCCAGACCCTCCCATAGACTGTATGCTGGTGCGCCCGGAGTTCGCACCTTTAGGGGGGGGTACTGTGACACTCTGGCTCCGGGACTTTTATATTTGAGCCAGTGTGTATTTGTTTTGTTGGGTTTTGGTTTGGTTATGTTGGGTTTTGGGTGTATTTCTATGTTTGCAGTTCTGTGGGGTTTATGTCTAGGTTTGGTCAATGACTCCCAATCGGAGGTAACGAGTGTCAGCTGTCGGCTCGTTATCTCTGATTGGGAGCCATATTTATTCTGATTGTTTTCCTGTGGGTATTGTGGGTTTTTGTTCCTTTTGGTCAGTGTACCGTGGACTTCATTGAGTCGTCTTTTGTTTGTAGTCCGATAACGTTTGTTTAATAAAGTCATGTTTCTTGGACACGCTGCGCCTTGGTCATACTTGGACGACATAGACCCTCGTGACAATACAGTTTCTTCTTCTTTTTGTTGAGTTTAGTCACACTTTTTCTCAATTTGCAGTAAGTCAGCCAGTCAGATGTGCAGCCAGACTTATTAGCCACTCCTTTTGCCCTATCTCTTTCAACCATACAGTTCTTCAATTCCACAACAATCCATGGAGCCTTAACAGTTCTAACAGTCAGTTTACTAACGGGTGCATGTTTATCATTAATTGGAAGAAGCAACTTCATAAATTCATAAAGTGCAGCGTCTGGATGCTCCTTATTATTCACATCAGACCAACAAATATTTTTTACATCATCCACATATGAGTCACAGCAAAATCTTTTGTATGATCTCTTATACACTATTTTAGGCCCAGCTGTTGGAACTTTCCTGGATATAGCCACTACAGTGCCTTGCAAAAGTTTTCATCCCCCTTGGCGTTTTTCCTATTTTGTTGCATTACAACCTGTAATTTAAATTTATTTTTATTTGGACATACACAAAATAGTCAAAATAGTTTCAAAAAATTATAACAAATAAATAACTGAAAAGTGGTGGGTGCATATGTATTCACCACCTTTGCTATGAAGCCCCTAAATAAGATCTGGTGCAACCAATTACCTTCAGAAGTCATATAATTAGTTAATTAAAGTCCACCTGTGTGCAATCTAAGTTTCACATGATCTCAGTATATATACACCTGTTCTGAAAGGCCCCAGAGTCTGCAACACCACTAAGCAAGGGGCACCACCAAGGCGCTCTCCAAACAGGTCAGGGACAAAGTTGTGGAGAAGTACAGATCAGGGTTGGGTTATAAAAAAATATCTGAAACTTTCAACATCCCACGGAGCACCATTAAATCCATTATTAAAAAATTGAAAGAATATGGCACCACAACAAACCTGCCAAGAGAGGGCCGCCCACCAAACCTGCCAAGGAGGGCATTAATCAGAGAGGCAACAAAGAGACCAAAGATAACCCTGAAGGAGCTGCAAAGCTCCATAGCGGAGATTGGAGTATCTGTACATAGGACCAATTTAAGCCGTACACTCCACAGAGCTGGGCTTTACGGAAGAGTGGCCAGAAAAAAGCAATTGCTTAAAGAAATAAATAAGCAAACACGTTTGGTGTTCGCCAAAAGGCATGTGGGAGACTCCCCAAACATATGGAAGAAGGTACTCTGGTCAGATGAGACTAAAATTGAGCTTTTTGGCCATCAAGGAAAACACTATGTCTGGCGCAAACCCAACACCTCTCATCAACCCGAGAACACCATCCCCACAGTGTAGCATGGTGGTGGCAGCATCATGCTTTGGGGATGTTTTTCATCGGCAGGTACTGGGAATCTGGTCAGAATTGAAGGAATGATGGATGGCGCTAAATACAGGAACATTCTTGAGGGAAACCTGCTTCAGTCTTCCAGAGATTTGAAACTGGGACGGAGGTTCACCTTCCAGCAGGACAATGACACTAAGTATACTGCTAAAGCAACACTCGAGGGGTTTAAGGGGAAACATTTAAATGTCTTGGAATGGCCTAGTCAAAGCCCAGACCTCAATCCAATTGAGAATCTGTGGTATGACTTAAAGATTGCTGTACACCAGCAGAACCCATCCAACTCGAAGGAGCTGGAGCAGTTTTGCCTTGAAGAATGGGCTGGATGTACCAAGCTTATAGAGACATACCCCAAGAGACTTGCAGCTGTAATTGCTGCAAAAGGTGGCTCTACAAAGTATTAAGCACGCTCAAGTTTTCGTTCTTTTTTTTTCTTATTTCTTGTTTGTTTCACCCCAAAAAATATTTTGCATCTTCAAAGTGGTAGGCATGTTGTGTAAATCAAATGATACAACCCCCCAAAAAAATATTTTAATTCCAAGTTGTAAGGCAACAAAATAGGAAAATTGCCAAGGAGGGTGAATACTTCCGCCACTGTATATTTTTATCACTGCATCCAATGGGTACGGATACAGCTTTAGAACAAAGTTCTACTGTATTAGTAAAAATGTGATCGATACATGTGGATGAGCTTGTTCCTGTAGTGTTTGTAAACACCCTGGTAGGTTGATTTATAACCTGAACCAGATTACAGGCACTGTAATCTGAGCGGACAGCTTGATGAAAACCAGTCAATATTCAGGTCCTTAAGAAAGTAGACCTCTCTGTTTACATCACATACCCTATCAAGCATTAAAGACATATTATTTAGATACTGACTGTTCACACTTGGTGGCCTATAGCAATACCCCAAAAGAAAAGGCTTTAGATGTGGCTAGTGAACCTGTTATCACAACACTTTAATAACACTTGACATAAGATCGTGTCTAAGCATTACAGGGATATGGCTCTGAATATATATATATACAGCAACACCTCCCCCATAAGCATTTATGTCTCTTCTATATATATTATATTCTTGTATTGCTACTGCTGTATCATCAAATGAATTATCTAAGTGAGTCTCAGAAATTGCTAATATATGAATGTGATCTGATGTTAGGAAGTTATTGAGTTCATGAACCTTATTTCTAAGGCTACATATATTAATTTGGGCTATTTTCAGCCCTTTCCTGGGTAGCTTATCAAAGATAGACATAATACTGAAAAGAGCAAACAAAGCAAGAGAAAAATATATACAGTACATTCAGCAGTCCATTAATCAATTGGCGTGTCTGTGCTGCGGGGGGGTTGAAGCTACGAACCCATAGGCTTGGCTCTCTCATCCCTTCCAGGCTTCTGGGAGGGAGGGTGGACAATGAGACTGTCATAGCGGATGTAAGCAATGTCCCCATGTGCTCTGGCAGCTTTCATGGCTAGGATAAGTTATTTTTTCTTCTGGCGCATAGCTTCAGGATAGTCCTCGTTGAGGAAGATATTCAGTCAAGTCCATAAATATTTGGACATTGACCAAGTTATTATTATTTTAGCTGTCTACCACAGCATATTGGAGTTGAAATTAAATAATGAATATGAGCTGAAAGTGCTGATTTTCAGCTCATATGAGGGTATTTACATCCAAATCAGGTGAACGGTGTAGGAATTACAGCACTTTTTATATGTGCCCCTTTTTAAGGTACCAAAGGTAATTGGACTGCTCAGCTGTTCCATGGCCAGGTGTGTGTTATTCCCTCATGAGTTAATTTACAAGTAAGCAGATAAAAGGTCTAGAGTTGATTTCAAGTATGGCATTTGCATTTGATATCTGTTGCTGTTAACCCTCAATATGAAGTCCAAAGAGCTGTCACTGCCAGTGAAGCAAGCCATCATTAGTCTGAAAAATCAATACAAACCCATCAGAGAGACAGCAAAAATATTAGGTGTGGCCAAATCAACTATTTGGTGCATTCTTAAAAAGAAAGAACGCACAGAAAACAACTGTGGTGGATGACAGAATAATGATTTCCCTGGTGAAGAAAAACCCCTTCACAACAGTTGGCCAGATCAAGAACACCCTCCAGGAGGTAGGCGTATCTGTGTCAAAGTCAACAATCAAGAGAAGACTTCACCAGAGTAAATACAGATTGGTAAGCCTCAAAAACAGGCAGACCAGCTTGGCGTTTGCCAAAAAACATATAAAAAAGTACAGTTCTGGAACAACATCCTATGGACAGAGACAAAGATGAACTTGTACCAGAATGATGGGAAGAGAAGAGTATGGAGAAGGGAAGGAACTGCTCATGATCTGAAGCATACCACCTCATCTGTGAAGCATGGTGGAGTTAGTGTTATGGCGTGGGCATGTCTGGCTGCCAATGGAACGGGTTCCCTTGTATTTATTGATGATGTGACTCCTGACAAAAGCAGCAGGATGAATTCTGAAGTGTTTAGGGCTGTGTTATCTGCTCAGATTCAGCCAAATGCTTCAAAACTCATTGGACGGCGATTCACAGTGCAGATGGACAATGACCCGAAGCATACTGCGAAAGCAACCCAATACTTTTTTAAGGCAAAGAAGTGGAATGTTTTGCAATGGCCAAGTCAATCACCTGACCTGAATCCCATTGAGCATGCATTTCACTTGCTGAAGGCAAAACTGAAGGCAAAACGCCCCAAGAACAAGTAGGAATTAAGACAGCTGCAGTAAAGGCCTGGCAGAGCATCACCAGGGAAGAAACCCAACATCTAGTGATGTCTATGGGTTCCAGACTTCAGACAGTCCTTGACTGCAAAGGATTTGCAACCATGTATTAAAACTTGGTTATAATTCCTACACGGTTCATACAATAATTTTTGGCAAAACCCTTAAATTAAAGATGAAAGTCTACACTTAAAGCACATCTTGATTGTTTCCTTTCAAATCCATTGTGGTGGCGTACAGAGCCAAAATGATTCAAATTGTGTCACTGTCCAAATACTTATGGACCTGACTGTATGTTCCTCTCAAGTTCTTGGCTCTTTCCAGAACAGCTACCTTGTCCTAGAACCTGAGGAACCTGACCACCAGTGGCCTGGGCCTGTCACCTGGGCAGGTGGTGGGTTTTCCAGACCTGTGGGCGCGCTCCACCTCAATCTTCCTGTGGTCCATCTTCAATTTCTCAGAGATCATTTCCCTCACTTTGTCCTCAGACTCCGTCCAGGTCTCATGTAGAGATTCTGCAATTCCTTCCACAACCATGTTGTTTTGCCTTGATTGTCCCTCGAGTCTGATTTATCCGTCATTGTTATCATGGATTCACACACAGAACAGATGTCCTCCATAAATGACTTACTTTTCAGTGTTAAATTAACACACTGCTGAGAGTAAAGCCTTATTTGCATATTTCCCAGGTTGCCTTGATTTCAACTGAATTGTAGAGTTACCACCCATGACTGTATTTGTTAGTGACAAAGACATGGTTGTTGTATTGAGGTCCTAATCCAATAAGTGATCTTTAAAATAAATGTATTTAAAACTATACATACTGTGTTTTGTAAGGCCTTATTTTGAGGGCCTAGTTTTACCATAATACAGTGGCTTGAAACTCATGGTTTACAGGCCACATCAGGCCTGCAAGTAGTGATTAAGGTCTCTTTTTGAACATACACTAATGGTCAAAAGTTTGGACACACCTACTCATTCAAGGGTTTTTCTTTATTTTTACTATTTTCTACATTGTATAATAATAGTGAAGACATCAAAACTATGAAATAACACATATGGAATCATGTAGTAGCCAAAAAAGTGTAGAACAAACCAAAATATATTTAATATTTGAGATTCTTCAAATAGCCACCCTTTGCCTTGATGACAGCTTTGCACACTCTTGGCATTCTCTCAACCAGCTTTACCTGGAATGCTTTTCCAACAGTCTTGAAGGAGTTCCCACAAATGCTGAGCACTTGTTGGCTGCTTTTCCTTCACTCTGCGGTCCGACTCATCCCAAAGTATTTTTCTCAATTTGATTGAGGTCGGGGGATTGTGGAGGCCAGGTCATCTGATGCAGCACTCCATCACTCTCCTTCTTGGTAAAATAGCCCTTACACAGCCTGGAGGTGTGTTGGGACATTGTCCTGTTGAAAAACAAATGATAGTCCCACTAAGCCCAAAACAAATGTGATGGCGTATCGCTGCAGAATGCTGTGGTAGCCATGCTGGTTAAGTGTGCCTTGAATTCTAAATAAATCACGGAGAGTGTCACCAGCAAAACAACCCCACACCATAACACCTCCTCCATGCTTTACGGTGGGAAATACACATGCGGAGATAATCCGTTCACCTACACCGCGTCTCACATTGACACAGCGGTTGGAACCAAAAATCTCAAAATGTCCACCGGTCTGATGTATATTGCTCATGTTTCTTGGCCCAAGCAAGTCTCTTCTTATTATTGGTGTCCTTTAGTAGTGTATTCTTTGCAGCAATTCGACCATGAAGGCCTGATTCACGCAGTCTCCTCTGAACAGCTGATGTTGAGATGTGTCTGTGACTTGAACTCTGTGAAGCATTTATTTGGGCAGAAATTAATGAACTTATCCTCTGCAGCAGAGGTAACATTGGGTCTTCCATTCCTGTGACGGTCCTCATGAGAGCCAGTTTCATCATAGCGCTTGATGGTTTTTGTGACTGCACTTAAAGAAACTTTAAAAGTTCTTGAAATTATCCGTATTGACTGACCTTCATGTCTTAAAGTAATGATGGACTGTCATTTCTATATATATTTCTCTTTGCTTATTTGAGCTGTTCTTGCCATAATATGGACTTGGTCTTTTACCAAATAGGACTATCTTCTTTATACCACCCCTACCTTGTCACAACACAACTGATTGGCTTAAATGCATTAAGGAGGAAATAAATTCCACAAATTAACTTTTAATTTAAATGCTTTCCAGATGACTACCTCATCAAGCTGGTTGAGAGAATGCCAAGAGTGTGCAAAGCTGTCATCAAGGCAAATATAAAATACATTTTGATTTGTTTAACACTTTTTTGGTTACTCCATGATTCCATATTTGTTATTTCATAGTTTTGATGTCTTCACTATTATGAATAGGTGTATCCAAACTTTGGACTGGTAGTGTAGTGTATATAATAACAATACAATAACAATAATGAGGCTATTTACAGGTGATACCGGTACCGTGTCAATGTGCGGGGGTACAGGTTAGTCGAGGGACACAATTGGTTAGGAGCCCGTAAAATGGAAGCCATCTCCTCCGGCGCCATTCTCACATATTTTTTTGCTCCAGACAATGATTATCTGTATATAAGTTATAGAAACATTATCTGAAGATGTTAATTCCTCCCTGCAGGAACAATAGGTAGTGAGGAGAGAGCCTTATTCTGGTCCATGCACATTTTTGCATTGTGTAAGAAAAATAAAAATATATACAATATATATATATATATATATATATATATATATATATATATATATATATATATATATACAGTTGAAGTCGGAAGTTTACATACACCATAGCCAAATACATTTAAAGTCAGTTTTTCACAATTCCTGACATTTAATCCTAGTAGGAATTCCCTGTTTTAGGTCATTTGGATCACCACTTTATTTTAAGAATGTGACATTTTTGAATAATAGTAGAGAGAATGATTTATTTCAGCTTTTATTTATTTCATCACATTTCCAGTGGGTCAGAAGTTTACATACACTCAATTAGTATTTGGTAGCATTGCCTTTAAATTGTTTAACTTGGGTCAAACATTTCGGGTAGCCTTCCACAAGCTTCCCACAATAAGTTGGGTGAATTTTGGCCCATTCCTCCTGACAGAGCTGGTGTAACTGAGCCAGGTTTGTAGGCCGCCTTGCTCGCACAAGCTTTTTCAGTTCTGCCCACAAATTTGCTATAAGATTGAGGTCAGGGCTTTGTGATGGCCACTCCAATACCTTGACTTTGTTGTCCTTAAGCCATTTTGTATATGTATTTGAACTCACAGTTCATAATCAGACATAATGGCAGGCAACTTTTTAGGCTATAGAAAAATGATTAGAAATGTGCTATTTTTCATGTTTTTTCATCCATTTTTATGCACTACTGAACGAAGAGCCGTTTGGGAGCCAAATAAACAGCTCTTTTTGCTGAACGGAGCCAAAAAATCAGGCTCACCGAAAAGACTCAGAATGCCCATCACTACTTGCAAGTCGCATTATGCTGGCTTGCAAAGCAATGTGTAATTCCTATTGCAATCCAGCCAGAGCGGGGATATCCAAAATCTCAATTTTTTATTCACCCACAACCTGCATTCAGAATGACTGCCAGGGTTGGGAAAACTAACATATGAGACTACCTAAAGCATCTAAACTGGAACAACCATTTCAGTAATGAGTGCAATAAATCCAAGTAAAAGATTGGATTAGTTTAGAAAAATGTATTTTATTTATATTTGAGTAGCATAAGATTCATTTATCAAACAATGTGCATGCAAAAACATAGATATTGGAAAAGGTAACCAAGAAACCGATGGTCACTCTGACAGAGCTCCAGAGTACCTCTGTAGAGATGGGATAACCTTCTAGTAGGACAACCATCTCTGCAGCACTCCACCAATCAGGCCTTTATGGTAGAGTGGCCAGACGGAAGCCACTCCTCAGTAAAAGGCACATGACAGCCCCCTTGGAGTTTGCCAAAAGGCACCTAAAGGTCTCTCAGACCATGAGAAACAACATACTCTGGTCTGATGAAACCAAGATTGAATTTTTTGGCCTGAATGCCAAGCGTCACGTCTGGAGGAATCCTGGTACCATCAGCGGCAGGGACTGTGAGACTAGTCAGGATCGAGGGAACTATGAAGTACAGAGAGATCCTTGATCAAAAGAAAAAGCTCCAGAGTGCTCAGGACCTCAGACTAGGGTGAAGGTTCACCTTCCAACAGGACAACAACCCTAAGCACAAAGCCAAGACAACGCAGGAGAGACCTGAAAATAGCTGTACAGCGACGCTCCCCATCCAACCTCACAGAGCTTGAAAGGATCTGCAGAGGAGAATGGGAGAAGCTCCCCAAATACAGGTTTGCCAATCTTTTAGCGGCATATCCAAGAAGACTTGAGGCTGTAATCTCTGCCAAAGGTGCTTCAACAAAGTACTGAGTAAAGGGTCTGAATACTTATGAATGTGATGTTTCAGGGGGTTTTTTTGGCAAAAATTTATAAAAACCTGTTTTTGCTATGTCATTATGGGGTATTTTGTGTAGATTGATGAGGGAATATAACTATTTCATCCATTTTAAAATAAGGCTGTAACGTTACAAAATATGGAAAAGTAAAGGGGTCTGAATACTTTCCGAATGCACTGTATATATATTATATTACACACACACGCAATACCTATCATTTTACTTCATGTTGGAGGTTAGGCTGATATCCCTTTACAATGTACATAACTATACTAGAATACAATTAATAGTCTTTATAATATATCATACTCTATACTCTAGAACTAATGAAGGGATAATCGGTGGCCTCACTGAACTTAAAATACATGGATTGGACCATAGTCACAATTCATAACAATTAGACAGAAATGCCATTGGACTCAAATGAACCATCTTCTGCAGAGCCATTACCTCAGCCATGAAGCAAAGAGGAGTGTGGGAGTTCTTCGAAGAGGCAGGGGGTGAGCTTTAGGATCTCCATGCTGACTCACTTTAACAGAGCAGCTCATTCCTGGAATAGAAGTGTTGTTTAACGCTAAATGCATATTTATCTCTGCTATTGATCCAGCCAGAGTGGTCATGCAGTAAATGCCTGCAAATGGACTGACACGGCCCGCCCAAGGCTGAGTTCTGCATGGGCACTTAGCTAGCTGCCTTCAGCCACTCTGTAACAGAGCTGTAATGGACTTCCAGTTGCTCTGCTACTGCGGGCATATCAAGTGTTTGAGCATCAGTTAGGAGCAGAGAAGGAAAGACTAAAGTTAATTACAAAGACTTTGCTGTTCAATGCAATGCACATAGTTTTAAATTATTCATGGTGAGTATTGTAACAGTGTGTCAGGGAATGTGGTGGCTTGGGTGATTGGTTAGTTGAACCAAATAGTGGAATAGGTTAATATATTGTATCAAGTATGTAAAGGTGTGTAAGTTTCTCATATGGCTCATTCCTCTAATACTTTTCTGTGGCCGTTACACTCTTAATTCTGCTCTCTTTGTATTTATTACCCTTATTTTCAACCTAAATAGTTTATCCTCTTGGTTCAGTTTCAAAGACCCCTCAAAGATCTACAATAACACATTATTATTGATCAATGTTAAACATGTATTAGCTCAGCTGTCAGCTTCCCACCATATATGGTGCTTCTGTGTTCCCCTGTCGAGTTCAGAGCTACAGATGGTAGTGGACCAACACTTTCAGAAACCAGAACATCTGGAAGCGGGTCTCTGTGAGAACACTGACCAGCTCAGCCCAATCACAGCCCAGCACTATGGCAATACTGCCCAACGGGGTAATCATAACGGACCTGATGAGCCAAATGGCAATGAGATTTATGCCAATCATCTACTGCTAGCCAATGGGGGGCTCCCAGTTGCAGACAGCAACTGTACTGGGGGTAAGTGTGGCTCAGTGTCTGCCGCTGTCCCACCTCACCTTAAAAACAAGTAAACTATTTGAAATTTCCACTAAGTTGCTTATCACCTGCACCATCATCCACACAAACAGCAGTTTTATGCTTCTCTCTACAAAATATCATAAACGAATAATGAAAATAAAATAAGGATCAAGATGAAAGATGTAAAGTTTGTGCTGCTCTTCAGATTTATTTGGGGGGGATGAATTCTCTCCAACATGTTACTAATATATCTCCTTTCTCTTTCTCTCCCTCTTTTGTTATCATTATTACTATTATTATTGTCATTATCATATTTTTATTATTATTAGAGTCTACAAGTCAGCAGGACAATATCTCCAGTCCCACGTCTATCTCGCGATAACAATGTCACTCTGTTTTGTCTTCCTGTCTATCGCTTGTTCCTGGGTCATGTTCATTAGGGCACACCGTAGCAAAACGTTTTGCAACAGAACATTTCAGATAATACCTCCCCATCTCTTTAAGTTTCAAAACGTTTTATTTTGTTTCGTGCCTACTGAACAAAACTCTGGTCCTCTGTTTCTGCTTCCAATTATACAATGGTTGTTATCACTGGAAGTTATGTTTCCATAAACTATACAGCTCCAGCTCTCCTGATGTACATAGTGTCCCAGAAGTGTAAGATTGGATTATTTTCATTGCTTATCTAACTTGATGTTAGGTCATTTATGTAATTAGTGAGGTCTAAGACATCATTCAAATCATATTTTTGTTCAGAAAGCTTGCTGGTTTGTTTGTTAGTTTTTTGTCAATTTAGACGATAGTTGGTCTCTTGTTATTAATATGTTAATATGTACTGTTCTTAAGGTTTATCTTGCAAAATGAATGGAACTTGTTAAAATAAAATGTGTTTTATGAAATGCCACATATTTCTCTGCTACATTGAACTAACACAAGGATTCACAGTACAGTAAATGGAATGGCACTAGGGGCCTGACTAGTACAGCAACACCATGAAAATACCTACGTCTGGCTTTGGTGTGCATGAGTCAACATCCCCATAGCTGTAAAAGCACAAACAAAACCTCTAGCACCTGACACAAGCATAAAACATGGAATGTGGATCCCACTTAGAACAGAAACAAAGGGAGAAAGAAAGAGAGAGAGAGAGACTGTGGGGAACATGTTGAGTACATAAATGGACTTTTATGCGCCTCTGACCCTCGCCAGTTGGGACTCTCTGTGGGAAGGCAAAAAACCTGACCTCTGATCTCAGAGCAGTAGGGATAGACACATTCTTCTCCTTATTGGGCCCATAATGACTCAATTCTTTGAGAGCACTATGTCAGCTCTGACACTAAGTAGAGTACTGGGGTTTTGGTTTCTCTAAAGAGGGCAGGGTATACCATAAGTACTCCAGAAGGGTGGTGGGTGACCTCATGGAACAATTAGAGGATTCCCAACAGGAGGGTGATTATAAGTGTGTGTCTGTCAGTCTTAGGCCTTGATTCAATCAGATCAAGCATTAACCGGCGATAGCCGACACCCGCAAAGCTGATGTTTTGCCAATGTCGGAGGTGTAACGGCGTTGGAGCTGTCAAATCGGTGAGCAGCTGCTCTTGATCATTGTCACGAAGCCACACCCATCCCACTAATGTTAGAAGTTCAGAACGAGAAAGTGTAGGCTATAAAGAAATAATGAGGATTTCTAACAGCCTAATTGAGGTCTAGATTACATCTCACATTCCAGTGTTCGCCCTTGTAAACAAGGTTGCATGGTATTTCTCTTAATGCGACTACGTGCAGCCAATGGCAATGTCCGCTTTAAGTATAATGCCAGGAGCTGCTTGTGTATTTGACAGCACTAATGCAGTTCTACCTCCGACACCGCCATAACATTGGATCTGACTTAATAGAGCCGTTAGAATGCAGTATCTGTTGGATATATGTGAATTTTATAAACAGTGTATGCACATTAAAGGGGAAGTTCAGGATTTTACAACTTGATGTTAGATGGTTCCTCACCCTGAAAGTAGTCTATGGGCCAGGAGAAACTGTGATCCATGGTTCTGTTTTCTTAAAGAGCCACTACATACTTCAGCTAACTTTAACTACCGCTAGCTGACAATCAATGAAAGTGATAAGGGGATATTTTGAGAAATCGTTTTTATTTTTTAAAGCCAAATAACCTTTAACTAACATCAAACCAAATATGTTGATTTGGCCATGAGATTTTGTCAATTGGACAATTGACCATATCACTCCTAGGGTGTTTCTCATGCATCAGTCGGAGTATGAGTCTAAATCAAAGTATGCGAAACGGAGCACGGAGGGCACTTCTCGGATGCGTACTCGGCTTGTACACATTTCGAAGTATGCATCGATGCAAGTCTCAATGAAAAGTATGGACAGAAATATGACGCAACCATGTAAAAATCAACGAAAGATTTAGTGAAATCCATGGTGCCCATTATTTGGGCTGAAACGAGAGAAAATAAACTCAGGCTTCAGAATGAAATGTTGACCATTAACATCTCATATGTTGCCTGACTACAGTATTTTATCTTGATACGATAATAAATACATTGTATTAATTTTGGCATGTTTACCTGCCTACAATTCTCACTGTAGTGTGCGTAGATCGCAACCCCATAGTACGTCAATAGGGCTAACTTTCTAGATAGCTAGCCATAAAGAATTGGTAGCTAACATTAGCTAGCATGAAGAATTTACAACTAGCTAGTCATCTACCTTGCATACCATTAGTTTTAGTTTGCCTGTTAAACTAGCTTGTTAGCTAGATCGTTATGATTCACATACAGTGGGGAGAACAAGTATTTGATACACTGCCGATTTTGCAGGTTTTCCTACTTACAAAGCATGTAGAGGTCTGTAATTTTTATCATAGGTACACTTCAACTGTGAGAGGCGGAATCTATAACAAAAATCCAGAAAATCATATTGTATGATTTTTAAGTAATTAATTTGCATTTTATTGCATGACATACAGTGGGGGAAAAAAGTATTTAGTCAGCCACCAATTGTGCAAGTTCTCCCACTTAAAAAGATGAGAGAGGCCTGTAATTTTCATCATAGGTACACGTCAACTATGACAGACAAAATGAGAAAAAAAATCCAGAAAATCACATTGTAGGATTTTTTATTAATTTATTTGCAAATTATGGTGGAAAAGAAGTATTTGGTCAATAACAAAAGTTTCTCAATACTTTGTTATATACCCTTTGTTGGCAATGACACAGGTCAAATGTTTTCTGTAAGTCTTCACAAGGTTTTCACACACTGTTGCTGGTATTTTGGCCCATTCCTCCATGCAGATCTCCTCTAGAGCATTGATGTTTTGGGGCTGTCACTGGGCAACACGGACTTTAAACTCCCTCCAAAGATTTTCTATGGGGTTGAGATCTGGAGACTGGCTAGGCCACTCCAGGACCTTGAAATGCTTCTTACGAAGCCACTCCTTCGTTGCCCGGGCGGTGTGTTTGGGATCATTGTCATGCTGAAAGACCCAGCCACGTTTCATCTTCAATGCCCTTTCTGATGGAAGGAGGTTTTCACTCAAAATCTCACGATACATGGCCCCATTCATTCTTTCCTTTACACGGATCAGTCGTCCTGGTCCCTTTGTAGAAAAACAGCCCCAAAGCATGATGTTTCCACCCCCATGCTTCACAGTAGGTATGGTGTTCTTTGGAAGCAACTCAGCATTCTTTGACCTCCAAACACGACGAGTTGAGTTTTTACCAAAAAGTTATATTTTGGTTTCATCTGACCATATGACATTATCCCAATCCTCTTCTGGATCATCCAAATGAACTCTAACAAACTTCAGACTGGCCTGGACATGTACTGGCTTAAGCAGGGGGACACGTCTGGCACTGCAGGATTTGAGTCCCTGGCGGCGTAGTGTGTTACTGATGGTAGGCTTTGTTACTTTGGTCCCAGCTCTCTGCAGGTCATTCACTAGGTCCCACCATTTGGTTCTGAGATTTTTGCTCACCGTTCTTGTGATCATTTTGACCCCACGGGGTGAGATCTTGCGTAGAGCTCCAGATCGAGGGAGATTATCAGTTGTCTTGTATGTCTTCCATTTCCTAATAATTGCTCTCACAGTTGATTTCTTCAAACCAAGCTGCTTACCTATTGCAGATTCAGTCTTCCCAGCCTGGTGCAGGTCTACAATTTTGTTTCTGGTGTCCTTCGACAGCTCTTTGGTCTTGGCCATAGTGGAGTTTGGAGTGTGACTGTTTGAGGTTGTGGACAGGTGTCTTTTATACTGATAACAAGTTCAAACAGGTGCCATTAATACAGGTAACGAGTGGAGGACAGAGGAGCCTTTAAAGAAGAAGTTACAGGTCTGTGAGAGCCAGAAATCGTGCTTGTTTGTAGGTGACCCAATACTTATTTTCCACCATAATTTGCAAATAAATTCATTAAAAATCCTACAATGTGATTTTCTGGATTTTTTTTCTCAATTTGTCTGTCATAGTTGACGTGTACCTATGATGAAAATTACAGGCCTCTCTCATCTTTTTAAGTTGGAGAACTTGCACAATTGGTGGCTGACTAAATACTTTTTTTCCCCCACTGTAATTATTTGATACATCAGAAAAGCAGAACTTAATATTTGGTACAGAGACCTTTGTTTGCAGTTACAGAGATCATACGTTTCCTGTAGGTCTTGACCAGGTTTGCACACACTGCAGCAGGGATTTTGGCCCACTATTCCATACAGACCTTCTCCAGATCCTTCAGGTTTCAGGGCTGTCGCTGGGCAATACGGACTTTCAGCTCCCTCCAAATATTTTCTATTGGGTTCAGGTCTAGAGACTGGATAGGCCACTCCAGGACCTTGAGATGCTTCTTACGGAGCCACTCCTTAGTTGCCCTGGCTGTGTGTTTCGGGTCGTTGTCATGCTGGAAGACCCAGCCACGACCCATCTTCAATGCTCTTACTGAGGGAAGGAGGTTGTTGGCCAAGATCTCGCGATACATGGCCCCATCCATCCTCCCCTCAATACGGTGCAGTCATCCTGTCCCCTTTGCAGAAAAGCATCCCCAAAGAATGATGTTTCCACCTCCATGCTTCACGGTTGGGATGGTGTTCTTGTGGTTGTACTCATCCTTCTTCTTCCTCCAAACACGGCGAATGGAGTTTAGACCAAAAAGCTCTATTTTTGTCTCATCAGACCACATTCTCCCATTCCTCCTCTGGATCATCCAGATGGTCATTGGCAAACTTCAGACGGGCCTGGACATGCGCTGGCTTGAGCAGGGGGACCTTGCGTGCACTGCAGTATTGTAATCCATGACGGCGTAGTGTGTTATTAATGGTTTTCTTTGAGACTGTGGTCCCAGCTCTCTTCAGGTCATTGACCAGGTCCTGCCGTGTAGTTCTGGGCTGATCCCTCACCTTCCTCATGATCATTGATGCCCCATGAGGTGAGATCTTGCATGGAGCCCCAGACCGAGGGTGATTGACCGTCATCTTGAACTTCTTCCATTTTCTAATAATTGCGCCAACGGTTGTTGCCTTCTCACCAAGCTGCTTGCCTATTGTCCTGTAGCCCATCCCAACCTTGTGCAGGTCTACAAATTTATCCCTGATGTCCTTACACAGCTCTCTGGTCTTGGCCATTGTGGAGAGGTTGGAGTCTGTTTGATTGAGTGTGTGGACAGTTGTCTTTTATACAGGTAACGAGTTCAAACAGGTACAGTTAATACAGGTAATGAGTGGAGAACAGGAGGGCTTCTTAAAGAAAAGCTAACAGGTCTGTGAGAGCCGGAATTCTTACTGGTTGGTAGGTGATCAAATACTTATGTCATGCAATACAATGCAAATTAATTATAAAAAAATCATACAATGTGATTTTCTGGATTTTTGTTTTAGATTCCGTCTCTCACAGTTGAAGTGTACATATGATAACAATTACAGACCTCTACATGCTTTGTAAGTAGGAAAACCTGCAAAATCGGCAGTGTATCAAATACTTGTTCTCCCCACTATATAGCTAGATGATAATTACGAACTTAAACGTTTCTTTATGTAGTTATCTTGTGTCATCTGTATTACCATTAGCCTGGATGTCTGGCAGGCAGCAGATTGAGTGAATAGGCAGTAACATCACACGGCATAGTTGTGCTGAGGTGACTGTGAGGCACACACATCTCTCGTCTCCCGACTCCCACCCTCTCACTTAAAAAAAGAAAATCTGACACAGAGGATGGTGACCAGTGCTGACTGCGTGATAATATCAGCAAACCACAACTAATCACCTGTAATCATTGGGAAGACCCACAAGAGATACCTACACTGACAGACAACACCTTGACAGCAGCTCTCAGTGCTTCCTTCCACTGCTGCCCTTTAACTGCCCTCCTCTGGATGGATATCCTCTTAGCTGTCGGGTCTGTATTGTCCGGATGTTTATTTTGTAGTGTAGCTAGTACAAGGTTTAGTACCAGGTTTTCATATTGGCATGTTTTCCCAGGGTTGACAGAGTCCTTGAAGGCTATATAGTAGCCCATGTAGCCATGGATCATGACGAGTGATGGCTTAGAAAGCCAGCTAACTTGGGCAGCTTGCTAAATAACCATGGATCATGACGAGGGATAACCTATAGCTTCTGCACTAGCAAGTTACCTTTTGCTATTAGCCATGTAGGGTTATTATATATGCTAATGTTCTATGTTAAGGTTTTGTTAAATATGTTGCAAGATAATTTATACTGTATAATGTAAACACGAATCGTCTCTTGCTAGCTAGCTACTTTCGTTAAGTACATTTCTATGTAACTAAATAATACAAAACACAAACAGATTAACAGTCTCAATTGCTTTACTGACAATAATGCAATATTAAACTAAATCAGATGTTCAGATCTACAAATGTCTGACATAGAGTATAACCAGTGTTGGGGAAGCTAAACTGGAAAGATAGTTTAACAAGCTGCTAATTACTTCACACTGGAAGGAGTTAAGCTTCACTAAAGCTACCGTTAAGAAAACTCTAGTTTACTTAACTAAAGTTACTTTGAAAAAGTAGTTCACTACATCCAAACTACTTTCTGAAAAATTTTCATATCTAAATCTGAAATGTCAGAATACAAATTGCAAGAACAGATCCCTCAGTACTCAGATGTTAACAGAATGTGTAATTCATCCTGTTAAACACAAAAACTATTTTTAAAGTGATAATTAGGCAGGTCTGATGCCGAAAAAGAAAGGAAATTCTTGCCTTCACCCATATTTTATTTTTGCAAAAAAATGTAGTGTGTAGTTCACAGAAGTTAGTTGGCAAAAAAGTAATTAACTACTGAAAACACTACCAAGATTGGAATTTACTTCAATTACCACCAAGCTAGTGCAAAATGTAGTTACTGATTGAACTACATGTAGTTCACTACTCCCCAACACTGCATATAACATTAGTTACAGAGGGTGTCCCAGGAAAGTCCGGCATAGATGAGCCGCCGACGTTGCTGACATAAATTACTCAATTTACTCACTAAAAGATCAAAGGTAATGCAGTCTGCTGTCCCCACATGCGTCAAGATGGCCACCATTGTTCTTGTACCCAAGAAAGCAAAGGTAACTGATCTAAACGACTATCGCCCAGTAGCACTCACCTCTGTCATCATGAAGTGCTTTGAGAGACTAGTCAAGGATCATATCACCTCTACCTTACCTGCCACCCTAGACCCACTTCAATTTGCTTACCGCCCCAATAGATCCACAGACGATGCAATCGCCATCAATCTGCACACTGCCCTATCCCATCTGGACAAGAGGAATACCTATGTAAGAATGCTGTTCATTGACTATAGCTCAGCATTCAACACCATAGTACCCTCCAAGCTCATCATTAAGCTTGAGGCCCTGGGTCTGAACCCCGCCCTGTGCAACTGGGTCCTGGACTTCCTGACGGGCCGCCCCCAGGTGGTGAAGGTAGGAAACAACACCTCCACTTCGCTGATCCTAAACACTGGGGCCCCACAAGGGTGCGTGCTCAACCCACTCCTGTACTCCCTGTTCACCCATGACTGATTGATTCCTATTGGTGGCTAAAGTTAGCTGAACTTTATAGTAGCTGTTTAGAGAAAACTGAAACATGGATTACAATTTCTCCTGGCCCATAGACTACTTTCAGGGTGAGGAACCATTTAACATCAAGTTGTAAAATCCTGAACTTCTTTTTAACTGTTGTGAGTGTGTATGAGTTTGTATGCATGATTGCATGTGGTTGAAGAGGGAGGGGTGCAATGTCAGCCTGGTTACCATGATAGTTCTTTATATATATGTATGTTTTCACACTAGGGAAAATACCCAAGACACAGAAGACATCTTCCCTACTTGAAGAGGAGGAAGTCTCAAATACCCAGGACTGAGAGCACTGCCTCTGCTCCCCATTCACAGCCCAGAGGGAGGAAGGGAGGGATGAGTGCTGCAGGACGCAGCCTTGTCGGAGCCAAAAACTCAACCTTCTATTTTCGTACCTGGATAAGATATGATCTGTCTTCATGTTCATGTCTTTCCTGAGTTTGCTTTCATGTACATACATTATTTTCATTCTCTCAGACAGGCTACAGTGTAAAAGTCTTATTCAACTCAGCAGTAAGGGAGGCAATAATAGCCGACAATGCACAATTGTATTCAACCTGATAGAGGACAATTTCAACTATAAGCAATTTAAACTATAAGCAATAATTGTATCATAGATACAATGCAATTTACTTAATTTATTAATAAACACTAAGAAAGGAGGGTTCCTCAAGGGTTCTTTGGGAAGGGTGATGGTTCCATGTGGAACCATAATGACTCAAATAACCCTTTGAGCCCTTCAATGGTTCTAAGCAGTTCAGAAAAGGTTTATTTTCTATTTTAGTGATAATTAAAATGTAGTGGGGTTGGCTCATTCAAATATTTTTGGCTGTGGTTTGCTCACAGCTCGTTTTGTGCAACCGTGAGGTCCAAGTTTATCTACTGTTTTCTGTTATGCCGTTACATGTTAAATATGACTGTGGCCAGTAATGGTGTCTTGTAAAAAATGCACATATGGCCTTGTGTCAATTGAGAACTGATGTCTAAATCAGTGGTACTCAATTCTCTCCTCAGGGATCCCAGCTGTTCCAGAGCTAGCACATCTGATTCAACTTGTCAATTAACATAAGAATATCTATGGATTTGTTATAATATAATATAGCTAACCAGAAAAAAAGAACCCTGTATTGTTCTTCAAAAGTCCTTTGTAGAATATTTGAGATTGAGAAAGGTATTAAAAAAGGGTCCTATATAGAACCTTTTTTTTAATAGTTATTTTTAAAACCTTAGAAAAGACTTCCTTATAGAAAATAAAGGTTAAATAAAATAAAGGCTAAATAAAATTAAATATAGAGGTTAAATTTAGAACTGTATGAGCATAGTTCTTTATAGAACCTTCAAAAAAGGGTTCTATACACTGAGTGTATAAAACATTAGGAACACCTTCCTAATATTGAGTTGCACCCACTTTTGCCCTCAGAACAGCCTCACTTCGTCGGGCTTGGATTCTACAAGGTGTCGAAAGCATTCCACAGAGATGCTGGCCCATGTTGAATCCAATCCTTCCCACAGTTGTGTCAAGTTGGCTGGATGTCCTTTGGGTGGTGGACCATTCTTGATACCACCGGAAACTGTTCAGTGTGAAAAACCCAGCAGCATTGCAGTTCCTGACACACTCAAACCGGTGAGCCTGGTACCTACTACTATACCCCATTCAAAGGCACTTCAATGTTTTGTCTTGTCCATTCACCCTCTGAATGGCACACATACACAATGCATGTTTCAATTGTCTCAAGGCTTACAAAATCCTTATTTAACCTGTCTCCACCCCTTCATCTACACTGATTGAAGTGGATTTAACAAGTGACATCAGTAAGGGATCATAGCTTTCACCTGGTCAGTCTATGTCATGGAAAGGTCTTCCTAATGTTTTGTACACTTAGTGTATAGCACCAAAAAGGGATCCGCTATGGTTACGAGCCAAACAAACCCTATTTGGTAATGTATATAACCATTTGGTTGTTGTGTGTATCAACACTGATGATTCTCTCTATCACAGGACCTGTCTAAGCTATCTTTTTGTTTTAAATATACTGAATAAAAATATAAATGCAACATGCAACAATTTCAACGATTTTACTGAGTTACAGTTCTTATAAGGAAATCAGTCAATTGAAATAAATAAATTAGTCCCTAATCTATGGATTTCACATCACTGGGCAGGGGCGCAGCCATGGGTGGGCCTGGGAGTTTTTTTCCCCACAAAAGGGCTTTATTACAGACAGAATACTCCTCAGTTTCATCAGCTGTCTGGGTGGTTGGTCTCAGATGATCCTGCAGGTGAAGAAGCCGGATGTGGAGGTCCTGGGCTGGCATGGTTACACGTGGTCTGCGCTTGTCAGGCCGGTTGGACGTACTGCCAAATTCTCTAAAACGACGTTTGAGGCAGCTTATGGTAGAGATAATAACATAACAATCTCTGGCAACAGCTCTGGTGGACATTGCTGCACTCAGCCTGCCAATTGCATGCTCCCTAATTTTTTTTTTACATCAGTGGCATTGTGTTCTGTGACAAAATGCACATTTTAGAGTGGCCTTTTATTGTCCCCAGCACAAGGTGCACCTGTCTAATGATCATGCTATTTAATTATTTAATCAGCTTCTTGATATGCCACACCTGTCAGGTGGATGGATTATCTTGGCAAAGGAGATATACTCGCTAACAGGGATGTAAACAAATGTATGCACAAAACTGTTGTGCTTATGGACATTTTCTGGGATCTTTTGTTTCAGCTCATGAAACATGGGACCAACACTTTACATGTTGTGTTTATATTTATGTTCAGTATATATACTATAGCGGAATTGGTTTGCTGCAAAGGCTATATCACCTAATGTGTCTGTCCAAGCCAGAACTACCCATACCTTTAGCGAATGCTTTTAGCATGGCCCCTAATGGCCATCATAAGCAAATTGAATCAAACTGAGTGCTGTGCTCCTCTTTATTAGACTAGACTGAAGAGTTAGGTTTCAGCTGACACGTCCATGATGGGTCCATATTTCCAGAAGGAAACCTGCCAATCCTCCATCTGTCTTTGACTCTTCTTGTCTATTATGTTGTAGCCAACCTGTACTGTAGGCCTACTATTATGTTCAAGATACAAACATTTATTTTACCCATAGTCTTTGGCACTATTTGTTGTTTGGATATTTTGAGAAAATAAACATATTTGTCCTTGTACATGTTTATCCTTGTATGTTTCAGAGCACAGTGCTAGATGATTCATAATGAAATTTCATACTCCATTGTATGAGGGCGGGAGAGGGGGGGTGGCACACCTTTACAAATATAACAAAATAGTGGTGGAAAAAGAGCACAAAAAATACTGTTAACCTCGTTATATTCTGGCAGCATGATTTAATTATTAAAATAATGTATTCAATAATGTTTGTTGTAAGGAAGCACATATTTACTGTAACGAGAGTTTTGTAAACTGAGCAATGCATATTGTCGCCTCCTTACCACATCCTCTGTAGCTCAACTGGTAGAGCACGGCGCTTGTAACGCCAAGGTAGTGGGTTCGATCCCCGGGACCACCCATACACAAAAAAAATGTATGCACGCATGACTGTAAGTCGCTTTGGATAAAATCATCTGCTAAATGGCATATTATTATTATAAGAAAAGTTTCAAATCAAATCAGTACTTTTTGCACAGATCTGTTGTCTTTCGCTCCCCGAAAATGGTGCCCATACAGTATAACAATGTAGCCTATGCAGAACTGATTGTTGAAAATAAAACATTGTGCTGCAGTAGTATCTTTAATAAATAGCCATACATAAGACTGAAAATAATTTATTTACAAAAAATTATAGTACTGATAGTGAACATGAGAGACAAAGTTGCAAAGGGGTGGATTAAGGGTTCTGGGGCTCCTCTTCGTTTATCTCTGCACTCTCTCCTGTGAAGACATATCACACACCAGTCACGATAACGTCTCTCACACACGCCTGTCACCAAGGTAATGTGCCATTTGTCTCAGGGGAAGAAGGATGCACAATATCATTTGATTATTTTTTAATACTACAGTGGGGGAAAAAAGTATTTAGTCAGCCACCAATTGTGCAAGTTCTCCCACTTAAAAAGATGAGAGAGGCCTGTAATTTTCATCATAGGTACACGTCAACTATGACAGACAAAATGAGAAAAAAAATCCAGAAAATCACATTGTAGGATTATGAATTTATTTGCAAATTATGGTGGAAAATAAGTATTTGGTCAATAACAAGTTTCTCAATATTAAGGGGAAAAAGTATTTAGTCAGCCACCAATGTGCAAGTTCTCCCACTTAAAAAGATGAGAGAGGCCTGTAAATTTCATCATAGGTACACGTCAACTATGACAGACAAAATGAGAAAAAAAAATCCAGAAAATCACATTGTAGGATTTTTAATGAATTTATTTGCAAATTATGGTGGAAAATAAGTATTTGGTCAATAACAAAAGTTTCTCAATACTTTGTTATATACCCTTTGTTGGCAATGACACAGGTCAAACGTTTTCTGTAAGACTTCACAAGGTTTTCACACACTGTTGCTGGTATTTTGGCCAATTCCTCCATGCAGATCTCCTCTAGAGCAGTGATGTTTTGGGGCTGTCGCTGGGCAACACGGACTTTCAACTCCCTCCAAAGATTTTCTATGGGGTTGAGATCTGGAGACTGGCTAGGCCACTCCAGGACCTTGAAATGCTTCTTACGAAGCCACTCCTTCGTTGCCCGGGCGGTGTGTTTGGGATCATTGTCATGCTGAAAGACCCAGCCACGTTTCATCTTCAATGCCCTTGCTGATGGAAGGAGGTTTTCACAAAAAATCTCACGATACATGGCCCCATTCATTCTTTCCTTTACACGAATCAGTCGTCCTGGTCCCTTTGCAGAAAAACAGCCCCAAAGCATGATGTTTCCACCCCCATGCTTCACAGTAGGTATGGTGTTCTTTGGATGCAACTCAGCATTCTTTGTCCTCCAAACACGACGAGTTGAGTTTTTACCAAAAAGTTCTATTTTGGTTTCATATGACATTCTCCCAATCCTCTTCTGGATCATCCAAATGCACTCTAGCAAACTTCAGACGGGCCTGGACATGTACTGGCTTAAGCAGGGGGACACGTCTGGCACTGCAGGATTTGAGTCCCTGGCGGCGTAGTGTGTTACTGATGGTAGGCTTTGTTACTTTGGTCCCATCTCTCTGCATGTCATTCACTAGGTCCCCCCGTGTGGTTCTGGGATTTTTGCTCACCGTTCTTGTGATCATTTTGACCCCACGGGGTGAGATCTTGTGTGGAGCCCCAGATCGAGGGAGATTATCAGTGGTCTTGTATGTCTTCCATTTCCTAATAATTGCTCCCACAGTTGATTTCTTCAAACCATGCTGCTTACCTATTGCAGATTCAGTCTTCCCAGCCTGGTGCAGGTCTACAATTTTGTTTCTGGTGTCCTTTGACAGCTCTTTGTTCTTGGCCATAGTGGAGTTTGGAGTGTGACTGTTTGAGGTTGTGGACAGGTGTCTTTTATACTGATAACAAGTTCAAACAGGTGCCATTAATACAGGTAACGAGTGGAAGACAGAAGAGCCTCTTAAAGAAGAAGTTACAGGTCTGTGAGAGCCAGAAATCTTGCTTGTTTGTAGGTGACCAAATACTTATTTTCCACCATAATTTGCAAATAAATTCATTAAAAATCCTACAATGTGATTTTCTGGAATTTGTTTTCTCAATTTGTCTGTCATAGTTGACGTGTACCTATGATGAAAATTACAGGCCTCTCTCATCTTTTTAAGTGGGAGAACTTGCACAATTGGTGGCTGACTAAATACTTTTTTTCCCCACTGTAAGCAGGAATCAGGAGTATAGAGTTATGGGCAGATTTGCGAAATGGAGGGCGAGGCAGAGCTTTGTACGCGTCTCTGTGTGTGGAGTAAAGGTGGTCTAGAGTTGTTTTTCCTCTGGTTGCACATTTAACATGCTGGTAGAAATGAGGTAGAACGGATTTAAGTTTCCCTGCATTAAAGTCCCCCGGCCACTAGGAGCGCTGCCTCTGGATGAGCGTTTTCCTGTTTACTTATGGCCTTATACAGTTCATTGAGTGCAATCTTAGTGCCAGCATCGGTTTGTGGTAGTAAATAGACAGCTATGAAAAATATAGATAAACTCTCTTGGTAGATAGTGTGGTCTACAGCTTATTATGAGATTTTTAATGTCCGGTTGGTAGGATAACCGTAATATTAGGTAATCTAATTTATTTTCAAATGATTGAACATTGGCTAATAGGGTTGATGGAAGAGGCAGTTTACTCGCTCGCCGTTGGATCCTTACAAGGCACCCCGACCTACGTCCACGATATCTCCGTCTATTTCTCATGCGAATGACGGGGATTTGGGCCTTGTCGGGTGTCTGTAGGATATCCTTCGCGTCCGACTCGTTGAAGAAAAAATCTTCGTCCAATACGAGGTGAGTAATCGCTGTCCTGATATCCAGAACCTCTTTTTGTTTATAAGAGACGATGGCAGAAACATTATGTACAGAATGAATTACAAAATAACGCGAAAAAACACACATAATAGTACAATTGGTTAGAGGGCTGTAAAACGGCAGCCATCTTCTCCGGCGCCACAAATACAATTTTGACGAACTGACTTGTTGGAACGGTGCCACGTTGAAAGTAACTGAGCTCTTCAGTAAGGCCATTCTACTGCCAATGTTTGTCTATGGAGATTGGGTGGCTGGGTGCTCTTTATCATACACCTGTCAGCAACGGGTGTGGCTGAAATAGCCAAATCCACTAATTTGAAGGGGTGTCCACATACTTTTGTATATAATAGTGAAGATCCTGTACGTTACCTTACCCTTGTTATTTATGAGACATTTGTTGTTAAGGAAGTCTGGAGAATCTTTCTTTACAAACCAAATGACGTTATTTTATTTTTATTTTTTATTTCACCTTTATTTAACCAGGTAAGCCAGTTGACAACAAGTTCTCATTTACAACTGCGACCTGGCCAAGATAAAGCAAAGCAGTGCAATAAAAACAACACAGAGTTACATATGGGGTAAAACAAAACATAAAGTAAAAAATACCACAGAAAATATATATATACAGTGTGTGCAAATGTAGCAAGTTATGGAGGTAAGACAATAAATAGGCCATAGTGCAAAATAATTACAATTAGTATTAACACTGGAATGATAGATGTGCAAGAGATGATGTGCAAATAGAGATACTGGGGTGCAAATGAGCAAAATAAATAACAATATGGGGATGAGGTAGTTGAGTGGGCTAATTTCAGAAGGGCTGTGTACAGGTGCAGTGATCGGTAAGGTGCTCTGACAACTGATGCTTAAAGTTAGTGAGGGAGAGAAGAGTCTCCAGCTTCAGAGATTTTTGCAGTTCGTTCCAGTCATTGGCAGCAGAGAACTGGCGGCCAAAGGAGGTGTTGGCTTTGGGGATGACCAGTGAGATATACCTGCTGGAGCGCATACTACGGGTGGGTGTTGCTATGGTGACCAATGAGCTAAGATAAGGCGGAGATTTGCCTAGCAGTGATTTATAGATGGCCTGGAGCCAGTGGGTTTGGCGACGACTATGTAGTGAGGACCAGCCAACAAGAGCGTACAGGTCACAGTGGTGGGTAGTATATGGGGCTTTGGTGACAAAACGGATGGCACTGTGATAGACTACATCCAATTTGCTGAGTAGAGTGTTGGAGGCTATTTTGTAAATGACATCGCCGAAGTCAAGGATCGGTAGGATAGTCAGTTTTACGAGGGCATGTTTGGCAGCATGAGTGAAGGAGGCTTTGTTGTGAAATAGGAAGCAGATTCTAGATTTCACTTTGGATTGGAGATGCTTAATGTGAGTCTGGAAGGAGATTTTACAGTCTAACCAGACACCTAGGTATTTGTAGTTGTCCACATACTCTAGGTCAGACCCGTCGAGAGTAGTGATTCTAGTCGGGTGGGCGGGTGCCAGCAGCGTTCGATTGAAGAGCATGCATTTAGTTTTACTAGTGTTTAAGAGCAGTTGGAGGCTACGGAAGGAGTGTTGTATGGCATTGAAGCTCGTTTGGAGGTTTGTTAACACAGTGTCCAATGAAGGGCCAGATGTATACAAAATGGTGTCGTCTGCGTAGAGGTCGATCTGAGAGTCACCAGGAGCAAGAGCGACATCATTGATATACACAGAGAAAAGAGTCGGCCCAAGAATTGAACCCTGTGGCACCCCCATAGAGTCTGCCATAGGTCCAGACAACAGGCCCTCCAATTTGACACATTGAACTCTATCTGAGAAGTAGTTGGTGAACCAGGCGAGGCAGTCGTTTGAGAAACCAAGGCTATTTAGTCTGCCAATAAGAATGCGGTGGTTGACAGAGTCGAAAGCCTTGGCCAGGTCGATGAAGACGGCTGCACAGTACTGTCTATTATCGATCGCGGTTATAATATCGTTTAGGACCTTGAGCGTGGCTGAGGTGCACCCATGACCAGCTCGGGAATCAGATTGCATAGCGGAGAAGGTACGGTGGGATTCGAAATGGTCGGTGATTTGTTTGGTACTTTACTTTCAAAAACTTCGAAAAGCAGGGCAGGATGGATATAGGTCTGTAACAGTTTGGATCTAGAGTGTCACCCCCTTCGAAGAGGGGGATGACCGCGGCAGCTTTCCAATCTCTGGGGATCTCAGACGTTACGAAAGAGGTTGAACAGGCTAGTAATAGGGGTTGCGACAATTTTGGCAGCTAGTTTTAGAAAGAAAGGGTCCAGATTGTCTAGCCCAGATGATTTATAGATTTATAGGGGTCCAGATTTTGCAGCTCTTTCAGAACATCATTTGTCTGAATTTGTGTGAAGGAGAAGCGAAGCAAAATGCTTGTTCAAATTCTCGATTATTGTAGATTTATCGGTGGTGATAGTGTTTCCTAGCCTCAGCGCAGTGGGCAGCTGGGAGGAGGTACTCTTATTCTCCATGGACTTTACAGTGTCCCAAAACTTTTTGGAGTTAGTGCTACAGGATGCACATTTCTGTTTGAAAAAGCTAGCCTTTGCTTTCCTAACTGATTGTGTATATTGGTTCTTAACTTCCCTGAAAAGTTGCATATTGCCGGGGCTATTCGATGCTAATGCTGTACGCCACAGGATGTTTTTGTGCTGGTCAAGGGCAGTCAAGTTTGAATGGGGCATGCTTATTTAAGATTGAGAGGAAAGCACTTTTAAAGAACAACCAGGCATCCTCTACTGACGGAATGAGATCGATATCCATCCAGGATACCTGGGCCAGGTCAATTAGGAAGGCCTGCTCGCTAAAGTGTTTTAGGGAGCGTTTGACAGTGATGAGGGGTGGTCGTTTGACCGCGGACCCATTATGGACACAGGCAATAAGGCAGTGATCGCTGAGATCCTGGTTGAAGACAACGGAGGTGTATTTAGAGGGTAAGTTAGTCAGGATGATATCAATAATGTGGTCCTCTGTAGCTCAGCTGGTAGAGCACGGCGCTTGTAACGCCAAGGTAGTGGTTTCGATCCCCGGGACCACCCATATACAAAAATGTATGCACGCATGACTGTAAGTCGCTTTGGATAAAAGCGTCAGCTAAATGGCATATTATTTATTATTATTATAATAAGGGTGCCCATGTTTACAGATTTAGGGTTGTACCTGGTAGGTTCCTTGATAATTTGTGTGAGATTGAGGGCATCTAGTTTGGATTGTAGGATTGCCGGGATGTTAAGCATATCCCAGTTTAGGTCACCAAGCAGTACGGACTCTGAGGATAGATGGGGGTCAATCAATTCACATATGGTGTCCAGGGCACAGCTGGGGGCTGAGGAGGGTCTGTAGCAAGCGGCAACAGTGAGAGACTTATTTCTCCAAAGGTGGATTTTTAGAAGTAGGAGCTCAAACTGTTTGGGCACAGACCTGGATAGTATGATAGAGCTCTGCAGGCTATCTCTACAGTAGATTGCAACTCCACCCCCTTTGGCAGTTCTATCTAGACAGAAAATGTTGTAGTTGGGGATGGACATTTCTGAATTTTTGGTGGCCTTCCTAAGCCAGGATTCAGACACAGAACATCAGGGTTGGCGGAGTGTGCTAACGCAGTGAATAACTCAAACTTAGGAAGGAGGCTTCTGATGTTAATGTGCAGAAAACCAAGGCTTTTACGGTTACAGAAGTCAACAAATGATAACTCCTGGGGAGTAGGAGTGATACTGGGGGCTGCAGGGCCTGGGTTAGCCTCTACATCACCAGAGGAACAGAGGAGGACTAGAATAAGGATACGGCTAAAGGCTTTAAGAATTGGTCTTCTAGTGCATTGGGTACAGATAATAAAGGGGGCAGATTTCCGGGCATTGTAGAATCGATTCATGGCATTATGTACAGACAAGGATATGGAAGGATATGAGTACAGTGGAGGTACACCTAAGCGTTGGGTAACAATGAAAGAGATAGCATCACTGGAGACACCGATTGAGCCGGTCTCGGCGTATATGGGGGGTGGAACAAAGGAGATATTTGAGGCAGTTTGAGAATGACTTGGGGTTCTATATTGAAATTGTATAATAAGAACTAACTGGAACAGCAATAGGCAAGGCATATTGACATGGGAGAGAGGCATAAAGCAATCACAGGTGTTATTAGAGAGAGCTAAGACAACAACTGGTAATGGCGATGAAAATTTGGGCTGAGGCTAAACAGATAAACAGGACAGGGTACCGTGTAAAGGAACAGTCCAGCAGGCATCAGCTGTGCAGCTGAGTGATCATAAGGTCCAGTGAACAGCAATATGTGAGTCCGAGAGCAGTTCGAATTGGTGCTAAAGTACAGCGAGCAGGAAGCACGGCTGTTTGCGTGTGCTAGCGGGCCGGGGCTAGCAGATGGATCTTCGTGGTCGTCACAACGGGAAGCCTGTTGAAACCACAGACGATTACGTTGGCAGACCAGTCGTGAAGGATCGGCGGGGCTCCGTGTCGACTCTAGGAGGTCCCGTCCGGTTGACAGAGAGGTAGATAGCCGGGAGATGTGCCTAACTCGAGGCTAGCTCAAGGCTGATTAGCCAACAACAACATCCATTTGGTTGCAGCTAGCTAGTTGCGATGATCAGGTGTTAAAGGTCCAGTGATTTAGTGATTCCGGTAGGAAATCCGATATGTTCTGGGTCGATAACGCGCTGTGCAGACAGTGCAGACTGGCCGATAATAGTCCAGGCTAGAACTGGCTGGTAGATTGTGCAGGCCACGGACAATGGTGAAAAACCGCTAACGGTGGCTAATAGCAAGTAGCTAGTTAGCTGGCTACTCCCGTCCGGTAGACAAAGAGGTAGATAGCCGGGATATGGGCCTGGCTCAAGGCTAACTGGTGCTTGCTTCGGGGGCAGTGGTGATTAGCCTACAGCAACATCCATTTGGTTGTGGCTAGCTAGTTGCGATCCGGTGTTAGGGTCCAGTGATTCAGTTATTCCGGCAGAAAATCCGATGTTCTGGGTGAAAACCGCTAACGGTGGCTAATAGCAAGTAGCTAGTTAGCTGGCTAGCTAGTTTCAACTGGAGATTCTAGATAAAGGTGAGTAAATAATAGAATCCGTTCCACATTGAGTGAGGCGGGTTGCAGGAAAGTATATTTAGTAGAAGGATGAAAAGTGTGATAGGGAAATATGTACGAAAAATACAAAAAAATACAAAAAAACTGGCTATTTACACGGACACACAACAAAGAACACGACCGCACTGCTACGCCATCTTGTAGAATGTGTGTATGGGTTCTTCGTGCCAGGTACTATAAGTACAGACAATGATACAGTAGATTTGCCAATGACGAGTCTCTTCCTGTGGAGACTCATATATGATGTGAAAGATGATAATCAACTAAAGCTCACCATGTTTTAGTTACTACAAAATAATAAAGGCATACACACAACCACGTACTGTACTCCTTTGCAAGATTCTATCCGTTTTTTTTTAACAATAATCCAAACAAACCTTGATCCATTCACCTCACATTCTTTATGTATTTTAATGGGGCCATCATGGTACATTAAAATCAAGATGTTTATGAATCTGTGATTTATTTTTACATTAAAAAAATTATAAAAGTAAGCATAGGAGGTTTCAAAAGCAATGTTGAATACAGAGTGTGAATGGTGCTTGTGTATGCATGCATACTGTATTTGTGTGGCGGGAGAGTCTCTGCATGTGTGCTCTCCTTCATTGTCTATTTACAGACACTTTAATTAGATTGCAGATCAATCTGTCTTGTGAGTTCATGCAAGATCATAGGGTTTCTCTTCTTGTTGTGGAGAGATGAGGCAGAGGTGAAATCCTCTCATGGCTAGACCACAACATGAATCCTCCCAACTAACCTCTCAAAGGAGAGTCCAGGGTCGTGTTCATTAGGAACCAAGAAAACGGACTGGAACAGGGAGGGACTACTCATTTTTCTTTTCCATTGCAAAGTATTTCAAAACGTTTTTTGCTGTGTGCTCCAATGAACACAACCCAGGATATAGCATCCAAGAACTTTAAAAATATGTATAAATAATGGTTGTTTGACACAGGTTATCTTGTATCAGGCTACAGTGTAACACCATTATCTACAAGCCAGTTAGGAAGTATCCTGAAGATTAAATGTCAGGGAGAGTCTGAAATGCACAAGGTCCTCTACTCCGACAATTAATCCACAGATAAAAGAGTAAACCAATTTAGTTTCTAGTTCTCTCCTCCTTCAGGCTTCTTCTTCTTTGGACTTTATATGGTTGTTGGTAACCATCTTTAAGGTGCATTACCACCACCAACTGGACTGGAGTGTGAACCTCCGTTCATCTTTCGATCACCCACATGGGTATATGCTCCTAAAAACCAATGAGGAGATGGGACAGGCGGGAATTGCAGTGCATCGAGCGTCACCTGGCTACGCAGACGCTCGTTGACGCACGTGAGCAGCGTGGTTGCAATGATTGAATAACATGTATGTGTACATTTATTTTGCAACGCTCGGGTACGCAACGCAGGCGGTCTGGTCAGCCTGTTAAGGTTAAATGTCAGGGAGAGTCTGGGAAGATTCAAATGATGACAATATTTGAACAATGTTTAAGCCATGCCAAACAAACCTGAACAAAATGTCAGAAACCTGAACGATAGAGATCCCTTATTTTTCTAGATTTGGCCATTTCCACTGTATTGTACCATAATTTACCAGATTTAGTCTTCGTCATGACCATGTCTGGATGTTGGATGTGATGAAAAAGGAAATCTAATTCTGTCTGATAGCCACATTATCTAAGTCCGATGACAGCATATTAAAGTTTCTAAATGAGTCTACCATCTCCATTGCAAGACCATTTGATGGGTCAGTTGATGGTCATGTTAGCAAAATTATTTCTGATTAAACTATTTCCTTTAGCCTTGCAGTAAACTGGTCTGTTTGTGATAGGATTCCATATCACATACAATATGGATTTTTGAAAAGCCACTTCATTGTGGAACAATCCGCTGTTGAATTGTGTTGTGATGCTCTAGAACATAAGAATTCTAAAGTGGTGCCGGAGTCTGGCATAGTGGTTCGCCACTGCAACACCGGACCACAAATGTCTGGCAATGTGGTGAATACGAATCCCGTCTCAGCCCTTCTCATTTGTCTATCCCTCTACATGTATCTCACTCTCATTTCTGACTGTGCTATAAAAAATAAAAAAATAAAAGAAGAAGCTTATTCCTCTCAAATTTGGTGCATAAATTTGTTTACATCCCGTTAGTGAGCATTTCTCCCTTGCCAAGATAATCCATCCACCTGACAGGTATGGCATATCAAGAAGCTGATTAAACAGCATGATCATTACACAGGTGCACCTTGTGCTGGGAACAATAAAATGCCACTAAAATGTGCAGTTTTGTCACACAACACAATGCCACAGATGATTTTGAGGGAGCGTGAAATTGGCATGCTGACTGCAGGAATGTCCACCAGAGCTGTTACCACAGAATTTTATGTTAACTTCTCTACCATAAGCCGCCTCCAACGTCATTTTAGAGAATTTGGCAGTATGTCCAACCGGCCTCAACCGCAGAACCCGTTTCACCACGCAAGCCTAGGACCTCCACATCAGGCTTCTTCACTTGCGGTATCGTCTGAGACCAGCCACCTGGACAGCGGATGAAACAGTGGGTTTGCACAAACAAATAATTTCTGCACAAACTGTCAGAAACCATCTCAGGGAAGCTCATATGCGTGCTTGTCGTCCTCACCAGGGTCTTGACCTGACTGCAGTTCGGCGTCGTAACTGACTTCAGTGGGCAAATGCTCACCTTCGATGGCCACTGGCACGCTGGAGAAGTGTGCTCTTCACGGCTGAATCCCAGTTTCAACTGTACCGGGCAGATGGCAGACAGAGTGTATGGCATCGTGTGGGTGAGCGTTTTGCTCATGTCAACGTTGTGAACAGAGTGCCCCATGGTGGCGGTGGGGTTATGGTATGGGCAGGCAGGCATAAGCTACGGACAATGAACACAATTGCATTTTATAGATGGTAATTTGAATGCACAGAGATACTGTGATGAGATCCTGAGGCCTATTGTTGTGCGATTCATCTGCCGCCATCACCTCAAGTTTCTGCATGATAATGCACTACCTCATGTCGCAAGGATCTGTACACAATTCCTGGAAGCTGGCAATGTTCCAGTTCCTCCATGGCCTGCATACTCACCAGACATGTCACCCATTGAGCATGTTTGGGATGCTCTGGATCAACGTGTACGACAACGTGTTCCAGTTCCCGGCAATAACCAGCAACTTCGCACAGCCATTGAAGAGGAGTGGAACAACATCCCACAGGCCACAATCAACAGCCTGATCAACTCTATGCGAAGGAGATGTGACACGCTGCATACTGACTGGTTTTCTGATCTACACCCCTACTTTTTTTGTTAATGTATCTGTGACCACCAGATGCAGATCTGTATTCCCAGTCATGTGAAATCCATAGATTAGGGCCTAATTAATTTATTTCAATTGACTCAGTAAAATCTTTGAAATTCTTGCATGTAATATTTTGTTCAGTTTATATTTCTGTGTCTTCGCCCAAGACATTAGTGACGATTGCCCAGTTGTTTGTGTTCGAGATGTGAGAATACAATAATCTAAGCCTCATTCCTTTCTGACTCCCACCACATACGTCATCACGCAACAGAACCGTGTACTGCCTACACTCGGTTTGTTGTTTTTATGAAATCGTTTTTAAATCATAGCTAAAGTTTGCATTGCTACTGATTCCGCGACGCGGTCAGCCTTTACGGCTGGGACCGCAAGTTTGTGTCCCAGATTCCTGGTTACCAACAACGACAAGACGACCTACAGAGAGGAGCAAGCTGAAAGTTGGATGTCTCTCATGGCTTCGCTCACCCCTGGATGTACCACCTGCCAGTACCTGAGCCAGAGAGTCGCTGAGCTGGAGGGGAGAGTATCTGTCTTGCGCCAGATCAAGGAGGACGAGGAACTCCTGGACTCCATGGTTGCACAAACCACCTCCAAAATCGACGACGTCACCTGCCCCTGGCTTGGCACCTCCACTTCTGGGGAGCCTGTAACGGAGAAACTCCATTCGGTTCCCTTAAATGAGCCATGGCCCAGGCTAGGAGCTAAACCGAAGGGCCCGGTCTGTTCCACCCCTTCTGCTCCGCCTCAGGATGCCTGGATTGCTGTCTGGGGAGTAAAGCACTCCAGGAAACGGAATCCATTAAATGTTTCGGAAGTGCTACAGTTGGGGAGGAGATTCAAGGTCCTGGAAGACCTGGAAGTGCATTCCAATCATACTGTACAGGGTCCCTCCGCTACATCTCTACTGCTGCCATCTCACTCTCAGGTGGAAGTGCCCAAGCACACTCATCTGCGCTCCTTGCCTACCGCTAGGTCATCAGTCTCAGCTGCTAGCCCCCCTCAACCTGCTAGGAGGCAGATCACCTGGGAGAGGCCCCGTCATTTACCCAATAAACCCATCTGTAGTCCTTCCGTTCTCGTGGTGGGTTTATCCATGGTCCGAAACGTTTCAATCCGGAAAGCTGAGACTTTCTGCTACCCTGGCGCTAGGATCCCTGACCTAAATTCCATGCTACCACTACTTATTAGCAAGCACTCCGCCGCTTCAACTGTCATTGTCCATGTTGGGTCAAATGACATTAAACTCCAGCAGTCAGAGAAATTGAGAGACGATTTTAAAACATTGATAAATACGCTGCTGGAATTTGGGAAGCAGTGTGTTGTTTCCGGTCCTTTTCCATCCCCACGCTACACGGATATGGTTTTTAGTCGTATACGCCAATTACACACCTGGCTTAAGGGATACTGCTGCACGATGGGAATTCCTTTTGTGGATAACTTTGCAGCTTTTACAGACCGACCAGGTCTATTTCTTCGGGACAATTTACATCTTAACAGGTATGGCTCCAGCATCCTCTCCACCAACATGTCTCTTACTCTTGCCTCATGTAGAGCCTTTGATACCTGACGTTGTGTCTTTTCGGGGGTTGACTTTTGGTATTGTACGCTCCCCTATCAGACTATGTTCAATGCTCCTCTCCCAGTTTCATTAATTACTCCCTCAATTGCAAATATGGAACAAACTTCAGCTAACAACCTTTCTGCAATTCCTAGATTATTGTCCAATCACCGTATTGCGAATACTACTTACATGCAGAGAGGTATTGTGAGTAGTAATCTTGTCCCCATAAAATTGAGCTCTGTCAATAGCCCGAAAATGGTTTATTGCTCATTCAGTGCAGCTTCAGGTGCTTCCTTGGATACTCCATCTGATATTAATTCCCGTAGCAACGGCATTGGAATAATTCATTTGAATGCTAGAAGCCTGATCTAAAAGTTGGAATTTATTGAAATTTTGGTCTCACAATCAAATGTTGACATACTGATTGTATCTGAATCGTGGCTGTGTGATTCTGTACCTGATTCAGATGTTCAGTTGATTGGGTACAATATTTATAGAGCTGATAGAGTTGGTAGAGGTGGTGGTATCACGATTTATGTAAAATGCTTCTTGAATGTTTCTGTGTCCATATCAACCTCTGTCCCAAAGCAATATGAATGTCTAGTTTTAAATGTGGTACTTGGTAATAATGCTCATTTAACTCTAGTAGGGGTATATCGCCCCCCCTCAGCTCCTCCTTGTACTCTATGCAAATTATCTGATATACTGTCTAACTATGCAAATTCTGAATTACTGATTTTGGGAGATTTTAACCTGGATTGGCTTTCACCAGTATCCGATAAATTAAAATATATTTGTCCTGAGCTAAATCTAACTCAGCTGATAACTAAACCAACCCGTCCCAACTTTAAGAATCCAGTAAAATCTACTCTACTAGACATTATTCTAACAAATACCCCCCATAATAATAATAATAATATGCCATTTAGCAGACGCTTTTATCCAAAGCGACTTACAGTCATGCGTGCATACATTTTTGTGTATGGGTGGTCCCGGGGATCGAACCCACTACCTGGGCGTTACAAGCGCCGTGCTCTACCAGCTGAGCTACAGAGGACCACATAAATACACAGTCAGTGTTTTTTTTTCAAATGATATCAGTGACCACTGCTCTATTGCTTGTATTAGAGATACCAGTCTGAAACACTCTGATCCCTGTATAATCTCTAAGAGAAATTATAAACATTTCTCACAGCAAGCTTTTATCCTTGACTTATATCACTCTGAGCTTTTATCCACTTGCTGCTTTCTGGACCCGGTTTTAGCCCTTGCTTTTTTCTCTTCTATTGTTACCTCTATGTCTGATAAACATGCCCCGCTTAAGAAGCACAGAGTAAGAAACCGAACCAGTTCTTGGTTCTCTCCTGAATTGTCAGGTCTTTTTCTGCAAAAGAATCGGGCCTGGGCCTTGGCGAGGAAAACAGGTACTCCAGCTGATTGGCTGTTTTTTAGGCAATTGAGAAATAAATGTACTGCAGCTGTCAAAAAGGCAAAATCAAATTACTTCCTTAATGCTATGACAGATTCTGCAGGAGATCCTGCAAAATTCTGGAAAACCGTTAATTCACTGAAACAGGGGAATTCTGCTGTTTCTCTTCCTAAGCAAATTATCTCAGACTCCTGTATTCTAAGTGAAAAAAATGATATTTGTGATGCTTTTAATAAGCATTTCATCCCTGCTGGTTTTTTATTTGAAAAGAAAAGTGGCCATTGTGGTACTGGCCAGTTAGTTGATTTTTCGTCTTGCTTTTCAACTGTTACTCTGAAAAATAGTAACCCTGTTTTTAGTTTCCAGAAAATAACTGAAGCAGAGGTTCTAGCTGCCCTGTGTGCCATTGATACTAAGAAATCCTTAGGCGCTGACAATTTAGACCCGTACTTACTTAAGTGTGCTGCACCTATCATTGCTGGTTCAGTGACACATGTTTTATCTAACATTAAGCACAGGAAATATCCCTAAGGCGTGGAAAGCAGCTTTTGTTCTGCCATTACATAAGGGAGGTGACGGTAGTGATTTGGATAACTATCGACCCATCTCTAGGCTCCCTTGTCTGGCAAAGATCCTAGAATCTATAGTCAACAAACAGTTACAATCTTTTCTTTCTGTTAACAGTATTTTTAGCCCCAATCAATCTGGTTTTAGATCTAAACACAGTACCACATCGGCCACTATGCTTGTTGTAAATGATATTGCAAATGCCTTAGATGATAGAAAGCACTGTGCTGCGTTGTTTGTAGATTTGTCAAAAGCTTTTGACACTGTAGACCATGCTATCCTTTTGAGTAAGCTGTCATCTATAGGACTGGGCACTGATGCCTGTCGATGGTTTTATGACTATTTTAAAGATAGAACTCAGGCCGTCATGGTCGACGGGGTCAAGTCTGACCCCTTACAGTTACTTAAAGGGGTCCCTCAGGGTTCAATAATTGGCAGACTATTGTTCTCACTTTATATAAACAACATTGGTGATGATGTCAGATATTGTAAATTCCATTTATTTGCAGATGACACAGTGATGTACTCTATTCCTCCAACAGCGGACCAAGCTTTAATGCAGTTGGAGTCTGATTTTAGGATACTACAGGGGTCTCTTTCACAGCTTAAACTTGTTTTAAATGCTAAGAAAAAAATGTCATGTTTTTTCAAGGTCTAAACTCTCAATTAGAAACACTTTTGTAATCACTAGCTTGGATGGTACTCAAATCAAACAGGTCTCTGCATATAAATACTTAGGGGTATGGTTAGATGATAGGCTTTCTTTTAAAAAACATGTTACGGAATTGGGAAAAAAGCTCAAATTCAAGATAGGGTTCCTTTGCAGAAACAGGGCTTGTCTGTCCTCCGTAAATAGAAAACAAATTGTGCAGGCTACTTTTATGTCCATTTTAGATTATGGTGATATTATCTATATGCATGCATTGGCAAACACATTAAAACCACTGGATGCTATTTACCATTGTGCACTCAGGTTTATCACGGGTGATAGTTACAAAACTCATCACTGTATCCTATATCAACATGTGGGTTGGGCCTCTCTATCTGTGAGGCGAGAGCAACATGCGCTCTTGTTTATTTATAAAGCACTTCTTTTAAAACTACCTCCATATATATCATCATTAATTTCCACTAGATATACTAATTTTAAAACCAGATCACAGATGTGGATTACATTAGAGACTTCTGTGGTCTCCACAGAGTTGGGTAGGACTGCCTTCAGTTCCTTTGCACCTTATTTATGGAACAAACTGCAGATCCAACTTAAGTTAGACACTCTGGTGTCCCTTGCCCATTTTAAAAATGTTATGGAGGATCAATATGATGTTGTCTGTGATTGTTTTTGTTGAATTGTGTTTTTTGTTTTGTATGTTTGAAATGTTCTTGTCTGTATGTCTAAAACTGTACATGTCAACATGTTTACACAGGGCACAGCCGTAAAAGAGATCCAGGTCTCAGTCTGTTTTTCCCTGTTAAAATAAAGATTTATAAAATAAAGATTTATATGTCATCACTAAGAGGAACTTAAAAAACTTAAGTGAACATGCTTTTTTACATTATCTTTATTTTAGTGACCTTGATTGTATTTTAGCTATCCCTGAACCTGATTTAGCTTTGAACCTTTTTGGAGATGTCTTCAATACTATTGTGTATAATCATGCTCCGTTCAAACATTTTTAAGTCTGGATGCTTTGCTAGCAATAGACAACAAGAACAATTGGATATTGGTCTGCTTAAGTGTGCAGCATCCATCATTGTTGGCTCAATAACCCACATTTTTTATTTAACATTGTTATCAGGAAATATTCAGAAAGTATGGATATCAGCTCTTGTGCTGCCACTCCATAAGGACGGGGATAGTAGTGATTTTAATAATTAGCACCCCATTTCAAGGCTTCCTTGTCTAGCTAATATTCTTGAATCCTTGGTAAATGTACAACTGCTCTTTTTTATCTGAGAAATGTATTATGAATGTACACCAATCAGGGTTTAGGCCTGGGCATAGCACCACTACGGCAACCACTTTAGTTGTTAATGATCTTGTCAATGCATTAGACACTAAAATTAAATGTGCTGCTTTGTTTGTGGACCTGTCAAAAGCTTTTGATACTGTTGATCATGCTATTTTATTTAATAAGTTGTCCTCAATAGGCTTGAGCTCTGACGCCTGTTCACGGTTATCTTAATGACAGAACTCAGGCCATCGTGACTGATAGGATTAAGTCTGAATTTCTTGAAGTACATATAGGTGTACCACAAGGGTCGATTTTGGGACCTGTTCTCCTCACTATTTATATAAACACCATTGGTCAATCTGTTAAAAATGGTAAACTTCATTTATATGTGGATGATACTATTATTTATGCTATTGCCTTGACAGTTGATCTGGCTGTGTCAAAACTACAGTCAGATTGTATAGCTATGCAGGAATCCCTTACTGATTTAAAACTTGTGCTTAATACGAAGAAGAAGAAAAAACGAAATACATCTAAATTCATTTTAACCTCTCGTAAGAATATTTCAGATGAACTACATGTTCACTCATTAGATGGTTCTCCAATCGAACATGTTCCCGCATATAAATACTTAGGCATTTGGATTTATATGGATTTGATGTTTAGAAAACATATAGATGAGCTGGTTAAGAAGCTAAGATTTAAAGTTGTATTTTTCTACAGAAGAAGATCGTGCCTTTCTCTAAGCAGTAGGAAGCAGATTACTCAGTCAATATTTGTATCTGTTCTTGAATATGGTGATAATATTTATCAAAGTACAGCTGCTACTACTCTTAAACCTTTGGATGCCATCTACCATAGTGCCCTTTGTATTGTTACAGGTGACAGTTTTGATACTCATCACTGCATCCTGTATCAAAAGGTTGGCTAGACTTCGCTAAAGACCCATAGATCTCTACATTACTCCCTTTTTGTTTATAAGGCCCTACTTCATAAACTTTCGTCTTATCTAACTTTGCTGTTGAAGTACAGACACCGGAGTTGCATAAAACCGTTCACAGTATTGGTTACCTCGAGGTTCCTATGGTCTCCATCGAGCTAGGTAAATCTGCTTTTAGTTTTAATGCACCGTATTGCTGGAACAAAATTCAAAATACATGTCATCTTGATATTCTAGTGCCGTTCGGGCAATTTAAAGTACTGATTGGGGACTTATTTGTGGAGGAATGTAACTGTTTTTCTGGGTGATTTGTGATGTTTTATGTGTGCTTCCCATGACTGTGTTTTTGTATTTTTTTTTATATATACTGAACAAAAATATAAACGCAACATGTAAAGTGTTGGTCCCATGTTTCATGAGCTGAAAAAAAAGATCCCAGAAATGTTCCATATGCACGAAAAGCTTCTTTCTCTAAAATGTTGTGCACAAATTTGTTTACATCCCTGTTAGTGAGCATTTCTCCTTTGCCAAGATACTCCATCCACCTGACAGGTGTGGCATATCAAGTGGCTGATTAAACAGCATGATCATTACACAGGTGCACCTTGTGCTGGGGCAATAAAAGGCCACTCTAAAATGTGCAGTTTTGTACCACAACACAATGCCACAGATGTCTCTAGTTGAGGGAGTGTGCATTTGGCATGCTGACTACAGGAATGTCCACCAGAGCTGTTGCCAGAGAATTGAATGCTAATTTCTCTACCCTAAGCTGCCTCCAACGTCATTTTAGAGAATTTGGAAGTACATCCAACTGACCTCACAACCGCAGACCATGAGTATGGCATCGTGTGGGCGAGCGGTTTGCTGATGTCAACGTTGTGAACAGAGTGCCCCATGGTGGCGGTGGAGTTATGGTATGGGCAGGCATAAGCTACGGACAACAAACCCAATTGCAATTTATCGATGGTAATTTGAATGCACAAAAATACGGTGACGAGATCCTGAGGCCCATTGTGAGGCCCATTTTGTTTAAGGTATCTGTGACCAACAGATGCATATCTGTATTCTCAGTCATATGAAATCCATACATTAGGGTCTAATGAATTTCAATTGACTGATTTCCTCATTAACTGTAACTCCGTGACATTTTTGAAATTGTTGCACGTTGCGTATTACACAGGGCACATTTGAAAAAGAGACCTAGGTCTCAATATGTCTTCCTTGTTAAAATAAAGGTTAAATAAAAAAATAAGGAGAAGAACACCTTCAGTAGCTGAATTGATAATTTCCATGCAAGGCAGCACTTAGATACAGTTAACTATGAGAGGTTGCTTTCTTCATGGCCTCGTTGAATAAAATAAATACTACTGTATACTGATAGTTGACAGCATATGGAATGCAACCAATATTTTATATTAGGAGAGAATACATTTCTCAACATGATTTTTATTTGAATCAGGTCAGTATACGTACATTTTATCATCATCAATGCCAATACTTCCCATTAATTTTGATGTCAAACATACAGTTGAAGTCGGAACATTACATACACTTAGGTTGGAGTCATTAAAACTCGTTTTTCAACCACTCCACACATTTCTTGTTAACAAACTATAGTTCTTTGTGCATGACAAGTCATTTTTCCAACAATTGTTTACAGACAGATTATTTCACTTATAATTCACTGTATCACAATTCCAGTTGGTCAGAACTTTACATACACTAAGTTGACTGTGCCTTTCAACAGCTTGGAAAATTCCAGAAAATTATGTTTGGAGGAAAAAGGGGAATGCTTGCAAGCCGAAGAACACCATCCCAAACGTGAAGCACGGGGGTGGCAGCATCACGCTGTAAGGGTGCTTTGCTGCAAGAGGGACTGGTGCACTTCACAAAATAGCTAGCATCATGAGGGAGGAAAATTATGTGGATATATTGAAGCTCAAGACATCAGTCAGGAAGTTAAAGCTTGGTCGCAAATGTCTCTTCCAAATGGACAATGACCCCAAGCATAGTTCCAAAGTTGTGGTAAAATGGTTTAAGGACAACAAAGTCAAGGTATTGGAGTGGCCATCACAAAGCCCTGACCTCAATCCTATAGGACATTTGTGGGCAGAACTGAAAAAGCGTATGCGAGCAAGCTCTGTCAGGAGGAATGGGCCAAAATTCACTCAACTTATTGTGGGAAGCTTGTGGAAGGCTACCCGAAACGTTTGACCCAAGTTAAACAATTTAAAGGCAATGCTACCAAATACTAATTGAGTGTATATAAACTTCTGACTCACTGGGAATGTGATGAAAGAAATAAAAGCTTAAATAAATAATTCTCTCTACTATTATTCTGACATTTCACATTCTTAAAATAAAGTGGTGATCCTAACTGACCTAAAACAGGGAATTTTTACTAGGATTAAATGTCAGGAATTGTGAAAAACAGAGTTTAAATGTATTTGGCTAAGGTGTATGTAAACTTCCGACTTCAACTGTAGCTGACAGTCAGACTGACAAGTTGGCTATTGTCCCCGTATAAAATCTTATGCTGGTGACGAATCCAATTTCCCCTCTGGGGATCAATAAAGTTTAGGAAGTGTATATTCGACCGGCAGAAAGAAGAAGAAAAAAAAGATTCGCCATAGGGGTCGAAATTAATTAAGGTTAGGTTTAGGAACGAGGGTGAGGTTAAGGTTAGGTATAGTTTCAGTGAGGTTAAGGTAAGGGTTAGGAAAAGGCATAAAAGTTCACATTGGTTTAGCGTACCTCGGACATTCATTTTCTGCTGGTCGAATATACTGCCTAAGTATATTGTTACAATTATATTGAATACAATTCAAAATATCAGGGCAAAAACAAATACCACAGGAAGAAAAAAAAAAAAATGCACTCACTAACTGTAAGCCGATCTGGATAAGAGCGTCTGCTAAATGACTAAAATGTAAATGTAAGTGTTTAGGGGAAATTTGCATACATTATATCGAAGGAGAATGCTTATCAATACACTGAATTAATCTGTCAATGTTGCCCATCAGAGGGGTATACTACAAAGCAGTTTAATGTGTTAGCCAACTAACTTTGATAAAGACCCAGAATGCTAAACTTAGATATTTTTGGGGGTGTTGAGTCAACTAGATCATTCCTATTTCAACCTTATCTTTCTAAAAAAAAAAAAAGTTATGTAAGAATATTTAGGCAAGTTAGCTGGCTAACATATTGAATCTGCTTTGTAGTATGCCCCTCTGTTCTGTTGGCTTCATATCAAACATATTTGCCCATTTGATTTAAATGTATTTTATTATTAGAGTGTCTTGCATGTTCAAGATGCTCAGCCCACATAAGACACTGCATTTATATTTCTTGATTTGCATTTACATTGTGTTAGTTGCCTACGGTTTGTAATTCTTCACTTGCTCATGAAATCCTGGATTGGGACGGATAGAGGGTCTTGCTTCCTTCACAAGGGCAAATGCTTCATCAAACCCCAAACCTTCTCTGTCCATGAGGTACCCAATTAATACTGAGGCAGCACGAGAGACTCCGGCATTGCAATGGACCAGGACAACCCCGCTCTGGAGAGAAAATGGGGGGGAAAATCTAAGTTAATGACTTGAGAAATGTGGCAACAAGGTGTTACACAGTTATAGTTAAACAAAAAGTTATACAGTGCACAGTTTACTATTCATAGCAAATACCATACCCACTCCTTATTTACTTGTTTTATTGTTACTGCAAATCACAATTACTGTCTGACACGGTCAGTTAAAAACACAAATATTCATTAATTTATACATGCACATCTCCATTCTTATATTACCTCAGTTTTAGCTTGATCTATGAACTGTGAACATTCTTGGAGATATGAAGTGATGTCTGTTTCCGGAATATCCAGAATGGTCACCGTTTTATAACTGAATAGATCTGGGAAGCTATTTTTAACACCATAGGCAACATTCAACACATGTGAAACCTGCAAGGAAGAGAAAAGTGTTACGTTAGGGATTTGTACATTTTTTATTGTTTAATTGAAATGTACACCACAACAGGCGAGTTACCTTAAATTTCTTCAAAGTTTCTATATCTTGGGCTGCGTCTTGGGATGCTGCAAAAATAGACAAATCTGTATCATGCCTACACAATGTTGTAACAAGGCAGGCTACTACATGTGTCAACTAGACTGTACAGGAAATAATAGTTTAGTCTGAAGTTAATGGTTCAGTGAATCACGCTTGTGTGATGAGTAACCTTGACTGAGACCTGAAGACTTGCGTTATCTCCCTAAGCTTATCCCTAGGCTTTAGCTCAGTGGGCTTATACAACCTACAGTCATGTGGCACACAGGAGACCTGGGTTTGAACCCAGTCACATACACAGCAGTTCTACAACTTGTCCCAAGTCCCCCTTAAAAACACTTCCGGATATTCTGAGGACCCCCTACATCAGATATCCAATTTTTAAGAGTAAACGGTCTGCTCAATATTAATTTATTGTCAACATTCAAAATGTGAAATTGAAAACATTGTAATATTTGAAAGTATTTAAAACACTTCTCTTCCATAATGTGAGCTATTTTGGACTTAGTGCAGTTATTTTCTATTTGCTAGTTCTCTCTGCTTTTCCTAGGACCCCTGGTTGAGAACCACTGATATACACTAGGGTCTATGGAGGGTATAAAGCAGCCCCAATAAACACTAGGCAGGTTTCCATTGACCCAGGTTTATTCGACAAAAGCAATGTCGCCAGAAAACAACAACATTTCGACATGTGTAATGGAAACGGTAGATATAGGAGAAATGTTCTCAACAAACATTTTATCTGTTCGACGGGTGGATTTTTCTTTTGTTGAACTTTCTTTATTGCAACAACTGATGATGGAAACCGTGTTTTTCGAATATATGATGATTGTTGAATACTTTTGAAGGTAGGCGGGGCACGTGATGTTATGTAACCATAAGCTCCACATTTAAAAGTTAAATGTAACTAAATGTAATCGAAAATGAGGGCCACAAATAACTAGTAATGCTGCATACTCAAAGAAAGGTTAAAATCTCACCTTTCTGGTAAAAACAGGTATAAATTGCTGAGGTGTAGTCACTTTTGAGGACACAAGCTCAACTACACAATTCAAATATGATACAAATATGAAAACATTTATATGATGTATTTCCTATTCAACTAAACTGTATGAATAAGGCTTGAAATGACATATTCTTTATAAATATAGTAAAATCAAATTATAAAACAACTAACTATGAGATTTTACGTTCCATATAAATTGTAAAATACATATTTGTGTATTTTGTGCATATTTTCTAAAGGTCTCTCTTGATCAAAAGGTCTGCCCCCATCGCTGTGAACGTCTAGAGCTCTAACTTGGCTTCCTGAACTTGTCGTGGACTCCTGTAGCTCAATTGGTAGAGCATGGCGCTTGTAACGCCAGGGTTGTGGGTTCGATTCCCACGGGGGGCCAGTATGAAAAATGTATGCATTCACTAACTGTAAGTCGCTCTGGATAAGAGCGTCTGCTAAATGACTAAAATGTAAAATGTAATGTAAATGTCTTTCCTCTCATATTAATCTTGTCCGTCTATGACAAACAGAAAGTGTTTGTTTAAAATGTATTAATTATTTTAGATTAATGGCTATAAATCGATCTCTGAATGTGCTACTGTGATGACACCACTCTCTCCTTCTGCGCTACGATTACAGGCATGTGCTTTGTCAGTGGCTGTGACAGGGTTCGGAGGGTTGGTAGGGAAAGATGGCGGAAGTGGATTCTGAGTTCGAATTAAGCAGCGCGTCGAGCAAAGTTGATGAAGGTTTTGAATGGACAACCGTAGTAGCGAAAACTAGAACAAAAAGGAGATTGTCTAAAATCTGAGTGGAGGATACATGTATGAATGATAATGAATCACTTGTTGTTGGGATGCGTTTGTTGAGTAAGGACGCATATGTGGGAAACCCGTTTGAGGTGTCGAAAACGGTGAAGTATGCGCTAGGAAAAGTGGAGTCTGTGAGAGTGACCATGAGTGGTCTTATTTTGATTAATTGTATTTCTGAAGAACAGAGGAAGATTGCAGTGAGCCTCAAAAGAATCCGGACAACAGAAGTTGTGTGTTTTGAACTTCGGAGTAGAGCACCCATCAAAGGAGTCATCTCAGGGGTGACAACGGATGTTCCGGTTGAATACCTGAAGAAAATTCCTGGTGTGGTTGATGCCCGGCGTCTGACCCGCTGGGTGAATGGGGAAAAAGAAGAAAGTCTGTCGGTCCTGTTGTTTTTTGATAAAGAGCTCAAATGTATTTTGTTCCATTTTTGGGAATCCTCTTTCCATCCAGCACATTAGGTGGCGAGATGCACATTAAATTGTGCGATCGCCAATATACCGGAGAAGAAGAAGACTAAGATATAGGGTTCAGCCAGGAGTTGATGAAGTCGGAAGAGCAAATTAAATGGTTGGAGGGACATCCCAGCTTCAAGTGGTTTCCGATTTCACATCCTACATCACACAGGCTCAGAAAATATACTATGTGCCCGTGGGAACCAAGGCTATCGCTAAATGCAAGCCATTTCGATATACGGTGTACACAGATTTATAAGCGGAAATGTGAAGTAATTTAGATTTTTATGAATTATCTTTGAAAGACAGGGTCCTGAAAAAGGGACGTTTAGCTACATTGACTTGAAATCGATGTTTGTTATTATTTCTAAGTCAAATGAAAACGTTAAGATTTAGCTAAATTACTCGAGTAATAAGTTGATTGTCATTTTTACATTCATCCCGTTTTATATCACCAGGTTCGTAAATGTGAATATGGGTTCATCATATTGATCACAACTACCTCAGTTTAGGGTAGTCCAGTTCTTTCTCTAAGCTCAGATTCCCTTACTAGCTACCTAGCTTACTAGTTAATCAGTTATTCATATCACTACACTGTATTTGTTTTATTATTGTAATTTTTTTCAGGTTATGAAACGTTTTTAATTCAATGCACTAAATATTGTATCTCTAAATGCCAGGGGTTTATGAAACATAACTAAAAGAAAAAGCACTCTAAGGCAGATTTCATTCTACTCCAGGAGACTGGCGATTCAGATTCTAGTTTTTGGAAATCACAATGGGGAAATACTATTTATTATAGTCACGGGTCTAATCACTCAGCTGGTACTATGATATTGCTTCATAAATTTAGAGGTGATATTTCAGAGTCTTGTGTGTCCAAAGATGGGAGATGGGTTATATTGATCTCCAAACTAGATAATGCTTGTTTTATTATATGCAATGTGTATGGGTACAATTCTCACACCTCAAATAAGACTTTCTTTTTGGATCTTGCTGATAAGCTTACTGAGCTGCAAAACAAGTATACAAATGCATGGCTTATAATAACTGGAGACTTTAATGAAACACCTGATAGATTTCCCCCTAGAATAGCTCAAAGAGCTCAGAATAGTGACATCATCACCTCATTTTGCAGTAAACTGACAGTGGTTGATACATGGCGTTTCTTGAATACAAACTTAAAAGAATACACCTGGTGTAATAGGTCAATGATGGTCAGATCCAGAATTGATCTGTTTCTCATTTCTCCCCCACTTTTACAGTTTGTACAAGAAATCATAAACATGCTCCTTTCACTGATCATAAAAATGATATTATTGAAGTTAGAATGTTCTGAAAAATCCAGTGGCATTCGAGGATACTGGAAACATAATAATTCACTCCTGAATCTAGAGCAAAATGGGTTGAGGGTGGTGAGAAAAACACAAGCAATTTTTTTGCCATTGAAAAAAGGAACTATAAGAGAGAATCTCTTTCTGCCTTAAATATTGACAATACCTTGTGTAAAGACCCTAAGATCATCTCTAGCTTTGTGAATTCTTTCTATGAAAATCTGTATAAATCTAATTTTAATGGGACTGAATGCGAACATGTTCATGTTCCAATTATTTCTGATGAGTTCAAGTCCATATGTAAAGATGAGTTTTCTATAGTAGAGATTAGAGATGCGCTTAAATCTATGAAGAAGGGCAAAGCACCTGGATAAAAATATGCATGCTTAGCTCTGAATCTATATGGTACTTAATTCACTGTCATATTTTTATGAAATTGGGTAGTCTTCAATTTTTGTGGAAGTGCAACTATTCTCCAGCAAAATTAACCCATCAAACTGTCCACATTTCATGAACAAGCCCTTTTAGCCTGGAAACTATGTCCACAACTTCTCCCCACAAAAGGCACTTCTGTGGAACAACAAAGATATTGTTGTTAAAAACAAGTCTTTGTTCTTCCCTAAGTGGTTTGAAAGAAATATTATATTTGTGCTTGATTTATTTGATAAACAAGGAAATATACTCTCTTATAGAAAGTTCTTAGAAACATATAACTTCCCAATACATTATAAAGAATGTAATTCTATATGCAAAGCAATACCTTCAGGACTTAATTAATGAAATCTCAATTGTGATTTGGAGAACATGTCAAGATAGATGCACAATTTATGTTAGAAGGTTTCCCCCTGCTGGATAAGAAATGTAATACTACATTCTTAAGATAACTTTTTAACTCCAAGATCTCTCCTTGAGGGAAATTCTTCTGGAATGCATATATTGCTGAAATTGAATGTAAGAAAGCTTGGTTGCTCCCTCACAAATGTTGCATATCAAATAAAGTAAAAGAAATTCACTTTAAAATCTTGCACAAAATATACCCTTGCAATAACTTGTCTAAATTAATGGACTTAGAGGACATATGGCTTTTCTGTGATAAAGAAGGGGAAACTATTATACACATTTTTTATGAATGTGACTCTGAAGTTATTTTGGAGCGAGTTAAGTATCTACATGTTTTATTTCATTAATAAGACCCATATATTTACAATGAAAGATATAATATGTTATTATTCAAATGAGAACAAAACTACTGAATTAGTCGTTCATTCCTTTATTCTCTCTGGTAAATTTTATATACACAAAAACAAATATTTGAAAACTGTCCCCAAATGCAATATATTTTTACTTGAAATCCAATATTTAATAAAATCTCTAGAATTAATCAATAACAAGAAAAACAATGAATTCTTACAACTCTATCATAGGTTTGTACATTTGTAACCCCTGACCTTATTTTATTTATTTTATTTTAGGTACTTTAACTTTTGAAACAAAATTCATGTGTATTGATTTTATTATTTTACTTTAATGTTATTTTATGTTTCTCCAGAGAAAATATGTGTAGTGATGTCCTGTTGTTTTTGTTATTGTAATTTGAAATGTAAAAAATAAATAAAAAATAAACAAGAGAGTAAAATGAAACGCTCGATAGAAGACAATTGTCGGATCTATTTTCTATGTTAACTTTCTAAATGTCGACAAAAAAACGAACAAACAAATCACTGGACAAGTTAATGGAAACATAACTAATGATGATGTCTTACAGAGTAGTAGAAATGGCTTGATAATGCCAACTTGAAGATCCAAGCTAGTATCTTGAACAAATCCACAGCCTGACATCACTGGGTCCTCATTTTCGTGCATGTTGGTGTCGTCCATTGTTTCTATGTGCCGTCGCCCGAGCACAGTTGTCACAACAGTGCTTTGCTTTTTCAGTTTTGTTTTCGAAAATCCTTGAATTTCCTGTGCAAGTGAATGCATTGCATCTGTCAAGCGGGGCTTTGCAAGCACCAATACTGAGAAACTAACACTGAGACACGCTAATGTAGCTAGCTACACATACCCGATCAACGTTTTCGCAACATTGTATTGTTATCCAGTTTAAATCCAAAGAAGTGCTCGCGTTTTATTGCAAACGAACGTTTTTCCGAACGCTAGCTATCCGGCTACCACCTGTCATGGTAATACAAATGGGAAATATGAATGGAATTGTGTCACGTGAACAGAGTCGTGTTGCAGGAAGCAGCCTCGTTCTGAGAGGGGGCAACACCTAGGCAGCGAAAAAAAAAGAAGAAACAGGGAGACAGCGGGGTGGAGTGTGGGTTTGTTAGCCTTGATGTTTTCCTTGAAAATGGACGAATTCTAACACTACAAAACGATTTTTATTATACCAAGTATTTATTATATATCAACATTATACTGCGAAGATACAGGACACATTTTGGTTTGAGGAACACCTTGAACAAGTAAAATGTCACGGGGGGTAATGCAGCCGAGCCAGCAAAAGCTGGCAGAGAAATTCACCATCCTTAACGACAGGGGAATCGGGATGCTCACCCGGATCTATAACATCAAAAAGGTAACTAAGATATGTCTGTGTTACATTTAATAACGAAATCATGCACACGTGCCTTAGTTAAGAATATATATACATGCCTCCATTCTTAGGTAAGTAAATAGAAACCTGTGTTTAGTTCTAATAATATACATGACTGTGGTGCAAAGCATCGGGAATGGTCAGGAATCAGTGCGAAGGCCTTGATGCTAGCTAGCCTGTTTGTAATGGTAGCCAGACTGCTAGTTAGTCGTCCTCATCTTGTAGTAGCTAACGTTAGCTAGTTAGTCAGAGAGCTCGGGTGGGTGCATAGCCAGAAACGGCATTCTGTATGGTCTAATATCGACGTTGATATCATAGATAGCATAGAATGTATACAGTTACATATCGGGATATTATTTTTGACGATATATCGTATCGTTTTGACAATATCGCAATATGTTTTCAGCACTTTTATTTCCATGACTGATCAAAACTAGTTTTCTCATGGCTCTCTCTTGTCCCTCTGCAGCAGACATATGGTGAACAATATGTTTGGAACATCGAATCACAATAAAATCACAGTATAGAATCACAATACATACAAAGTAGTGAGAATCGCAAAACATATCATATTGGCACCTAAGTATCGTGATAATATCGTATCGTGAGGTCCCTAGCAATTTCCAGCCCTGCTAGCTAGATATCAGCACACTCTCACACTCACTCATCACAGTCAACAAATTATATTATATGAATATTTTGATATTAACAGTAGATTCACATAGCTAAGTAAATGGCAAAAATGCCATTGCAATGGGAAATATTAGACAATAGAAGTTATGACACTGACTGTCCATGCTTATTGAGCAGTTATTGTAAAGCCCATTGAAATACTGAATTGTTTACCTTTGTTTTGTCATAGGCCCTGGCTATTTCCCAACTGATGCATAATTTTATCCCCACGCAGGGACAGACAACGTACAGATACTTGGCTACATTGTGACATTCAATATACTTTCTTAGTAAGTGTATTTAGATGGAGACACTTAGATTATGTTTCTCTTTTTATATTTAGGGCGTTTACACATATGAAATTCGGTACCCTGGTTCGGTTTTCTGGAGTGTTTGTGAGTATTCTACAGAATACGTTTGCTTTCAAAAGACCTGAAAGTAACAGTTTCAGGGTGCGACTAGGAAGATGCACATTCTACATGACGTTAGCGAGCTAGCTTGTTTACAATGGGCAAAAAAGTTCAGCGCGGTTCGCGCTGCCATAAATACATGGTGCTTTGGTCCTAGATCTTGGACCCGCTACTCACGCAGGTCCAGGATTAGTTTCAGCCAGGGTTAGGGTTAGAGTCACACACGACAATTACATGAATACATGCTAATAGCTAAATAGTTAACTAGCAAGATAACCAGCCAAACTACACAATATGCTTTGAATTGAATCAAGTTAATCTGTTGTAATATTTTACATGCTGCTGCAATGTCTCTCTCTCTCTCTCTCTGGCAACGGCCCACTTGCACTGGCACACACGCAGGTGATGCACACACCTTGACTTTTCCATTGCAGACCAAAAATGTTCTCTAACTGGGCAAACAACTCACTAACTAGCAATGAATATCAACACGTGCACATGCGTGTCTCGTGACTGCAGGATTGAAAGACTGCTTGTGCCTGTCAATGCAGGCCTACAATAATTATATTCCGATGCACTCTGCAGAGATTGGCAGGACAGTGCGCAACACATCACATCCGGAGAACACTTTGATCCAGTTCTGATCGGAGTAGCCTAATTGTTTGACATTGATTTTTGCGTGACTTTTTTACTGTCCATACGGACAATCTATAATCTGCTTGTCCAACAATTTTTTTTAAACTTGCCAAGCGGACAAGCGTTAATGTCATGCTCAATAATTCTTGAGGAATATAACAAAAAAATCCCTCATGAGCTTAGTTCAACTCAACCCTATCAGAACCCAAAATATAAGCTTGTTTTACTCCACTGTTTGTTAACAATGTAATTGTAAAGAATAAACTGTAGGCCTATAGCCTCAACATGGTTAAAACTATAATTTTGATATTATGAATGGTCAGTCCTTGCATCCAAAGCTCTGTTTATGAATTTGAGAGTGGTTACATACGGTATCTCATAGAACAAAACAATCTCCTAAACCTGTGTTTACCACAAACCTTATTTTCGGCGTTTATCCCCCATAAATATTAATTTCCCCATAAGCTTTGGCCAACGAGCCATGGCGGAGTAGTGCCTACAAAAATACGCCATTACTATTGCTCTCTATTGAATGGCAGGACATGTTATGGATTGTATCTGTAAAATCAACACCAAAGTAACATACCAAATAATCATTTGGCAGTCACTCAAGTAATCGAATAGTAACGTCCATTCGGATATCCGGATAAACGTGTCCATCCCTACACAGTGCCTACCCGAACTGTACTGTGCTGGCTCAGATTATTTTATTTTCATATTGTCGTTTCCATCACAGTTCTAGCAACTATGGTGGATTTGTAACCAGGCAAGCCCAATACAGGCCTATAGCTCAGCTTGGTCTGGCTGTAGGCCTATAGTGTGAATGAGGCATAGTGAGCTGTTGGCCTGCCCGGCCAGTCTCTGTCCTTCTGAACCATAGCAACAGGACTGTGTCGGAGCCCAGTGTCAGCCATGTGATGCTTCTATTCTATTCACTCTCCTGGCTGCGAAGTGTAGGCCATAATCCAATTTATTGAGTCAGGCAAACTGTCTTATCCACACAATCATGCAGTAGTTTCACTAGGATACTATCACCATTCTGTGATGTGAAAATGTAGGTAACAGGTGCAGATTCCCCCCCCCCCCAACTACGGTTTTAGGCTGATCTTTTTTTAGGCTAATCTTCTGATCATACTGTTGTGGTTAGGCCTATGTCTCCATTTGACATATTCTCTATTCCCATGATGGCCATTCTCACTTGGAATGTTGTAGGCTATTGTTGATATTAGGCTATTTAGGTTAGATCAAGTTAGGCTATAGGCTAATTGTTTCTCTAAAACCTCAAGGCGTCTGGAGAACTTTAATCATCACTTTAATCATTTAGTAGTCATGTTGCTTGGCAACTAGCTTTCAGAGAGATGCTGACAAAGATGAGAAAATGTATTCATCTTAATCTATTAGCCCCGTTTTATATTTTTTTGTTGTTGTGATTTTTCTGTAATTAGGCTAAGATTTCCCCACATTTAATTAGACCATTTAATAGTCAGTGTGTGAGTTGTACAGTACCTAATTTACACTGGGAAGCTGTAGGATTTAGGTCCTTAGTCCTATATATTGGCTCAAGAGAGTTGTTTAACTTTGGCTGAATAAGGAATGTTCAGTGTCTTCACTATCCAAGTAGTGGCAGAGAATGGTAACCTTATACTACTACTTGATGACAATGATTCTCCCCTTTTTGCTTTTGTATGAGACCATGTTGCTATTGAACAGCCTTGAAATAAGATGACTGTTGATTTATGCTTCTCTTGCATGCTGTTCCTTCCGTGTCCTCAGGGAGCCTATAGGCTAGACAGAGAGAAGCTTACAGAGCACCCCACTCCTGGAGGTCAAGGTTCTTATAGTAGGGACAACGTAGACTACATCATAATTAATAGCATCAGTGAGAATGAACGACAGTTTGGGACAGCCACATAGGCCTACATAATGTAGGGCTAGTAAGAAGGATAACTTCCCCCCTATGTGGCATAACATAGGCCTAAGTCCTAGGCCTGTATAATTCTACATTCTAATATGTTACAGTTATCTCCAAAACCAGTTGTTTTCAATTAGATATGCATGTTAGTTACTTTAGATCCTGTGTTGATGTATACCTTTCTCTCTTTCTGTTACAATGCTTCTCCCCCAGCAAGGACAAGTTTGGAAGGTTTGCACAGCTTTTTGCCTTCCCCTAAATCTCAACCTTCCTTTCCTATCGCCTTCTGCCTAGTCTCATGTTTCATGACCCCCTCTCTATGTTAACCACAGTGCCTTAGCACATAGTGTTGTACGGCTGCTATAAGAGGTCTGTGTTGCCAAATCGGAACGCTTTTGTTTCCCATCTCATTGAGCTGTTGCCAGAAAAATGGTCTTGAAGGGCAGACTAATTTGCCTTCACATTGCAGCGGTAGAGGAAACATTGGCAGAGTTTTATATTAGAAAGGCTTTTGATTGACAGCTACTGTGTGTGGCTGTGTGTTTTGAGAAGCAGCGTGTTTCATGTTGTACTTTTCTCTCCCAGTCTTCTTAAGTCCTCGTCCTTCAGTAGTTGTGCATTGCAAACCACCTAGCCTATATGTGTAGTATAGTCTAGATACTTGCATGCCATTCATGTTGTAACTTTATAGCCTATTTGTTGAACAAAAAATACACCTAATGGCACTCTTTTAGACCTACATGCTCTCTGTTTTGTCTCAGATCTTCGTATCGCCCCTCTTTCTCAAATCAAGACTGCTGTTATGTCGCTAGCAACATCATCCATACTAACTGCACCTGTAGGCTAGGGTCGTCACAATACCAGTGTCACAATACTACTATGCTACATTTTCTATGGAAAACTCAAAGCAGACTAAACTCTTTGGTCCTTTAAGAGCTTGCTGTGCTATATCTTGGGAAATAAACAAATGTGACTCTGGGTGACAACATAAGGCTGTTTGTTTCCAACATTAGGACTGTTTTCCTCTAGAACGTAAAGCATGAAATACACAGAGAATCTAACTGCCGATAGGTACTTATCACAGTGGGAGGCCCTCCTTCTCTTGCTAGAACAAAAGCGGTACCTACTGCCTGCCGACCCGGTAACGACGAACCTACTGATTCTACTTGTAGAATCGCAATACTCGTCAGTGGCCAACAACTTGACTTTGAGCCAATCAGAGAGCACGAACCCCCACGTGGGGGAGTCAATAAAAAAATGACAAAAGAGGGCATTTTCTCCATACATGAGCCAGTCACACTTCATATTTTTATTTTATTTATATTTTATTTTTGTCATTTAGCAGACGCTCTTATCCAGAGCGACTTACATGAGCATTTAGGGTTAAGTGCCTTGCTCAAGGGCACATCGACAGATTTTTCACCTAGTCGGCTCAGGGATTAGAACCAGCGACCTTTCGGTTACTGGCACAACGCTCTTAACCACTAAGCTACCTGCCGCCCGCTCATATGCAATGTAGGCTATGGGATGGTAGCTAGCTAAGTGCACACAACACTAAATACTTCCTCCAAGCTAGCTAACCACTGTAGCTAGTATTAACATTATAATTAAATCACAATGGATTAGCTAGTTTCCATGAAACAGCTGCCTGTGTTAGCTGCCGAGTTAGTGCAGAGTCCTTGGCTGGCTAGCTAGCTATGTTGTGCTAGCTAGCGAATATGCTAACGTTTGCTATCTGGCTAAACATTTGGCTATGGGCTGGCACTGGCAGTATGGGACTATGGAGAGTGAATTAAAAGTGTTTATTCGTCATCTTGCTATGTAGTTATCTAGCTGTGGCCATCTGGTTAGTATCAACAAGGGCTTTCTGCAAAATAGCAACATTAGCGCAGGTAGCTTGGAATCAAGGCCATAAGCAATACGAACGGATATGCATTGCCAAACAACGCTACTGCCACCTTCTGGCTTGGAGTATTTTAACAAGGCTGAGTGGCTGATGACCAAGGTCATTGCGGTGTGAACACAAAAGAGATTGACTGCGGACACTCTGTTCAGAGGTGCTAAGTACTGTCGGCAGGCAAATATTTGACAATCCTACCGGTGTGTCTGAGCTTTAAGTCTGCTTCATGTTTTGTTTCTTTGCCATAATACTTCTGAATATCACGACACTGGTATCGTGACAACCCTACTGTAGGCAACACCAGGACAGCATTAGAAAGCTTGACACCCCACAGAGCCACATTAGCCAGTTCAACCAGTTAATCCAATCACTGTTTTAAATACGAAGAGAGAGCTTAACTGTCTAATTGAATGCGTGTTACTTTTTAAAGGTGTGATATTGTTATTGCCAATTCATTGTTGACCAACGATGACTGGCTTTATAGTGGATGAGGACACGTCACCTACAGAGGCTAGTGTGTATCATTCTGTGTATTTTCATTTTGGCATTTCAAATTGATTGCAACACCATGCAAAATGAAAGCAAACAGTGCATGGTTGTCATGCTGTACTGTTAGGTTATTCAGGCTTGATAAGGTGGAAGTCTGACATTAATACAGTAAGGTTGTGTAGGTTACAATTAGGGTCATGTCCTTTAGGCATCAAACGGAAGAAAACGGACTGAAACAAGGAGGGACTTCTTGGACACTAATTTTCGCTTTCTGTGGGCGTAACGCTTTAAACTTAAAAACATGTTTCAATGTTTTCTGTTGTGTGCCCTAATGAACATGACCCTGATGTTTGACTGCCCACCGTTTTCATATGTAAGCCTACTTCCTCCAATGATTGTGGTATAGTATTCCAGTTAGTTACTAAACCCTATGGTGTGTGGACACTGTATCATTATTAACCTCTGTGATGACAACACATGCATGCACAGCATCCTGTTCACCTTATGACACCCAAAACGCATGCCCGCTTTTACACCATGTTAAATGTCCCAGGTGATTCCATGCATTGAAACTAGCTTGGTGGAGTTTTCCTTATCCCTCTCTCTCTCCCTGCAGTCTAGAACGGGAAAGCTGCTAAAACGGGTCACGTGACGTGTCTTTGTGCACTGCAAACTCTGCTGTCAATCAAAGAGAGGCACATTCTTTGTTTTATTGAAAGCTTATGGCTGAATTAGCATTTATTTAAAAAAATCAAAGTACTATCAAATACTTTCATAACTTACATTTTATAGTGTTACAGCCTGAATTTAAAATTGATTAAATTGCACAAAAAATATTGTATTTGGCCTACACACAATATCCCATAATGTCAAAGTGGAATTATGTTTTTCGAAATGTTTACAAATGAATTAAAAATGAAAAGCTGTCAATAAGTTTTCAACCCCTTTGTTAAGTCAAGCCTACATCAGTTCAGGAGTAAAAATGTGCTTAACAAGTCACATAATAAGTTGCATGGACTCACTAATTGACAGAGTGAAAAGAAGGAAGCCTGTACAGAATACAAATATTCCAAAACATTGATCCTGCTTGAAACAAGGCACTAAAGTAATACTGCAAAGAATGTGGCAAATCAATTAACTTTTTGTCCTGAATACAAAGTGTTATGTTTGGGGCAAATCCAATACAACACATTACTGAGTACCACTCTCCATATGTTCAAGCATAGTGGAGGCTGCATCATGTTATGGGCAGGGGCGGTGTGTTCATTAGGGCGATATGGGCGACGCACTGCCAAACGGGAAAAGCAAGGGATTTTTTTTCTAATCAATTATATCACGGCAACAGTAGTTATCAGTGTTCTAATCTAGACGTCTGATCTGCCACTAAATGTCCAATCAGGCTAAAGTCGTGCTTCAAATGGCCCCGCCCGTTTTGGGGCGATTTCAGTCAGGTTGAAAATCGCCCAGAAGTCTCTCATAGCCTCTCATGTAAAATCTTTTTTTTCAAATATCAGAGCTTTCAATACAATCTCTATGGGTTTCTGAGGGCTTGCACTTACGCGCTTTCGTCATACGTAACATAACCATGAACGTAACTAAGAAAAGAGCGGGTAGCAGCGTCAATCAATTCACGTACTACTATCAAGATGGCTATAGCGTTCAGTGCAACTCGATTGTCTCTTTGAAAGAAGTTCACATCAAAGACCATTCAAAACGAGCTACTGGAGTGTATGCTAGCGGTCATGAGGGAACATATTGTGGAGGAGGTGAAGTCGGCGAACTTCGTAGCTATCCAAGCTGACGAGACCACGGACGTTTCTACACATACACAGCTGGTGCTGAGGTACATAGATAGCAACCACAGAGTGCAGGAGCGCTTTTTTGAGTTCCTTCCCATCTCGGAATCAACCTCAGTCTCAATCGCCAGTGTGCTTTTGGAGAGACTGAAACTGAGAGTCAAACTCATTGCGCAAGCTTACGATGGAGCCAGTGTGATGAGGGGAGAGAAGGCTGGTGTGCAGCAAAAGGTACGTGAGCATTTCAAGAATGCCCATTACGTGCATTGCTATGTGCATCAGCTGAATTTTATGCCTGATTTCAATGAGAAAGTCATTGACCGCTTTGCTGCATTGAAAGAGAGAAGAGAACAGTTTCAGTACAAGTAATGTAGCCTCTCTCTCTCTTTGTCCCTCCCTGTCTGTCTCTTTAACACACACACGCCCAAATCAGTTCACAGTTGATGTTGTTTAAAATAGTTATTTTTCATTTAAAAAAAAGTAAAACTTTTTTTTTTTACAAATCTATACAATTGGCCAGAATATGGTTGTTCATATTTACAAATCTATACAATTGGCCAGAATATGGTTGTTCATTTTTACAAAGCCATACAGATAGCTGTGTTTACCTTTTCTAGAAATTATTTTCAAATTCTGTTTTCAGGCAAAATGTCTATCACTGTTCATTTTCACAAATCTATACAAGAGGGCAGAATATGGACGTGTATAAACATTTCCTATTACCAATAACTTGCATCAATGTTTTCAGTAGCCTCTATCAAAAGCTCCTGCTTGCTTGTTGTGAATTATGCTCAGGTGCACATATTTCCAATTCAACCATGAGGCCTTTTTGAAGCAAGTAATGTGTATATCAGTATTGACTTATATGCTGCCCCTGTCTTCATGTTGTTGCTGGACATATCTTTTTTAAAATGTGTGTAGGTCACCTAAATCATCAGAAAAATTGCCCCCCCTGAGAATTTTTTCAGGAGCCGCCACTGGTTATGGGTATGCTTGTAATCTTTAAAGACTGGGGAGTTTATCAGGATAAAAAATCCTAGAGGAAAACCTGGTTCTGTCTGCCTTCCACCAGACACTGGGAGATGAATTCAACTTTCAGCAGGACAATAACCCTACAACACAAGGCCAAATCTACATTGGAGTTGCTTACCAAGAAGACAGTGAATGTTCCTGAGTGGCAGAGTTACGGTTTTGATGTAAATCTACTTTAAAATCTATGGAAAGACCTGAAAATGGTTGTCTAGCAATGATCAACAACCAATTTGACAGAGCTTGAAGAATATTGAAAAGAATAATGGGCAAATGTTACACAATCCAGGTGCAATACAGCTGTAATCCAGTGGTCCTCTGTAGCTCAGCTGGTAGAGCACGGCGCTTGTAACGCCAAGGTAGTGGGTTCGATCCCCGGGACCACCCATACACAAAAATGTATGCACGCATGACTGTAAGTCGCTTTGGATAAAAGCGTCTGCTAAATGGCATAAATAAATAAATAAAATAATAATCGCTGCCAAAGGTACTTCTACAAAGTATTGACTCAGGGGTGTAAATGAGATATTTCATGCGAGTACTCAACAGTCAAAAAATGTCACATGCCCATCCCTAGTCTCAGACCACATAGTTTTCTGAGTGGCTCCTCTGTGGTGAGACACTGGGTCCGGGAGTCTGGATTCCTCTCCCGTCCTGCGTGGTAAATACCATACGAGCCAAATATCCACTGCCTACACTGGTTTTCAGGAAGTGGAATACTCCCTGGACTTGTCAAAGTTACAGGTATGTGCAGCTCCCAGCCTGTGATGTGTGTGTGTGTTGTGTGTCAGGTTAGGTACTGTGACTGCAAACATAAAGAATATCCATGCAAATGGACCAATAAAGCAAGTATTGTAATATATTTTTGTCACAAAAACTGGTATACAAAACATTCAAACATTGTATAGTTACATATAAAAAAATATAAAAACTACTATACAACATAATGTATGTGCATCCCAAAAGTCTTTGTTTGTGTCTACTTGTTTATCCTGGAGTGATATCTTCTAACCAGGTCCTTTCTCAAGTTTCTCCTCTGGTAATGTTGGCTGGAAGATTACAGTTGGCTTGGGCAGGTGGGATGAAGGATTCCTGTAAACCACCATTGTATCTTGTTGCCTCTCCAGCACCTGGTCAACCAGTTTCTCCCTGAACTGCAACAGTTTTTTTATTCATTTATTTTTAGAATATTTTTGCCCACCCACTGCTTGGACTGTTTTGGGAACACCGCCTTGAAGTGTTTCTCACCTACACTATTAATGCAGAGTACAGTTAGACATGTTTACATGGTACACACAGACTTATTCTAAATGATCATTTTTGTGTTTCACAAAATACAGGTAGCTTATGTTGTAACAGGAAATATGGTACTTTATATTATGCTAGACATAATGTATTCAAAATGTGATGTACATGCGTGATACATTTTATAATAAAAATACTTACGTAAAGTAAATTAGGTTTATCAAGTTATTCAAGTACCACTGGCAGGTGTAGCTTGTTCCCTGTCCACATTATCAGTATTATATACCAGATTAGTATTATGTGTATTGACAAAGAAAAACTTCCACCCAAACACAGTCAAGTGATGCTATGTTTACTAACCTATAAAACCTTTTTGTAACGGCCATTGTGCTAAACTTAATTAAATTGTTAGGATACTCATGGCCCCTATTGACAGGGGCAGGGAGTTACAAATAAACAATAGACCAGACTATGAGAAATCCTATACCCCAGGTGGTTCCCGTGGCTACGTTTTCCACACAAGGCTATACAGTTGCCTGAAATGCAAATAATGAAAGGTATTGACTGTTGATATCGTTTGGGTTATATGCCAAATTATTATGTGTATTGACAAACAAAAACTTACATCCTAACACAAGTATAATGTGATGCCATGTTTATAATCGTAATGATTGTTTTATGGCCATGGGGCTAAAAGTAATTATATTGTTAGGATACTCATGGCCACTATCGATAGGGGAGGTTGGGGTTACGAATACACAATAGACCAGACTACATGCATCCAAATAGGCCTACCCCAGGTGGTTCCTGGGGCCATGTATTTCACGCAAGGCTATACAGTGCTTAAAAGCATGAAAAAATGTAATGCAAACATGGCTAGCCAACACATAAGACATAGGAGATAATGATTATTTTAAAAAAGCGAGTAGACAAGATCCTAAGTAATTAAAATGCAACAACACCTTTTCATTTTTATTCTGCAATGTAAGATGACACAATTACTGTCTATTACAATGTAAGGTGACACAATTACTGTATCTCCTCAACCCCCTTGTCATAAAGACAGGGCACAAGTGCTAACCGGTAGAGCGACTAGGCTATGTCTACATGATATGGTGCAATGGTTACAACACAATAAGATCAATATGAACTGCAATGATTAGACTACATACCTCTGCACTCTCGAATTTACACTTTTCTCAAAAGCGCCACTGTATTTTGGCATGGCACAGGATTCAGTCCATGGGAATACAGAAGGAACAACTGTATCTTTGAGTTTTCTTCAGTGTTTTGTTCCCATCATTGCCGATTGTATGTCTCTTTCGTAGTCATTGTCGATGAAGTGCTTACTACACATGTAGATTTGCAATATTGGCTGTAGGAATGTTTGCATAGTATTTACTGTTTTTATCGCTACTAGCCATCTTCTGCATCTGTCTGTATCTTTCAACGGAAAAGAGTGAAACTTTGTGCCTTCTTCCCAAAATGTCTTATTTAAAGTGCAGCCCCCCCAATAAAACTTGCATCTGTGACGTCAAGCTCCAAATAAGGACATATACAGTGCATTTGGAAATTATTAAGACCCCTTGACTTTTTCCACATTTTGTTACGTTACAGCCTTATTCTAAAATGGATTAAAATCTTTATTTCCTCATCAATCTACACACAATACCTCATAATGACAAAGCAAAAACAGGTTTTTAGAAATGTTTGCAAATGTATAAAAAAAAACCCGGAAATATCACATATACATAAGTAGTCAGACCCTTTACTCAGTACTTTGTTGAAGCACCTTTGGCAGCGATTACAGCCTCAAGTCTTCTTTGGGTATGACGCTACAAGCTTGGCACCTACAAACTTGGTCTTCTTTGGGTATGACGCTACAAGCTTGGCTTTGGGGACTTTCTCCCATTCTTCTCTGCAGATCCTCTCAAGCGCTGTCAGGTTGGATGGGGAGCGTCGCTGTACAGCTATTTGCATGTCTCTCCAGAGATGTTCGATCGGGTTCAAGTCCGGGCGCTAGTTGGGCCACTCAAGGACATTCAGAGACTTGTCCTGGAGCCACTCCTTCGTTGTCTTGGCTGTGTGCTTAGGGTCGTTGTCCTGTTGGAAGGTGAACCTTCACCCCAGTCTGAGGTCCTGAGCTCTCTGGAGCAGGTTTTCATCAAGGATCTCTCTGTACTTTGTTCTGTTCATCTTTCCCTCGATTCTGACTAGTCTCCCAGTCCCTGCCGCTGAAAAACATCCCCACAGCATGATGCTGCCACCACCATGCTTCACCGTAGGGATGGTGCCAGGTTTCCTCCAGACATAACGCTTGGCATTCAGGCCAAAAAGTTCAATCTTGGTTTCATCAGACCAGAGAATCTTGTTGCGCATGGTCTGAGAGTCCTTTAGGGGCCTTTTAGCAAACTCCAAGCAGGCTGTCATGTGCCTTTTACTGAGGAGTGGCGTCCGTCTGGCCACTCTACCATAAAGGCTTGATTGCAGAGATGGTTGTCCTCCTGGAAGGTTCTCCCATCTCCACAGAGGAACTCTGGAGCTCTGTCAGAGTGACAATCGGGTTCTTGGTTACCTCCTCCCTGACCAAGGCCCTTCTCCCCCGATTGGTCAATGTGGCTGGGCTGCCAGCTCTAGGAAGAGTCTTGGTGGTTCCAAACTTCTTCCATTTAAGAATGATGGAGGCCACTGTGTTCTTGGGGACCTTCAATGCTGCAGACATTTTTTTGGTAAAGGGAAGGGGTCTGAATACTTTCCGAATTGCCCCACAAGAGCGCACATGCGCAGTTGTTACCCATCTCCGCTGTTGCTGCAGTCGGCCACATAAAATAATCACAGTAGTTTTAAGTGAAAAGGTATACATTTCCTGACTCAAAACCAATGCTGCTTTTGATTTAAAGTAGCTAATTTGGTCGTATGCTTTCAATTAAATAAAGAATTAGTCTACAATAGCTCTTTGACTGACAACAGAGCAGAGTTGGTAGTGCACAAAGAAACATCATGAATCACGTGACCCGTTTTTGCAGCTTTCCAGTTCTAGGCTGCAAGGGGAGAAGTCTTAACTCCACCTAACTATCTTCAATGTATGGAATCACTTGTGAAATGTTTGGTTTTAGGTATACTTCCCCTTTAAGAACAATCCCCTTTGTGGAGAGCTGCCCAATGGAAAACTGATCATAATTTAGGACAAAACAAACTGCATTTAACCTATTGATTCCAGTTGGCATTTTATAATTACAAGACCTAAACAGGAGACCTTGCGTAGAATGTTTGTTCTCTTTTTTTCCTCTCTCTATTTGCTCACTCCATTTTTCAGCTAAAATCAAACCCTTTTCACTCTGCCTGTTCATCCTGTCAATCATGCACTTCATTAACAACCTTCTTATTTGATTAACAATGGCGCTCAATGAGAATCAGCCAGTATTCAAAGATGACTGCTGTAGCTGTAGCATTTTTAGCTGTTTCTGTTCTCTTGTTCTGTTCCCTCTCCACTTTAGGCATGCGGGGACCCCAAAGCAAAGCCGTCATACCTGGTAGACAAAAACTTGGAGTCGGCGGTTAAGTTTATCGTACGGAAATTCCCAGCAATAGAGACACGAAACAATAATGTAAGTTCTGTTTTAAGTTTATTCAAATGACCTTCCTTATTTATGTAGTAGGCCTAGTTGGTGTAACAAAATATTGTATTAATGTTATAAATGTTATTGATTTTGTCTGTGAGTGTTCAGAGGCAGTAACTGCCATGTAGTCAGTTGGTAGAGCAATGGCGCTTGCAACGCCAGGGTTGTGGGTTCGATTCCCACGGGTGAACAGTATGAAAATGTATGCACTCACTACTGTAAGTCGCTCTGGATAAGAGCATCTGCTAAATTTAAATACACTGAATGTACAGAACATTAAGAACACCTTCTTGATGCATACAGGAAACTGTTGAGCATGAAAAACCCAGCAGCGTTGCAGTTCTTGACACAAACCGGTGTGTGTGGCACCTACTACCATACTCCGTTCAAAGGCACTTAAATCTTTTGTCTTACCCATTCATCCTCTGAATGGTACACATTACACTATCCATGTCTCAAGGCTTAAAAATCCTTCTTTAACCTGTCTCCTCACCTTCATCTACACTGATTGAAGTGGATTTAACAATTTACATCAATAAGGGATAATATCTTTCACCTGGATTCACCTGGTCAGTCTGTCATGGAAAGAGCAGGTGTTCATAATGTTTTGTGCACTCATGAAAATGATTCTAGCCATGGTGTCCCAGGAAATTGTCTCTCATCATTTAAAAAGTGTAACTTTTAAATTTATGATCACATAGTCATACCGTATGTACGTTATGTATACTGTACATTTGTGTTGTCATATATATGCTACTTTTTACTATTTGCCTTTGTTGTGTTTGTGTGAAATGTGTAGCTAACTGTCTATTGGAATGATGGAGCTTAACTGTGTCAATATGTCCCTTATGTTTCTTTCTTTGTTTTTGTTCAATGTTTTGCATGCTTAACTTGGCTTTTTCTGGATTGTTCTTATTGGTAAGTTTGTACTATTTGGAATCCCATTTTGCTTTGCTTAGCTTTGCTTAGTCTGCCTTTTTGTAGTGGAACAGTTTTAGTTCTCATCTAGCCTATTGCTTCTTATTCTGATAGACTATGCAAAGCAATCTAAGTTGTTTCATTTGATCTGATTGGTCAAAAGACCAATTAGTGGCAAAAATATCAGAATTGAGCTGCCTGTGTAACACTAACCCTAAGGCTGCGTTTACACAGGCAGCTCAATTCTGATATGTTTGCCATTAATTGGTCTTTTGACCAATCAGACCATCTAGGTTCAGGGGGGAAATCAGTTTAATGTAGTTTAATTCTTCTTCAGCTCTTGGATTCCTTCGTATAGCCTAGTCCTCTGTAGCTCAATTGGTAGAGCATGGCGCTTGTAACGCCAGGGTAGTGGGTTCGATCCCCGGGACCACCCATACGTAAAAATGTATGCACACATGACTGTAAGTCGCTTTGGATAAAAGCGTCTGCTAAATGGCTTATTATTATTATTATTATTATTATTATTATTATTATTATTATTATTATTATAGTGCATCTAAACATTACTAGGTTATCTGGTCATTAAACCATTCTATTTGAATCATCTCTGTCATTATTCTTACCAATTAGACTACACATATACAATACAATCTAGGCCTCTATGGCAGCGTTTACACAGGCAGCCCAATTCTGATATTTTGCTGATCTGATTGGTCAAAAGACCAATTAGTGGCAAAAATATCAGAATTGAGCTGCCTGTGTAACACTAACCCTAAGGCTGTGTTTACACAGGCAGCTCAATTCTGATATGTTTGCCACTAATTGGTCTTTTGACCAATCAGATCAGCTCTGAAAAAGAGCTGATGTAGGAGATCTAATGTGATTGGTCAAAAGAGCAATTAGTGGGAAAAAAGTATTAGAATTGAGCTTGCTGTGTAAACACAGTTTATCAGTGGGGAAAGTAGCACATGCAAATACAAAAAAACTTGTTCTTGCTAATTTGTCTTGAAAAGATGTAAAAGCTAAACCCCTTTACCCTCATGCTATTAAACTCTGAGGCAATATTATGTCAGAACTATTTGGCCGAGCTAAAAAATCTAATATTGAATTGTATGGTTAAGATTTTGATTGGAGCATTGTTCACGTGAAAATGTAACAACTAAGAATGTATTTTGATTTTTGCAGAAGAGAAAAGTTTAGAATTAATAATGAAAAATGTTTTTATTGTATTGGTCTTCCATGAAATGTAATATGGGGCATGGGTATTCTGGTTAACCTAACCGCCTCAAATGACTTACTATCTTCAGAGCAAACATACTTATCGGTGCATTAACATTATAACATTTTACTGACATACAAGACAGTCCTATAATATATTTAAGAGAATACAATGAATACTTGTATATAGCTAATGCTAGAGCTGATTTAGATAAACATAGACCAATATTTAGTCTCGATTTGGCAATAAAGCATAGCTCATGGTAATATTGGAGTCATACATACCACAACTATAAACCATCCTTTAGAAAATACTGGATAGTCACTCAGTACCTACGGGTTCACTACAGTGCATTCTTGTCACAAAGTCATTAGCTAATAAGATCTGGGAGATGGTACCAAAGGCTTACTGGTGTAGTAAAACTAAAACTGTCTAAACTTAATGCAAGGTTCATGTACAATTTGACAAATGGTTTACTCAACTCAAGAGGTCATTGGCAAAATTCAAAAGTTAGATATGCAATGAAACATAGAAATCAGTGAACCTTTTGTCAAAATAATAGTGCCGTAAAATGTCAACCATCAAACCAGTAGAATGACATGGTGTTTTACTGCTGGTGAAAGAAGTGAACCTTTCAGATAAGTTTGACTTGACTACCTTGACATGCTCCTTGAGAGACCTAACAAGTTGTTTCTTCTACATTTACAGCAACAGCTTACACAGCTTCAAAAAGAAAAGTCTGAAATACTAAAGAATCTAGCTCTATATTACTTCACATTTGTGGATGTCATGGAATTCAAGGTAAGGAAATTCATTTTTTAAACTACTTGATAGGTATATTAATGTAATAATAAGCATAATGTAATATGCTTTATAGATGTGCTAATTAGGCTAGATTAATGTCTGAGTAGCCATTTCTTCATTATTCTGAATAGTGGTAGAAAATGCTGCACCTGTACAACCCTATACAATTTAGCTATGTTGCACCTGTACAATCCAGACATGAGTGTTACAGTATGAATTTTATATTTCTTCTAGGACCATGTTTCTGAATTGCTGAACACTATTGACGCTTGCCAGGTTTTCTTTGATGTTGTAAGTATTCATCTTTCCACAATTCCCTTTATTTGGTATAACACTTTTTTTTCTTCTTCAAATCTCCTCAAGAGATTATACCTTTTTCTATAATCCTAATCAAAGCTAACTAAAGTTTTTCATTCTGTCTTTATAGACGGTTAACTTTGACCTCACCAAGAACTACCTTGACTTAGTTGTCACCTACACTACACTAATGATGTTACTGTCCCGTATTGAAGAGCGGAAAGCAATCATTGGACTCTACAACTACGCCCATGAAATGACACACGGGGCCAGGTACAGCTAGAGCTATGAGCAGGACTATCCTCTGTGAAATGTATTATGTGATGTCTTTTGACTGTGTTTTTCTTTCTCTCCTCCGCGCCCAGTGACAGGGAATACCCAAGGCTGGGCCAAATGATCGTGGACTATGAGAATCCTCTGAAAAAGATGATGGAAGAGTTTGTCCCTCATGGGAAGGTGAGACACTAGACGTCTGTGAATATATTCCTCAGTAACACTAATATACAAACGAAAAATAGATAGCACTTTATTACATATATGGCATAGATGCCACCATGTAAGAAATGTCCACAATTTCCTATTAACTACCAAGTAAATTCCTGTAGAAATGGTCAGCAGCCAGAAATACAGTGCCTTGCAAAAGTATTCATCCCCCTTGGCGTTTTTCCTATTTTGTTGCATTACAACCTGTAATTTAAATTGATTTTAATTTCGATTTCATGTAATGGACATACACAAAATAGTCCAAATTGATGAAGTGAAATTAAAAAAAGTACTTGTTTCAAAGAATTCTAAAAAATACATAACGGAAAAGTGGTACGTGCATATGTATTCATCCCCTTTGCTATGAAGCCCCTAAATAAGATCTGGTGCAACCAATTACCTTCAGAAGTCACATAATTAGTTAAATAAAGTCCACCTGTGTGCAATCTAAGTGTCACATGATCTGTCACATGATCTCAGTATATATACACCTGTTCTGAAAGGCCCCAGAGAGCAAGGGGCACCACCAAGCAAGCGGAAACATAGCGAGCTCTCCAAACAGGTCAGGGACAAAGTTGTGGAGAAGTACAGATCAGGGTTGGGTTATAAAAAAATATCAGAAACTTTGAACATCCCACGGAGCACCATTAAATCCATTATTAAAAAATTTAAAGAATATGGCACCACAACAAACCTGCCAAGAGAGGGACCAGGCAAGGAGGGCATTAATCAGAGAGGCAACAAAGAGACCAAAGATAACCCTGAAGGAGCTGCAAAGCTCTACAGCGGAGATTGGAGTATCTGGCCATAGGACCACTTTAAGCCATACACTCCACAGAGCTGGGCTTTACGGAAGAGTGGCCAGAAAAAAGCCATTGCTTTTGGTGTTCGCCAAAAGGCATGTGGGAGACTCCCCAAATATATGGAAGAAGGTACTCTGGTCAGATGAGACTAAAATTGAGCTTCCAGCAGGACAATGACACTAAGCATACTGCTAAAGCAAAACTTGAGTGGTTTAAGGGGAAACATTTAAAAATCCAATTGAGAATCTGTGGGATGACTTAAAGATTGCTGTACACCAGCGGAACCCATCCAACTTGATGTTGCTGGAGCAGTTTTGCCTTGAAGAATGGGCAAAAATCCAAGTGGCTAGATGTGCAAAGCTTATAGAGACATACCCCAAGAGACTTGCAGCTGTAATTGCTGCAAAAGGTGGCTCTACAAAGTATTGACTTTGGGGGGGGTGAATAATTATGCACGCTCAAGTTCAGTTTTTTTGTCTTATTTCTTGTTTGTTTCACAATAAAAAATATGTTGCATCTTCAAAGTGGTAGGCCTGTTGTGTAAATCAAATGATACAAATCCCCCCAAAATCCATTTTAATTCCAGGTTGTAAGGCAACAAAATAGGGGAAATGCAAAGGAGGGTGAATACTTTCGCAATCCACTGTACCTCCAATTAATCTCCTTCTCTTTCTGTTCCGATGGCGATGCAGTCTTTGTCAGACGCACTCATCTCGCTGCAGATGGTCTACCCCAGGAGGAACCTGTCCGCAGACCAGTGGAGGAACGCCCAGCTTCTGAGCCTGATTAGCGCCCCCAGTACCATGCTCAACCCAGCCCAGTCAGACACAGTCAGTGCCCACTGCCCAGTCAACTCCCTAGGCCCCTACAACTACTAAACTGATACTAAACCCACCTTCACACCAATCAGTTAACACCTCTCACCCATCCAGCACCTTATCTGGTTGACATGCCATGTGTTCTACCATTTATTCTACTCATTCTGTAAATGTAGTAGCCAGCTCTTCCATTTGGAAAATTGTGTTCATAGATGTTTTGGACAAGCTGTTTTTATAGTCCACATTATTAGCAGGCCAATAATATATTTTCAGTTCAAACTTCATCTGTGAATTGATTTGAATTGCATTTATCCTGACAAACCTCTGGTCTCTGTTCTAGATGCCCTGTGAATACCTCTCCTTAGACTGTATGGAGAAATGGATTGTGTGTAAGTTTACTGCTCAAGTTATTGAGTTAACACAATGTTTCACATTGGTCAGGGAGGATTCATTTTGGGTCCTGGCTTAAAACTAGACCAACTCAGTGGCCTTGTGCTTAGTGTCTGCCCTGAGATTGGATGGTTGGGGGTTCGATCCCCGGTCAAGTCACACCAAAACATGTGACTTCATGCCTCTGCTTGGCACTCCGCAATAAGGAGAGCGATTGGGGGTAAGGCCGTGCGACAGACTAGTGTCCTGTCCAGGGGGTGTACTTATACATCAACCTGTCTCGCGCTACATTAACAGGAGATAGGCTCCTGCCCCAATGGGCTGTTCTAGCTCGGACAAGTCTTTACTTGTCCAAGGCTTGCTTACTTACTTAAAACTAGATCCTGGCTCCAAAATCTTGTTTTATACCAGTCACAAGAAATACCCAAATGTTCTTACTATATTTGCAATTTTAGTGCAGCATTTAGCAGTTTTTACTGAACTAACCTCCCGTCCCTCCGCAAGTCGGGTTCGTCCTGTGCCACGCGGTGCTGAATACTGACCCAGCAGCGCTGAGCCTGTGGAAGCTGGCCCTCCAGAGCAGCACCTGCCTCTGTCTCTTCAGGGATGAGGTCTTCCACATCCACAAGGCCTGTGAGGACCTGTTCGTCAACATCCGTGGGTAAGCCTCTCGCCAACACACAACACACCACACACCACCCTCAAACCACTCAGAATACACCCCTCTCTGTGCCTTTCTTATGAGGAACTGCAGGAGGATTCATTAAGTATATCTTGTAAATGTTTTGTTTTCTAGGACTGATACAAGTCGTAAATACCATTGAAACCTTTTAAATACCATTGAAACATTTATTTATTTTGTATTTATTTTTTTCATGCTGAATTTGAAGTATCAGTCCAAAGTCATCTGTACCAAGGTTATTATACTATTTTCACTTTTCATTTAAGTTAAGTTTCAGTTTAGTTTTCAATCCCTGTTTTGATTTAGTTTTTACACAAGAGACCCATTTCTTTTTAGTTGTAGTTTTTTTGTAGTTTTAGGTTAAGTTTTAGTTGACCATTTTGGTCCCGTGTTAAATGACGTTCAGCTTATAAAGGCTTCATAAAGCCTTCATAATGCCTTCATAAGCACCACACAAATGTGTTACAAAGTATCTATAACCGTATGTCGTGATTTATAACTGTGTGACATAATCACCAATGTCAATATGTGACGTAACCCACTATGTCGAATGTGATAAACATTTGCTTTATAAAGGGTAATGTTGGGTCAACGGATTGGAATACGCTCTAAAAGAAGTCATGTTAGTCACGTTACACCTAATCTTGTTCCCAGACACTTCCGCCCAAATCAAACTTGGCCTTCATTAGTTTAAAATAAAACTTTAAGACGATAAATTGTGGAAATGGGCAGGATTTAGCCATAATTATTACTTTTTTACTGTGTTAACTAGTGACGATGACATACTTTACTCAGTAAGGTCACTCCTATAGAATTATATGGTCACTTCCACAAAGGCCAGCATTGAATTATTGATATCCCAGGCTTACACCAAGAAACACTTACCTTGATGAAAGCACCCAACCTAAAGAAATTGAAAGTGGCTTTCTTCTGCAACCAAGTTACATGTTCCTCAGTACACAAACTTGCACACAACAAAAACGAGCCATACCGTGCAGTGTTGGGCCCATCAGGTCTTTGACACAGTCACCCACTCCCCCGCTGAAAGATCAGCCACAAAAGGTTGGCACCATTATAACAGGTTGTAATCAAGTACTGTTCACCAGCATGGGAACACAAGAGGAATACCTGGTGCGGTGGTCTCAGGTTGGACTAAGCCAAATCATCTTGGCTTTGACACACACACACAAGCTTTGCAGGTCCATCAACCCATTTAAATACCCCTCACATCCTACAGTAACCTGTGGATCATGAGAGCACCTTCATAAATCAGAAGAACGTTAATAACCTATTTATTGACACTTAATGTAGTGTCCTGTAATACTTCATTTAAAGTCAGACACCTTTGGTCATTCATAACACATGCATACATTTTAGTCATTTAGCAGACGTTCTTATCCAGAGCGACTTACAGTTAGTGAGTGCATACATATTTTTTTTATTTTTCATACTGGCCCCCCGTGGGAATCGAACCCACAACCCTGGCGTTGCAAACGCCATGCTCTACCAACTGAGCTACATCCCTGCCGGCCATTCCCTCCCCTACCCTGGACGACGCTGGGCCAATTGTGCGCCGCCCCATGGGTCTCCCGGTCGCAGCCGGCTACAACAGAGCTTGGATTCGAACCAGGATCTCTAGTGGCACAGCTAGCACTGCGATGCAGTGCCTTAGACCACTGCGCCACTCGGGAGAACAATTGCTGTGATGTCACCGAAATTATTTGAAATAACGACAGGTAGCTACAGTATGTCATCTAACTCAACACTTAACTACTACAAGCAAATTTTAATTACAATAAATAAAGGTTAACTTAATTGTTTTTCGCTGTCCGGTGGCACCACAATTGGGCATTTGATTTGCTTGATCAGCGTCTCGTCACCAACACTAAAAAAAGTACTTCGGGGTCACAAATTTGGAAATTTGCTAAATTTAAAGTCTCCCTCATAATAGTTTAAAAGTGTCAACAACCTGTATTTATTAATGTTATATGAAAAATAATTGTCTAAACATTAACAATGATTCATATTTGTTCATGTTTAAGTGACATTTGCATTAACTGTGGGTTTTAAAACATGTTCCAAGGTCATATAAATGCCCCCAATGCGGATCACTGTTTATGGAATACATATTGGCTTATAGAACAAAAACTATCTTGGGTGCCGCAGTGAAGGTATTGTAGGGAGTACTCAGTAGGGTTTGTAGAATATATACAGTGAGGGGAAAAACGTATTTGATCCCCTGCTGATTTTGTACGTTTGCCCATTGACAAAGAAATGATCAGTCTATAATTTTAATGGTAGGTTTATTTGAACAGTGAGAGACAGAATAACAACAAAAAAATCCTGAAAGATGCATGTCAAAAATGTTATAAATTGATTTGCATTTTAATGAGGGAAATAAGTATTTGACCCCTCTGCAAAACATGACTTAGTACTTGGTGGCAAAACCCCCCCCTTGGTTTGTGCTGTGGTGGAGACCTCTGTGGGCTATACTCGGCCTTGTCTCAGGATTGTAAGTTGGTGGTTGGGGATATCCCTCTAGTGGTGCGGGGGCTGTGCTTTGGCGGAGTGGGTGGGGTTATATCCTTCCTGTTTGGCCCTGTCCGGGGTTTCTTCGGATGGGGCCACAGTGTCTCCGGACCGCTCCTGTCTCAGCCTCCAGTATTTATGCTGCAGTAGTTTATGTGTCGGGGGGGCTGGGGTTAGTTGGTTATACCTGGAGTACTTCTCCTGTCTTATCCAGTGTCCTGTGTGAATTTAAGTATGCTCTCTCTAATTCTCTCGTTCTCTCTTTCTCTCTGAGAACCTGAGCCCTAGGACCATACGTCAGGACTACCGGGCATGATGACACCTTGCTGTCCCCAGTCCGCCTGGCCTTGCTGCTATTCCAGTTTCAACTGTTCTGCCTGCGGCTACGAAACCCCTACCTGTCCCAGACCTGCTGTTTTCAACTCTTAATGATCGGCTATGAAAAGCCAACTGAGAGACCTGAGCCCTAGGACCATACGTCGGGACTACCGGCCGTGGTGACTCCTTGCTGTCCCCAGTCCGCCTGGCCTTGCTGCTATTCCAGTTTCAACTGTTCTGCCTGCGGTTATGGAACCCCTACCTGTCCCAGACCTGCTGTTTTCAACTCTTAATGATCGGCTATGAAAAGCCAACTGAGATTTATTCCTGATTATTATTTGACCATGCTTGTCACTTATGAACATTTTTGAACATCTTGGCATGGTTCTGTTATAATCTCCACCCGGCACAGCCAGAAGAGGACTGGCCACCCCTCATAGCCTGGTTCCTCTCTAGGTTTCTTCCTAGGTTTTCGCCTTTCTAGGGAGTTTTTCCTAGCCACCGTGCTTCTACACCTGCATTACTAGCTGTTTGGGGTTTTAGGCTGGGTTTCTGTACAGCACTTCGAGATATTAGCTGATGTAAGAAGGGCTATATAAAATAAAATTGATTGATTGATTGATTGTTGGCAATCACAGAGGTCAGATGTTTCTTGTAGTTGGCCACCAGGTTTGCACACATCTCAGGAGGGATTTTGTCCCACTCCTCTTTGCAGATCTTCTCCAAGTCATTAAGGTTTCGAGGCTGACGTTTAGCAACTCGAACCTTCAGCTCCCTCCACAGATTTTCTATGGGATTATGGTCTGGAGACTGGCTAGGCCTCTCCAGGACCTTAATGTGCTTCTTCTTGAGCCACTCCTTTGTTGCCTTGGCCGTGTGTTTTGGGTCATTGTCATGCTGGAATACCCATCCATGACCCATTTTCAATGCCCTGGCTGAGGGAAGGAAGTTCTCACCCAAGATTTGACGGTACATGGCCCCGTCCATCGTCACTTTGATGCTGTGAAGTTGTCCTGTCGCCTTAGCAGAAAAACACCCCCAATGCATAATGTTTCCACCTCCATTTTTGACAATGGGGATGGTGTTCTTGGGGTCATAGGCAGCATTCCTCCTCCTCCAAACACTGCGAGTTGAGTTGATGCCAAAGAGCTCCATTTTGGTCTCATCTGACCATAACACTTTCACCCAGTTCTCCTATGAATCATTCAGATGTTCATTGGCAAACTTCAGACGGGCCTGTATATGTGCTTTCTTGAGCAGGGGGACATTGCGGGCGCTGCAGGATTTCAGTCCTTCACGGCATAGTGTGTTACCAATTGTTTTCTTGGTGACTATGGTCCCAGCTGCCTTGAGATAATTGACAAGATCCTCCCGTGTAGTTCTGGGCTGATTCCTCACCGTTTTCATGATCATTGCAACTCCACGAGGTGAGATCTTGCATGGAGCCCCAGGCCGAGGGAGATTGACAGTTATTTTGTGTTTCTTCCATTTGCGAATAATCACACCAACTGTTGTCACCTTCTCACCAAGCTGCTTGGCGATGGTCTTGTAGCTCATTCCAGCCTTGTGTAGGTCTACAATCTTGTCCCTGACATCCTTGGAGAGCTCTTTGGTCTTGGCCATGGTGGAGAGTTTGGAATCTGATTGATTGCTTCTGTGGACAGGTGTCTTTTATACAGGTAACAAGCTGAGGCTAGGAGCACTCCCTTTAAGAGTGTGCTCCTAATCTCAGCTCGTTACCTGTATAAAAGGCACCTGGGAGCCAGAAATCTTTCTGATTGAGATGGGGTCAAATACTTATTTCCCTCATTGAAATGCAAATAAATTAATAAAAATTTTGACATTCGTTTTTCTGGATTTTGTTGTTGTTATTCTGTCTCTCACTGTTCAGATAAACCTACCATTAAAATGATAGACTTATCATTTCTTTGTCAGTGGGCAAACGTACAAAATCAGCAGGGGATCAAATACTTTTTTCCCTCAGTTGAAGTCGGAAGTTTACATACACTTAGGTTGGAGTCATTAAAACTTGTTTTTCAACCACTCCACAAATTTCTTGTTCTAGTTTTGGCAAGTCGGTTAGGACATCTACTTTGTGCATGACACAAGTAATTTTTCTAACAATTGTTTACAGACAGATTATTTCACTTATAATTCACTGTATCACAATTCCAGTGGGTCAGAAGTTTACATAAACTAAGTTCACTGTGCCTTTAAACAGCTTTGAAAATTCCAGAAAATGTCATGGCTTTAGAAGCTTCTGATAGGCTAATTGACATCATTTGAGTCAATTGGAGGTGTACCTGTGGGTGTATTTCAAGGCCTACCTTCAAACTCAGTGCCTCTTTGCTTGACATCATGGGAAAATCAAAAGAAATTAGCCAAGACCTCAGAAAAATGATTGTAGACCTCCACAAGTCTTGTTCATCCTTGGGAGCAATTTCCAAACGCCTGAAGGTACCACGTTCATCTGTACAAACAATAATACGCAGTATAAACACCATGGGACCACACAGCCATCATACCGCTCAGGAAAGAGACGCGTTCTGTCTCCTAGAGATGAACGTACTTTGGTGCGAAAAGTGCAAATCAATCCCAGAACAACAGCAAAGGACATTGTGAAGATGTTGGAGGAAATAGGTACAAAAGTATCTACAGTGGGGGAAAAAAGTATTTAGTCAGCCACCAATTGTGCAAGTTCTCCCACTTAAAAGATGAGAGAGGCCTGTAATTTTCATCACAGGTATACGTATACTATGACAGACAAATTGAGATTTTTTTTCTCCAGAAAATCACATTGTAGGATTTTTAATGAATTTATTTGCAAATTATGGTGGAAAATAAGTAGTTGGTCACCTACAAACAAGCAAGATTTCTGGCTCTCACAGACCTGTAACTTCTTCTTTAAGAGGCTCCTCTGTCCTCCACTCGTTACCTGTATTAATGGCACCTGTTTGAACTTGTTATCAGTATAAAAGACACCTGTCCACAACCTCAAACAGTCACACTCCCAACTCCACTATGGCCAAGACCAAAGAGCTGTCAAAGGACACCAGAAACAAAATTGTAGACCTGCACCAGGCTGGGAAGACTGAATCTGCAATAGGTAAGCAGCTTGGTTTGAAGAAATTAACTGTGGGAGCAATTATTAGGAAATGGAAAACATACAAGACCACTGATAATCTCCCTCGATCTGGGGCTCCACGCAAGATCTCACCCCGTTGGGTCAAAATGATCACAAGAACGGTGAGCAAAAATCCCAGAACCACACGGGGGGACCTAGTGGATGACCTGCAGAGAGCTGGGACCAAAGTAACAAAGCCTACCATCAGTAACACACTACGCCGCCAGGGACTCAAATCCTGCAGTGCCAGACGTGTCCCCCTGCTTAAGCCAGTACATGTCCAGGCCCGTCTGAAGTTTGCTAGAGTGCATTTGGATGATCCAGAAGAGGATTGGGAGAATGTCATATGGTCAGATGAAACCAAAATAGAACTTTTTGGTAAAAACTCAACTCGTCGTGTTTGGAGGACAAAGAATGCTGAGTTGCATCCAAAGAACACCATACCTACTGTGAAGCATGGGGGTTGAACATCATGCTTTGGGGCTGTTTTTCTGCAAAGGGACCAGGACGACTGATCCGTGTAAACGAAAGAATGAATGGGGCCATGTATCGTGAGATTTTGAGTGAAAACCTCCTTCCATCAGCAAGGGCATTGAAGATGAAACGTGGCTGGGTCTTTCAGCATGACAATGATCCGAAACACACCGCCCGGGCAACGAAGGAGTGGCTTCGTAAGAAGCATTTCAAGGTCCTGGAGTGGCCTAGCCAGTGTCCAGATCTCAACCCCATAGAAAATCTTTGGAGGGAGTTGAAAGTCTGTGTTGCCCAGAGACAGCCCCCAAACATCACTGCTCTAGAGGAGATCTGCATGGAGGAATGGGCCAAAATACCAGCAACAGTGTGTGAAAACCTTGTGAAGACTTACAGAAAACATTTGACCTGTGTCATTGCCAACAAAGGGTATATAACAAAGTATTGAGAAACTTTTGTTATTGACCAAATACTTATTTTCCACCATAATTTGTTAATAAATTCATAAAAAATCCTACAATGTGATTTTCTGGATTTTTTTTCTTCTAATTTTGTCTGTCATAGTTGACGTGTACCTATGATGAAAATTACAGGCCTCTCTCATCTTTTTAAGTGGGAGAACTTGCACAATTGGTGGCTGACTAAATACTTTTTTTCCCCACTGTATATCCACAGTAAAACGAGTCCTATATCGACATAACCTGAAAGGCCGCTCAGCAAGGAAGAAGCCACTGCTCCAAAACCGCCATAAAAAAGCCAGACTACGGTTTATAAAATAAATGAATATGCCATTTAGCAGACGCTTTTATCCAAAGCGACTGACAGTCATGTGTGCATAAAAAAAATGTGTGCATGGGTGGTCCCGGGGATCGAACCCACTACCTTGGCGTTACAAGTGCCGTGCTCTACCAGCTGAGCTACAGAGGACTGCACATGGGGACAAAGATCGTACTTTTTGGAGAAATGTCCTCTGGTCTGATGAAACAAATATAGAACTGTTTGTCCATAATGACCATCGTTATGTTTGGAGGAAAAAGGGGGTGCTTGAATGCCGAAGAACACCATCCCAACCGTGAGGCACGGGGTGGCAGCATCATGCTGTGGGGGTGCTTTGCTGCAGGAGGGACTGGTGCACTTCACAAAATAGATGGCATGATGAGGAAGGAAAAATATGTGTATATTTTGAAGTAACATCTCAAGACATCAGTCAGGAAGTTAAAGCTTGGTCTCAAATGGGTCTTCCAAATGGACAAGCATACTTCCAAAGTTGTGGCAAAATGGCTTAAGGACAACAAAGTCAAGGTATTGGAGTGGCCATCACAAAGCGCTGACCTCGATCCAATAGAAAATGTGTGGGCAGAACTGATAAATCGTGTGAGAGCAAGGAGGCCTACAAACCTGACTCAGTTACACCAGCTCTGTCAGGAGGAATGGGCCAAAATTCACCCAACTTATTTTGGGACGCTTGTGGAAGGCTACCCAAAATGTTTGACCCAAGTTAAACAATTTAAAGGCAATGCTACCAAATACTAATTGAGTATGTAAACTTCTGACCCACTGGGAATGTGATGAAATAAATAAAAGCTTAAATAAATAATTCTCTCTACTATTATTCTGACATTTCACATTCTTAAAATAAAGTAGTGATCCTAACTGACCTAAAACAGGGAATTTTTACTAGGATTAAATGTCAGGAATTGTGAAAAACTGAGTTTAAATGTATTTGGCTAAGGTGTATGTAAAATTCCGACTTCAACTGTATATACTGTATGGTGTCATTTCATGGGGCTCTGAATAATACGGAGTGTTGCTGTTCTTTTACTCCACCCATTCCATTGGCGGCCACAATTCAAATCACTGTATATGGAAAACATCACGTGTGCAATTACTGCGCTACAGAAAACCTTCTATCCAAACAACAGTGCAGGGCAAGCACACTGAATTAAAGAGCAACTACACTCAAAAATCTAGGTTTCTAAGACTTTTCAAAGACATCAAAAGCATTGTTGTGAACACAGAAAATCTAATGTTGTTTTTATATTTAAAAAGTGTGACAAAACCTGAAAGAATGGGGGAAATCCGAAACCTGGAAAAACCAAACTGAGAAATTGTAATTTGGGGAAAAAAACAGAAGTAGGCAAAAAATGTAAACAGACTTTAAAAGGCCTCACCAAAGTTTTTTGCTGTGCATGTGCTGTCATCCTTCAGCACAGCTTTTTGGGGAAAGTTGAGGTCAGGTCAAATATTGACTATGCACCCAAGAGGGAAAGAAGTTGGGCCATCCTAGAAATGTTTTAGAGTAATATAATATAACATTTAGCAGGTGCTTTTAGCCGAAGCGACTTGGTCATGTGTGAATACATCTTTACGTATGGGTGGTCCCAGGAATCGAACCCAGTATCCTGGCGTTGCAATGCTCTACCAAGATACATGACAGGGTTATAAATGTTTTGTGAACCGTCAATTTAATATGATTCATAAGGCCTTTATTAAGCAGTACTTATGCCACCCTTTATAAAGCACAGGTTTATGTCATATTTTACTTAGTGGGTTACGTCACATTTGACATTGGTGGCTATGTCACACAGTTAAGCCACATTTATGAACCCTTTATGAAGCATGACATACAGTTATAGATGATTTGTAACAATTGATTCAACATGTTTTTTCCTGGTGGGTTTACCCTTGATTTTTTGTTTAATCTGCTCAACCAGTACTGGTGATGAACCTGCCAGATATGTCATCTAACTAGCACACACGACAGGACTGTTGAATTCTAAGTCAAGTCTCATCTTAATGCTGTGTAAATCCAAACTTGTTCTTCTGAAAGCTCAGTGTGGAAAGACTGCTAGCTGCAACTTTGAACTCAGGCATTAGTTTCAAGGGCAGAGTGTATTTTCGATCATAGCTGAGTCGTTAGTACATGTAAGAACCAAGTAACTTTACGAGAGAGAGAGAGAGACATAATAAATTAATTCAGACACATTTTGTTGTACTGTAATTGGAGCCTTGAGAGCATTGTGTGTGTGAGAGACATTATAACAAAATAAAAGTACCATAGTAAATCTGCACAGAAGACTCCCTTCATCTTCCAGTATTTTAACACCGTTAATTGTTTTCCAGCTACAATAAACGTCTAAATGACATCAAAGAATGCAAAGAACAAGCACTGTCGCACGCGTAAGTATATCCTCTTCATTGTCCCCCAGTAGTTTTTTTATACTGCCTTGCAATATAATTTTCATAATGCTAAGTCAATAAAACATTAATTTTGCATTCATTGCAGTGGATCCATGCATAGAGAAAGGCGCAAGTTTCTTAGGTCTGCCCTGAAAGAGTTGGCCACAGTTCTGTCTGACCAGCCTGGACTGCTGGGCCCAAAGGTAAAACCAACCCCCAGAAATATCCCCTTTTTTAATCTATCGATGGATATGTATGGGCATTATTGTTGAATAAGTGTGCTATTTGCTTCTGTCACTAACAAGTCATCTTCGATAAGTAAAACACATTATCTATGTTATATGTGATAGTCTGAAGAGGAAATTCAGCAAATCTTGGAGGACAGTGGAAGTTGATAAAGGCTTTTTTTAATCAACTTCCACTGTTCTCCAAGAGTTGCGGAATTTCCTATTCACTTTAGTTTACTCCTCAATTCATGTGTTTTGCGTCAGTGTTCTCTTCCCTTTTTATGTGATAATGTAATAAGATGTGTTTGAGTTTAAAGGCCGGGTTGTTTTTCCACAGGCTCTGTTTGTGTTCATGGCTCTCTCTTTCGCCCGGGACGAGATCATCTGGCTCCTCCGCCACGCAGACAATATACAGAAAAAAAGCACAGATGACTTCATTGACAAGTAAGCTGTATTCTCAACGGTATAAAACATCTGGGGGGAAAATGCTACAGCCGACTGCTGATTCTTTGCTTCAAATTAACAGTGGTTTGGTTATATGAAATCCTCTCACCTGGGGTGTATTCACTAGGAGCCAAACGGAAGCAAACAGTCGTAATGGGGATGGACTAACTTAAGGCTGGGCGATAAATCCTGTTTTGGCAATTCATTAGCATTTTTTTTTGTGTGTAATAGGAAACACCTGTATAGTAAAGTTTTTATAAGCGTTTTGTTATAACATCGGCATATGCGGCATCTCACACCTCTGCACACCTCAACTGTGTCACAGCACATGCACCATGTTTCGAAAAGTTATCTACCAATCCTGACCTGCCTTAACTACATGTTGTAACCGCACCTGTCAAGTGAAGCATCAACAGCAGCAGACCAGTGTGAGAATGGCGCTGAAGTGCTAAGAGGTTGGTTCCATCATCACAGACAGCAGAAAAGTTGAAATTTTTACATTTTAGTCATTTAGCAGACGCTCTTATCCAGAGCGACTTACAGTTAGTGAGTGCATACATTTTTAATACTGGCCCCCCCATGGGAATCGAACCCACAACCCTGGCGTTGCAAGCGCCATGCTCTACCAACTGAGCTACAGGAGGCTACACAAAATGCACTTGATATTCTACTCTACTCAAACTATGGAACATCCCTAGCCATGAAGTGCTTTGAAAGGCTGGTCATGGCTCACATCAATACCATTATCCCAGAAACCCTAGAATCACACAAATTTGCATACCGCCCCAACAGATCCACGGATGATGCAGTCTCTATTGCGCTCCACACTTCCCTTTCACACCTGGACTAAAGGAACACCTATGTGAGAATACTATTCATTGACTACAGCTCAGCATTCAACACCATAGTGCCCTCAAAGCTCACCACTAAGCTAAGGACCCTGGCACTAAACACCTCCCTCTGCAACTGGATCCTGGACTTCCTGACGGGCCGCCCCCAGGTGGTAAGGGTAGGTAACTACACATCCGCCACGCTGATCCTCAACACGGGTGCCCCTCATGGGTGCGTGCTCAGTCCCCTCCTGTACTCCCTGTTCACGCGTGACTGCATGGCCAGGCACGACTTCAACACCATCATTAAGTATGCCGATGACACAACAGTGGTAGGCCTGATCACCGACAACGATGAGACAGCCTATAAGGAGGAAGTCAGAGACCTGGCCGTGGGGTGCCAGGACAACAACCTCTCCCTCAACGTGATCAAGACAAAGGAGATGATTGTGGACTACAGGAAAAAGAAGAGGACCGAGTACGCCACCATTCTCATCGACGGGGCTGTAGTGGAGCAGGTTGAGAGCTTCAAGTTCCTTGGTGTCCACATCACCAACAAACTAACATGGTCCAAGCACACCAAGACAGTCGTGAAGAGGGCACGACAAAACCTATTCCCCCTCAGATCCTCAAAAGGTTCTACAGCTGCACCATCGAGAGCATCCTGACTGGTTGCATCACTGCCTGGTATGGCAACTGCTCGGCCTCCGACCGCAAGGCACTACAGAGGGTAGTGCGTATGACCCAGTACATCACTGGGGCCAAGCTTCCTGCCATCCAGGACCTCTATACCAGGCGGTGTCAGAGGAAGGCCCTAAAAATTGTCAAAGATTGCCACCCTAGTCATAGACTGTTCTCTCTACTACCGCACGGCAAGCAGTACTGGGGCGCCAAGTCTAGGTCCAAGAGCCTTATAAACAGATTCAACCCCCAAGCCATAAGACTCCTGAACATCTAATCAAATGGCTACCCAGACTATTTGCATTGCCCCCCCGTTCCTCAATTACCTCGACTAACCGGTGCCCCCGCACATTGACTGTGCCGGTACCCCCTGTATATAGCCTCGCTATTGTTATTTTACTGCTGCTCTTTAATTATTAGTAACTTTTTTTTTTTTTTTCTTTTTCTTTTTTTGTTGTAAAAAAAATAATTGTATTCTTTCTTCTGCATTGTTGGTTAAGGGCTTGTAAGTAAGCATTTCTGACTTACTGCAGATTGAGAAATTATGTGACTAAACTCAACAAACAGAAGAAGAAACTGTATTATGTATCCAATACCTGTTGTATTCGTCGCATGTGACAAATACAATTTTGATTTCAGCAGATTGGATGATATTTGGATGAAACCAGATCATAGTAGGATGACAAAAGAGTAAAAAATGACTGTTGCTGGTATATGGATAACGTTTGACTATAAAGTTGTGGAAGGCTTATAATTTTACATGCCCTGAGCTCATTAGATTATAGCTGACTGTTTGAAATGTAGTATATTGATGTTTCATTGTACAACAAAGCCTATTTAGAGAACATTTTAAAATATTGATATACACTACATGATCAAAAGTATATGGACACCTGCTCTTCGAACATTTCATTCCAAAATCATGGGCATTAATATGGAGTTGGTCCCCCCTTTGCTGCTATAGCAGCCTCTGATCATCTGGGAAGGGTTTCCACTAGATGTTGGAACATTGCTGCAGGGACTTGCTTCCATTCAGCCACAAGAGCAATAGTGAGGTCGGGCACTGATGTTGGGCGATTAGGCCTGGCTCGCAGTCGGCATTCCAATTCATCGATGGGGTTGAGGTCAGGGCTCTGTGCAGGCCAATCAAGTTATTCCACACAGATCTCAACAAAACATTTCTTTATGGTCCTCGCTTTGTGCACAGGGGCATTGTCATGCTGAAACCGGAAAGGGCTGTCCCCAAAATGTTGCCACAAAGTTGGAAGCACAGATCGTTTAGAATGTCATTGTATGCTGTACCCAGATTCGTCCATCGGACTGCCAGATGGTGAAGCGTGATTCATCACTCCAGAGAACGCGTTTCCACTGCTCCAGAGTTCAATGGCAGCGAGCTTTAGGCCACTCCAGCTGGTGCTTGGCATTGTGCATGGTGATCTTAGGCTTGTGTGCGGCTGCTCGGCCATGGAAAACCATTTCATGAAGCTCCCGACGAACAGTTCTTGTGCTGACGTTGCTTCCGGAGGCAGTTTGGAACTCGGTAATGAGTGTTGCAACCGAGGACAGAAGATTTTTACGCACTACGCGCTTCAGCACTCTGTGAGCTTGTTTAGCCTACCACTTCGCGGCTGAGCCGTTGTTGCTCTTAGACCTTTCCACTTGACAATAAAAGCACTTACAGTTGAACGGGACAGCTTTAGCAGGGCCGAAATTTGACGAACTGACTTGTTGGAAAGGTGGCATCCTATGACGGTGCCACGTTGAAAGTCTGAGCTCTTCAGTATGGCCGTTCTACTGCCTATGTTTGTCTATGGAGATTGCATGGATGTGCGCTCGATTTGATACACCTGTCAGCAACGGGTGTGACTGAAATAGCCAAATCCACAAATTTGAAGGGGTGTCCACATACTTTTTGTAGATATAGTGTATATTTCGTGTGTCGCCCATAAGTTTAAAAACATTTAGTAGATTTTTAGGCAATATCGCCAAGCCCAAGGGGTACTCAAATACTATTTGAGAAGGTCCGGTCACACACATTTCCTAGGTGGCAAAGGTCAGGATGTATATTGTTATTTATAGGCGTAGTAACAAACCCCCACCTCGCAACACATGTACCCTAAAATGTTGAATTTTTAAAGCTAATTCTCTGCAATTCTACACATTTTGCAATGTCTTATATGTATGTTCATAATGATACCTGAGTGACTCAACAAAATCATTGCTACCAAATAGAGTTCTACAAGCAGTTGTTACAACAACAAGAACATAGCTTCAAGTGTTTTGTCCAAATACTGGTGGAGTCAACTAATAAAATAATGGACAACCTGATGAGAGGTCCAGGACCTGAAGAACAGTTTGCAGTTCTCCCAGGGTCAGCTCGATGAGTTTAAACAGGAGAACGGCAAGATGACCGCAATCTGTAAGTCATTGAGAGAGGACATCAGTTCTGAATGTGAATGACAGAGAAATCTGATTATCTCGAGGGACAATCAAGGCGGAACAACATGGTTGTGGAAGGAATTGCAGAATCTCCACATGAGACGTGGACGTAGTCTGAAGACAAAGTGAGGGAAATGATCTCTGAGAAACTGAAGATGGACCACAGGAAGACTGAGGTGGAGCGCGCCCACAGGACTGGAAAACCCACCACTGGCCCAGGTGACAGACCCAGGCCGATAGTGGTCAAGTTCCTGAGGTTCAAGAACAAGGTAGCTGTTCTGGAAATAGTGAAAGATGATGAGAGGTCTGTTCGTAATAAAGAGATGCTCTACTTTTCTGACCCCACACTCCACAAAGCAAGTCCTTCAGGCTCTAGTTTGATCTTATCTTTATTAATGTCCAGGCTTATTGCTGCAAATAAAGACCTAGTTAAGCTGCAGCTGGCCCAGAACAGAGTGGCACGTCTTGCTCTTCATTGTAATCAGAGGGCTAATATAAATAATATGCAGCCAGTCTCTCTTGGCTAAGAGTTGCGGAAAGACTGACTGTGTCACTTCTTGTTTTTATAATAAACATTAATGTGTTGGAAATTCCAAATTGTTTGCATAGTCAACTTACACACAGCACTGACACACACGCTTACCCCACCAGCCATGCCACCAGGGGTCTTTTCACATTCCCCAGGTCCAGAACAAATTCAAGGAAACGTACAGCATTATACAGAGCCATGAGAGCATGGAACTCCCTTCCATCTTATATAGCGCAAGTGAACAGCAAACCTGTTTTCAAAAAACAAATAAAGCAACACTTCACAGCACAACGCCACTCCCCCATGTGACCTACTTGTTGTGTACTGACATGTATGTGTAACTGATCGATGCACACACACACTACATGTTAATGTTTTTAAATGTATGTAAATTATAAAGTATTTTGTCTGTAATGTATTTTTCGTTATATGTCGGAACCCAGTAAGACTAGCTGTTGCCATTGGCGTCGGCTAATGGGGATCCTAATAAAACAAATAAAAAAATAATGGAGACCCCCGGGCACTTAATCTGGCCATAATAACTACAAGATTTAGATGGCTGGTTAGCCTTACTTACCTACCTAGCTAACATGGGCTAGTAGTTGATCAACTGAACATTTCTGACAGGTTATAAATAGCTCTCCAAGGTCTGTCCGTGATTACCATATTTTCGAAATTGCACCTTGTGCCTTCTGCTATTACAACTCTCAACAGCAGTAAGTTAAAAGCCTGACTGATTTCCAAAAGTTGAAATATTGTTGAGTATGGCATGGCTGCCCTAGACTAACTTGAACTTGTTCCATAAGAAACATTTGTTTTGCTACGGTGTGCACCACTGAATACACCCCTGACTTCTCCTTTTCTCTTGTTGCTTCTCAGGCACATTGCAGAGCTCATCTTCTACATGGAGGAGCTCAGGGCACACGTCAGGAAGTATGGTCCCGTAATGCAACGGTACTATGTGCAGTACCTCTCCGGCTTTGACGCTGTGGTTCTCAACGAGCTTGTGCAGGTGAGACCCCCTCCCCCCATATACACATTAACACGTGCACGCTGACACACGCATACTAGTTTCTTGCATTCAACAACAACAAGACAGTGACACGTAGACCTCCCCTTCCAGAACCTCTCCGTCTGCCCTGAGGACGAATCCATCATCATGTCCTCCTTTGTGAACACCATGACCTCCCTCAGCGTGAAGCAAGGTATTCAGCCTGACATTTAAGATACTAACCCGCCTGCTGCTACCTCCTTCCCAAGTGTTGCTTTATGTATGGGCACTGTGGTGGGTGCGGATGTTGACATCAGGAAATGAGGAGTGTTTGTGCTTGTGTTGCAGTGGAGGACGGAGACGTGTTTGATTTCCGGGGCATGAGGCTTGACTGGTTCCGTCTGCAGGTAAGCCACTGACAGCCCAGGGCTAATTATGGTAGCCATATCAAAAACTGTCCTCGTATTACAAAAACTCAATAACTCTATGCTACCCTAGTTATACCCTTATGGGCCAGTTTTTTGGACCCAGATTAGAATCTCCTTTGGAAGTGCTTTTTAGAATAGTATTAGGCTTAATTTGTGTCTGGGAAACTGTCCCTATGAATATTATGTCCATTTGTAAACAATGTGCTGCATGCTGTATTCCAAAGGGGGGTATATAGTAGTCAACAGCTAGCGATTTGGCCGCTATTTAGTGAGCGAGATGTCTCGGCAGTAAATTATACACATTTTAGAACCAGAGCAACATAAATTGAACAAAACAGTTACGTTTTGTCATTGTATCCTGGGTAAATTAGTTTGCAGCATTTACAGCACTTCAACAGTGGTGTTTACCCCCCTTAATTCTTTAGAATCGAAGACTTTGGGGGAGGAGGGAGTGCTAAGCTGACATATGGAATTGTTTTAAGCTGGTCATACTATGGATCATTTAGCTATCTGGTTTAGAATTTTAGGACCCCTTTAGGTATAAAAAACTATATATAAAAAATTGATTTGATAAAATTTTGATTTTGGTCTTTTCTACTAAAGCCCATAGAAACGCATTGAATAACACAATTCATAAATGGCAAAAAACAGAAATACCTTATTTGCATAGGTATTCAGACCCTTTGCTATGAGACTCGAAATTGAACTATTTTCATTAATCATCCTTCGGATGTTTCTACAACTTGATTGGAGTCCACCTGTGATTGGACATACATTTGGAAGGTCCCACAGTTGACAGTGCATGTCAGAGCAAAAACCAAGCTATGAGGTCAAAGGAATTGTCCGCAGAGCTCCGAGACAGGATTGTGTTGAGACACAGATCTGGGAAAGGGTACCAAAAAATGTCTGCAGCATTGAAGGTCCCCAAGAACACAATGGCCTCCATCATTCTTAAATGGAAGAAGTTTGGAACCACCAAGACTCGTCCTAGAGCTGGCCGCCCGGCCAAACTGAGAAATCGGGGGAGAAGGGCCTTAGTCTGGGAGGTGACCAAGAACCCGATGGTCACTCTGACAGAGCTCTAGAGTTCCTCTGTGGAGATGGGAGAACCTTCCAGAAGGACAACCATCTCTGCAGCACTCCACCAATCAGGCCTTTATTGTAGAGTGGCCAGACGGAAGCCACTCCTCAGTTAAAGGCATATGACAGCCCACTTGGAGTTTGCCAAAAGGCACCTAAAGGACTCTCAGACCATGAGAAACAAGATTATCTGGTCTAATGAAACCAAGATTGAACTCTTTGGCCTGAATGCAAAGCGTCATGTCTGAAAGATGAACGGAGCAAAGTACAGAGAAATCCGTTATGAAAACCTACTCCAGAGCGCTCAGGACCTCAGACTGGGGCGAAAGGTTCACCTTCCAACAGGACAACGACCCTAAGCATACAGCCAAGACAACGCAGGAGTGGCTTCGGGACATGTCTTTGAATGTCCTTGAGTGGCCACTCTACCATTTGGCAGTACGTCCGGTTGTACGTACTGCCAAAATCTCTAACACAATGTTGGAGGCAGCTTATGAACATTAGATTCTCTGGCAACAGCTCTAGCGGACATTCCTGCAGTCAGCTTGCCAATTGCACGCTCCCTCAAAACTTGAGACATCTGTGGCATTGTGATGTGTGACAAAACTGCACATTTTAAAGTGGCCTTTTATTGTCCCCAGCACAAGGTGCACCTGTGTAATGATAATGTTGTTTAATCAGCTTCTTGATATGCCACACCTGTCAGGTAGATGGATTATCTTGGCTAAGGAGAAATGCTTACTAACAGGGATGTAAACAAATTTGCGCACAACATTTGGGAGAAATACGCTTTTGTGCGTATGGAACATCTCTAGGATTTTGTTTTTCAGCTCATGAAACGTGGAACTAACACTTTCCATTTTATGTTTATATTTTTGTTCAGTGTAGTTTGTAGGTCATATCGTTCAGACGCTACAGACATTTCCGTGAGAAAACAGATTTTCGGGACATCTCATGGTCTGACAAACACCGCTCTAGCTCTGCCAGCTTTCACTGCAGATGCGGAAGTGCGACACTGGCGGATGCGGTTGATTGAGACTCATCCAATGCAAAAAAAAAAACTGATATCCCTCTTGTTTTGTTATTTAACTTAGATTGACATGTTAATCTACTCTAGGGGGTTAAACACCAGTTGTAAGAGAGACTGGAATATGATGCTAGCTGAAAGGGAGAATGGTTTTGATTGAATCTCAAGGTATTTTGATTGATGTAATCATACTATGTTGTCTGTCTCTCTCTCTCTCTCTCTCTCGCTCTCTCTCTCCAGGCCTACACCAGTGTGTCCAAAACCTCTCTGGGCATCGCTGACCACCGGGAGCTGGGCAAGATGATGAACACCATCATATTCCACACCAAGATGGTGGACTCCCTGGTGGAGATGCTGGTGGAAACCTCGGACATCTCCATCTTCTGGTAATTAATAACCCAACAGACAGAAAATATATATATATATATTTTTGCATATATAAATTATATATACTGGGTAGGTCAGCATTGATACTAGATCTCATTTACAAGGGAGCCATGTGAATAAAATGTAATGCAATATAATGTAAAAATATCAATACAACAAGATTAATTAAAACAAGCACAACTTTCATATATCACCGCCCTTAAACTTGGTCTAATCTGTCCAATGGAGACCAGCGAGTCTAACTTCAAGGTGGCCTCAAGGCTATTCCATTAGCTGGTGGGTATAAAAACTAAAAGCAGTGATGTGTACGGAAATGGTCCCCAGTAATAAAACGCAGTGCTGAATCTAAAGGTTTTAAAACAGAGGCTGCCGCGTGCATGTAGATTGTATCACCATAATCAAGGACTGGGAGAAGCGTTGCTTGAACAATCTTCCTCCTACTTTCAAAATTGAGCCAGGATGTATTTCTATAAAAGAAACCAATCTTAATTCTCTGCTTTTCAATGTGTGTTTTAAAAGATCGTCAATCCAAGTACTTATAATGGGGAACTTGCACAATTTGGGCTCCCTTCAATGTGTAAATACGCAGGTCCTCAGGGTCAATATTATGAGACCTAGAGAACAGCATAAACCTGGTTTTATTAGGATTTAGCACTAGTTTAAGATCAGTAAGCAATTTTTTATTTTATTGAGTCAAAACCATGCTGAAGGTCATGAATGAAATAACTATAATCTGCGTAGAGATTGTTACAGGTTCTAACAAATAGACCATTTTTAAAATATAAATAGTGAAAAGAACGGAGGCCAAAATGGACCCCTGCGGCACATCTTTCTTAATATTGAGGAAACTAGATTTGATACCATCAGTAAGCACACGTTGTGTCCTGTTATAGATATAAGATTGCATAGAACTGCACCATTGGGTATATGCCTCAAGCAAGGACCTGTTCTTGCTCGAGTAGGCCTAACGGCTCTTAGCACCGAGCCAATGTTGGTGGATAGCAGTCTGGATCCTTAGGATGAAATAGATATACAATGGTTTCTCAGCCAAACATGTAGAGACCACATACGGCTGAATTTCTCACAGTTCCAATGCGCAGACGGAATAGAAACGGAGATTATGGGTTGTTTACTCGACTCCTATATGGTCTCGATAAGCTGTTTGAAAATGGATTTGAGCTTTTCTGCTTTCACTCGCATGACATAATTTGATCCGATACGAATCACAACTCGTTTTGTGTCAGGGAGTTGCTTTTTGATGGTTGGGAACAGTTCTTGTAAATCCGTCACGCACGCCCCCAGGTAACAAAGAGTACTTGCATCTGGGACGCAACATGACAAACCATGGAGGTTTCAGCAATGATGCTAGATCAGGAGTCTCCAACCCTGTTCCTGGAGAGCTTACCCTCATGTAGGTTTTTGCTCCAACCCCAGTTGTAACTAACCTGGTTCATCTTATCAACCAGCTAATTATTAGAATCAGGTGTGCCAGATTAGGGTTGGCGTGAACCTACAGGACGGTAGCGCTCCAGAAACAGGGTTGGAGAGCCCTGTGCTACATGGAGGATGATTCCTTCCAACTGGGGCAGACGAAGCACCTCCTGCTGCTCCCCCATTTCGAACATCGCTGGAGTTTGGGGCTGGGGGGAGCCTTGAACTCACATCGGGTGTTCTCGTAGCCCTCAGCGGACTGGGAGCCGCGGACCGCTCATTACTCACAATGGGGACTCCGGACGTCCTTCTTGCGAATCTTGCTGTGGGAGTGGAGATTCCAGGCTGAAATTGATTGGCCAGGAACAGCCCAGACCGCGCTTGTCGTCAGTGGCTCGTTCTTCTACCTTTCCCTCGGCTTTTACCTTTACCAGCGAATGTCACCCAGTGCTGGGACTGGGTAGATGGCATCGGGGTAGAGCTGGTCGGAACGCCATTGTGTAGCTGTATGTTTGGGAAGTCAACCTCATAGTTTTCGTCCCGGTCTGCCTCAATGGCAGACCCGCCCCAAGGGAGCGTATATTCGTAGGCCGCATCCACTCTAGAAGCCTCTTGGCGATAATTCAGTCTACTCTTCAGTTCCCTCTTGAAGTGTGATCATCCGATCCTTCAGCTCAGCATTTTGATTGCACTTTAGACAGACGTAGACCTGGGTAAATTATTCCTCCTTCACACTAGAACTGCCAGGCCTTTCAGCCTATAAGTATCCGCTAGAGAATGTTGTCGCGGGACAATAGCATACACATGGCCTCCAGCCAATGACGGGTCAACATTCGAACAGTCTAATAAATACATGTCATATATGCTATAGGAAGAATAATCATTTGGTTGTGTTTATGAAGGTCTTAAGGTAACATTAGAATACGAAAAAACTATTACTTCAAAGAACATAATAGCATTTTCATTAGTTTATGTTACTGTAGGCTATAAGTAAAATGAAAGAATAAAATCCATAACACAGAAATCCATTATAATTTCATTTTGGCAGGTTTAAAGAAACATTGAAAATAATACATGTATTTAAAATATATATATATTAAGTTTATTTTGTTACTAATCTTTGCTTAGTGGCCTGAGCGATGCTGCCGTGCGAGTGCTCATGTGCTGAACGCATGGACTTTTTAAAAAGTGATATTTGGAGATAGAGCTGCATCTCACGAATTTTGAGAGCTATTTGACAAAGGTAAGTGTCTTAGAAACTGCAGAATATGCTCTTTCTAATAAATCAAAGCGTTTTACCTGCATGTGATTTGAAGGAGGATTTGATAAAGTGGTGCTCCTTTCCCTGCCTCTGTCAATTAATTCCAAGCTGCGCCCATCTCTTCATTTACAATTTGACAACTGATAATATTGTCTCTCTTATTATGTGTGAAATTAGTTTCGGTATAGTTTAGGTGTAGTTCGCGAATAGAGTCAAGGATATGTTTTGCATTAATCTGAAGGGCTACTGCAACACGTAGCATGTTTGTATTTACCTATCAATACTTTCAATTAGTAATAGAGTTATAGTAGATAATACAGTCCAGTAACCGTTTATTTTTACAAAAAACGTAAAATAGAATGATATCAACCAGCAAGGCGCACGGTCAAATGATTTGCTATAAACATGAGCACTAACGATAATAAATAGGCATAACACAAATGTAAAGAAATATTCATGAAAATATATATTAATGACAAGATATGAAAACAAGATTCATTTATTGATTGTTTTGGATATGATTGCTCTAGATGGATTTTGAGTTTCTGACTTTCTTGGTGTCCCGGTCTCATTCGTGGTGATAGCTTCTACAGCCGAGCATTTGAGAAGATGTTTCAGCAGTGTTTGGAGCTGCCCTCACAGTCGCGCCACTCTATCTCGTTCCCCCTGCTGTGCACACACTTCATGAGCTGCACCCACGAGCTCTGTCCCGAAGAGGTAAGGCCCCACAACCAAAGCAACCAATGGTTGAATGAAAACCTTATGAAGCATAACCATCACATCCATATCTAGAATTCATTTTGTAAGTCTATGTCTGCAAAATTCAGGAAACATTCCTAAAGTTCCTGAGTTTTTCAGAAATCCCGGTTGGAGGATTCCCAGTTAGAGTATTCCCTCCCTGCATTTTCCCTCCTGATTCCGGGAATCCTCCAACTGGGATTTTTGAAAAACCTGGGAACTTTGGCAAAGTTTCTGTAATTTAGCAACCCAACTTGAGATTCTCATAAAACACTAAGGGCAGCATTTTCATAATGCAAAATAATTGTGCAAAGTGCAAAACCTACTATAAATGTCATTATAATCTGTCAGTGTGAAATAATTTGAAACTTTTCTTCAACAATGTGCAATGTGCATAACAAAGTGATTTATGTATTGATCAGTTTACTAACAACAAACGTTTCAAATTAAATCACTGTGAGATTATAATGAGGTTTATTGTCATTTTTGCATTTTGCATAATTATTTTGCACTTCGAAAATGTTGCACTAAGATTCCCATCTCACACTGCTCCTGAGTGGTTAACTACCTGTCCCTTCCCTGCGTTCTCCCAGCGGCATCACATTGGCGACCGCAGTCTGTCGCTCTGCAACATGTTCCTGGACGAGATGGCCAAGCAGGCGCGCAACCTCATCACCGACATCTGCACCGAGCAGTGCACGCTCAGTGACCAGGTGAGGGGCCATTGCCATGGAGACCGGTGTCCTTGTGGAATAGGGTATATAATGATGTATTTGTCACTTTAGCGGTCACTTTTTTCCATAGTGACTTCAGTACAGTAATTGCATATATTTTTAGTATGTGTATGTGATCCAGAGTAGGAGTGCTGCTGATTTTAGGTTTTGACTTTCATAATGAATGGACAGGGGCAATATTGATGTGAGCCTAATTTATAGTTTATCGTCAATCTGACAGCTTCATGGAATCCTATGATAACTTCTTATCAAGGTATAGATACAATTATTGCACATAGATTTTCATTCAGATGTAGATTTTCTCTCTCTGCAGCTGCTCCCTAAACACTGTGCGAAAACCATCAGTCAGGCAGTGAACAAGAAGTCTAAAAAGCAGACTGGGAAGAAAGGTGAGCCGGAGCGAGAGAAGCCGGGTGTTGAGAGCATGAGGAAGAACAGGCTCCTGGTCACCAAGTGAGTTACATGTGTCTGTGCCGGGGTGCATATATGTGTGTGACTGTTTGTGTGTGTGGCTGCGTGTGTGTCTGTGTGTGTGTGTGTGTGATGGTATGTGTGGTTGGTGAAGCGGATCTCCAGGTGGGAGGTGAGGTACTCGCGGAGGGTAAAGGTGTGTCAGTAGTTGCTGATGTTAATTTCTATCTCATTGTGTCTTCCAGCCTGGACAAGCTGCACACGGCGCTGTCGGAGCTGTGCTTCTCCATCAACTACGTGCCCAACATGGTGGTGTGGGAGCACACCTTTACCCCCCGCGAGTACCTCACCTCCCACCTGGAGATCCGCTTCACCAAGTGAGTCCACCCACCCACACATAGGATACCTCCCAAATGGTGAGCTTTTCCCTATTTAGTGCACTACTTTTGACCAGGGCCCTAAGTGCACTATATAGGGTATAGGCTTCCATTTGGGACATAGCCATATTTCAACAGCAATGTTTCCTATCCTTCTGGTCCTCAAGTGTTTATGCTGTGTTAGGATATCATACGATACAATCGATACAATGGATATGATACGATAGATACAATAGATACGATAGATAGTACGATAGATAGATATGATACATTACGAAATATATGATACATTACCATGGATTGAAACAATATGATCGATAGATACGATCTATAGATCGATCCAAGACTCATGATGCTCCCTCTTCTCTCAGGTCCATTGTGGGGATGACCATGTACAACCAGGCCACGCAGGAGATCGCCAAGCCCTCCGAGCTGCTCACCAGCGTGCGTTCCTACATGACGGTGCTGCAGTCCATCGAGAACTATGTGCAGATCGACATCACGCGGGTGTTCAACAACGTGCTGCTGCAGCAGACCCAGCACCTGGACAGCCACGGGGAGCCCACCATCACCAGCCTCTACACCAACTGGTGAGTCCCGCCCAACCAACACACCAGTCCTCAGTTTACATATTATGTCATCTGGGTGATTCCTCATGAAACCAGGACAAAATAAATGTCCAATGAGTGGATGGAGATTTGGGCCGTATGTATTAAGCGTCTCAGAGTAGGAGTGCTGATTTAGGATCAGTTTTTCCTTTTAGAACACAATGAATAAGATAACATGGACAGGGGGGACATGATCCTAGATCAGCACTCCTACATACAGGTTGAAATCCGTTCTATCGTGTCATCCAGTGAGATTGAGTCTGCTTGTGTGTCCATAGGTATCTGGAGACCTTGCTCCGGCAGGTAAGCAATGGCCACATTGCCTACTTCCCTGCCATGAAGGCCTTTGTCAACCTGCCCACGGAGAACGAGCTCATCTTTAACGCTGAGGAGTATTCGGATATATCCGGTGAGATCATCAGAACCATTTATTAGACGTAATAGAGGCTTGCAATACTTTGAGCAGGAATTTTTAGCCTCTCCTGTATAGGACAATGTGATGTGATGGTTATAGTGTATACTGAGGCTGCTGTGTAGTGAATATAGTTTTGTGAATATTCTGCTGCTCTAGGACAACAAGTGTTTTGGTGGGGAAAGCCTTGCAGCCTTTATTGGGTTAAATATGTGTACATTTTAATCATGGCCACCTACATACTTAAATCCCAAAAGCATTGGGGATAAGCGAGAGGAGTATGAATAGTGACCTATTGACACAAAGCATTTCTGACATACCCCTGCTCTCTCTTTCCCACAGAGATGAGGTCACTGTCGGAGCTGCTGGGACCCTATGGCATGAAGTTCCTCAGCGAGAGCCTCATGTGGCACATATCCTCCCAGGTGGCAGAACTCAAGGTGTGGTCACTGACTGAATCTGAGGTGTTCTTGTTTGTTTTTGTTTTCCTTCAGAGCTGTTTGTACTCATGTTGATGCCCCTGGGCTCTATATCTCTGTTGAATCTCATTAATAGTACCTCTCTCTTTCTTTCTTTTGTTCTTTCTGTTTGTTTGTCTGTCTCTCTCTCTCTCTCCCCCCTCCCTCTCACTTCCAAAGAAACTGGTGGTGGACAACGTGGAAGTTCTTAACCAGATGAGGACCAGCTTTGATAAGCCAGAGCAGATGGCTGCCCTCTTTAAGAAGCTCTCATGTATGTCTCTCTCTTGCACATGTCTTACTCTCGTAGCCCCAAAACAGAAGAAGCAGTGTGACTATCAGTGTACTTGTTGCCATATTAAGCACATCCTGTATATGGTAATGAGTCCAGATGTGCTCCCTTTTAGCATATTTCTAAATGTTTTTCCCTCAGATCAAGACTGTACTGAGTTTTGTAACACTTTTACAGGAGGTTAAAGCTGTGTTATGTCTTTGTCTGTGTTCTGTAGCTGTTGACAGCGTCCTGAAAAGGATGACCATTATTGGAGTCATCTTGTCATTCCGATCACTGGCCCAGGAAGCACTCCGCGATGTAAGTCCAGTCACGACACTTATCCTGACCAATACTGTATCACTGTCACAAACTGGGCCTCTGTATCATCACTGAAGTCCTCTGCTGTATATCTGGATTCAAATAAGATCAAGTCAAAATTGCCATTAATGTGGCCTGGGTGAGATAGTGGTTAGTTCCACCGCCTACAGCACTTGTATACCAGTGTCGACATGGGTTTGAAAACGCACTCTCTTTTCCTATTATTCCCTACTTTCTCTCTCTCTGTCCAATAAAATATATAAAAATATGAAAGTAGTGAAAGAAAGATGCCAGTAACTAGATTTAACATGACAACATACCGGCACTCAAATGTGACCCCTTTTTCTGTCACATCATTCGTCGTCAGGTGCTGTCCTGCCACATTCCTTTCCTGGTGAGCTCCGTCGAGGATTTCAAGGACCACATTCCCAGAGAGACAGACATGAAGGTAGGAGGCAACGGGTATAGGACCTTTCTCACTGGGTTAGAATGGGAAAACAGTCTAGATCAGTGTTTCCCAAACCTCTCTCGAGTACCCCCAGACAGTTTGACTTATTAGATGTATTCCAGTACAAGCACACCTGATTAAATTGGTTAACCAAACACCAAGCCCTTCATTAGTTGAATCAGGTGTGCTAGTTCTGGAATACATAAAATAGGTGGAACTAGTGTCCCCTGTACTCAAGGATAGATTTTGGAAACACTTTTGTAGATGATGATCTTATGTTTGAGACTGTGATTTCCTCTTCCTGTCAGGTGGCCATGAACGTGTATGAGCTGTCGTCTGCAGCAGGCCTGCCCTGTGAGATAGACCCAGCCTTAGTGGTGGCCCTTTCCTCACAGAAATCAGGTGAGAGCCAGAACTAGGCCCCTGCAAAGGGCTGACAAAGTGTTTGCCAATGGAAATAAACACATTTTAGGAATATTTTCATTTTATGTGTCACTTCTAAACATTACAAAAGGAAAGCCTGGCCATATTGAATACTGCTACCTGGAAAAAACATAAACATGATTATGGTGTAGTTGGCAGAGCTTTGACATTGTTTTCTAAGAGCAACTGTTTGATTGACATCCAGTTATTAATTGTACATAATACCACTCTTTCCAGAAAACATCAGCCCGGAGGAGGAGTATAAGATCGCCTGTCTGCTCATGGTCTTCGTTGCCGTTTCCATGCCAACTCTGGCCAGCAACGTCATGTCTCAATATAGCCCTGCAATCGAAGGTATTTATATAATTTCGATGTGTCAATGGTCGTTTGGGTAATAGTGGCTGTGTCTGATTACCCATAGAACCCACCAGGTGCAGGTGTAGATCTGTCGAGTACTTTTTAGAAAACAAGTATGGGTATTCAGACAGACAGGCCCTATATCCTTAATAGTATGGTTAGTACATGTCCGAATACCCTTTCTAAATAGTAAGTACTCTGATCGCGTATGCGAAAATATAATAATTTATAGTAGGCCAATGTGAAATATGGAACATTTGGTATGCTTTAAATGCCAGGATGGTATACTCATTTCAGCTTTTCATCTAGTACGAATGCTATTGAGGAAGAGGCATGTCTTTTCAGACCCACGTGTGTTCGAAAACAGCTGATCATCAGATAAGGAGACATGCGCTTCCAAAATGAATGAAGGGGGGGAAAAGCACGATTGCACATTATATGATGCCTTCTCAGTATGAATGAGCCTAGTATGTTGATATGTGTTGCTTACTGCATATGTTTTTATTAAACAGTATGTTCTATAGTAATACGTATTTTGATTAGTACACAGTATGTAGTTTTAGTAAGTAGTAGGCAAGAACTAAACTCAGCAAAAAAAGAAACGTCCCTTTTTCAGGACAATGTCTTTCAAAGATAATTCTTAAAAATCCAAATAACTTCACAGATCTTCATTGTAAAGGGTTTAAACACTGTTTCCCATGCTTGTTCAGTGAACCATAAACAATTAATGAACATGCACCTGTGGAACGGTCGTTAAGACACTAACAGCTTACAGACGGTAGGCAATTAAGGTCACAGTTATGAAAACTTAGGACACTAAAGAGGCCTTTCTACTGACTCTGAAAAACACCAAAAGAAAGATGCCCAGGGTCCCTGCTCATCTGCGTGAATGTGCATTAGGCATGCTGCAAGGAGGAATGAGGACTGCAGATGTGGCCAGGGCAATAAATTGCCGTACTGTCAGACGCCTAAGACAGCGCTACAGGGAGACACGACGGACAGCTGATCGTCCTCGCAGTGGCAGACCACGTGTAACAACACCTGCACAGGATCGGTACATCTAAAAATCACACCTGCGGGACAGGTACAGGATGGCAACAACAACTGCCAGAGTTACACCAGGATCGCACAATCCCTCCATCAGTGCTCAGACTGTCCGCAATAGGCTGAGAGAGGCTGGACTGAGGGCTTGTAGTTGTAAGGCAGGTCCTCACCAGACATCACCGGCAACAACGTCGCCTATGGGCACAAACCCACCGTCACTGGACCAGACAGGACTGGCAAAAAGTGCTCTTCATTGACGAGTCGCGGTTTTGTTTCACCAGGGGTGATGGTCGGATTCGCGTTTATCGTCGGAGGAATGAGCGTTACACCGAGGCCTGTACTCTGGAGCGGGAGGGTCCATCATGGTCTGGGGCGGTGTGTCACAGCATCATCGGACTGAGCTTGTTGTCATTGCAGGCAATCTCAACGCTGTGAGTTACAGGGAAGACATCCTCCTCCCTCATGTGGTACCCTTCCTGCAGGCTCATCCTGACATGACCCTCCAGCATGACAATGCCACCAGCCATACTGCTCGTTCTGTGCGTGATTTCCTGCAAGACAGGAATGTCAGTGTTCTGCCATGGCCAGCGAAGAGCCCGGATCTCAATCCCATTGAGCACGTCTGGGACCTGTTGGATCGGAGGGTGAGGGCTAGGGCCATTCCCCCCAGAAATGTCAGGGAACTTGCAGGTGCCTTGGTGGAAGAGTGGGGTAACATCTCACAGCAAGAACTGGCAAATCTGGTGCAGTCCATGAGGAGGAGATGCACTGCAGTACTTAATGCAGCTGGTGGCCACACCAGATACTGACTGTTACTTTTGATTTTGTTACTTGTCCCTTTGAATCTTGTTATGTTCATACAAATATTTACACATGTTAAGTTTGCTGAAAATAAAGCAGTTGACAGTGAGAGGATGTTTCTTTTTTTGCTGAGTTTTTTTCAGACACAGCCAGTGTCTTATTGCCTGAGATGATTTTGTTTATAACTATAGCGAGATTGAGGTAGCCAAGGTAAACAGTCTAGAGCAATTGTTGTTGGACTGTGATAACTGAGAAGTAAATGTTTTCTTCAATCTTTCTAAGGGCACTGCAACAACATTCACTGTCTGGCGAAAGCTGTCAACCAGATAGCTGCTGCCTTGTTCACCATTCACAAGGGAAGCATTGAAGATCGTCTCAAAGAATTTCTGGCTGTAAGTGCAACATGTCGCTCTTCTGACTATTGACGCTATGGAATGCATTGTCAACATTTATATATTATATGCATATTTTCCTCTCCCTCCCTGTGATTTAATCACATTAAATGGGCAATCTGGTATTGGTGCATCCCTTTCTTTACTTTTATATGAATTATATTTAGCCATTGATTCTTGGATAGAACTTATAAATAAATACCTCTTGAGTTTAGTTCAACTGTCTTACCCCATCCAAACCCAAAATGCCAGCTTGTTTTACCCCATTGTTTGTAAGCAAAGTACTTGTAAACAAACTCTGTATAGCTTCAAAACATAGTTAAAACTCATTTTGATCTCATGGCCAGTCATTGTATCATGGCTCTGTCTATGAATTTGAGAGTGGCTACATTTCTCCAGCCCCATCCCTCAGCTGTCCCAAATTGACTTTAACATTACAAATGGATTTGTCACTACTTTTTTCCCCACTACTGAGCAGTTTCTGGAATGCATTGTCTTTGAAAACTTCAAACTTCTTTTTTAAATTGATGAGCAACTTCAAAATAATTCAGTATTGCTGCAGACCTTTAATACTCTGCTGTTTTGATATTTACAGCTGGCATCTTCCAGCTTGCTGAAGATCGGCCAGGAGACCGACAAAATGACGACACGAAACAGGGAGTCTGTGTACCTGCTGCTGGACATGGTGAGTATATGTGCTGATTCAATACATTTGGGATGGCACAATACGGCATGGCACATTATCCAAGGAGATTTCCGAATACTGCAACTAGTGATTTAGCTACTTTTATTATGCGATGTCCATGGGAAGGAGCCAATTATTTAAACAGAAAATGGCCTTAAATAATGGCCCATTCCATCTATGAATGTCACCCATTATCATTATGCATATGTATGATAAATAAAAGTTTTCACACCCACACATTTTCTCTGAGAATCTTTTTTATACATACTGTATTTTTTATATTCATATTTTCACTTTATTGAGATAGAAAGTCATAAATGAGTGGGGGAGACAGATGGGTAGAGAAATACAGAAGGTGCAGGTGGGGTTTAAACCCATGCTGCAAGAGGTGTAGTCTGGAGTCGGAAGCGCTACCACTAGAACAGATTCCGGCACAAAATACATGTTTTTGGTTTGGTTTCAGATTGTCCAAGAATCTCCATTCCTCACCATGGACCTCCTGGAGTCCTGCTTCCCCTACGTGCTACTGAGAAACGCTTACCACGCCGTCTACAAGCAGAGCATCAGCTCCTCTGCATAAGTCTCCTCTTCAGAACAGAAGTCCCTCACCAGGGACATCAAGTGGACCACGGGAGCCTTGCTAACATAAACTGCCATGTGCTCATTTCACTTGGTCTTAAAACTACACTACAGTATGAAGTTGTGGGATACATTTTTTTCTCCTCATGAAATTGCATTAATGACCCGTCGTTTCCTAAAGGAGTCATAGTAACCTATGAGTTTTGGTTGATAAAAAAAAAAAAAGATTGACACTACGCAAAACATTTTTTGAATGAAAAGCAGCCGTTTTTTACATACAAAATGTTGTAGAGAAAAAGGTGTTATGGAAAAATAACAAATATCTTTCTCATTAATAATAATGTTGCTTGTTTATTGACCGGCGCTTTAATGATGAACAGTGATTTTGTTTAGGTGGTTGTTCTAGATTTTTATGGGTTATTCTGTGTGTTTTTTACAGTTTGGTTTTTATATTTGCCAAATGATTGACACATGCATCTCATTGTTGCTGGTAGCTATATAATAAGATGAACAGATGGTGGTGTTTGTAAAAAGCATAGTATAATTTTTTTACTAACTCATGATGCCTCAGTGGCATTAACTCACCATTGTACCTGCCCATATGGTATTATAAACATTCTTGCATATTTATGGAATGTTTATAAATTGTTCTTCCTTAACACCTTTTTATGTTTTACATTTTTGAAAATTCCACTAACTTCCTTAACATAAATAAACAATAGGTTATATCAAACTGCTCTGTTAGTGTATATATAGCAGCATTCAGTTGACGGACCATTGTAACAGAGTGAGTTCCATCCCAACGGTGACACAAACTCTCAACCTTTTGTGCACAACAATGCTCACCACTCAACTTCAACTGTGTAAACTGACTCCATGAGCAACAGCTGTCTTTCATTTAGTTTTAATAACTTAAGTTGTCAGGGAGGGGGCTCATCAATGGCCACTTAGATGCTTATCTACCCAGCTAATTTCACATCTGACAGACCAGAGGGATATACTACAAAGCAGGATCAATGAGTTACCCAGCTAACTTTGATAAACAACCTGAAATAACTATTGATTTTCTGGTTCATAGGTGTTTTTGGTTGATGAGTCAATTAGACCATGCCCATTTTATGCTTATCAAAGAAATAAATCATTATTTCAGAATATTCTGGTAAGTTAGCTGGCTAAGTCATTGATCTTGCTTTGTAGGATACCCCTCAGACATGTACTAAATAATAATAATAATATGCCATTTAGCAGACGCTTTTATCCAAAGCGACTTACAGTCATGCGTGCATACATTTTTGTGTATGGGTGGTCCCGGGGATCGAACCCACTACCTTGGCGTTACAAGCGCCGTGCTCTACCAGCTGAGCTACAGAGGACCACACTAAGAAAGCTAACATCTGATTCATACACCTAGCTTCAGGAAGTGCGCAGTCAGAGCAGTGCCAGCAACCGAGGTCAATCTGAACACCACTGAGAGAGAAACAAGGCCAAATGGTCTTTGACTTATTGGGGGGGGGGCAATAGTTTTTCCTTCATTATCTGTGAGTATTTGTATTTATTATGGATCCCCATTAGCTGCTACCACTCTTCCTGGGGTCCAGCAGTTATACATTTAAAAAAACATTACAATACATTTACAACAGATTTCACAACATATTAAGTGTGCCCTGAGGCCACTACTACTATACTACCACATATCTACAACAAAAAATCAATTTGTACGTGTGTGTATAGTGCGTATGTTTGTGTTGCTTCACAGTTCCCGCTGTTCCATAAGGTGTATTTTTATCTGTTTTTTTCAATCTGATTTTACTGCTTGTATGAGTTACTTGAAATGGAATAGAGTTCCATGTGGTCATGGCTCTATGTAGTACTGTGCACCTCCCATAGTCTGTTCTGGACGTGGGGACCGTGAAGAGACCTCTGGTGGGGTATGCATGGGTGTCCGAGCTGTGTGCCAGTAGTTCAAACAGACAGCTCGGTCAATACTTCTCACAAATACAAGTAGTGAAGAAGTCAATCTCTCCCCCACTTTGAGCCAGGTGAGATTGACATGCATATATTTATTAATGTTAGCTCTCTGTGTACATCCAAGGACCAGCCGTGCTGCCCTGTTCTGAGCCAATTGCGATTTTCCTAAGTCCCTCTGTGGCACCTGACAACAGGACTGAACAGTAGTCCAGGTGCGACAAAACTAGGGCCTGTAGGACCTGCCTTGTTGATAGTGCTGTTAAGAATGCAGAGCAGCGCGTTATTATGGACAAACTTCTCCCCATCCTAGCTACTGTTGTATCAATATGTTTTGACCATGACAGTTTACAATCCAGGGTTACTCCAAGCAGTTCAGTCTCCTCAACTTGCTCAATTACCACATTATTCATTACAAGATTTAGTTGAGGTTTAGTGAATGATTTGTCCCAAATACAATGCTTTTATTTTTTTTTATATTTAGGACTAACTTATTCCTTGCCACCCATTCTGAAACTAACTGCAGCTCTTTGTTAAGTGTTTCAGTCATTTCAGTCGCTGTGGTAGCTGACGTGTATAGTGTTGATTAATCCGCATACATAGACACACTGGCTTTACTCAAAGCCAGTGGCATGTCATTAGTAAAGATTGAAAAAAGTAAGGGACCTAGACAGCTGCCCTGGGAATTCCTGATTCTACCTGGATTTTGTTGGAGAGGCTTCCATTAAAGAACACCCACAATATAGCAGGGGGTGTAAAGCCATAACACATACGTTTTTCCAGCATCAGACTATGATCGATAATGTCAAAAGCCACGCTGAAGTCTAACAAAACAGCCCCCACAATATTTGTATCAACAATTTCTCTCAGCCAATCATCAGTCATTTGTGTAAGTGCTGTGCTTATTGAATGTCCTTCCCTATAAGCGTGCTGAAAGTCTGTTGTCAATTTGTTTACTGTAAAATAGCATTGTATCTGGACAAACACAATTTTTTCCAAAAGTTTACAAAGAATTGGTAACAGGCTGATGGGTCGCTATTTGAGCCAGTAAAGGGGGCTTTACTATTCCCTCCAGGCCTGAGCGCACACACTTTCTAGTAAGCTTAAATTGAAGATATGGCAAATAGGAGTGGCAATATCATCTGCTATTATCCTCAGTAATTTTCCATCCAAGTTGTCAGACCCCGGTGGCTTGTCATTGTTGATAGACAACAATACTTTTTTCACCTCTTCCACACTTACTTTAAGGAATTCAAAATTACAATGCTTGTCTTTCATAATTTGGTCAGATATACTTGGATGTGTAGTGTCAGCGTTTGTTGCTGACATGTCTAAGGTTGCTAATCTTGCCAATGAAAAAAACATTAAAGTAGTTGGCAATATCAGTGGGTTTTGTGATGAATGAGCCATCTGATTCAATGAATGATGGAGTGGAGTTTGTCTTTTTGCCCAAAATTTCATAGTGTAGTTTCTTTTTATTCAGTTTAGTCACATGATTTCTCAATTTGCAGTACGTTTGCAATCGCTTGTACAGCCAGACCTATTTGCCATTTATTTTGCCTCATCCCTATCAACCATACCATTTTTCAATTCCTCATCAATCCACAGGGATTTAAGTTTTTACAGTCATTTTCTTAATGGGTGCATGCTTATTAGTAACTGGGATAGGCAATTTCATAAATGTGTAAAGTGCAGCATCTGGTTGCTCCTCATTACACACCACGTACCAACAAATATTCTTTACATCAACAACATAGGAATCGCTACCGAACTTATAGTATGACCTCTTATACACTATATTAGGCCCAGCCTTTGGAACTTTGGTTTTCCTAGATATGGCTACTATATTGTGATCACTACATCCGATGGATTTGGATACTGCTTTCAAACGAATTTCTGCAGCATTAGTAAAGATGTGATCAATACATGTTGATGATTTCTGCGAGCCAGAATATACCTATTTGGGGTGTTGTTTTTCATTGCTTGGCCACAAGATGGCCCCCTCATTCCTTTGTACAGTCAAGGGCGCACTGGTAACATTTACCACCACATACACTACATCACCAAAGGTATGTGGACACCTGCTGGTCGAACATCTCATTCCAAAATCATGGACACTAATATGTTATAACAGCCTCCCCTTTCTGGGAAGGCTTTCCACTAGATGTTGGAACATTGCTGCGGGGACATGCTAGTGAGGTTGGTCACTGATGTTGGGCGATTAGGCCTGGCTCGCAGTTGGCATTCCAATTCATCCCAAAGGTGTTCGATGGGTTTGAGATCAGGGCTCTGTGCAGGCCAGTCAAGTTCTTCCACACCGATCTTGAGAAACGGGGGCATTGTCATGCTGAAACAGGAAAGGACCTTCCCCAAACTGTTGCCACAAAATTGGAAGCACAACGACATCTACAATGTCGTTGTATGCTGTAGTGTTAAGATTTCCCTTCACTGGAACTAAGGGACCTAGCCCGAACCATGAAAAACAGCCCCATACCATTATTCCTCCTCCACCAAACTTTACAGTTGGCACTATGCATTCGGGCAGGTAGTGTTCTCCTGGCATCCGCCAAACCTAGATTTGTCCGTCGGACTGCCAGACGTCAGCACAAGAACAGAGAACGTGTTTCCACTGCTCCAGAGTCCCATGGCGGCGAGCTTTACACCACTCCAGACGCTTGGCATTGCGCATGGTGATCTTAGGCTTGTGTGCGGCTGCTCGGCCATGGAAACCCATTTCATGACGCTTCCGACGAACAGTTCTTGTGCTGACGTAGCTTCCAGAGGCAGTTTGGAACTCGGTAGTGAGTGTTGCAACCGAGGACAGACGATTTTTACGCGCTTCAGCACTCGGCGGTCCCGTTCTGTGAGCTTGTGTGGCCTACAACTTCGTGGCTGAGCCGTTGTTTCTCCTAAACGTTTCCACTTCACAATAACATCACTTACAGTTGACTGGGGCAGCTCTAACAGGGTAGGAATTGACTTGTTGGAAAGGTGACATAGAAATTGACTTGTATGAAAGGTGACATCCTATGACGGTGCCACATAGTCTGACAACTCACATTAAATTATTACGCTGCTCTGTCGTTCACTACATACTTTATTCTGAGACTGCCATCATTTAAGTTATTTGTGGTGAAGAGGTGGCACGCAAGGTGTTGTACAAAACCAAGTCATCAGCGATTAGATTGTCTCTAACCAATCAGAGTATCAAAGCCAATGGCACATTTTCTAACTGCCGTTTTACCCACGTGTGTTCTGGCTCTGGCCCGATCCATCGGTTTCTGGACCAATCAGACGACCCCGAATGTGTTCGCATTCGGTGAAGGGTCAGGGATGTACCCAGGATACTTTTGAGGAGATGAGAAACTCCATTGGAATCGTATTAACGGCCATTATGTACGTTGCCCATTTTGTTAATGGGCCGCGCGGTGCCTTCTGGCCAATTCTGGGACAAGGAAAGCTCTCCTTCAAGGAGTGAATGGGAGTCAATTGGGCGGAGAAGAAACTAATGTCTGTGGGCATAATGTAGCGTTTGACCGGAGCAAGGAGTCTGGGTAGCCAGGCAACCTAAATTGGGCATGCGTACGAGGCAATTGAAGGAATCTAGTGCTTATGTTAACTTTGATTGTGTTCAATGAAAATTATAGACCTTTCAAATGTTGTATGCAACATTATCGGCAAGTGACTTGATGCCTACTGTGCCAAAGCGATTTAAAGTTTGGGGCAAAGTGATCATGTCAGAAAATTATATCAAACGTTTTACCATTGTAACATTTGATGTACAGTCAGATTCACTGTGGTTGTGTGAAGCGTGCTATAGAGTTCACACCTGGCGATGCCTCATCATCGCGATTGGATATTCCCAATGATGTATATAAACCCTGGATTGCTGATGCTATGTTTTTGCCATTGAGAGGCTTTGAAGTCACCGGTCGGCCGTATTGGCACTCCCCAGAAGAAGCAGTCCTCCATAGGAAGGAATGGAATTATACAGTATTTAAATGAAATGTTTCAAGGACAAAATTACATGTATTTCTAGTAACATTAGAACTTTCCCAAAATTATTATTCAATATTTTAAAAACTGTTTAGCTCACATAATTTAGATTTTTCAAAGGTGGGGGAGTGCCAAGATGGAGGCGAGGCGGCTTCAAGCAGCGCCCCCTGTCAGTTATCTAGTGTATATATAAATAATTGGTTATTCCCAATCATTTGCAACAATGTCAATAACCGTCATCGTCAGCTGCGATAAAACTTTATACGTTGATTTTACTCCAGGTTCAGAGTTTGTCTGGGCAATGTCTTAACATCATCCTAAAACCTACTCTGACTTGAGTTGGGAGTTTCTTTTGTCTTAAAACAGGTTTTTTTTCTGAGATGCTTTGTGGATATGGGCCCTGAACTAGTTGTTGGTATTGGTGTTTTATGGGTTGTGCCTGGACACCTATCTTAGAACAAATGGCCACAGTTATCCCTCCCTGGAACATCATACAGAACACATAGTTGTACTGCAGAATTCTACAAATCTGATTGCTATTTGTATTTATTGTGGATCCCCATTAGCTGCTGTCAAGGCAGCAGCTACTCTCCCTGGAGTCCAGCAAAATTAAGGCAGTTATACAATTAAAACATACTAGGGTAATTAAAGGGATGTTGTCACTGGCAATAAGATATATTCATGTTCTATGCTGTACTTTAATTTGTCAATTTCATTAAATGTAGAGAGGTGGTGCTGTGGTGAGCTGGCCAAATATTCATACCAAGCTGTTTCAGTTCTGTAAAGCAAACAGCTCATAATTGCGTGGCTAGCACAGCCTCTTGTACTGTAGAAGTGTTGGATTGGCTTAAGGCGCTATTACAGCACGGGGTCGCAGCTATAGAAGGAGGCCAAGGCAAAATATGTATTGTTACACAGAGACTGTTAGGTAATCAATGCTTCTTGGCAGACTAATCCATAACAGTACATGGAGACCGCTATCCTCTAGGCCTCTGTCCAATGAAAAATAATTAGTTATCCCATTTGCACTTGCATAGATACAGCAATCTTGGTGCGAGATCACTGAATGGGTAGTCTCACGTGGCCATCTGTCTAAATCCCGTCTTCTTGACTTGTGAGCCCGGCCTTCCGAGGCTACTGAATGGCTTCCTACAGGTGAAAGTAAGATGATGCTTTGCATAGGGATGCAGATAGCGTTGAGTGGGCAAGCATATGAGTGGTATTGTGTTGTGGTAGTAGATGATTAGGCTGGGGAGAACAGAGTGTGAGATGAGAGTCACAGTGCAATTTGTGTTATTTTATTTTCCATTGACATTTCCAGGTGTGTGTGAGAGAGAGCGTGCGCTTGCGAATAAGAGAGATGGAGTGAGTAAGTGAGAGAGAGGCTCTCTGGAGACTTGACTAGGCGTAAACAGTTGCAGCTATCAGGGTGAGTGACAGGCTCAAGCCATTTGTGGATGCAGGGCTGTGGAACTGCAGCCTGAGAAGTATAGGGTCCCGTGAAGCAGGCCATGAGATGATGGGAGCAAGAATCGAGGCAGCTGAAAATCACTGAAAATGTTGCGATGTAATCCTGTGGGAGTTCTCCGGATAAGATAGAGAATGGATAGGAGAAATACAAAATATTTTGCCATATCACATTAAGGATATAATTGTCATTTTAAAAATGTTTTGAATAAACTGTCTTTAATAGATTTGTACAGAAAAATAATAATTTTGAGAATAAACTCAATGTAATTTCGAGAATAAAGTCACAGTTATAAGACTAAAGTAGGGGATTTGGTTAACTGCATGTCTCCCTGGCTCCCTGTTGCTGCTCCTGTTGAAATACCTGCAGTTAGATGACCTGGTGAAACTGTACTTTAGAATTGGCTTTAGTAACAAGGAAAACCTTTCTGTTTTAGCACATACAACCATATTATTATAAGTAGGCCTATTTGGACATGGAAGAGGTTGTGTCACAGATTATTTTCAGTAGGAACAACATGGACTTGGATGAGGTATTTCATCCACGGACTTGGATGAGGTACTGTATTTCATACAATACCATGTGGTTACATACATAGGTAGAGACAGGTGGGTTGTGTTGGGGGTGTGGGGGGGGTCAACCTACCAGGGTAGTTACACACAGAACAGGAATAAAATCATCAACATTTACTAATGCTGCAGAAATTTGCTTTAAGGCAGTATCCTTATCCATTGGATGTAGTAGCCATATCTAGGAAAACCAAAGTTCCAAAGGCTGTGCCTAAAATAGTGTATAAGAGTTTTGTAGTGATTCCGATGTTGTTGATGTAACAAATATTTGTTGGTGTGTAATGAGCAACCAGACGCTGCACTTGACACGTTTATGAAATTAATTATTCCAGTTACTAATAAGCATGCACCAATTAAGAAAATGACTGTAAAAACTTAAATCACTGTGGATTGATGAGGAATTGTTTGGTTGAGAGGGATGAGGCAAAAGGAATGGCAAATAAATCTGGCTGCACAACCGATTGGCAAATGTACTGCATATTGAGAAATCATGTGACTAAACTGAATAAAAAGAAGAAGAAACTATACTATGAAACAAAGATAAATGATATAAAGAAGGATAGTAAAAAGCTTTGGAGCACCTTAAATGAAATTTTGGGCAAAAATTCAAACTCCACTCCATCATTCATTGAATCACGTGGCTCATTCATCACAAAATCCACTTACATTGCCAATTACTTTAATTATTTTTTCAATGGGAAGATTAGCAAATTTAGGCATGACATGCCAGCAACAAACACTGACACTACACATCCAAGTATAACTGATCAAATTATGAAAGACAAGCATTGTAATTTTGAATTCCGTAAAGTGAGTGTGGAAGTGGTGAAAAAATTGTCAATCAACAATGACAAGACACCGGGGTCTGACAACTTGGATGGAAAATTACTGAGGATAATAGCGGACGATATTGCCACTCCTATTTGCCATATCTTCAATCTAAGCCTACAAGAATGTGTGTGCCCTCAGGCCTGGAGGGAAGCAAAAGTAATTCCGCTACCCAAGAATAGTAAAGACCCCTTTACTGGCTCAAATAGCTGACCAATCAGCCTGTTACCAACCCTTAGTAAACTTTTGAAAAAATATATATTTGACCAGATACAATGCTATTTTATTGTAAACAAATTGACAACATACTTTCAGCATGCTTATAGGGAAGGACATTCAACAAGCATGGCACAAATGACTGATGATTGGCTTTGCACCCCCTGCTATATTGTGATTAAAGAGTTACCTGTCTAACAGAACACAGATGGTGCCAAGAGTGTGCAAAGCTGTCATCAAGGCGAAGGGTGGCTATTTGAAGAATCTCAAATATAACATATTGTTTGATTTGTTCAACACTTTTTTTGGTTACTACGTGATTCCATATGTGTTATTTCATAGTTTTGATGTCTTCACTATTATTATACAATGTAGAAAATAGTAAAAAATTAAGAAAAACCCTTGAATGAGTAGGTGTTCTAAAACCTTTGACCGGTAGTGTATATAAATGTTTAATTTGAGAAGTAAAAATGAGTATCCGATATACAGCACTTCAGCACAGACAACATCAATGAACTTCTCTGTCACACACAGCCAAGCCCTTCTACTCCTTGTTCCCTGCTGTTGAAATCCTGAACTGTGCTCTAATGTTTCATAATCTGAACCAGTTTATCCTAAATCATTGTTATGAATAATTTAGGATGACTTTCTGACTGCACTGCTGGCACTGGGAAAATATACTGGGGAGCATACAAGAAATGGATGCATCTTGTCGGGCAAAGTGAGAGTAGCATGGCCAATATAGTACTGTTAGTTCAATAGCAGGGGAGAAAGTACTCTTGCATAGAGAGAGTGTTACCTCCTGATAAATTTTATCCTGCAGATATTTTCTTAAGGAGAATATTATGGTAGGACATACATGCAGTGCTTATACTTAATGCATTAGTGTTTCCATCTAAAAAATGGCACTTCTAAAACAAATGTTGCTTAATGCATTATAATTGTCAAGATGTTTCTTATAAGAAGCCAAAGAGATGTTTCCAGGGGAAATGGCACTTCTAAAGTGCTTGACATTGCTCTTAGATGCTGAACAGTATGGCTACATTACAATGATCTACCCTTCTCCCAACCCCTTCTCCCAACGTGTGCACCCACACTACCCCTCATGGATTTAAAAGGAATGGACTGGTGTAAGCATAGCCACAGGAAGTAGGGGTGCTGAGAGTCTGCAGCACCCCCTGAAAAATCAGATAAAAAAAAAAGTATATTAATGAAAAAAATATTTAGATATAAAACATAAATAAAAAGTAGTGCACTGGGCCTTTACTAGTCCTGTATTAGCAGACCAATATAGCTGTCTGTAGCGCTGGCAAAAAAAATCAGCCTCCCTGCTGGGTTTCAAACCGACAACCCTTCGGTTGCTGGCCCGCTTCTTTAACCATAGGCTACCTGCTGCCCCATATATGCACCCTCTCATCATTCTTTGGGGGGTCCTAATGTGAAACAATCTCTTTAAATATTGTGTTGAAGACAGCTGGTTTCACTCATGGAGGTGTGGATCATGACAAGTGTTAATTATTTATTAACCAAGTATCGAAAGGATAACCTGCTCCTTTGTGTCCCTCAGATTAAGAATCTCACTCTCAGAGTGCCCTGCTAGTTAAAGGACACAAACAGAGAGTATAATATAATATAATAGCATAATAAAATATAATATAAAGGAATGGAATAGAATATAATCCCACTAAGAGGTGGGAAATCACAGAGTTAAATTTATAGAGATGGCTTTATATTCAAATCGATTGATTGGAAATTTGCCTTTTTGGGTCACATTGAACATATCACAAGAAAAAAGAAAGGTTCTGAAAGTTTAGTTGACAATAGACCCTCTGTGATGGAAGTATACAGTTGAATGAAAGGTGAGGGCAGCTAATGCAACGTGTTGGCTGGTCGTTAACTGACATTTTTCTTCTGGTACACTTCATCTGGTAGGAGGCAGTGTCCCAGGGAGTGTCTTGTACAGACTGGGGCACTAAGACCTCCGATGGCGGTACTGTTTTCATCTGCTTAAGTCGCTAGAGAGTCCTGCTTTCTCCCCTGCCCTTCTCTATATGACACACACATACACGTACACACATGCGCACACACACAAATAGACACACATTATGCAACAACACTCCCCTCCAACCGACTGAACGAGTTCAGTAAAAAATTATGTAAAGAAGTCATAAATAAAACATATTTTATTTTGTTACACAGGTCAACAAGTAAAATGCAGGAGACTTCCCTGGAGAATCAAAGCACAAACAATGGAGTCCTCAGGTCCAGGCCCTGTCACATTAATTTGTTGAACTGGGTAATACACAGTTCAAACACTACTGGGCTCATGTTCCTCTGTACCCTTATGAGAGAATAGCTGTATCCCCACTGAGAATATCTGAGTCCAGTGGAGGCTCCTCAGAGGAGGAAGGGGAATAACTTTTTTTAATAGTGAAACATATAAAATGTTGTCCTTTTTAGATAAAACTATACTAAATATATTCATATGTCACCAAATAACTGATAGAAAAACACACAGTTTTGTAATAATGGTCTAACAGCATCCTGTAGGGTAGTACCATGGTGTAGCCGGAGACAGCTATTTTCCATCCTCCTCTGGGTACATTGACTTCAGTACAAACCTACGAGGCATATGGTTCTCACCCCCTTCCATAGACTTACACAGTAATTATGACAACTTCCGGAGGATGTCCTCCAACCTACTGTATCAGAGCTCTTGCAGCATGAACTGACATGTTGTCCATCCAATCAAATTATCAAAGAATGAATCTAGTAATGAAAGTAGTTGACTCAAAGAGAGAGAAAGACAATAGTTGAACAGTTAAACAAATTAATTTATTCAAAGATTAAGGAGAAGCAACAGAGAGAGAGAGAGATTTCAGTTTACCTCTCATTTACTTAGATAGTATCGTATCTGAAGATTATGCCTTTGTTAAATGTTTTTCATGAAGAAATGGAATGTGTTTATGTTAGTATCAAGAGGGAATGTTTTAGGTGTAACGCCATATCCAACAGACCGGAAGTGTGTGTAGACAGGGGAGACTGGTGATTGGCCAGAAGAGGGAGCATCATTGGTTATAAATAGGGGGGAAAACGAAGAAGAACGTCAGAGCGAGCAGCCATTCGGAGGCGTCGCTCTCCGGGTGTCATGTCACCTGTCATTTATGCTGTAACCTCGTGATTTTAATAAAAGCTTCTAACACGATGCAGCATAGACGGACTCTTTGTTGACAGCAATAATGGCCACCACTCATCAGATACGACAATAGCTAATGCAGCAAATTTAGCCTACTCAACAACCTGACTAAAACAGATCAGGGGTGTATTTTTTCCACCGATTCTGTTGCAAAAGGTTTATAAAACGGAAGCAAGCGGAACGAAACGGGGATGGACCTACCTGAATTTGTCTAATAGAAACATTCGTTTTATTTGCAAAACGGAACTAATGATTACACCCCGGATCAGCTAGATGCAGGCAAGAGTGTGCAAGGCGGTATTTAATGTGTCAGTCACCTTGATTACTCCAATTTGTCTCTTGACCTGTGCACCTACGTTATAAACATTCATTAATAGGCTAGGTTGTATCAACCTCATGTTGGGTAAACTCTTAGAAAAGAAGGTGCTATCTAAAACCTAAAAGAGTTCTTCAGCTGTCCCCTTAGGAGAACCCTTTGAAGAACCCTTTTTGGTTCCAGGTTTAAGAATTTACACAGAGGGTTCTACATGGAACCCAAAAGAGTTCTACCTGGAACCAAAAAGGGTTCTACCTGGAACCAAAAAGGGTTCTCCTATTGGGACAGCCTAACAACCCTGTTGGAACTCTTTTTTTCTAAGCGTGTATAGGGCAAATTCCAGTATCATCTAGTAGCCTAAACCTAACGATGTTATATTGAGCTGTGTGAATGGAATATATGACAGCCATCCAATATGCTGTAATAGAAGTAAGGCCATGCTCATGAAAAAAAAAAGTGTCCTCCCTAATCTTAAATGGCACTGTCTGAGTCACCCATACAGGAAATTTGACACAAGATTAACAAATTCCTTTTGCAATTCTAACATGTTCCATGGCATGTGAAATGACTTGATAACCTCTTTCCAATACATTTTCAATGTTTAGGAACTGAAAATGCACTCCAAGATAATTTTTCTGGTGTTTGTGTAAGCAAAGGCGGGGTGGAATGCATTTTTTACCTGTTACAATACAATGTGCATTACAATTACGATTGTTATCGTGTAATTATTGTATTTCCAACGTGTTTTTAATAACATGTACATTTCCGGTGGAGACATCCCTAGTGAGCTTTGTCCCTCCCTGTCTTTCCTGGATTTCTCTGATTTTTGGAAGGTGCTCTGTAACTGTGATGTATGTAAGCTAAAAGACCTGTATGGGACCTTTTTTTTGTCCCTTAGCACACCTGTACTGTGCACTGTCATTTGACTGGCTCTTGTACTTTTTTGTGGTACAATTTTGTGGTCAAAGATTGATTCCTTTTACCACAATGTAGCTTGTGGAGGTGTTGGAATTCCCTCTCTCTTTATTAGTTTGTTTTCAGGAGTGGGCCAGTCCCACCTCTTCCTTTCTTATTTTTTTGGACAGGATATAGAGAAAGAAGTAGGAGGAGAGAGTGATAGAGCAGTAGGTCGGATTCGAACCCATGCTCGCAGTGGTATTAGACAGTACTTGTGATCCAGAGGGAACGGACCACCCCTGGCCACTACCATTTTAGCCTTCAGTTACACTTGTTACAGGCTTTGGTTTTTGCATTTATGTTTTGAGGTTGGACTTTAGCACGTATAGCTCGTTAGCAGATAGGGCGCATCGATTGGTGTCACCTCGTCAGTCAGTGTTACACCTGTTCTGGATGCCATCTTGTTAGACGTTTCGCCTGTGCTGGCCTAGGTGCTATTTAAGAGTGGCTGGCCCAATGTTCCAGTTGTCTTGAGAGATGTGGAGGGTCAACACCTTCAGTTGGCCCTCCCTATTTGATTTCTAGAAAAACATTCCTTTGTCTGTATTTGTTTTGCGCCACTTTTTTGGTTTGCTTCCTGTCTTTAAGTTTGGTGTGGGTTTTTAATTTTGTTTGCCTCTTCTTGGGCAAAATTTAGTGGGCGCTCATGGTAGGTGTCTTTTAGGTTCCAGTTGTTGTTGCTAATCAACTTTCAGTGGACACCCCCATAAGTGTCTTTCAGAACCACTCCTAAAACCTCACCTGTTTCGTTTTGGTTGTTGATCAGTGACAAGGAGTTGGATGTATATTTTACTCTGTTTGAGCGGCTTGCCACATCCCTAAAATGGCCGCTAGATATTTGGTCACTGCTCCTTCAAAGTGCCCGGGTGGCTGGTCTGTCACGATCGTTGTAAGAGACAGACCAAGGCGCAGCGTGATATGCGTACATCTTTTAATGAGTACTTTTCAACAATAACAAAACAACAAAACGATACGTGAAGTCCTAAGGTTAACAAAACACAAACCTCTCCGGAACAAGATCCCACAAATGACAAGTGCAAAACAGGCTGCTTAAGTATGGTTCCCAATCAGAGACAACAAGACACAGCTGCCTCTGATTGGGAACCACCCTGGCCAACATAGAAACACATGAACTAGAACATGAACATAGAACACTAAACATAGAAACAACATATAAGAGTCCCCAGAGCCAGGGCGTGACAGTACCCCCCCCCCCAAAGGCGAGGACTGCGACCGCGCCAACTAAACCCAACAGTGGAGGGATCCGGCTCCGGGCGTGACTACCACCCTCTCGCTACCCCCCCCGTAGCGCCCCTGATCTGGTCCCGCTGGCTGGAGCTGGACTTGGTGCGAGGGGCAGGAACGGGTCGGGCCGGACTGGGAACACGCACCACTAACTTAGTGCGGGGAGCAGGAACGGGTTGGGCCGTACTGGGAACACGCACCACTAACTTAGTGCGGGGAGCAGGAACGGGTTGGGCCGTACTGGGAACACGCACCACTAACTTAGTGCGGGGAGCAGGAACGGGTCGGGCCGGACTGGGAACACGCACCACTAACTTAGTGCGGGGAGCAGGAACGGGTCGGGCCGTACTGGGAACACGCACCACTAACTTAGTGCGGGGATCAGGAACGGGCCGGACCGGACTGGTGACACACACCACTTGCTTGGTGCGAGGAGCGGGACTGGGTTTCCTCATGAACCTCCGTTCCCTCTGCTGCCTAACCAGTTCCTCTCGCCGTGCCTCTATACTCTCCTTCTCCCTTGCACCTCTGTAATGATCATGCAGTTTAATCAGCTTCTTGATATGCCACACCTGTCAGGTGGCTGGATTATTTTGGCAAAGGAGAAATGCTCACTAACAGGGATGTCAACAAATTTGTGCACATCATTTAAGAGAAATACGCTTTTTTCTGGGATCTTTTTATTTCAGCTCATGAAACATGGGACCAATACTTTACATGTTGTGCTTATATTTTTGTTCAGTGCCTTGAGTGCCACTGAGTTGGTTTTTAACCCCCTCCTACTAAATTTGTATTGTTCCCAGTTATTCAACTTTCACTGCCCAAGCCAAGCTGTGCTGCTTGGTAAACCAACCGCCAGCGTTTCGCTGCCCAACTTCGATTGAAAATAGATGGGCCTCCAATTGTCTAAAAAGCCCTTGAGGGTTAGCTCCTATGAGCCATGGTTCCCTCCTGTCACATCGCTGCTATGATCACCTGATGTCTTAGTCTGCCCTGTGGTCATCCACTGTGGAACAGATGGCAACAGAGTGTGGAGGAGGAAGCCATTGTATGGAGAATAAAGAGCATATCTACTAGCTTTGTTTTCTTCATTATTCAAGTACTCTTGTAATGTTTTGAGTTGCTGGGAGAAATGAGAAAACGCAAACGTACACACACTTTGTAGATATCCCAAGGTATGCCTGAACTTTGTGTTTTTATGTCTGTCTTGACAGGTTTTTGTGTGTATTTTTCAGACTGTAAATTCACCACTACTACTGTAGGCTACATCTGTGGAATGGGAGAGAAAATACAACACCAAAAGACCATACAGATTTACTACATATCCAGGAGATAAGATGGAAATCTGTTTTCATTTCCTTCAAAGTGATCCTCCAGACATAGCTAATCATACACATCCAGAGAGTTCTTATCATTTCTCTTGTTGCTATAAGCTACCTACCAAAGTGTTGCTGCGACTCCACAAAGCCCAGAGAGACAGTGTTAGGAGATATATCTATAGCCAACATTATTTAACTATAAGCATTGATGTCTACTACGATTTCCACCTGTTTATGGCTTATAACTACCCAAGCCATCAGAAATTGAGCATGTCTGTAGAAAGACCTATCTTGATAGAAAAGCACTAGTACATCGGCACTAGTATAGGCCTACTTTAGCGTAGCCTCTTGACCAGTTAAAACTGTTTCCGAAATGGGGTTTAAAGGGGGCTCTTCGTATATATGTCAACTGTTGCTCAGCTTGAATAAATGTAATTAACAAGCTCGGCTAAATTAATCTTCTTCCAAAATGTATTTTTAACACGTTTCAAGCTAATCAGATAGACATAATCAATAATACTGCAGCGAACGGGAAGGGAACTCGGGTCTCCAGTGTGAAAGGCAATCACCCTATGCATCGCGCCAATAGGGTTAACCTACTTGGTGGGAATTGTAACGTGACTCATATAGCGAGGATCGCTACACTCCCCCATCTGAACAGGAAGGTACGTCCCCGTGCTTCAGCTACTCAGCCCCTCTCACATGTCCGGGACGTGCATTCCGATGGCCTCACAGCCGCCATCCAACATCTGACAACAATGGAGAGAGCAGAAAGGAAAAAAATGGTTTCCAGCATGAAAGGCAAACACCCAATGCATCTCGCCAATAGGGTTAACCTAACCCACTTGGTGGGAATTGCAACGTGGCTTATATAGTTAGGATCACTACACAATGTAATTTTGAGATAACCTTATCTATTACTTTTACTCTCCTATTAAAAGTGTGTGACTTGTGCACAGTATGATGGATGTCCTTGCATTTAGCTAGATATTGACTTGAAGCATCCAAAGTGACTGAAGTGTGATGATGTGTGTCGCAGTGTTATCCATCCTGTCAACCCCGGACACAGCGTCACAATTTGGGGACTAACAAAGCCTGTGAAAACAGTAATTGACAACAGTCCCTACAGACAAGCTCCATGCTCTGTAACATTACGTCAGTGATCTACACCATTTCACCCCTCAACAGTTCCCCTGATTGAATTTTAGACTTGTTGTGGTTGTTTCTATCTCTATTTGAAGTTGTGTATGGCTCCAAAGCTTTGTGCTACTGTGCTGTTCAAACCTCAAAGGCACCAGAGTTCTCGCCACAGTATCTCCACAGGCATCGATAGAACTGCTCCATTTGTGAAATTTCCTCCGGTCTAGATCCTGTGGTCTATTGATCTATTGGAGTATCTGTTCTCTGTGTTTTTATCTCCACCTCTCTATTGATGTTATTTCAGGAAGCGCCTGCTCTGATCTTGTAGTTCAACTGCCTTTGTCTTTAAGCATATTTACTCCAGGATCCATCATTTATGCTGTCAGAGTATTTACTTCAGAAAATTAAGCAGCAGAGTAGGAGAGAAACTGCAATGTAGAGAGTAGAGTTTCACGGAAGAGAAGAAATGCAGAGATGAGATTGTGCTGAGGTAGATATGTTTTTGATTTATGTTACGCCTCAGCTGTCTTTTGCATTCATACCAGAGCTTAGAGTTTCTTCAAAATACCATGGCTCGACGCTGCATATCTCAAAATTGCAAACAATAAATAATCCATAAACAGTCCTTTTTATTACGTTTTTATACCTTCAATTTAAGTGACGGAACCTCAAAACATCAAATTACAGCTGCAGGTAATAGGCATTTTACATACAGTACCATTAGTATAATTTTTGCATTTCCAGGGATATAACATGATTTTACTGCAAATAGCTGAAGGAGAACACATTTCACTTGTCATTCGTCACCTTGGCCTCGTTTATGCCTGGTTCTAACATGAATCCTTTGCCCTGATGTTGTCCACATTCTGATTGTGCCCACATTTTCAGACAGGAGTATCAAGTGTATTCATAAAGCCCTTTTTTACATCAGCAGATGTCACAAAGTGCTTATACAGAAACCCAGCCTGAGAGAGCGAGAGAGAGAGAACAAGGTAGCACGTCCGTTGAACAGGTCAGGGCTTTGAGTCAGTGACTCTTTTCACAGAGTGAAATTTTAAATTTGACTCAGCCCCCATAATAGGGTCAGAGGCAGAGAATCCCAGTGGAGAGAGGGGAGCCGGCCAGGCAGAGATGGCAAGGGCGGTTCGTCACTCCAGTGCCTTGCCATTCACTTTCGCACCCCTGGGCCAGGCTACACTCAATCATAGGACCTACAGAAGAAATTAGACTTCAGTAAAGACTTAAAGGTCGAGAGCGAGTCTGCGTCTCTCACATGGATAGGCAGACCATGCCATAAAAATTTAGCTCTATAGGAGAAAGCCCTGCCTCCACCTGATTGCATAGAAATTCTAGGGACAATAAGGAGGCCTGCGTCTTGTGACCGTAGCGTACGTGTAGGTATGTACGGCAGGACCAAATCGGAGAGATGTATAGGAGCAAGTCCATGTAATGCTTGGTAGGTTAGCAGTAAAACCTTGAAATCAGCCACAGCCTTCACTGGAGTAATATGATCAAACTTTTTGGTTCTAGTCAAGATTCTAGCAGTCGTATTTAGCACTAACTGAAGTTTATTTAGTGCTTTATCCGGGTAGCTGGAGAGTAGAGCATTGCAGTAGTCTAAACTAGAAGTGACAAAAGCATGGATTAGCATAATTTTTGGATGTTACGAAGATGGAAAAAAAAACATCCTTGAAATATTATTGATATGTTCATCAAAAGAGAGATCAGGGTCCAGAGTAACGCCGAGGTCCTTCAGTTTTATTTGAGACGATCAAACAGCAGATCTCTTTCATTCCTGGGATCTAGACCTAGCATCTCTGCTTTGTCCGAGTTTTAAAATAAAACATTTGCGGCATCTACTTCCTTATATCTGAAACACAGGCTTCCGGGATAGGCCATTTTGGGTCTTCACTGTTACAGGAGTGGGTCGCAGTTCCGGAACGGCCCATTAGGTGTCATCCTCCGACAACCATAGGCACCTCCTCACTCACAGTCGGGACTAATTATCTGCCTATTGGTGTCACCTGTGGCTATCTGATTCACCTGTGTATTTATGCCCTCACTTCCCTGTGTTCCCTTGCTCAGGTTTCTCTGCTAGTTCCTTGATGTCAAGCAGTACGTATCAGTGTCGGATAACGTGACGGAGTTACAGGTATTCGAGAAGTGTTCTCCCTGTGTCATTGTGTTTTTTCAGTCAGAGTTAGTATTTCGTATTGTTTGTTGTCAGCCTGTTTTTGGGAGACCTATGTGCTCCTCATTTGTTTTCGTGTATAGTCCGTTGTTTTGTATCCTGGCTTTGGGACCACCAGTAAATATCCTTGTTTCACCATCCTTGACTACTGCCTACTGTTTATCCTGCACCGCACCTGGGTCACACCTCACACCAACCCTTACATTTCACAATGTTTTATCGAAATGTACAGCTGTGTCGTCCGCATAGCGGTGAAAGTTGACATTGTGAATCGGAATGACCACCAAGAGGTAGAATATATATACAGTGGGGGAAAAAAGTATTTAGTCAGCCACCAATTGTGCAAGTTCTCCCACTTAAAAAGATGAGAGAGGCCTGTAATTTTCATCATAGGTACACGTCAACTATGACAGACAAATTGAGATAAAAAAAATCCAGAAAATCACATTGTAGGATTTTTTATGAATTTATTTGCAAATTATGGTGGAAAATAAGTATTTGGTCACCTACAAACATGCAAGATTTCTGGCTCTCACAGACCTGTAACTTCTTCTTTAAGAGGCTCCTCTGTCCTCCACTCGTTACCTGTATTAATGGCACCTGTTTGAACTTGTTATCAGTATAAAAGACACCTGTCCACAACCTCAAACAGTCACACTCCACAATGGCCAAGACCAAAGAGCTGTCAAAGGACACCAGAAACAAAATTGTAGACCTGCACCAGGCTGGGAAGATTCAACTGTGGGAGCAATTATTGGGAAATGGAAGATATACAAGACCACAGATAATCTCCCTCGATCTGGGGCTCCACGCAAGATCTCACCCCGTGGGGTCAAAATGATCACAAGAACGGTGAGCAAAAATCCCAGAACCACACGGGGGGACCTAGTGAATGACCTGCAAAGAGCTGGGACCAAAGTAACAAAGCCTACCATCAGTAACACACTACGCCGCCAGGGACTCAAATCCTGCAGTGCCAGACGTGTCCCCCTGCTTAAGCCAGTACACCAATTGTGCAAGTTCTCCCACTTAAAAAGATGAGAGAGGCCTGTAATTTTCATCATAGGTACACGTCAACTATGACAGACAAATTGAGATAAATAAATCCAGAAAATCACATTGTAGGATTTTTTATGAATTTATTTGCAAATTATGGTGGAAAATAAGTATTTGGTCAATAACAAAAGTTTCTCAATACTTTGTTATATACCCTTTGTTGGCAATGACACAGGTCAAACGTTTTCTTTAAGTCTTCACAAGGTTTTCACACACTGTTGCTGGTATTTTGGCCCATTCCTCCATGCAGATCTCCTCTAGAGCAGGGATGTTTTGGGGCTGTCGCTGGGTAAAACTGACTTTCAACTCCCTCCAAAGATTTTCTATGGGGTTGAGATCTGGAGACTGGCTAGGCCACTCCAGGACCTTGAAATGCTTCTTACGAAGCCACTCCTTCGTTGCCCGGGCGGTGTGTTTGGGATGATTGTCATGCTGAAAGACCCAGCCACGTTTCATCTTCAATGCCCTTGCTGACGGAAGGAGGTTTTCACTCAAAATCTCACAATACATGGCCCCATTCATTCTTTCCTTTACACGGATCAGTCGTCCTGGTCCCTTTGCAGAAAAACAGCCCCAAAGCATGATGTTTCCACCCCCATGCTTCACAGTAGGTATGGTGTTCTTTAGATGCAACTCAGCATTCTTTGTCCTCCAAACACGACGAGTTGAGTTTTTACCAAAAAGTTATATTTTGGTTTCATCTGACCATATGACATTCTCCCAATCCTCTTCTGGATCATCCAAATGCACTCTAGCAAACTTCAGACGGGCCTGGACATGTACTGGCTTAAGCAGGGGGACACGTCTGGCACTGCAGGATTTGAGTCCCTGGCGGCGTAGTGTGTTACTGATGGTAGGCTTTGTTACTTTGGTCCCAGCTCTCTGCAGGTCATTCACTAGGTCCCCCCGTGTGGTTCTGGGATTTTTGCTCACCGTTCTTGTGATCATTTTGACCCCACGGGGTGAGATCTTGCGTGGAGCCCCAGATCGAGGGAGATTATCAGTGGTCTTGTATGTCTTCCATTTCCTAATAATTGCTCCCACAGTTGATTTCGTCTACAATTTTGTTTCTGGTGTCCTTTGACAGCTCTTTGGTCTTGGCCATAGTGGAGTTTAGAGTGTGACTGTTTGAGGTTGTGGACAGGTGTCTTTTATACTGATAACAAGTTCAAACAGGTGCCATTAATACAGGTAACGAGTGGAGGACAGAGGAGCCTCTTAAAGAAGAAGTTACAGGTCTGTGAGAGCCAGAAATCTTGCTTGTTTGTAGGTGACCAAATACTTATTTTCCACCATAATTTGCAAATAAATTCATTAAAAATCCTAAAATGTGATTTTCTGGAGAAAAAAAATCTCATTTTGTCTGTCATAGTTGACGTGTACCTATGATGAAAATTACAGGCCTCTCTCATCTTTTTAAGTGGGAGAACTTGCACAATTTGTGGCTGACTAAATACTTTTTTCCCCCACTGTATACATACATACTTACATACATACATACATACAGTTGAAGACGGAAGTTTACATACACTTAGGATTGAGTCATTAAAACTTGTTTTTCAACCCCTCCACAAATTTCTTGTTAACAAACTATAGTTTTGGCAAGTCAGTTAGGACATCTACTTTTTTTACTAAATTTTCCAACAATTGTTTACAGACAGATTATTTCACTTATAATTCACTGTATCACAATTCCAGTGGGTCAGAAGTTTACATACACTACATTGACTGCCTTTAAACAGCTTGGAAAATTCCAGAAAAACATGTCATGGCTTTAGAAGCTTCTGATAGGCTAATTGACATAATTTGAGACAATTGGAGGTGTACATGTGGATATATTTCAAGGCCTACCTTCAAACTTAGTGCCTCTTTGCTTGACATCATGGGAAAATCAAAATAAATAAGCCAAGACCTCAGAAAAAAATGTGTAGACCTCCACAAGTCTGGTTCATCCTTGGGAGCAATTTCCAAACGCCTGAAGGTACCACGTTCATCTGTACAAACAATAGTACGCAAGTATAAACACAACGGGACCACGCAGCCGTCATACCGCTCAGGAAGGAGATGCGTTCTATCTCCTAGAGATGAACGTACTTTGGTGCGAAAAGTGCAAATCAATCCCAGAACAACAGCAAAGGACCTTATGAAGATGCTGGAGGAAACCGGTACAAAAGTATCTATATCCACAGTAAAATGAATCCTATATTGACATAACCTGAAAGACCGCTCAGCAAGGAAGAAGCGACTGCTCCAAAACCGCCATAAAAAAGCCAGAATACTGTTTGCAACTGCACATGGGGACAAAGATCGTACTTTTTGGAGAAATGTCCTCTGGTTTGATGAATAGATGGCATCATGAGGAAGGACAATTATGTGGATATATTGAAGCAACATATCAAGACATCAGTCAGGAAGTTAAAGCTTGGTCGCAAATGGGTCTTCCTAATGGACAATGACCCCAAGCATACTTCCAAAGTTGTGCCAAAATGGCTTAAGGACAACAAAGTCAAGGTATTGGAGTGGCCATCACAAAGCCCTGACCTCAATCCTATAGAACATTTGTGGGCAGAACTGAAAAAGTGTGTGCGAGCAAGAAGGCCTACAAACCTGACTCAGTTACACCAGCTCTGTCAGGAGGAATAGGCCAAAATTCGCCCAACTTATTGTGGAAAGCTACCCGAAGCGTTTGACCCAAGTTAAACAATTTAAAGGCAATTCTACCAAATACTAATTGAGTGTATGTAAACTTCTGACCCACTGGGAATGTGATGAAAGAAATAAAAGCTGAAATAAATCCCTCTCTACTATTATTCTGACATTTCACATTCTTAAAATAAAGTGGTGATCCTAACTGACCTAAGACAGGGAATTTTTACTAGGATTAAATGTCAGGAATTGTGAAAAACAGAGTTTAAATGTATTTGGCTAAGGTGTATGTAAACTTCCGACTTCAACTGTACATACATACATACATACATACATACATACATACATACATACATACATACATACATACATACATACATACATACATACATACATACATACATACATACATACAGTGAGGGAAAAAAGTATTTGATCCCCTGCTGATTTTGTACGTTTGCCCACTGACAAAGAAATTATCATTCTATAATTTTAATGGTAGGTTTATTTGAACAGTGAGAGACAGAATAACAACAAAAAAATCCAGACAAACGCATGTCAAAAATGTTATAAATTGATTTGCATTTTTAAGTATTTGACCCCCTCTCAATCAGAAAGATTTCTGGCTCCCAGGTGTCTTTTATACAGGTAACGAGCTGAGATTAGGAGCACACTCTTAAAGGGAGTGCTCCTAATCTCAGCTTGTTACCTGTATAAAAGATACCTGTCCACAGAAGCAATCAATCAATCAGATTCAAAACTCTCCACCATGGCCAAGACCAAAGAGCTCTTCAAGGATGTCAGGGACAAGATTGTAGACCTACACAAGGCTGGAATGGGCTACAAGACCATCGCCAAGCAGCTTGGTGAGAAGGTGACAACAATTGGTGCGATTATTCGCAAATGGAAGAAACACAAAATAACTGTCAATCTCCCTCGGCCTGGGGCTCCATGCAAGATCTCACCTCGTGGAGTTGCAATGATCATGAAAACGGTGAGGAATCAGCCCAGAACTACACAGGAGGATCTTGTCAATGATCTCAAGGCAGCTGGGACCATAGTCACCAAGAAAACAATTGGTAACACACTATGCCGTGAAGGACTGAAATCCTGCAGCGCCCGCAAGGTCCCCCTGCTCAAGAAAGCACATATATACAGGCCTGTCTGAAGTTTGACCCCACGAACACCATCCCCACCGTCAAACATGGAGGTGAAAACATTATGCTTTGGGGGTGTTTTTCTTCTAAGGGGACAGGACAACTTCACCGCATCAAAGGGACGATGGACGGGGCCATGTACCGTCATATCTTGGGTGAGAACCTCCTTCCCTCAGCCAGGGCATTGAAAATGGGTCGTGGATGGGTATTCCAGAATGACAATGACCCAAAACACACGGCCAAGGCAACAAAGGAGTGGCTCAAGAAGAAGCACATTAACGTCCTGGAGTGGCCTAGCCAGTCTCCAGACCTTAATCCCATAGAAAATCTGTGGAGGGAGCTGAAAGGTTGAGTTGCCAAATGTCAGCCTCGAAACTTAATGACTTGGAGAAGATCTGCAAAGAGAAGTGGAACAAAATCCCTCCTGAGATGTGTGCAAACCTGGTGGCCAACTACAAGAAACGTCTGACCTCTGTGATTGCCAACAAGGGTTAAGTACTAAGTCATGTTTTGCAGAGGGGTCAAATACTTATTTCCCTCATTAAAATGCAAATCAATTTATAAAAAAAATTAATGTGTTTTTCTGGATTTTTTTTCTGTTATTCTGCCTCTCACTGTTCAAATAAACCTACCATTAAAATTATAGACTGATCATGTCTTTGTCAGTGGGCAAACGTACAAAATCAGCAGGGGATCAAATACAGTCTCCTCTGAACAGTTGATGTTGAGATGCGTCTGTTACTTGAACTCTGTGAAGCATTTATTTGGGCTTCAATTTCTGAGGCTGGTAACTCTAATGAACTTATCCTCTGCAGCAGAGGTAACTCTGGGTCTTCCTTTCCTGTGGCGGTCCTCAGGCACTAAGGTCTAAGAGCACGAGGACAGATGCAGAGCCTTGGTCTGACGCCATTAAGGTTTTTACCACATTGACGAGTGCAGTCTCAGTACTATGATGGGGTCTAAAACCAGACTGGAATGTTTCGTATACATTATTTGTCTTCAGGAAAGCAGTTAGTTGCTGCGCAACAGCTTTTTCTAAAATGTTTGAGAGGAATGGGAGATGTGATATAGGCTGAATATGATTTTTATTTTCTGGGTCAAGGTTTGGCGTTTTCAGGGGAGGCTTTATTACTGCCACCTTTAGTGAGTTTGGTACACATCCGGAGGATAGGGAGCTGTTTATTATGTTCAACATAGAAGGGCAAAGCACAGGAAGTAGCTCTTTCAATAGTTTAGTTGGAATAGGGTCCAGTAAGCAGCTGGAAGGTTTAGAGGCCATGACTATTTTCGTGAATGAGTCGAGAGATACAGGATTTTAAAAACGTGTGTCTCCATTGATCTTAGGTCCTGGCAGTTCTGTGCAGACTCGAGACAACTGAGTTTTGGAGAAATACGCAGATTAAAAAATGATCATGATGTTTTTGTCAAAGAAGTTCACAAATTCATCACTGCTGAAGTGAAGGCCATCCTGTCTCTGGGAATACTGCTTTTTAGTTAGCTTTGCAACAGTATCAAGAAGACATTTTGGATTGTTTTTATTCTCCTCAATTAGGTTGGAAAAGTAGGCTGATCGAGCAGTAGTGAGGGCTCTTTGATATTGCACGTGATATCTTTCCAAGCTAGTCAGAAGACTTCCAGTTTGGTGGAGCGCCATTTCCGTTCCAATTTTCTGGAAGCTTGCATCAGGGCTTGGGTATTTTCAGTATAGCAAGGAGCTAATTTCTTGTGACAAATGTTTTTTGTTTTTAGAGGTGCAACTTCATCTAGGGTATTACGCAATGTTACATTTTGATCCTTGGTTAGGTGGTTAACTTATTGTTGTACTCCAACGTCCTGGGGTAGGTGGAGGGAGTCTGGAAGGGCATCTAGGAATCTTTGGGTTGTCTGAGAATTTATAGCGCAGCTGTGACACTCTGGCTCTATGGACTTTTATTTTGAGCCAGGGTTGTTATTTTTCTGTTGGGTGTATTTCTATGTTTGCTTTTCTGTTGGGTTGGTTTCTATGTTTGGTCATTGACTCCCAATCGGAGGTAACGAGTGTCAGCTGTCGGCTCGTTATCTCTGATTGGGAGCCATATTTAAACTGGGTGTTTTCACTTTGTCTTTGTGGGTTATTGTTCCATGTTTCAGTCATTGCGACTGTGGACTTCACTTCGTCATTTGTTTGTTGTTTTTTCGTGGTTGCTTTAATAAATAAAGTCATCATGTTCACTCCACGCGCTGCGTATTGGTCCGCTTCCTCAGACGATCATGACAGAATAACCCACCATAGAAGGACCAAGCAGCGTGTCCAGGAGCAAGACAGCTGGACATGGGAGGAAGCGCCTGGTAAGGAGATCGAGAGGCTGGCGATGGCCCAGGTGGGCAAATCGTGGTCCTGGGAGGACATGCTCGGGGGCAAGGGACCTTGGGGGAAGATCAAGGCCCTGGCGAGAGAGGAGCAACGGCGTCGGCAGGGCCATCATCGTTGGAAGGACGAGAGGCAACCCCAAAAAGTTTTTTTGGGGGGCACATGGCTGGGCGGCTGGGCAGCAGGAGGCTGCCACAGGGAGACGTGGAGAGAAGGCTATCGGATTACGGGAGCCATTGGCGAGTAGAGGAAGGGAAGTTGTTGCGGCACGGCGTGAGAGACTGATGTGTGTTACCAGTCCGGTCCGGCCCGTTCCTGATCCCCAGTTAAAGCCAGTGGTGTGTGTTCCCAGTACGGACCGGCCTGTTCCTACTCCACGCATCAAGCCCACGGTGTGCGTCGCCAGCCCAGCCCGGCCTGTTCCTGCTCCACGCACAGAGGATACGGTGTGCGTCGACAGCCCTGCCCGGCCTGTTCCTGCTCCACGCACCAAGGATACGGTGTGCGTCGACAGCCCTGCCCGGCCTGTTCCTGCTCCACGCACCAAGGATACGGTGTGCGTCGACAGCCCTGCCCGGCCTGTTCCTGCTCCACGCACCAAGGATACGGTGTGCGTCGACAGCCCGGCCCGGCCTGTTCCGGCCACTCGCACCAGGGATACGGTGCGCGTCGCCAGCCCGGTCCGGCCTGTTCCTGCCACCCGCACCAAGTCTACGGTGCGCGTCGCCAGCCCGACCCGGCCTGTTCCTGCCACCCGCACCAAGTCTACGGTGCGCGTCGCCAGCCCGACCCGGCCTGTTCCTGCCACCCGCACCAAGTCTACGGTGCGCGTCGCCAGCCCGACCTGGCCTGTTCCTGCCACTCGCACCAAACTGACGGTGCGCGTCGCCAGCCCGGTCCGGCCTGTTCCTGCCACCCGCACCAAGTCTACGGTGCGCGTCGCCAGCCCGGTCCGGCCTGTTCCTGCTCCCCGCACTAGCCCTGAGATGCGTGTCCTCAGCCTGGGACCACCAGTTCCGGCACCACGCATCAGGCCTACGGTGCGTCCCCAGGGCCAAGCATGCCCTGTTGCTGCTTCCCGCACTAGCCCTGAGATGCGTGTCCTCAGCCCGGTACCTCCAGTTCCGGCACCACGCATCAGGCCTACGGTGCGTCCCCAGGGCCAAGCATGCCCTGTTGCTTCTCCCCGCACTAGCCCTGAGATGCGTGTCCTCAGCCCGGTACCTCCAGTTCCGGCACCACGCACCAGGCCTACGGTGCGCCTCAGACGGCCAGAGTCTGCCGTCTGCCCAACGGGGCCTGAACTGTCCGTCTGCCCAACGCCGTCTGAACTGCCCGTCTGCCCAACGGCGCCTGAACTGTCCGTCTGCCCAACGCCGTCTGAACTGCCCGTCTGCCCAACGGCGCCTGAACTGCCCGTCTGCCCAACGCCGTCTGAACTGTCCGTCTGCCCAACGCCGTCTGAACTGCCCGTCTGTACTGAGCCTGCAAAGCCGCCCCGTCTGCCATGAGCCTTCAGAGCCGTCCGCCAGACCGGGAGCCGCTAGAGCTCTCCGCCGGACAGGATCAGCCAGAGCCTTCCGCCAGACAGGATCAGCCAGAGCCTTCCGCCAGACAGGATCAGCCAGAGCCTTCCGCCAGACAGGAGCCAGAGCCGTCCGCCAGACAGGATCAGCCAGAGCCTTCCGCCAGACAGGATCAGCCAGAGCCTTCCGCCAGACAGGATCAGCCAGAGCCTTCCGCCAGCCAGGATCCGCCAGAGCCGTCCAGCCGGGATCCGCCAGCCAGCCAGGATCCGCCAGAGCCAGCCAGCCAGGATCCGCCATTTAGTCCGGTACTGCCCCTTAGCCCGGTGCTGTCCCTTATCCTGGTGCTGCCCCTTATCCTGGTGCTGTCCCTTATCCTGGTGCTGCCCCTTAGTCCGGTGCTGCCCCTTAGTCCGGTGCTGCCCCTTAGTCCGGTGCTGCCCCTGAGTCCGGTACTGCCCCTTAGCCCGGTGCTGCCCCTTAGTCCAGTGCTGCCCCTGAGTCCGGTGCTGCCTCTTAGTCCGGTGCTGCCCCTTAATCCTGTGGGGTTTAGTTGGGGGGTGGTCATTTGGAGGAGGCTACGTAAGCAGGTAGTGACTATGGTGGGGTGGGGACCACGACCAGTGCCAGAGCCGCCACCATGGACAGACGCCCACCCAGACCCTCCCCTAGACTGTATGCTGGTGCGCCCGGAGTTCGCACCTTTAGGGGGGTACTGTGACACTCTGGCTCTATGGACTTTTATTTTGAGCCAGGGTTGTTATTTTTCTGTTGGGTGTATTTCTATGTTTGCTTTTCTGTTGGGTTGGTTTCTATGTTTGGTCATTGACTCCCAATCGGAGGTAACGAGTGTCAGCTGTCGGCTCGTTATCTCTGATTGGGAGCCATATTTAAACTGGGTGTTTTCACTTTGTCTTTGTGGGTTATTGTTCCATGTTTCAGTCATTGCAACTGTGGACTTCACTTCGTCATTTGTTTGTTGTTTTTTCGTGGTTGCTTTAATAAATAAAGTCATCATGTTCACTCCACGCGCTGCGTATTGGTCCGCTTCCTCAGACGATCGTGACAGCAGCTTTGATAATCCTTGGTTGAGGTCTGAACAGATTATTTGTTGTGATTGCAAACGTAATACGATTGTGGTCTGATAGTCCAGGATTATGAGGAAAAACATTTAGATACACAATATTTATTCCACGGGACAAAACTAGATCCAGGGTATGACTGTAGCAATGCGTAGGTCCGGAGACATGTTGGACAAAATCCATTGAGTCGATGATGGCTCCGAAAGCCTTTTAGAGTGGGTCTGTGGACTTTTCCATGTGAATATTGAAGTCACCAAAAAATCTAATATTTGCCATGACTACAAGGTCCGATAGAAATTCAGGGAACTCAGTGAGGAACGCTGCATACGGCCCAGGAGGCCTGTAAATAGTAGCTATAAAAAAGTGATTGAATGGGCTGCATAGATTTCATGACTAGAAGCTCAAAAGATGGGTGTGTGTCTGTGGGTGTGTCTTGGGGGGTTGGGAAAAATAAAAATAAATACAATTGTCAATGGCTGGGATTTAATCCGAAAAGCATTGGCAGATAAACGCATTGCTCTTTTTTAGGCGATATTGAAGGTGCCTTTTAATAAAGGTAATTTACCTTTGAGCCGACATCCGCTGTGATTTCCGTGAACATTGGGGTAATTCCCTTTGCATTGTTGGTAGTTCAGTATGCATTGGTAGAAAGAGTACTTTTCCCGGCCCAGGTCCTGTGGCATTAGACAGTAAAGCAAAATGTTTCTTCTACTTCTAGTTTGCAACTCACAACAAGTGATCTAGTCACACAGCCACTCAAGTGTATAAAATGGTTCTCACACAAACAAGCGCATTTTGGCCATCTGAGATACAGGAATCTAAGGCACTGAATCGCAGTGCTAGAGGCGTCACTATATACCCGGTTCGATCTCAGGCTAAGTTGCAGCCGGCCGCGACCGGGAGACCCATGAGGCGACGCACAATTGGTCCATCGTCGTCCGGGTTAGGGGAGAGTTTGGCCGGCTGGGATGTCCTTGTCCCAACGCGGTCTAGCGGCTCCTGTGGCGGGCCAGGCGCATGCATGCTGACTTCGGTCGCAAGTTGTACGGTGTCTCTTCCGACACATTGGTGCGGTGTGTCAAGAAGCAGTGCGGCTTGGCAGGGTCCTGTTTTGGAGGACGCATGGCTCTCGACCTTCGCCTCTCCCGAGTCCGTACGGGAGTTGCAGCGATGGGACAAGTTTTGCAAAAACATTCTGCTTAGAGGAAGTAGCTTGGTGTTCACCAATCTCGCTTCATTAAGTAATCATTCTGCTACCAAGTCATTACCTAAATAACATTAGCTTTAGTCCACTGCCAATTCATTCTATCACTTCCCATGGTTTCAAATGCTACAGGAGTTACAGTAGAATACCATTTCTATTCAAATGAATCCCTGCTGAGGGCCAAAGTGTGTGGTGGAGTAGAGCGAAGGATAGAGAGAGAGAGAAAATCTCTTTGCTACCTGTCAAAAAGCATGGTAACATTATGCAGTATGCATTATGCAGTACTAACCCTATGGTATTATAAGCGTTTTGTTTAATTTCATCTATTTACATGAGACTGTTCTATTTCCTGCTGATTCTCCTCTTATTATGAGCATATACTGAGTCAGAAAAGGCCTCAATTCCAATCAGCTCATGACAGACCTAACCATTAAAGTCCTGGTGGAAAGTCTGGAGAGGATTAATTCCAATGAATGTCAACAGTGTAATTTTGGGCGGAAATAAGGTGTCCTGGAGAAATCATTAGGATGTAATTGTTTAGTCTTCCTTGGCTTGACTGTGATTGATAGCGCAAGTAATCTATCCCTCTTGCCACTGTCATTGCCATCTTTTCCAGTGACTGTCGCCAGCACTCATCTAGTCCCACTGAGTCTGCGGATGAGTTTGACTCATAACCTCATGTCTCTTCATTATTACCACATCAGACCTATCAACCTGGCTTGATGGCAAGATGCCCCACTAAGCAGCATTTTGAGAAGACTTTAAAAGCACTATAGGCAAACATTAAAGCTCTTTGTTTTGGACTTCATTAGGAGAGGATGGATGGGGTTGAATTGAATGGGCCCTTTTACACACGCAAGTTGTACAACTCATTTGACACATTAGTTGAAGTTATTTTCCAATCATTTCGTTCTGAACAGAACCATAATTTTTTTCGTTCCAGTCCACTGTTCCGACATAAAGTTCTGAACCAGTCAAACCAAAATAAAGTACTGGTTTAAATCGTTCCTTTTTTTAACCTGTGAAATCAACCGTTTAAAAAAAATATTTAGCTCATTAAATTACTTCCCCAATCAGTGTGGATAGAGCAGGCAAGCTAGTTGTTTACATGTGTGATGGACAGACAAGTGTGGCCTATGGAGCAAGATAAGACCTGACATTTTGGGGGTGGGGAGAGAGCGAGAGCGGGTTGAGGAGGAGGCTTGAAGCACTGGGCATCTTGTTATGATGTCCACAGAATTATACCTAGGAGGAGCGGCTTCTATGGAGGAACTTTGAATGTCCTTTTGAGCTAGCTAGCTAGCTAACAAGCTTGAGCTAGCTAGCTAACAACCTTGTGTGTGCAGAGCGTCACCAGAATAAAAACACATCTTACCTTTTTTGTAGTTAAGGTAAGGGGGGGGCAGCAGGTAGCCTAAACACGCACACAAACTGGCAAAGATTTCCAGCTTGCAGGCAGACACCGTGAATACGTTTCTGAGTGACAGAGTGAGGGCTTTGCATTGGCGCTTTGTTGCTTTTTTTTGTGGGACTAGAAAAAAATGCCTGGAATGTAAAATAACGTTATGAACCAGTTTCCATGCTTTTAAAATAATGGTTCTGTTCCGGAACAGTATGGATCACTTTCGTTCATTAATGGTTCCATTTCTGTTCTTTGAAAAATCTTGTTATTTTCCTAGTTTCGGTTCTGTTCCCTGAACCGGTTCTAACCAATGTTCCCTCAAAAATGTTTCACCAATGAGCAAATTTGAGGTCTGCTGAGCGCAAACTTGAACGTTGTGAAAATTCTGTGCAACTTCCGGCGCATTTACTCTGAACACTGAGGCTGTAACTGCTTTAAGTTCGTTTTAACAGTGGTCAAGTAGGCTACTGTGGCTATTTGATCATAATGTAGGCCTACCAGAGTGGCCTACCATCAAAAACAATGGAGGAAATGCATCCCATAACATTTTAACATGGAAATAGCTGTTCTATTGTTCAGCCTACAGTAGCAGCCAATGTGTGTTGTTCAATGTAGGCCTACATTCAGACTTTTGAAAAACACCATGCAGGGCTTGACATTAACCTGTTTATCCACTTGTCCTTCAGACAAGGAGGTGACTGAAAATGTTGTGTTGTTTGATGCAAGAAACTACTTTACAAAATACACTACATGGCCAAACGTATGTGGACACCTGCTCGTCAAACAGCTCATTCCAAAATCATGGGCATTAATATGGAGTTGGTCCCCCCTTTGCTGCTATAACAGCCTCCACTCTTCTGGGAAGGCTTTCCACTAGATGTTGGAACATTGCTGCAGGGAATTGCTTCCATTCAGTCACAAGAGCATTAGTGCTCGGCCATGGAAACCCATTTCATGAAGCTCCCGACGAACAGTTCTTGTGCAGAAGTTGCTTCCAGAGGCAGTTTGGAACGCGGTAGTGAGTGTTTCAACCGAGAAAAGACGATTTTTACCCGCTTCAGCAATCGGCGGTCCTGTTCTGTGAGCTTGTGTGGCCTACCACTTCGCGCTCCTAGATGTTTCCACTTCACAATGTTTCCACTGCACTTACAGTTGACTGGATCAGCTCTAGCAAGGCAGACATTTTACGAACTGACTTGTTGGAAAGGTGGCATAGTGTGACGGTGCCACGTTGAAAGTCACTGAGCTCTTCAGTAAGGCCATTCTACTGCCAATATTTGTCTATGGAGGTGCATGGCTGTGTGCTTGATTTTATACACCTGTCAGCATCGGGTGTGGCTGAAATAATTAATGATTCCCATACCATTATTACAGAGAATCAGACAAATTATGCTACCCTCTGCCTATTGGCTACTTAGCTCATTCAAGCCTGTCTCAAAATACAACACTGCCCCATCAATACAAAAAAAAGCTCTTTACCTGACTCACTTTTCAAAGACATCCACATGTTTTGTGCTCTTGTAGGAAGCAATCACTCCCCTATTGCTGACTACAAATGATCTATAACTGGGCTAATAACTTACTAACGAGCAAAGGATATGAACAAATGTACACATGTGCACACGTCGCTACATGTAGCGCTCGCTTTGATCTCAAAACAAGCGCATCTACTCAAGACCGCTCATGCTGTAAAAACAGTCCAGTTCAAAATGAACAGCACAGATCCATATATGGCAATGGTCTATTTGCATATATTAGTTTTCTGGTATCTGAGTTCAGGATGCAAGAGAATAGTTAAACACTTAGATGGAGAGTTGGTTCAAATTATTTAATATTACAGTACCGGATTCTCATGACAAGCGGTACGGGCATAGCCTATTGTCATCTGAATGAAAGGCATACAAAATATCTTAGTTTATATACTGCTTTGCAAGCTAATTCCATCCAACAGTTGCCAACCATTATTGAGTGTCACTCATCACCTACAATAGCATCACCCTATATGGTATCGTGTTGCACCCTAGTCAGTATATTCCATTACATACTCCTTCTAAGATTAGCACCTGTGGCCCCCAAGCTATCTTGGCATGCAGACCTTCTGGCACCGACCTTGACATAAATAAATACATGGAATGTCCTCATCCTCCCAATCCCATGCAGCTCATAAGATCAAAGACATTAACAAATACTGTATAAAAAGACATCATATAATTCCCTCATTTTCTTTCTTTTTGTTGTTGCCTGTAAAATTCCACCAATATAACATTACTTAAACCAAAGAAACCAAACATTCAAATGAATTCCTAACCTCATGATATCATCCCAGAAAATACATTGATTCATGACAATTTGTAAGTTACATCTCTAGCTGTAATCAATAATCCCATCCTGTATTTCTCTAATACTTCCCATAGCTTTAGTTAATTTCCCAAAACCTTCCTATTCTGATGGCAAGTATGTACACCATGCATCTCCCCCTATAATCGCATACTTTCCCCCCTTATCTACTGTAATAGCATCCAATGCTATGCGATTATCAATTGCATATTGTTAAATGAGTGACATTGCAGACCCAATTGCTTGAAAACCCAAGACTGGTAATAGGTACCATGTTCAACTCTGTTCAACCCTGACTCTGTTCCCATAATATGCCTGAGGAGAGATACAAAGGATAACATAACACTCTGGTTTCAGCCACTGATAAATCAGTACAGCCTTGGACTAGTTAGGTTTGAGGAATTCAACCAAAGGTCAGATAGGATGAAAATAGCATAAACCTTCCTATGTCACACACACCAAACCCAATGATAGGAACTAATTAAGTTATTGCATATCAACATAGATGTAACCCTATCTTAGTGTTCACTGATTAACTATGTTGATGTTATAGTTCACTGAGTCTGAATAGATTTAACTATCGTCTACTGAAAAATCATCAACATATACAAATGAATTATTCAACCCAAATTTAGAATGTCAATGCTTAGTGATTCACATGGGCCTTATCAATCAAAGTTAACCCTCAACTTAGCACATACAGTGGGGAAAAAAATTATTTAGTCAGCCACCAATTGTGCAAGTTCTCCCACTTAAAAAGATGAGAGAGGCCTGTAATTTTCATCATAGGTACACGTCAACTATGACAGACAAAATGAGGAAAAACTATCCAGAAAATCACATTGTAGGATTTGTAATGAATTTATTTGCAAATTATGGTGGAAAATAAGTATTTGGTCAATAACAAAAGTTCCTCAATACTTTGTTATATACCCTTTGTTGGCAATGACACAGGTCAAACGATTTCTGTAAGTCTTCACAAGGTTTTCACACACTGTTGCTGGTATTTTGTCCCTTTCCTCCATGCAGATCTCCTCTAGAGCAGTGATGTTTTGGGGCTGTCGCTGGGCAACACGGACTTTCAACTCCCTCCAAAGATTTTCTATGGGGTTGAGATCTGGAGACTGGCTAGGCCACTCCAGGACCTTGAAATGCTTCTTACGAAGCCACTCCTTCGTTGCCCGGGCGGTGTGTTTGGGATCATTGTCATGCTGAAAGACCCAGCCACGTTTCATCTTCAATGCCCTTGCTGATGGAAGGAGGTTTTCACTCAAAATCTCACGATACATGGCCCCATTCATTCTTTCCTTTACACGGATCAGTCGTCCTGGTCCCTTTGCAGAAAAACAGCCCCAAAGCATGATGTTTCCACCCCCATGCTTCACAGTAGGTATGGTGTTCTTTGGATGCAACTCAGCATTCTTTGTCCTCCAAACACGACGAGTTGAGTTTTTACCAAAAAGTTATATTTTGGTTTCATCTGACCATATGACATTCTCCCAATCCTCTTCTGGATCATCCAAATGCACTCTAGCAAACTTCAGACGGGCCTGGACATGTACTGGCTTAAGCAGGGGGACACGTCTGGCACTGCAGGATTTGAGTCCCTGGCGGCGCAGTGTGTTACTGATGGTAGGCTTTGTTACTTTGGTCCCAGCTCTCTGCAGGTCATTCACTAGGTCCCCCCGTGTGGTTCTGGGATTTTTGCTCACCGTTCTTGTGATCATTTTGACCCCACGGGGTGAGATCTTGCGTGGAGCCCCAGATCGAGGGAGATTATCAGTGGTCTTGTATATCTTCCATTTCCCAATAATTGCTCCCACAGTTGATTTCTTCAAACCAAGCTGCTTACCTATTGCAGATTCAGTCTTCCCAGCCTGGTGCAGGTCTACAATTTTGTTTCTGGTGTCCTTTGACAGCTCTTTGGTCTTGGCCATTGTGGAGTGTGACTGTTTGAAGTTGTGGACAGGTGTCTTTTATACTGATAACAAGTTCAAATAGGTGCCATTAATACAGGTAATGAGTGGAGGACAGAGGAGCCTCTTAAAGAAGAAGTTACAGGTCTGTGAGAGCCAGAAATCTTGCTTGTTTGTAGGTGACCAAATACTTATTTTCCACCATAATTTGCAAATAAATTCATAAAAAATCCTACAATGTGATTTTCTGGATTTTTTTTCTCAATTTGTCTGTCATAGTTGACGTGTACCTATGATGAAAATTATAGGCCTCTCTCATCTTTTTAAGTGGGAGAACTTGCACAATTGGTGGCTGACTAAATACTTTTTTTCCCCCACTGTATCACCACTCTCTGTCAGTAGCTGAGTGTAGATGCGGTGTGGAAATCAAGCGCAGGAAACACGGGCGTTCGGGAACAGACTTTAGTAAACAAAAGCAGCACCAAACAGGCGAACAGCCAACCCATCCGGGAGGCAAAATACAAATTACGCACAAAACCACAGTGCGTAAAATGACGATAGCGCACACAGTGCGGACTCTCGAAAAACAACAAAACACGAGAGTAATACAGAGAGCAACAGCTTGACAATAAACAATACCACATAACACCTGGCCCCACACACGAAAACTAAATAGGCAACCAAATCAAACACTAACAAGGGACAGGTGTACAAACAGACAAAACCAAACAAACATGAAACATCGAACGGTGGCAGCTAGTACTCCGTGGACGACGACCGCCGAAGCCTGCCCGAACAAGGAGGAGGAGCAGCCTCGGCCGAAACCGTGACAGTACCCCCCCTTTGACGCGCGGCTCCAGCCGTGCGCCGATCCCGGCCTCGGGGACGACCAGGACGACGCGGAGCAGGGCAAGTAGGATGACCCCGATGGAACTCGGTCAGCAGGGACAGGTCTAATATGTCCCTCCTCGGCACCCAGCACCGCTCCTCCGGGCCGTACCCCTCCCACTCCACGAGATATTGGAGACCCCCCATCCGGCGTCTCGAATCAAGGATGGACCTCACAGTGTACGCCGGAGCCCCCTCGATGTCCAACGGGGGCGGAGGAGTCTCCTCTATCTCATAGTCCTGGAGTGGACCAGCTACCACCGGCCTGAGGAGAGACACATGGAACGAGGGGTTAATATTCCTGTAATCAATAGGCAGTTCTAACCTGTAACACACCTCGTTCAACCTCCTCAGGACTTTGAATGGCCCCCACAAACCGCCGACCCAGCTTCCGGCAGGGCAGGCGGAGGGGCAGGTTTCTGGTCGAGAGCCAGACTCGATCTCCAGGTGCGTATACAGGCCCCTCACTGCGGTGGAGATCGGCGCTCGTCTTATGCCGACGGATGGCCCGCTGCAGATGAACGTGGGCAGCGTTCCATGTCTCCTCCGAGCGCCGCACCCACTCATCCACCGCAGGGGCCTCGATCTGGCTCTCGTGCCAAGGTGCCAGAACCGGCTGGTACCCTAACACACACTGGAAAGGGGTTAGTTGGGTGGAGGAGTGGCGGAGAGAGTTCTGCGCCATTTCGGCCCACGGAACGTATCTCGCCCACTCCTCCGGCCGGCCCTGGCAATAAGACCTCAGAAACCTACCCACATCCTGGTTGACACGTTCAACTTGCCCATTACTCTCCGGGTGGTAACCCGAGGTAAGGCTCACCGAAACCCCCAACCGTTCCATAAAGGCTCTCCACACTCTGGAGGTGAACTGGGGGCCTCGATCAGACACCATATCCTCGGGTACCCCGTAATGCCGGAAGACATGGGTAAACAGAGCCTCAGCGGTCTGTAGGGCAGTAGGGAGACCCGGCATGGGAAGGAGACGACAGGCCTTCGAGAACCGATCCACAACGACCAGGATGGTAGTATTCCCCTGTGAGGGGGAAGGTCTGTAACAAAGTCCACCGAGAGGTGGGACCAGGGTCGTTGTGGAACGGGCAGGGGTTGTAGCTTACCCCTGGGCAAATGTCTGGGCGCCTTACACTGTGCACACACCGAACAGGAGGAGACATAAACCCTCACATCCCTGGCTAACGTTGGCCACCAGTACTTAGTGCTAAGGCAGTGAACTGTCCGGCCGATACCTGGATGTCCAGAGGAGGGGGACGTATGAGCCCAATAAATGAGGCGATCGCGTACCTCGAGCGGAACGTACGTCCGACCCACTGGACACTGTGGAGGACTTGGGTCGGTGCGTAACGCCCGCTCGATCTCTGCATCGACCTCCCATACCACCGGTGCCACCAGACAAGACTTTGGTAGTATGGGAGTGGGCTCAACGGACCTCTCCTCCGTGTCATACCGCCGAGACAGGGCATCTGCCTTCCCGTTCTGGGACCCAGGGATGTAAGTGATTTTAAACACAAACCGGGCTAGAAACATAGTCCAGCGGGCCTGGCGAGGATTCAGTCTCCTAGCTGCCCGGATGTACTCCAGGTTACGGTGGTCCGTCAAAATGAGGAAAGGGTGTTGAGCCCCCTCAAGCCAATGCCTCCACACCTTTAGGGCCTGTACCACGGCTAACAGCACCCTGTCCCCTACGTCATAATTCCGCTCCGCCGGACTGAGCTTCTTAGAATAAAAGGCACAGGGGCGGAGCTTAGGTGGTGTGCCAGACCGTTGTGAGAGGACGGCCCCAATACCGGCCTCGGACGCGTCTACCTCTACCTGGAATGGTAAAGCGGGATCCGGATGCGCCAACACCGGCGCCGAGGTAAACAGGTCCTTCAGTCTCCCAAAAGCCCTGTCCGCCTCAGCTGACCACCGCAAGCGCACCGGACCCCCCTTCAACAGAGACGTTATGGGAGCTGCCACCTGTCCAAAACCCCGGATAAACCTCCGGTAATAATTCGCAAAACCCAAGAACTGTTGCACCTCTTTCACAGTGGTTGGGGTTTGCCAATTACGCACAGCTGACACCCGGTCAACCTCCATCTTCACCCCTGACGCAGACAACTGATAACCCAAAAAGGAGACCGACTTCTGAAAGAACAGACATTTCTCTGCCTTGACATATAGGTCATGCTCCAACAGCCTCCTCAACACTCGGCACACCAGGGCTACATGCTCTGCTCGGGTAGAACTGTACACCAGAATATCGTCGATGTACACGACTACTCCCTGTCCCTGCATGTCCCGGAAAATCTCATCGACGAAGGATTGGAAGACTGAGGGAGCATTCATTAACCCATATGGCATGACGAGATACTCGTAATGACCGGAGGTCGTGCTAAACGCTGTCTTCCATTCATCGCCCTCTCTAATGCGCACCAAGTTATATGCGCTCCTGAGATCCAATTTTGTGAAGAACTGAGCACCGTGTAATGATTCCGTCATAGTCGCAATCAGAGGAAGTGGATAGCTGTACTTCACCGTAATCTGATTGAGACCGCGGTAATCAATACACGGGCGCAGACCTCCATCTTTTTTCTTCACAAAAAAGAAGCTCGAGGAAGCGGGTGAAGTGGAGGCCCGTATGTATCCCTGTCTCAGAGACTCGGCGATGTAAGTTTCCATTGCCTTCCTCTCCTCTTGAGACAAGGGATACACATGGCTCCCGCGGGAGGGCTGCTCCTAACTGGAGATCTATCGCACAATCCCCCTGTCTATGAGGCGGCAGCTGCGCCGCCCTAGTCTTACTAAACACCAGTTTCAAATCCTCATACTCGCGGGGGGAATATGCAGTGCAGGCATTAGATTCGGACTTTCCACCGAGGTCGCCCCTATGGAAACACCCAGACACAGCCCCTCACAATGAGCAGACCACCCTTTAAGAGCTTTCTCTCACCACGAAATAGTAGGGTCATGGGTAATCAACCAGGGAAGCCCCAGCACCACCGGATACGCAGGAGAGTCAATCAGATAGAGCTGAATCGTCTCCTCATGACCCCCCTGCGTCACCATCTTAAGGGGCGCTGTGACCTCCCTAATCAACCCAGATCCTAACGGACGGCTATCTAGGGCATGTACAGGGAAAGGCTTATCAACGGGAAGGAGAGGAATTCCTAATTCTACACAGAACTGGCGATCTACAAAGTTCCCAGCTGCGCCTGAATCGACTAGCGCCTTATGCTGGGAACGAGGTGCTACCTGTGGAAAACAAACAGGCAAGGTTATGTGAACGACAGAAAGCTCTGGGTAAGTAGGGCGCCTACTCACCTGGGAGGACTCCCCAATGCGTGGCCTGCCTTCACCTCCACCGGGGGACCTTCCCCAACACCTAGCCGCGGTGTGCCCTCCACGGCCACAGTTGGTGCAGGGGACGGCCCCCCTCGGGTTCCTACTCCTCCTTTCTCTAGCGCCAGCACCTCCATGATGTGATGTGGTATTCTGTCAGTAGCTGAGTGTAGATGCGGTGTGGAAATCAAGCGCAGGAAACACGGGCGTTCGGGAACAGACTTTAGTAAACAAAAGCAGCACCAAACAGGCGAACAGCCAACCCAACCGGGAGGCAAAATACAAATTACGCACAAAACCACAGTGCGTAAAATGACGATAGCGCACACAGTGCGGACTCTCGAAAAACAACAAAACACGAGAGTAATACAGAGAGCAACAGCTTGACAATAAACAATACCACATAACACCTGGCCCCACACACGAAAACTAAATAGGCAACCAAATCAAACACTAACAAGGGACAGGTGTACAAACAGACAAAACCAAACAAACATGAAACATCGAACGGTGGCAGCTAGTACTCCGGGGACGACGACCGCCGAAGCCTGCCCGAACAAGGAGGAGGAGCAGCCTTGGCCGAAACCGTGACACTCTCAGAATGTACACTTATATTACATACAGTATAACAATCCAGAATTCTAGCATCACCTTCCTCATTATGAAAAGAACTACAGATCATTATCTCAATGCATTCTTAGTACTATTTATTTAGCAGTGCATATACCTCCTACCCAAATGAGCAAATTTAGATAAATCCAAATGTATTATCGACACAGCCAACCAACCCCTTCCTTCACCGGCACTCAATCTTCTGGCATCTGTTCATTATCTTCTTCAGACAGCTTCATAGTTCAAAATGAATTGCCCATGACAATGTCCCAACTTCAATGTCTCATCAGAGTCACCACCATCTCTACACCTCATTCTGTAATGTCCATTTGCCAACCAGTATACCAACAACTTGAGAAATGTTGTATTTGAACAGATCTCTCTCCATCCTCACTCCTTGTGGACTCCTGTCCCACTCCTGAGAAAAAAAGACATGAGAGAAAATCCATTGATAGCTTCGATTGGCTGTTGTAGACCGGTTGCAGGTAGAAGTGGTGCTCTACAGGAACGTCTTGAACACCTCTGATTTTTATCTTCAGCCGTTTTTCTTTTTTAGGTTTACATCTTTCTTGGCCGAATTATCCCTGCTATGCATCAAGACACCATCTGTATTTACCTCAAGAGAAGACAGAACATAACAGTTTGGTTGAGTTCATTAATAATCCAAGAAATCCATATAAGCATTGAATATATGACAAATTATTACAAAAAATATACTTCCCCATCAGCGTAATAGTAAACACTACCTCCCATCCACTGCTCAATGTACCAGAAACAGATTATCGCTTTTATAATTAATTAACTGTCTACATAACTCACTGGTGTTACGCAAACTATAGAATTGAATAACAATAATCAAAAATTGTCAAAGAACGTTTCCTATTCAACTATTCAGATCTCTGCTTCACATTACCCCCTGCGTCCTTTACATCCCGATATAGCCCAGCGAGCACGACTCTCTTTCACCCGCTGATTAATTTTTGGCATTAGTCAATTCTATCCACAAACCACTACTACCTAATAAACATATTTGCATTCACATTACTAGAAAGCATTATTTTAATACCAGTCTACTCAAACAATCCAATTCGACATTTCTCATTTCCCAATTAACCTACTTTCCTTTTAACCCAAGAAACCCTCTACAATCTCTATTATCCACTACCTCTGTATTTCCATCTAACGTTACTTTAGCAGGTGACAAATTATTGTTAAGTTATAGTCAAAACAAACAAAACATCTATTCACAGGGATGCCACTTTAACTACTATGTTATCTTAGGCCACTATGGGTTGGTAGGACAATCCCTTTCCATAATTCATTACAGTATTTTATGGTGGGTTTGTTAGCACCTGTTTCCGCTAATGACATTATAAGTATTAATTAATTAACTAAACCTTTACCCCTGTTAATTCCTCACTTAGAACTACAAAAGTAACATTATTAACATAAAAAGGCTTACTCCCTGTAGCTCTGAGAGGATAATATGTCATAATAATGCATGGCATCCTCAGACACAGGAACGTGTTCCATTACCTCCATTTCTACAGTGGCTTGTGAAAGTATTCACCCCCCCCTTGGCATTTTTCCTATTTTGTTGCCTTACAACCTGGAATTAAAATTGATTTTTTGGGGGGGTTGTATCATTTGATTTACACAACATGCCTACCACTTTGAAGATGCAACATATTTTTTCTTGTGAAACAAACAAGAAATAAGACAAAAAAACTGAACTTGAGCGTGCATAACTATTCACCTCCCCAAAGTCAATATTTTGTAGAGCCACCTTTTGCAGCAATTACAGCTGCAAGTCTCTTGGGGTATGTCTCTATAAGCTAATCTAGCCACTGGGATTTTTGCCCATTCTTCAAGGCAAAACTGCTCCAGCTCCTTCAAGTTGGATGGGTTCCGCTGGTGTACAGCAATCTTTAAGTCATACTACAGATTCTCAAATGGATTGAGGTCTGGGCTTTGACTAGGCCATTCCAATACATTTAAATGTTTCCCCTTAAACCACTCGAGTGTTGCAGTCCAGTCTCAAATCTCTGGAAGACTGAAACAGGTTTCCCTCAAGAATTTCCCTGTATTTAGCGCCATCCATCATTCCTTCAATTCTGACCAGTTTCCCAGTTCCTGCTGATGAAAAACATCTCCACAGCATGATGCTGCCACCACCATGCTTCACTGTGGGGATGGTGTTCTCGGGGTGATGAGAGGTGTTGGGTTTGCGCCAGACATAGCGTTTTCCTTGATGGCCAAAAAGCTCAATTTTTGTCTCATCTGACCAGAGTACCTTCTTCCATATGTTTGGGGAGTCTCCCACATGGCTTTTGACGAACACCAAACGTGTTTGTTTAATTTTTTCTTAAAGCAATGGCTTTTTTCTGGCCACTTCCATAAAGCTCAGCTCTGTGGAGTGTATGGCTTAATGTGGTCCTGTGGACAGATACTCCAATCTCCGCTGTGGAGCTTTGCAGCTCCTTCAGGGTTATCTTTGGTCTCTTTGTTGCCTCTCTGATTAATGCCCTCCTTGCCTGGTCCGGGAGTTTTGGTGGGCGGCCCTCTCTTGGCAGGTTTGTTGTGGTGCCATATTCTTTCCATTTTTTAATAATGGATTTAATGGTGTTACGTGGGATGATCAAAGTTGCTGATATTTTTTTATAACCCAACCCTGATCTGTACTTCTGCATAACTTTGTCCCTGACCTGTTTGGAGAACTCCTTGGTCTTCATGGTGCCGCTTGCTTGGTGGTGCCCCTTGCTTAGTGGTGTTGCAGACTCTGGGGCCTTTCAGAACAGGTGTATATATAGTGAGATCATGTGACACTTAGATTGCACACAGGTGGACTTTATTTAACTAATTATGTGACTTCTGAAGGTAATTGGTTGCACCAGATCTTATTTAGGGGCTTCATAGCAAAGGGGGTGAATACATATGCACGCACCACTTTTCTGTTATTTATTTTTTAGAATTTTTTTAACAAGTTATATTTTTCATTTCACTTCACCAATTTGGAAACGCCAAGGGGGATGAATACTTTTGCAAGGCACTGTATGTACACGTCAGGCTGACTAACCTGTCTATGTGTACGCTCATGATGCTGGTCATGGTCGCTAACGCTCATGCCTATATTTGTTGTCCTATATTCATGTTTCAAACTTCCATTCTCATTGTTAGATTCTCTGGACTCTGTATTGTTAATAACCATCTTCTCCCTCGGCTTATCAATCACTAGCCCCCCAGAGATAACATTTGTCAGCGTTATCATGACAATGACAAATGTTATTTATACAATATCTCCACTCATCCTTCCCAGGAGTTTGCATCTCGTCATGGTTTTCTCCATGACTCCTCCAGAAACTCCCACATTTCTCTCCTCCACCACCTACGTATGATAAAAGAAAAAGAAATACAAAAAACAAACAAAGAAATGATAATAAATATAAGAATAACACAACATTATAATGATTATCGAATCCTATACATATTTCCTCTCAATTTCATTCCTTCCCCAACGACTCTGAAGTTGGTGTTTGCCTCGTAGGTGCAACTTTAAGCCTGGATGCATGTATCCACTGTGGTTGACCTTAACTGCTGTACGTGTTACCATAAGAACCTGCGTTGAACATCCATAACGTGACTCTCCTTGAATAACCACAGGATTCCAATTCCCCCTCTCTCTATCTCCATATCGCCGTCTCTCCTCATCCTGTACTCTCACGTTACAATCTCGAACCCCATGTACCCATTGTTTACAATAATTGCAAGTATCCATGTCTCTGTTAAACCTCCTTCTTCCTCCTCTGGAATTACCATTGGACCTGCCTCTCCCTCGATTATTATTATAAGGTACGAATTGCCCGTTGGTATGCTGCTGAAATGGTACCAGTTTATCATGCTGTTAGTATTGGGGACATCGCAGTGCCTGAATTGTAGGTTTCTGCTCATTGAATAAACCAACTGCCTCTAATTCCCTAATCTTTTTTAAGAGCTGTAATGGTTTTATTGAATATATTTCAGGTGTAGACAGTTTCAGAGTATACGCCAGTGGCGGCTGGCCGATAGAGGGCGCTAGGGCGCCGCCCCCTTAAATAAAATTATTATTTTTTTTAAATAAAAAAATAAAAATAATAATAATAATAATAAAAACATCAGTATGTCAATATTTGTGTGTTTGAAATATGGAATGCACACAGTAATATGTGTAAGATATGATAGAAAATCATATTCGCAACCTTTCCTCTGCCTGTCAAACGCCTCGTCAGCTCTGGGCGATACAGAAAGTGCCCCGAGGAGGCGGGTCTACGTAGCAGTTAAGCCAATTGCTAATTTAAGATATGAATGTATGACATAAAATGTAGCTAATCAGCGATTTTAATTCGAATCCAAGGAGGGCGATTATTTTATCGCCCCAAGCTCGCCCCTGATAAAATAAGGACCGGGCTCCAGTGGCGCCATTTTTACTAGACGACAATGGCGAACGCAAACGTTACTCCTCCAAGACCCAACCCTAACTCGGTGAAATCTCTCCTCCAAGATCCGTTTGAGAGGAGAACTTTGTCAGAGAAAGTTCGGGTGAAAGAGCTGGGCCCAGATCAACCTGACCTCTCAATCAGACAGCAGGCTAGCGAGAAAGGGAAGCAGTATATGCGTGGCTTCTCCCGTAGCTGGTACACCAGGAAGGCTTGGCTAGCTGGGTGCACTGATGCTAATGCTTTATTTTGCTTTCCGTGCTTGCTTTTTAAAACGACGGGGTCAGATTCAGCATGGACAGGTACCGGAGTGAGGGATATGAAGCACCTGTCAGAGAAGGTAAAGAAACATGAGAACACCAGGGCACACATGGACAACTCTGTAAAGCTAGCTGTATTAGGAAGGGTGAACATTGCTACGCAGCTGGATGACGGCCACAGGATTGCGGTGAGGAAACACAATGAGGAGGTGGATAAAAACAGGCACATTCTATCCAAAATTATCGATTGTGTGAAGTTCTGTGGGGCTTTTGAGTTGGCCTTGCGTGGGCACGAGGAGACTGACTCCTCGGACAACCCCGGCATTTTCCGGGGCTTAGTGGATTTTGTTGCCTCCCTCGACAGTGTGCTGGAGGAGCACCTGAAGACAGCTACCGTTTTTAAGGGCACGTCAAAGACGATACAGAACGAGCTGTTGGACTGTATGTTGTCAGTGCTTAAGGATTACATCCTGGAGGAAGTAAAGAGTGCTGATTTTATCGCCATTCAAGCTGACGAGACGACTGACGTTCCACCCACTGCCAGTTGGTGCTTGTGATACGCTACATCGATGCTAAAAGTAACGTCCAAGAGCGTTTTTTCGAGTTCATTTTGATCGAGAACGCAACCGCCGACACCATCGCTACAGCGCTGCTGGAGAGGCTCAGCACCATACTCTCACATGGACAAAAGGCCAAACTTATTGCCCAGGCTTACGACGGAGCAAGTGTGATGAGGGGAGCCACCGGCGGAGTGCAGCGTAAAATAGTGGATGTGTACGAAAATGCGCACTACGTCCACTGCTATGCACATCAGCTGAACCTCATCATGCAGCAGGCTACTTCACGCATCCCCAGGATCGGCACTTTCTTTTCCGACCTTGCAGGATTTTCTGCTTTCTTCTCCAGGTCTCCCAAGCGAACCACCGTGCTTGACGAAGTGGTTGCGCATAGACTCCCCAGAGCCTCTACAACACGGTGGAACTTCCACAGTCGCGCTGTAAACACTGTGTACGAGTACAGGGATGACCTCCTAACGTGTTTCCAGACCATCAGAGACTCTGGGAACTTTGATGCCCCGACTGTCAGAGAGGCGGGGGGCTTTGTGAGGATGCTCGAAGACGAGGCTTTCTGTTTTTTCCTGGCACTGTTCCACAAGATCATGCCAAATGTGGACATGCTTTTCAGCCAGCTGCAGAAGAGGAACATCGACCCTGTCTTCATTAAAGCACTTGTCCAGAGGTTCACAGAAAGCATGCTAACAATCAGGTAAATAACTATATTTACTATTGGCTGATAAAGATGCTGTTAGAAAGATGAATAGTTCACTTACAACAGTTTAAAAGCCTAAATGTGTCTGGTCATCAAAGTGAGTGATTATCATAGAGCCGTCACAATTATATTTGTTTTAGTATTTTAAAAGGAAAGAGAAGACATTTACATTACATTTTAGTCATTTAGCAGACGCTCTTATCCAGAGCGACTTACAGTTAAGAGTGCATACATTTTTTCATACTGGCCCCCGTGGGAAACGAACCCACAACCCTGGCGTTGCAAGCGCCATGCTCTACCAACTGAGCTACACGGGACCACATTAGTTTTGGCAAGATCTGAAAAAAGAAGTTGGTGGAGTGCAACCCTCAAACATTCAAGAATTACAGCAGTTTGCTGCTGAAGAATGGGCCAAATTGCCAGCAGAAAAGGTGCAGCAAGCTCATTGATGTCTACAATAAGCATATGTTGGCAGCTATCTTGGCCAAAAGCTGTGCAACCAAGTACTAGCTCCAGGGTGCCAATAATTTAGTCCATGACATTTGTCTATATTTTCTAAATTACAATTGTAAACTTAAGTTTACAGAAATATAATTAAAGGTGTGGAGACCCATTTTTTCCTCTCAAATTTCAACTGATTTTAGAAGAAATAGGGAATTATTTAAGAAAAGCCCAAGGGTGCCAATATATTTGGACACAACTGTATGCCTTCAGTCTAATTGGAATGTATGGCAGTAGAGTTGTTTGTATTTCTCCCTAACCAAAATGGCTGCCATTAGGATACCATTCAGGATTTTTTTTCACCTGTGTTACCCACGACAATCACGCCAAATGAGCATTGCATTTGTGTGCTCCTTCAGTGTGAATGCGCAAATTTGATATGGGTCACATGTAAAACTGATACATAATTGATACAGATTTACGGTATGTTGCCTATATATTACTATATACCGGTATTGATGCACAGACCAGTTTGGGTTTTTACTTTACCTTCTATAACGGTATTTCAATGTTTGGTTTGTTAAATGTGGTAATGCCACTCCGCCATGTGTAACGTCCGTTTTTCTAGTTTACTCCGCAATTTGGGTCGTCTCTCTCCCTCTCTCACCAAGTACCACCCCGTCACTCAAGGAGCGCAGTTGTTGTTACTCGACCACGAGAACAAGTGTTTGTCCAAAAAGACACAATCAGACGTTGATAATAATGCAGGAAAGTACTACACAGTTTGTAATAATTATTCAGGTGTCCACCAGGTCAATTTCTAGAAGAGGCCTAGTTGTTATTGAAGATTAACTTTATTGCTAAGTGCACAGCAGAACAAAATTATGTTGCATCCCTCTCACAAATGTAATAGAAAAAGGCTTTAAAACGTAATAACATCAGTTAATTATGTACATCACAGGTTAAAAGCAGTTACTAGACATAGTTTGTGTGTATATACACACTATCTGTCTGTCTGTCTGTCTGTCTGTCTGTCTATATATATATATATATATATATATATAAAAGTCACTGGTTGTGTGTTGAGGGGGAATTACAGTGAGCTAAGAAGTCTGATTGCAAGTTATCAAATTAAACTTTATTTTTTGGACCCAGGGCCTCAATTCCCTCTTTGTGTGGGGACAGCGCATCTGACGAGCAGCAACAGCCCATCAAGCGACGGAGGATGCTGGGACCAGGAGAACAACAGAGGTTGGCTATAGAGGTAAGTTGTGATGTAATTGTCAGTGTTTCCCCATAGAACTTTTTTCAGGCCTGGTAGTATGTAGCCAAAACCCTGAACAATCAGCACCTTGGTAATCATATACTTGAGTTGGACATAGGCATGTGTCAGTCAGGATCACTTGCATCAAAATAGCTTAATTGCAAATTAAAGCTGATGATGTATCTTTTACAGGTATGTGATACCATCCTGAGTCATGCCAAAGAGAGGTTCTCCTTCACCCAGCACCTCATCAGCGCAACACTATTGCACGGAGAGTTGTTCCCACAACACAGTGTGAAGTTCCCCGATACAGCGCTTGAAACAACCGTGGAGGCGTACCCCATGTTGAACAAGGCCAAGCTCAAAACCGAACTGTCCCTCATCTATGAGAACAGTGAGTTCAAGGCTTGTAGTGGTGCAGTGCCCCTGTACCAGTTCTTCATGGAGAACAACCTTCAGAGCACTTTCACAGAGACTGCCAGCCTCCTCAAGATCCTCATCACCACACCCATGACAACTGCTGAGTCAGAAAGGTGCTTCTCTACACTGAAAAGGATCAAGACCTTCCTGAGAAACAGCATGACACAGGATCGCCTGAACGCTCTGGCCATGCTCTCCATGGAGAAGAAACTTGTCAGGGACATTCCTGACTTTAATCAAAGGGTCATTGAGAGGTTTGCCACTCAGAAGGACAGACGGGCAAAATTCCTGTACAAATAAGATGACAGACACACACACACAGAGCAGCTCTGGCCGCATGTTTCTTTGTATATAGTTGACCTTAGCATAAAAAATCCAGTTATATATGGTACTCTAGAAAGTCTTAATAGTGTCTTTGCTAATATTACTGTATATATGTTGTTTTGTATCAATTAATTGTTGCAGTTCTGGAGCACATTAACAATTAGTCACATTTAGTATGATCATAAAATACTGTATGCTATTCTTCCAGTCAAAGGTTTGAGTTCATCCACTTGATATCCATTTCTATATTATACATCCTTTTATACAGTGTAAGATTTCCTATAAACTTTATAATAATTTCATGTTATTGTCCACTTTCCACTCTGTTCTGACAGCATCCCTGTTGCGTTGCCTGTTTACTACCAATGGTAAAAAGTTCACTTTAAATGCAAATGAAAGGCTTGGGTTTGTGTAATATGTTTTTGTGTAAGAATGCCTCAACTTTTTAATATTGGCATTAAATAATTACTGAATGTTTCACTGAGCACTGCTGTCCTGCAGTTTGTGTTAAAATATATCGCGATGGTTACAGGAAAAAAAAAGTATGGCACAGCCCCACCGAGAATATTTTTCACCAGCCGCCACTGGTATACGCAGACTCTTGGTCCATGCCATTCAAAAATGTTTTATGAAAGAAGTGTCCTCCGAAATCCTTGATTTCCAATTTAGCCTCCTCTCTCCATGTTTTTTGAAAACGTGTTGCATATTTAGACATTGTTTCAGTTGGTTTACGTTTACAATTTAACAATTGGGTAACATCTTGTTCCTGACTAGCATGTTCTTTTAAGAATATTTTAAGTTCTTCGATATCTGCTTCTTTATGATCTCTACTCAACCAAGGAAACCTGTCTTCTGGATTCCTTCCATCTCCAGGCCCATCGTTATCATATGATAAAGTCTCACATTAAGTTATCAATGCTTCCATGTTAACATTTGGCATTAGAGTATTTAAAATGTATCTGACGTTTTTAACACTTATTGATCCATGCATTAAAGCTGTGCGCCACTAATTTATAAATCCTAGTGGGTTGATTAATGGCTGCGGTGCATCTTTTATTATTTGAGATATTTCAGCTAATGTAAGTGGCCTATCCAAAACCCTATCTTCCATGACTAAAAGTGGTTCCATCACTTCGTCCTTCTGCATATTATCCTCTTCATATTGTCTATTTCTATCGCTACTTGCCAAATCATCCACAATCAATTCAACTCTCTAAGAAATATTTTTGACTTCACTATCTAAAATACAAGATAAAACTCCTTTTACAGTGGGGGAAAAAAGTATTTAGTCAGCCACAAATTGTGCAAGTTCTCCCACTTAAAAAGATGAGAGAGGCCTGTAATTTTCATCATAGGTACACGTCAACTATGACAGACAAATTGAGAAAAGAAAATCCAGAAAATCACATTGTAGGATTTTTTATGAATTTATTTGCAAATTATGGTGGAAAATAAGTATTTGGTCACCTACAAACAAGCAAGATTTCTGGCTCTCACAGACCTGTAACTTCTTCTTTAAGAGGCTCCTCTGTCCTCCACTCGTTACCTGTATTAATGGCACCTGTTTGAACTTGTTATCAGTATAAAAGACACCTGTCCACAACCTCAAACAGTCACACTCCACTATGGCCAAGACCAAAGAGCTGTCAAAGGACACCAGAAACAAAATTGTAGACCTGCACCAGGCTGGGAAGACTGAATCTGCAATAGGTAAGCAGCTTGGTTTGAAGAAATCAACTGTGGGAGCAATTATTGGGAAATGGAAGATATACAAGACCACTGATAATCTCCCTCGATCTGGGGCTCCACGCAAGATCTCACCCCGTGGGGTCAAAATGATCACAAGAACGGTGAGCAAAAATATCAGAACCACACGGGGGGACCTAGTGAATGACCTGCAGAGAGCTGGGACCAAAGTAACAAAGCCTACCATCAGTAACACACTACGCCGCCAGGGACTCAAATCCTGCAGTGCCAGACGTGTCCCCCTGCTTAAGCCAGTACATGTCCAGGCCCGTCTGAAGTTTGCTAGAGTGCATTTGGATGATCCAGAAGAGGATTGGGAGAATGTCATATGGTCAGATGAAACCAAAATATAACCTTTTGGTAAAAACTCAACTCGTCGTGTTTGGAGGACAAAGAATGCTGAGTTGCATCCAAAGAACACCATACCTACTGTGAAGCATGGGGGTGGAAACATCATGCTTTGGGGCTGTTTTTCTGCAAAGGGACCAGGACGACTGATCCGTGTAAAGGAAAGAATGAATGGGGCCATGTATCGTGAGATTTTGAGTGAAAACCTCCTTCCATCAGCAAGGGCATTGAAGATGAAACGTGGCTGGGTCTTTCAGCATGACAATGATCCCAAACACACCGCCCGGGCAACGAAGGAGTGGCTTCGTAAGAAGCATTTCAAGGTCCTGGAGTGGCCTAGCCAGTCTCCAGATCTCAACCCCATAGAAAATCTTTGGAGGGAGTTGAAAGTCCGTGTTGCCCAGTGACAGCCCCAAAACATCACTGCTCTAGAGGAGATCTGCATGGAGGAATGGGCCAAAATACCAGCAACAGTGTGTGAAAACCTTGTGAAGACTTACAGAAAACGTTTGACCTGTGTCATTGCCAACAAAGGGTATATAACAAAGTATTGAGAAACTTTTGTTATTGACCAAATACTTATTTTCCACCATAATTTGCAAATAAATTCATTACAAATCCTACAATGTGATTTTCTGGATTTTGTTTTCTAATTTTGTCTGTCATAGTTGACGTGTACCTATGATGAAAATTACAGGCCTCTCTCATCTTTTTAAGTGGGAGAACTTGCACAATTGGTGGCTGACTAAATACTTTTTTTCCCCACTGTATATCCTTTGTCTGGACTGCGGATGTTGGGTCAAGGTTCATCTTTTTCTCTATTTGGTATCGTTCCACTGCTTCAACAAAAAATTACATAATTTGATTTGCTAATCTATCGTTTAAATCGACGTTTTGGTTTTGTTTGACTAATGCAAATATAATTTTATATTCACTTTCCACACACATTTTTTCAATGTTTATTCATCCTGTATGACCTCTAAACCTTCTTTCTGCCGTTTCGAAAGCTCTGCCAAACCGATGTAACCACAATGCCCTGCATTCCTCGGGCCACCGTGTGGTCCTCTGTAGATCAATTGGTAGAGCATGGCGCTTGTAACGCCAGGGTAGTGGGTTAGATCCCCGGGACCACCCATACGTAAAAATGTATGCACGCATGACTGTAATTCGCTTTGGATAAAAGCGTCTGCTAAATGGCATTATATTATTATTATCTCAAAGTTATCTATTTTAACTATAGGAAACATGTATGTTGACCTGATTTTAGCAGTATTTTTTTTCTTAGCCTGACTCCCATAAGATTCTATAAATAACCAATCATATATGTCGCTATCCTCTTCTACGTCGTCCTCTGTACTATAAGCTGGAGGCTGAATAGAGTTCGCTAACTGTGGATAAATTCCTTTCATACTTTCAGATCCTTTTATAGCCCATGTGGACTGACTCTTTTCAGAAGGTAGATTATGTTGCTCCATTGCCAAATTACGTAATTTCTTAACTGACTTTTCCTCCTTCCTAATTATATTTACAGGCCATTGTGCACTCATTAAATCCCATGCTTTTTACACCTCTTTCATATTATCTAAATCCCATTTCGGGTTGCTTATGGCTGTATTATCAATTATATACTTTCGTGCTACTTGTAATTTATCCCTTTTAAAACTACCATCTTGAGGATAGTCATTATCTGTCCATGCTGATAAATCACTAAGATATGGTTCCACATAGAAAAATCCTAATTTAATTAACATCCAGTCACGCGGTGTCTGATTTTCAATACTTTTAAAAGAGATATATTTTAGATGCGGATTTGTCTGCAACAATTTTGTCATAACCTTTCATTCCCTTTGAGGTAAATCTAGCTCTGATTTATTCTTAATTGTCACTGTCTTGCCAGAAACCGGTATACTGAATTGGCTCCCCATTTTCTTGTATTGTTAGTTCATACAATATTAGTAATTCAATATTTGAATCAAATCCCCACCTTGATCTTAATAAACATTTAGTTTGCCTATTTTGTCATTGGTGCCATGATTTAACATGCTTAATTGTATCTGCTCTGATTCTTTATGCAGTATGATTATTGTTCTCTCTCTCTTTCCTGACCGTTTTGAGTAATTTCACAAAGGACACATTTTCTCATAGGGCTTTTACAAAGGACACTAACCTTTAACAAATATTGTTGAGGACTTGAACCTCTTTAACAAATCTAACACTTTATGATGATTATTTCACACCACAGGACTCAAACCTATTTATCACACTTTATGATGATTCAACACCAAAGGACTTAAACCTCACTTTATCACACTTTATAATCTCGTATTGTGGAGGACTTGAACCTCTTAACAACTTTATAATGATTTTTCACATTAAAGGTCTCAAACCTCTATCTTTATAATGTCGTACACATTAAAAGACCCCACATCCAATCTTGTTAAACCCACTCTCCTTCTCCTTTGTTGTTTTTAGTCATTACTCTGAACAAACCCTGTTTAGAATCATAGTACCATGTCATTGTCTAATCTTTCTCCTTACATCCCTTATACATAACTCAACACCACTCATGGTCCCCTTTAAAATATTGAATTTGAAATGTTCTTTACAGCTCAGCTTTACCACAGATAAGCAGATTTTAAAATAATAAAAAAATGAAAGTCTGCTTACCTGTCAGTTCGGCTGTAAACTGTATCCTGTTCGTTCAGATGCCAATCTATTATGATGGGTTTTCTGGTTTCGAGGAGTTCAGGATGCAAGAGAATAGTTAAACACTTAGATGGAGAGTTGGTTCAAAGTATTTAATATTACAGTACTAGATTCTCATGACAAGCGGTACAGGCGTAGCCTATTGCCATCTGAATGAAAGGCATACAAAATATCTCAGTTTATATACTGCTTTGCAAGCTAGGAAATGAGGTAGAATGAGAGCAGGAAATGTAGTTCAGTTGACTGTAATCTGCAAATTAACTCTCACAATCCTCAAACCCAATAATTGGGTTGATAGCAAAATAGCTCAAGTGCCATGGAACATTTCCCCTCCGGTAACACTCAACATTTTAGTTGACGCATAAATGTTTGTCAGCAAGGAAACTAATCCATAGTTAAATGTAGTGTATGGCCATGGGTTATCAGGAGCTCTAGTAATAGTGACAAATGCCTTTTCAGTGCTTAAAATATGAGTAGTGAGTCACAAACAAAAATATGTTTTGAAAATTAAAATCACAGTCTGTAACTATGCCCATACAGTTTCACATACTGTATGTCATGATGATCCAGAAGCAAATTATGATTAGTAAAGAAATGCAAGATAAATTTTTTCGGATTAACAGAGCACATTTAATAAACATATTTCTTGCTTTGCAAACACAACAGTGGTCAAATATGTTTCTGTGAAATTGACAACATTTGTGACTTGCATTACATTTGTAAGTTAGTTGGTTTACATTAGTGAGTTGCTCCACATATTTGTGAGATATTTGTTTGTGCAGATTTAAGATACAGCATCCAGAATAGAACATCCTACATTTCATAATAAGATCAAACTGAATATATCACAATAACTTTTAGAAATGCATCTGTTTGGCATCCTAGCTTCCTTTCCTATCTTAATTTCCTCCTTTCCTTGCTCACTTTCCTCCCCCCCTTGCTTTCCTAGCTCCCTTTCCTCATCTTTCCTAGCTCCCTTTCTTTTCCTCCTTACCTAGCTTCCTTTCCTTGGTGTTTCCCATCTTCCATTCCTATTTTCCTAGCTTCCTTTCCTAGAGCCCTTTCCTTCCTTTCCTCCCCTCCTTTGCTTTCCTAGCTCTCTTTCCTCCTATTATTTCCTTGCTTCCTTTCCTCTCCTCCTTTGCTAGATCCCTTTCCTACTTTCCTAGCTTCCTTTCCTACTTTCATTTACATATTTTTTTTCTTCTTCACATTTACATCATTTAGCAGACGATCTTATCCAGAGCGACTTACAAATTGGTGCATTCAACTTATGATAGCCAGTGGGACAACCACTTTTCTTCTTTTTTTATGGGGGGGGTGTAGAAGGATTACTTTATACTTTTCCAGGTATTCCTTAAAGAGGTAGGGTTTCAAGTGTCTCCGGAAGGTGGTCAGTGACTCCGCTGTCCTGGCGTCGTGGGGGAGCTTATTCCACCATTGGGGTGCCAGAGCAGCGAATAGCTTTGACTGGGCTGAGCGGGAACTGTGCTTCCGTAGAGGTAGGGGAGCTAGCAGGCCAGAGGTGGATGAACGTAGTGCCCTCGTTTGGGTGTAGGATCAGAGCCTGAAGGTAAGGAGGTGCCGTTCCCCTCACAGCTCCGTAGGCAAGCACCATGGTCTTGTAGTAGATGCGAGCCTCAACTGGAAGCCAGTGGAGTGTACAGAGGAGCGGGGTGACATGAGAGAACTTGGGAAGGTTGAACATCAGACGGGCTGCAGCGTTCTGGATAAGTAGTAGGGGTTTAATGGCACAGACAGGGAGCCCAGCCAACAGCGAGTTGCAGTAATCCAGACGGGAGATGACAAGTGCCTGGATTAGGACCTGTGCCGCTTTCTATGTAAGGTGGGGTCGTACTCTGCAAATGTTGTAGCGCATGAACCTGCAGGATCGGGTCACCACTTTGATGTTAGCGGAGAACGACAGGGTGTTGTCCAGGGTCACGCCAAGGTTCTTTGCATTCTGGGAGGAGGACACAATGGAGTTGTCAACCGTGATGGCGAGATCATGGAGCGGGCAGTCCTTCCTCAGGAGGAAGAGCAGCTCCGTCTTGCCGAGGTTCACTTGAGGTGATGATCCGACATCCACACTGATATGTCTGCCAGACATGCAGAGATGCGATTCACCACCTGGTTATCAGAAGGGGGAAAGGAGAAAATTAATTGTGTGTCGTCTGCGTAGCAATGATAGGAGAGACCATGTGAGGATATGACAGAGCCAAGTGACTTGATCTCTTTCATTCCTTTCCTCCCCTCCTTTGTTTTCCTAGATCTCTTTCCTCCTGTCCTTTCCTTGCTCTCTTTCCTTCCATAGATTGCTTACCTCTCCTCCTTTCCTAGATCCCTTTCTTCCTTTCCCAGCTTCAGTGTGAGGAAAGGAGGAAAGAAAAGTGACCAAGGAAAGGAAAGAAAGGGAGCTAGGAAAGGAAAGGAAAGGAGGAAAGGGAGCTCCCATGTGGTACAGTTGGTAGAGCATGGCACTTGCAACGCCATGGTTGTGGGTTTGATTCTCACAAGGGACCAGTACGAAAAAGTATGAAAATATATGCACTCCCTACTGTAAGTCGCTCTGGATAAGAGTGTCTGTTAAATGACTAAAATGGAAATGGAAACGAGGAAAATAAAATGAAGCTCAGAGAGGATAGGAGCTGGGAAAGGAGGGAAGGAAGCTAGGATAGGAAGAAAGAGAGCCAGGAAAGCAAAGTAGGGAAGGACAAAGTTCAAGGAAATTAAGCTAGGAAAGGAAGCTAAAATGCAGGTCACAAATGTAATCCGTGGAGTCACAAATGTTGTCACATTCTCAAAAACATGTTTGACCAACATGCAAAGCAAGAAATATGTTGAAAAGAAAAACACAGTTATTTATGAAACTCTATGGGCATATTAAAAGACTGTGATTTTTATTTAAAAGTTTAATTCTGTATTTTCAAAAGCATATCTTTTGTTTGTGATTCACTGCTCATATACTGTATATTAAACATTTGATAGAAATCTATGAAAGGTGAGCTATATATATACATTTACATTTGACATTTTAGTCATTTAGCAGACGCTCTTATCCAGAGCGACTTACATTTAGTGAATACATATATGTATATTTTTTTATACTGGCCCCCCGTGGGAATCGAACCCACAACCCTGGCGTTGCAAACGCCATGCTCTATCAACTGAGCTACATCCCTGCCGGCCATTCCCTCCCCTACCCTGGACGACACTGGGCCAATTGTGCGCCGCCCATATCCAAGGGCAGTGATTGGGGACATTGCCCTGTGTAGGGTGCCATCTTTTGGATGGGACATTAAACGGGTGCCCTGACTCTCTGTGGTCACTAAAGATCCCATGGCACTTATCGTAAAAGTAGGGGTGTTAACCCCGTTTTCCTGTCTAAATTCCCAATCTCGCCCTCATACCATCATGGCCACCTAATCACCCCCAGCTTCCCATTTGCTCATTCATCCCCCCTCCTCTCACCTGTAACTATTCCCCAGGTTGTTGCTGTAAATGAGAACGTGTTCTCATGAGAACGTGTTCTCAGTCAATTTACCTGGTAAAATAAGGGTTCAATAAAAGGTGCATCTGTGTAATGATCATGCTGTTTAATCAGCTTCTTGATATGCCACAGCTGTCAGGTGGATGGATCATCTTGGCAAATGAGAAATAATCACTAACAGGGACGTAAACAAATTTGTGCACAACATTTGAGAGAAATAAGCTTTTGTGCGTATGGAAAATTTCTGGGATCTTTTATTTCAGTTCATGAAACATGGGACCAACCCTTTACATGTTGCGTTTATATTTTTGTTCAGTGTAACAACCAGTAAATGACAGAGCGATTTCTATATTGGCCGCTTGACCCGTTTTCCCTAGATAACACAGCCACAAAGTCAAACCAGCTTTCCCATTTTGACATCAGATGCCGCTCCGGTGGGAGAAATCAATTGGTGAATATCAGAGCCAATCACAACCCTGGCGGGTAAGTAATACTGTGAAACATTATCATTCCACTATTACTGCAGATATACAGTATTATGGACATCTTCTGAAATTACAAAGCAAAAATAAAAATCCTAATAATTTTGCTGTCACAGTACCCTGCCTCACCCCGACAACAGGCCGGGAACAGTAGAGTCAGCCACAGAACAGCACTGGAGCAGGTTAGGGGTTAGGTGCCTTGCTCAAGGGCACCTGAGATATTGATGGCAGCAACTGTCGTTTGCCGGCTCCCTCCCGCCAGATTCGAACTAGCAACCCTCCTAACAGGATACTGATGTCTACCTCACAGGCCCTGTAAAAACTCAAGTTGTACAACTGATGTACAACAATTTGACAACGCATTTCATACAACAGAAAGTTTGTCTGCACAGAAATGTTTAAACAGCCATTGTGCGGTGTCTCTACAACAGTTGTGGAATTACTTTTGTTCAGAAAAACTCTCCATTGTATCACAACTGTTGTGTTCATGGCCACAGTCATTACATTTCACAGCAAGCAAAAGAGCTGTGTGCTTTAATACTCTCAATGACATTCCTAATAAACCAAATACATAAATACAACATCCTCTTTACTGGAACAGGGCTGGAGCGGCGATAGATGAACAGATGGAATCTTTATTTTTATAGCCCATTATCATGGTCCATCAGGACACATTTCAGGGGTCAGATAACATCACATCACACAACCAATAGCAGAGCTATTCCTCTCTCCAGGAAGCTTGCCACCCTCTGCACACAGCTACTCCAAAACAGAGAGCCAGGTAGCATACAGATCACAATAGAGACTTGCAAATAATTCTCTCAACCCACAGGTGCACATAAACAAATACATCTGAATGTATTTATTCAGAGGTGCAATGAAGGTGCAATCTGTTGTTGTTTTGTCCCCTATAGGTGACATGGATTCTGCAAGATGGATTTGTTGACATTTACAGTAGTTGTGTGGTCTGATGCAAGAGTGTATGCCCCTGCTATTTTTATTATGAGGTTCACATTCCAGTGGCCACACTCGAACTGGGTTAAAAGAATGGTGACATACCATGCTATTCCCCAATACCCCACCGCCCCTTCCCCTGGAGGACATACAGTAGACACACTTACAGTGTTTCAAGTGCAGAAAGATTTCCCATGTTGATGGCTCATGTGAGGGGTATGGAATTTAAGTCATCCTCTAATGACAGCAATGGGTTCAGCGAAGCAGAGTCCTGATAAATTGCTATTCACTCAGCTAGATTCCTGCCCTACAAGCTGGCTCTGAGGCCCTAACGTTAGCCCTCAATCCCCACCCTACTCTGCCAGGGCCACCGCACAGAGCAGAGTACATCTATCAGGACACGCCATGCAGAACAGACCTCTTAGCTCCACTAGTTCAATGAAGTGCCTCTGCCATGCTTTCACACTCACATATCACTGGTGGAAACAACCAACATGACTCAGTCAGTCCTCACACATCACTTGTAACACAGGCACCCTATCCCCTATATGCAATAGTGCACTACTTTTTATATTTTAGTCATTTAGCAGACGCTCTTATCCAGAGCGACTTACAGTTAGTGAGTGCATACATTTTCATACTGGTCCCCCGTGGGAAACGAACCCAGAACCCTGGCGTTGCAAGCGCCATGCTCTACCAACTGAGCTACAGGGGACTTTTACCATAGGGGTCTGGTCAAAAGTAGTGTACTATAGGGAATAGGGTGCCGTTTGGGACGTAGCCCTTGGGATTGGCCTAAACATTTCCCATTAAAACATTGCTTTCGGATTGGCGTGATTATATAATTGATTTAATGTTCAAAATGAAGTGAAGTGACACATGCAATATTGACTTCTTTCAAGAACGACTTCTAAAATGAGTCAGACAGTTTGATAGAGCAATAGTGTCCCTGATTGCATTTAGCTGGTTTCCATCCTTGGTACAGTACAGCGTTTGGAAATGGGCTTTCATCATAAATGACGAGTTAAAAATAAATCACATCAGTACGAATACTTAGACATTACTTACTTGCTAATTGCTTTTTCTTTGACTGCAATATAATAATAATAAAAACAGGTATTTATCTATGTCTTTCCTACTGAGCACAGACACAGTCATTAGAGTATTGATGAGTGGATGTCATTACACTGCATTACAGCAATAACTAAATTACAGAAATCTCGCTCATAATAATTGTCCATGTCTTCACTGCTACAAAGCACTATCTTTAATTAGGACGATTTCTAATAATTGTTCCCGATATTTCATAAAGCGTCTGTCAGGACATCAGTGAAATGAGGTAGGCGAAGTCAAGCGTAGGACACAGAGCTGATCAGAAGACATACTTTACTCGAAGGTAAAATAAAGAACAACAACCTCCACACAGGGAAGGAACAACCCGCACACTAACGACTGCCAAAACATGAACAAACACACACAACACACAGTGAAAGACAGAGGGTTAAATAGGGAAGACATCACTACATAATGGGAAACAGGTGTAACCAATAAAGACAGAACAAATCGAACATCGATACATGGATCGGTAGCAGCTAGTACTCCGGTGACGACGAACGCCGAAGCCTGCCCGAGCAAGGAGGAGGGGCAGCCTCGGTTCAATCCGTGACAGTACCCCCCCCTTGACGCAAGACTCCAGCCGTGCGCCGACCCCGGCCTCGGGGACGGCCAGGAGGACGCGGAGCAGGGCGGGTCGGATGACTCTGGTGGAAATCCCTCAACATGGAGGGATCTAGGATGTCCCTCCTAGGGACCCAGCACCGTTCCTCCGGACCGTACCCCTCCCACTCCACGAGATACTGCAGGCCCTCCACCCGACGCCTCGAATCCAAGATGGAATGGACCGAGTACGCCGAAGCCCCCTTGATGTCCAGTGGGGGTGGAGGAACCTCCCGTACCTCAGACTCCTGGAGTAGACCAGCTACTACTGGCCTGAGGAGAGACACATGGAACGAGGGGTTAATACGGTAATTAATAGGAAGTTGTAACCTATAACAAACCTTGTTCAATCTCCTCAGGACTTTAAAAGGCCCCACAAACCGCCGACCCAGCTTCCGGCAGGGCAGGTGAAGGGGCAGGTTTCGGGTCGAGAGCCAGACCCGATCCCCCGGTGCATACACTGCGGTGGCGATCGGCGCTCGCCTTTTGTCGCCTGATTGCCCGCTGCAGGTGTACATGAGCAGCGTTCCAGGTCTCTTCCGAGCGCCGAAACCACTCATCCACCGCAGGAGCTTCGATCTGGCTCTGATGCCAAGGTGCCAGGACCGGCTGATAACCTAACACACACTGGAAAGGCGTAAGGTTAGTAGAGGAGTGGAGGAGTGAGTTTTGGGCTATCTCTGCCCAGGGGATATAACCCGACCACTCCCCCTGCTGGTCCTGGCAATAGGACCTCAGAAACCTACCCACATCCTGGTTAACTCTCTCCACCTGCCCATTACTCTCGGGGTGAAAACCTGAGGTAAGGCTAATCGAGACCCCCAGACGTTCCATGAACGCCCTCCAGACAATTGAGGTGAACTGGGGACCCCGATCCGACACAATATCCTCAGGTACCCCGTAGTGCCGGAAGACGTGTGTAAACAGGGCTTCAGCAGTTTGTAGGGCTGTAGGGAGACCTGGCATAGGAATGAGACGGCAGGCCTTCGAAAACCGATCCACAACGACCAGGATCGTGGTGTTCCCCTTCGAGGGGGGAAGGTCCGTCACAAAGTCCACCGATAGGTGGGACCACGGCCGTTGTGGAACGGGTAGGGGTTGTAATTTCCCTCTGGGCAGGTGTCTAGGTGCCTTACACTGGGCGCACACCAAGCAGGAGGAAACATAAACTCTCACGTCCTTGGCTAGAGTGGGCCACCAGTACTTCCCACTATGACAGTGCACTGTCCGACCGATGCCAGGATGATCAGAGGAGGGTGACGTGTGAGCCCAATAGATCAATCGATCACGAACCTCGAGCGGCACGTACATCCGACCCTCTGGACACTGGGGGGGAGTAGGCTCGGTACGTAACGCCCGCTCGATGTCCGCATCAACCTCCCTCACCACCGGTGCCACCAGACACGACGCTGGGAGTATGGGAGTGGGCTCAATGGATCTCTCCTCTGTGTCATACAGTCGGGACAGGGTGTCTGCCTTAGCGTTCTGGGAACCTGGTCCGTAAGTGAGAGTAAACACAAATCGAGTGAAGAACATGGCCCACCTTGCGTTTAGCCCCCTCAAGCCAATGCCTTCACACCTTCAGGGCTTGAACCACAGCTAACAGCTCCCGGTCCCCCAAATCATAATTGCGCTCCGCCGGACTGAGCTTCTTAGAAAAGAATGCACAGGGGCGGAGTTTTGGTGGCGTACCCGAGCGCTGAGACAGTACAGCACCGATCCCAGCCTCGGACGCATCCACCTCAACCTGGAATGCCAAGGAAGGATCTGGATGAGCCAGCACCGGAGCCTAAGTAAACAGGTCCTTCAGATGCCTAAAAGCCCTGTCCGCCTCAGCTGACCACTGCAGACGCACCGGCCCTCCCTTTAGCAAGGAGGTAATGGGAGCCGCTACCTGCCCAAAGCCCCGGATAAACCTCCGGTAGTAATTGGCAAAACCCAAGAACCGCTGCACCTCCTTCACCGTGGTTGGAGTCTGCCAATTACGCACGGCCGAAACGCGGTCAATCTCCATCTCCACACCTGACGTGGACAAGTGGTGTCCTAGGAAGGAGATGGACTCTTGGAAGAATAGACATTTCTCCGCCTTCACATACAGGTCATGCTCCAACTGTCTACCAAGCACCCGACGCACCAGGGACACATTCTCGGCCCGTGTAGTGGAGTATATTAGAATGTCATCCATATACACCACTACACCCTGTCCATGCAGGTCCCGGAAAATCTCATCAACAAACGATTGGAAGACTGAAGGAGCATTCATCAGACCGTATGGCATGACGAGGTACTCATAGTGCCCCGAGGTGGTACTAAATGCTGTCTTCCACTCATCTCCCTCCCGGATACGCACCAGGTTGTACGCGCTCCTGAGATCCAATTTAGTGAAGAAGCGCGGCCCGTGCAATGACTCTGTCATACTCGCAATCAGAGGTAATGGATAGCTATATTTTATTGTGATCTGATTTAGACCATGGTAGTCAATGCACGGGCGTAAACCACCATCCTTCTTCTTCACAAAAAAGAAACTCGATGACGCAGGGGAAGTGGACGGCCGAATGTATCCCTGTCTCAGAGATTCGGTGACATATGTTTCCATAGCCGCCGTCTCTTCCTGTGACAGAGGATACACGTGACTCCGGGGAAGCGCAGCGCCTACCTGGAGGTTTATCGCACAATCCCCCTGTCAATGAGGTGGTCATTTAGTCGCATTCTTTTTACAGAAGGCGACAGCCAAATCGGCATATTCAGACGGAATGTGCATGGTGGGAACCTGGTTCGGACTTTCCACCGTAGTTGCCCCTACGGAAACACCTACACACCTCCCCAAGCACTGATTAGACCATCCATTGAGAGCCCTCTGTTGCCATGAAATAGTGGGTCATGAGAAGTTAACCAGGGAAGCCCCAACACCACGGGAAACACAGGAGAATCAATCAGATAGAGACTAATTATTTCCTCATGCCCCTCCTGCGTCTTCATCCTGAGGGGTGCTATGACGTCCCTAATCAGACCTGGCCCTAAAGGGCAACTATCTGGGCATTGACAGGGAAGCCTTGATAAGTTCCTTTCCTGAGGATGGCTCACCCCTCACAGTTCTGGGTGACTTCAACCTCCCTACGTCTACCTTTGACTCATTTCTCTCTGCCTCCTTCTTTCCACTCCTCTCCTCTTTTGACCTCACCCTCTCACCGTCCCCCCCTACTCACAAGGCAGGCAATATGCTTGACCTCATCTTTACTAGATGCTGTTCTTCTACTAATCTCACTGCAACTCCCCTCCATGTCTTCGACCACTACATTGTATCCTTTTCTCTCTCGCTCTCCTCCAACACTACTCACTCTGCCCCTACTCAGATGGTAATGTGCTGTCGCAACCTTCGCTCTCTCTCTCCCGCTACTCTCTCCTCTTCCATCCTATCATCTCTTCCCTCTGCTCAATCCTTCTCCCTCCAATCTCCTGATTCTGCCTCCTCAACCCTCCTCTCCTCCCTTTCTGCATCCTTTGACTCTCTATGTCCCCTATCCTCCCGGCCGGCTCGGCCCTCCCCTCCTGCTCCATGGCTTGACTACTCATTGCGAGCTCACAGAACAGGGCTCCGGGCAGCCGAGCGGAAATGGAGGAAAACTAGTCTTCCTGCGGACCTAGCATCTTTTCACTCCCTCCTCTCTACATTTTCATCATCTGTTTCTGCTGCTAAAGCCACTTTCTACAACTCTAAATTCCAAGCATCTGCCTCTAACCCTAGGAAGCTCTTTGCCACCTTCTCCTCCCTGTGGATGACTTTGTCAACCATTTTGAAAAGAAGATTGACGACATCCAATCCTCGTTTGTTGAGTCAAATGACACTGCTGGTCTGCTCACACTGCCCTACCCTATGCTTTGACTTCTTTCTCCCCTCTTTCTCCAGATCAAATCTTGCGACTTGTGACGGCCGGCCGCCCAACAACCTGCCCGCTTGACCCTATCCACTCCTCTCTTCTCCAGACCATCTCCGGTGACCTTCTCCCTTATCTCACCTCGCTCATCAACTCATCCTTGACCGCTTCAAGAGAGCGAGAGTTGCACCCCTTCTCAAAAAACCTACACTCGATCCCTCTGATGTCAACAACTACAGACCAGTAACCCTTCTTTCTTTTCTCTCCAAAACTCTTGAGCGTGCCGTCTTTAGCCAACACTCTTGCTATCTCTCTCAGAATGACCTTCTTGATCCAAACCAGTCAGGTTTCAAGACTGGTCATTCAACTGAGACTGCTCTTCTCTGTGTCACGGAGGCTCTCCGCACTGCTAAAGCTAACTCTCTCTCCTCTGCTCTTGTCCTTCTAGACCTGTCTGCTGCCTTTGATACTGTGAACCATCAGATTCTCCTCTCCACCCTCTCCGAGTTGGGCATCTCCGGCGCGGCTCACTCTTGGATTGCGTCCTACTTGACCGGTCACTCCTACCAAGTGGCGTGGCGAGAATCTGTCTCCGCACCACGTGCTCTCACCACTGGTGTCCCCCAGGGCTCAGTTCTAGGCCCTCTCCTATTCTCGCTATACACCAAGTCACTTGGCTCTGTTATTTCCTCACATGGCCTCTCCTATCATTGCTACGCAGACGACACACAACTAATCTTCTCCTTTCCCCCTTCTGATAACCAGGTGGCGAATCGCATCTCTGCATGTCTGGCAGACATATCAGTGTGGATGACGGATCACCACCTCAAGCTGAACCTCGGCAAGACGGAGCTGCTCTTCCTCCCGGAGAAGGACTGCCCGTTCCATGATCTCGCCATCACGGTTGACAACTCCGTTGTGTCCTCCTGCCAGAGTGCGAAGAGCCTTGGCGTGACCCTAGACAACACCCTGTCGTTCTCCGCTAACATCAAGGCGGTGACCCAATCCTTTAGGTTCATGCTCTACAACATTCGGAGAGTACGACCCTGCCTTACACAGGAAGCGGCACAGGTCCTAATCCAGGCACTTGTCATCTCCCGTCTGGATTACTGCAACTCGCTGTTGGTTGGGCTCCCTGCCTGTGCCATTAAACCCCTACAATTCATCCAGAATGCCGCAGCCCGTCTGGTGTTCAACCTTCCCAAGTTCTCTCACGTCACCCCACTCCTCCGCACACTCCACTGGCTTCCAGTTGAAGCTCGCATCTGCTACAACACCATGGTGCTTGCCTACGGAGCTGTGAGCGGAACGGCACGTCCGTACCTTCAGGCTCTGATCAGTCCCTACACACAAATGAGGGCATTGTGTTCATCCACCTCTGGCCTGCTGGCCCCCCTACCTCTGCGGAAGCACAGTTCCCGCTCAGCCCAGTCAAAACTCTTCGCTGCTCTGGCACCCCAATGGTGGAACAAGCTCCCTCACGACACCAGGACAGCGGAGTCACTCACCACCTTCCTGAGACACTTGAAACCCCACCTCTTTAAGGAATACCTGGGATAGGATAAAGTAATCCTTCTACCCCACCTTACCCCACCCAAAACAAACATATTGTAAAGTGGTTATCCCACTGGCTATAAGGTGAATGCACCAATTTGTAAGTCGCTCTGGATAAGAGCGTCTGCTAAATGACGTAAACGTAAATGTAAATGTAAAATGGAAGGGCACTTCGACTGGCACAATAGGAATCCCTAACTTACAGGTAAACTGACGATCAATAAAGTTCCCTGCTGCGCCTGAATCTACTAGCGCCTTATGCTGGGAATGAGAAGAAAACTCGGGAAACACAACATTCATACACATATGCGCAACAGGGAGCTCTGGGTGAGTTGGGTGCCTACTCACCTGAAATGGTCCATCAGTGCGCTGCCTACTGCCTCGACTCCTTGGAGGCCCTCCCCAGCACTGATCAGCAGTGTGTCCTCTGCGGCCACAGTTGGTGTAGGGGACGGCCCCTCTACTGGTCTCCCTCATAGCAGCACCTCCGAGCTCCATAGGGGTAGGGTCGGAGGTGCTGGGGGATGGAATGGACGGCCCCTGATCCGGACGTCCGCGGGTGGCCAACAGGTTATCCAGTCGAATCGACATATCCACCAGTTTGTCCATGTTTAGGTTGGTGTCCCTGCAGGCCAGTTCCCGACGAACGTCCTCCCTCAAGCTACAGCGGTAGTGGTCGATGAGGGCCCTCTCATTCCATCCTGCGCTGGCAGCCAGAGTCCGAAAGTCCAGTGCGAATTCCTGCGTGCTCCTCTTCCCCTGTTTGAGGTGGAATAAACGCTCACCCGCCACTCTCCCCTCTGGTGGATGATCGAATACCGCCCTAAAGCGGCGGGTGAACTCCGCATAGCTGACAGTTGCGGCGTGTATTCCCCCCCACTCGGCGTTGGCCCACTCCAGCGCTTTACCGGACAGACAGGAGATGAGGGCGGACACGCTCTCGTATTCCGAGGGAGCCGGGTGGATGGTTGCCAGGTAGAGCTCTACCTGGAGCAGAAAACCCTGACACCCGGCAGCTGTACCGTCATAAGCCCACGGGAGCGAGAGCCGAATCCCACTGGACCCAGGAGGTGAAGCGATGGATATCGGGGTAGGTGGTGGTGTAATCGGAGGAGGTATAGGAAGACCTCCTCTCTCCCATCGCTCCACAGTGTTCACCACTCGTTCCATGGCGGTGCCGAGATCCTGGATCATGGCCGCTTGTTGTTGTACGCATTCCTCCATCGATCCGGCTGGCATCGCGGTACCTGCTGACTCCATGTAGATGGTGTGTGTTTCTGTCAGGGCATCAGTGAAATGCGGTAGGCGAAGTCAAGCGCAGGACACAGAGCTGATCAGAAGACGTACTTTACTCTAAGGTAAAATAAAGAACAACAACCTCCACACAGGGAGGGAACAACCTGCACACATACGACTGCCGAAACATGAACAAACACACACAACACACAGTGAAAGACAAAGGGTTAAATAGGGAAGACATCACTACATAATGGGAAACAGGTGTAACCAATAAAGACAGAACAAATCGAACATCGATACATGGATCGGTAGCAGCTAGTACTCCGGTGACGACGAACGCCGAAGACTGCCCAAGCGAGGAGGGGCAGCCTCGGCTGAATCCGTGACAGTGTCATTACAGAATCACTGAAACAGCTATAAAGTACAGTTTGGCTCCTGAACATAATGACTTAATCTCTGACTATCCTCATTCCGTTTGGTCTACACATTGACTTTCTGTCTCACTCAAAGGCCTTCATTCTGATCAAGTGATGCTGCCTATGATATATCCGTTTTTTACCCATACCCTATGGCCCTACAAATTGTAGGGATTTATACTGAGCGACAGCAACATGATTTCAACTTTTCTACAGTATATCATTACAGTAATTGAAGGAAAGAGCTAATGAAACACCTCTTGCTTTGTGTGTGTAAGTATGAGTATGAGTATGCATGTGTATGTGCATGCATGTGGTAAGTGTCCTCACAATGACAGTGGTCTGCTGCTCAAGCCACCAATGTAAATGCCCACCGTTAGGGATCAGGCAGGGTCTTCGCCAGAGCGATGTAGGTCTGCGGTGCCAGCTAATGTCCCCCTCTTCTTGCACCTCAACCTCAATGATCCATTACAAAGTGGATCCTCATCAGAGCCGAGGAAAGAGGCATTCTCATGCTCTGTTAAATCACCCAAGGAAAGACAGACAGGCTCATATTCCACGAGCACAAATTACCCGTCGCTCCACATTTACTACAAAATAACCACTTTGCTGGGAGTGAAAGATGGGCTTCCGAGGAGGGAGGAGACCATGTAAGCGAGGGTTAGCTTTATCATATGACCACACCTCATTTATGTTCGGCGGCAGCGGTAGCGCTGATAAATTACGAGTCAGCAATATCTCTGCACACGTGGAATGCTCTGCTCTCCTTATGAATAAAGAGTGCCGTATTGTGAACAATATGAAGCTCAGTCAAGAGGAACCAAACTCAAGCCCAATTTTGCCCAATTTGGCTGTAAGCATAACAGCAATGTATACTTGTCAAACATTTGATGTAGTAGGTTAAAAAAAAGGCATATACAGTTGAAGTCGGAAGTTTACATACACTTAGGTTGGAGTCATTAAAAGTCGTTTTTCAACCACTAAACACATTTCGTGTTAACAAACTATAGTTTTGGCAAGTTGGTTAGGACATGACACAAGTAATTTTTCCAACAATTGTATCACAATTCCAGTGGGTCAGAGGTTTACATACACTATGTTGACTGTGCCTTTAAACAGCTTGGAACATTCCAGAAAATGATGTCATGGCTTTAGAAGCTTCTGATAGGCTAATTGACATCATTTGAGTCAATTGGAGGTGTACCTGTGGATCTATTTCAAGGCCTACCTTCAAACTCAGTGCCTCTTTGCTTGACATCATAGGAAAATTAAAAGAAATCAGCCAAGACCTCAGAATTTTTTTTTGTAGACCTCCACAAGTCTTGTTCATCCTTGGGAGCAATTTCCAAATGCCTGAAGGTACCACGGTCATCTGTACAAACAATAGTACGCAAGTATAAACACCATGGGACCACGCAGCCGTCATACCGCTCAGAAAGGAGACGCGTTCGGTCTCCTAGAGATGAACATACTTTGGTGCGAAAAATGCAAATGAATCCCAGAACAACAGCAAAGGACCTTGTAAGATTGCTGGAGGAAACAGGTACAAAAGTATCTATATCCACAGTAAAAAATACTACGGTTTGCAACTGCACACGGGGACAAAGACCATACTTTTTGGGGAAATGTCCTCTGGTCTGATGAAACAAAAATAGAACTGTTTGGCCATAATGACCATCGTTATGTTTGGAGGAAAAAGAGGGAGTTTGCAAGCCGAAGAACACCATCCCAACCGTGAAGCACGGGGGTGCTTTGCTGCAGGAGGGGCTGGTGCACTTCACAAAATAGATGGCATCATGAGGAAGGAAAAAGATGTGGATATATTGAAGCAACATCTCAAGAATCAGTCAGGAAGTTAAAGCTTGGTCTCAAATGGGTCTTCCAAATGGACAGTGACCCCAAGCATACTTCCAAAGTTGTGGCAAAATGGCTTAAGGACAACAAAGTCAAGGTATTGGAGTGGCCATCACAAAGCCCTGACCTCAATCCTATAGAAAATTAGTGGGCAGAACTGAAAAAGCGTTTGCGAGCAAGGAGGCCTACAAACCTGACTCTGTCAGGAGGAATGGGCCAAAATTCACCCTACTTATTATGAGAAGCTTGTGGAAGGCTACCCGAAACGTTTGACCCAAGTTAAACAATTTAAAGGGAATGCTACCAAATACTAATTGAGTGTATGTAAACTTCTGAATTTCAGGAATTGTGAAAATCTGAGTTTAAATGTATTTGGCTAAGGTGTATGTAAACTTCCGACTTCAACTGTACATGCTATTTGTATTCTCCAACTACATGTTATGTAATGTTATTGGTAGAAAATGCAGCCAGCTGTACTAATCTTTTTAGTGTACCGAAAAAAACATGCATCTTCATGCACCATTCATGTTTCCTTCATTCTCTAGTGCTGCTGTTTACCCGCTCTGCCTCAGTGATTCTAATCCAGAGCTTTGGCTTATGACAGGGCTGCATCATTTATGCAGTTCACCACCAAGGTCTTGTGTTTTTCTCTTACCTTACTTTAAAGAGAGAGAGAGCGATGGGAAGACAGGAGGCTAGCCAGTCTGGGTGCACTCAGAAGCTCAATCATGGCCAGTGACAGCTTGAGGATGAGGGGGATAGGCTGCCAATCTGCATGGACCTGAGAAATGGCCAATCGATTTCAAGAGTGATGAGCGTGTTCAGCGGACTGGAATCCCTCAGCACCCCTTTTTCTTCAGGCTTGTTCAAATAAGTTTATTCAACTCAGAAAGTGAGGCGAGAGTTAGTTTCAAGTCCGGTGGGGTTCGGATGTTCTGGTGAAGAGACGGTTGTTTAGTAGCTAACTGCTAAAGGTTGTTCATTAGTTCTGATTTTATACTACTTTTACAAAAAAAAAAGTTTTAAAGAGACCTTTGGATGGCAATCAAATAAATGAATCTCTTCTTCTCCCTCACTTGCTTTTTTTCTATCCCCCCATTAAATTGCTCAAAGTCAAAGTCGCGCCGCATTAACCAAATGTTGGTCACACCAGATACTGACTGTTTTCTGATCAACACACCTTATTTTTTTTAAGGTACAGTATCTGTGACCAACAGATGCATATCTGTATTCCCAGTCATGTGAAATCCATACATTAGGTCCTCATTTATTTATTTCAGTTGAATGATTTCCTTATATGAACTGTAACTCAGTAAAAAAATGTAGAGCGACTGACAGGTTTCAGCCAGAGCCCGAGCTGGATCGATCAGTCTGCCTGCACGTTGGGACTTCTGCCCAATCACTTAAAGTATCGCTTGCATGGGTAAGAACATGGAATGACCTTTTTTCCTCTCCTCAGAGATAGCAGTCATTGATTATCCTCCTCTCTCTTGTATTTCCTTTGTCGCTGGGTACCATATGTCTGGATGGAGAGTGGACAGAAACCACTCTGGAGGGGTGATCTATGACTTGCACTCCTCTATTGTGACCTGGAGTAAATTGGCAAAGAGTCCTGTCTGTGCACAGTATGTGGCTATTTCTCAATATTCTCAACATTAGACTTATCTTTTATCTGCACTGATTGGAACAGTTTGGAACAGTAATCTATTCTAAGGTCCCGGCCACACAGAGATGTTTTACTTGTTAAAAATTGATTGAGCCAATGGTTTATCTATGAGGCACATACTGTAAGTTTTAACGGATGATGAATAACAGCCAGCCATAATTTATCCGTGGTAAGAGTTTGAAATTACTTTAACTTTTGATAGTTCACAGACAACAACTTCAACATATACAGTACCAGTGAAAAGTTTGGACACACCTACTCATTCAAGAGTTTTTCTTTATTTTTACTATTTTCTACATTGTAGAATAGTAGTGAAGACATCAAAACTATGAAATAACACATATAGAATCATGTAGTAACCAAAAAAGTGTTAAACAAATCAAAATATATTTTATATTTGAGATTCTTCAAATAGCCACCCATTGCCTTGATGACAGCTTTGCACACTCTTGGCATTCTCTCAACCAGCTTAACCTGGAATGCTTTTCCAACAGTATTGAAGGAGTTCCCACATATGCTGAGCACTTGTTGGCTGTTTTTCCTTCACTCTGCGTTCCGACTCATCCCAAACCATCTCAATTTGGTTGAGGTCAGGGGATTGTGGAGGCCAGGTCATCTTATGCAGCACTCCATCACTCTCCTTCCTGGTAAAAGAGCCCTTACACAGCCTGGAGGTGTGTTGGGTCATTGTCCTGTTGAAAAACAAATGATAGTCCCACTAAGCCCAAACCAGATGGGATGGCGTATCACTGCAGAATGCTGTGGTAGCCTTGCTGGTCACAGACATTGTCAACAGCAAAGCACCCCCACACCATCACACCTCCTCCTCCATGCTTTATAGTGGGAAATACACATGCGGAGATCATTCATTCACCCACACCGTGTCTCACAAAGACACGACGGCTGGAACCAAAAATCTCCAATTTGGACTCCAGACCAAAAGACAGATTTCCACCGGTCTAATGTCTATTGCTCGTGTTTCTTGGCACAAGCAAGTCTCTTCTTATTATTGGTGTCCTTTAGTAGTGGTTTCTTTGCAGCAATTCGACCATGAAGGCCTGATACACACAGTCCCCCCTGAACAGTTGATTATGAGATGTATCTGTTACTTGAACTCTGTGAAGCATTTATTTGGGCTGCAATTTCTGAGGCTGGTAACTTTAATGAACTTATCCTCTGCAGCAAAGGTAACTCTGGGTCTTCCATTCCTGTGGCAGTCCTCACGACAGCCAGTTTCATCATAGCGCTTGATGGTTTTCGCAACTGCACTTGAAGACATTTTCAAAGTTCTTGAAATGTTCTGTATTGACTGACCTTCATGTCTTAATGTAATGATGGACTGTCATTTCTCTTTGCTTATTTGAGCTGTTGTTGCCATAATCTGGACTTGGTCTTTTACCAAATAGGGCTATCTTCTGTATACCACCCCTACCTTGTCACAACACAACTGATTGGCACAAATGCATTAAGAAGGAAATACATTACACAAATTAACTTTTAAGAAGGCACACCTGTTAATTGAAATGCATTCCAGGTAACTACCTCATGAAGCTGGTTGAGAGAATGCCAAGAGTGTGCAAAGCTTTCATCAAGGCAAAGGGTGGCTATCACCACTGATAAATCTACAATAATCGAGAATTTCAACAAGCATTTTGCTACGGCTGGCCATGCTTTCCACCTGGCTACCACTACCCCGGCCACCAGCTCTGCACCCTCCGCTGCAACTTACCCATGCCCCCCCCGCTTCTCCTTCACACAAATTCAGACAGCTGATGTTCTGAAAGAGCTGCAAAATCTGGACCTATACAAATCATCTGGGCTAGACAATCTGGACCCTTTCTTTCTAAAAATAGCAGCCGAAATTGTCGCAACCCCTATTACTAGCCTGTTCAACCTCTCTTTCGTACCGTCTGAGATCCCCAGAGATTGGAAAGCTGCCGCGGTCATCCCCCTCTTCAAAGGGGGTGACACTTTAGATCCAAACTGTTACAGACCTATATCCATCCTGCCCTGCCTTTCGAAAGTTTTTGAAAGCCAAGTTAACAAACAGATCACCGACCATTTCGAATCCCAACGTACCTTCTCCGCTATGCAATCTGGTTTCCGAGCTGGTCATGGGTGCACCTCAGCCATGCTCAAGGTCCTAAACGAGATTATAACTGCGATCGATATTAGACAGTACTGTGCAGCTGTCTTCATCGACCTGGCCAAGGCTTTCGACTCTGTCAACCACCGCATTCTTATTGGCAGACTAAATAGCCTTGGTTTCTCAAATTACTGCCTCGCCTGGTTCACCAACTACTTCTCAGATAGAGTTCAATGTGTCAAATTGGAGGGCCTGTTGTCTGGACCTATGGCAGTCTCTATGGGGGTGCCACAGGGTTCAATTCTTGGGCCGACTCTTTTCTCTGTGTATATCAATGATGTCGCTCTTGCTGCTGGTGACTCTCAGATCCACCTCTACGCAGACAACACCATTTTGTATACATCTGGCCCTTCATTGGACACTGTGTTAACAAACCTCCAAACGAGCTTCAATGCCATACAACACTCCTTCCGTAGCCTCCAACTGCTCTTAAAAAACATAACTATATTTGTACTTATAGGTAACCAGTTCGTGACTACAACTAAGTTACTAAGTCTTTGACCACACTGTGTTGTTACATTGGTGAGTAAAAACTCATACTTCCTACCCTTTAATTTAAATCCAGGTTTATCTGGAGACTACTATTAAGTTGAACATATACTCAGAGGGTGGAGGGGGACCTGTATCAGTGCTTTTGACCAGAGAGACAAATCTCCTACGGAGATGGAGCACCTTAGAAAATTGCCTATGGCTATAACTGATTATAACTAGATATGACCATGTATAAAATAAAAATGACCGTAGATATATCTTGCTGACAAAACAGCTCATAAAAGTCTGTCAGTGGTATGAATACTCGATACAACTGCAAAACAGAAACTAGCTGCTCACTGAATGTACACATTGTGCTGTATTGGTGTGTATTCTCCAAAAAAAGAGTTGTCACATTTTCAGTAGAATATATACCAGAATTCCTATAATATCATCCAATATTCTATATATGCAACTTGTTATGATATTTTGGGTGCTATATCATTTGGTTTGAAGTGACTTAGAAGAACTGGGCATGCTTTTTGAAGCATGCTGCCATAGCCCCTACCACTCCCATTGTTTCACTAACAGTGGGGGTAAGTAAATAAAGAAAACTAAACCATATTGTTAGTAAATGTCTCTCAGGATCACTTTTTTAAACGAACTGATATTTGATATTTTGTCAATAAAATTAAGGATATTGCACATTTTGGTGGACTGCCCCTTTAAATTGCAGTCGTTTTTACCACATATATATGACAAAATATATATTTTCTTCAATTCTGAAAACTAAATGATACTATAATCAAATTATGGTAAATTAGCTTTTTAGTGCTAATGTGGATTGTACTTAGAAAAAAGCTGCAAATGGTATAAAATAAAAATGTATATTTTTGTTTTACAGAATATGCAAATTAATGTAATTTTGCTAAAATAAGTCTGTTTTGGTACTTTTAATTTCAGGTGACATTAATTACAGTTGAAGTCGGAAGTTTACATACACTTAGGTTGGAGTCATTAAAACTTGTTTTTCAACCACTCCATACATTTCTTGTTAACAAACTATAGTTTCACTGTATCACAATTCCAGTGGGTCAGAAGTTTACATACACTAAGTTGGCCCCGTGTAGCTCAGTTGGTAGAGCATGGCGTTTACAATGCCAGGGTTGTGGGTTCGTTTTTCCCACGGGGGGTCAGTATGAAAATGTTTGCATTCACTAACTGTAAGTCGCTCTGGATAAGAGCGTATGCTAAATAATTAAAATGTAAATGTTGACTGTGCCTTTAAACAGCTTGGAAAATTCCAGAAAATGATGTCATGGCTTTAGAAGCTTCTGTTAGGCTAATTGACATCATTTGAGTCAATTGGAGGTGTACCTGTGGATGTATTTCAATCAAGGCCTACCTTCAAACTCAGTGCCTCTTTGCTTGACATCATGGGAAAATCTAAATAAATCAGACAAGACCTCAGAAAAAACATTGTAGACCTCCACAAGTCTGGTTCATCCTTGAGAGCAATTTCCAAACGCCTGAAGGTACCACGTTCATCTGTACAAACAATAGTACGCAAGTATAAACACCATGGGACCACGCAGCCATCATACCGCTCAGGAAAGAGACGCATTCTAGTCTCCTAGAGATGAATGTACTTTGGTGCGAAAAGTGCAAATCAATCCCAGAACAACAGCAAAGGACATTGTGAAGATGCTGGAGGAAACAGGTATAAAAGCATCTATATCCACAGTAAAAACAAGTCCTATATCGACATAACCTGGAAGGCCGCTCAGCAAGGAAGAAGCCACTGCTCCAAAACCGCCATAAAAAAGCCAGACTATGGTTTGCAACTGCACATGGGGACAAAGATCGTACTTTTTGGAGAAATGTCCTCTGGTCTGATGAAACAAAAATATAACTGTTTGGCCATAATGACCATCGTTATGTTTGGAGGAAAAAGGGGGCCCTTGCAAGTCGAAGAACACCATCCCAACCATGAAGCACGGGGGTGGCAGCATCATGCTGTGGGGGTGCGTTGCTGCAGGAGGGACTGGTGCACTTCACAAAATAGATGGCATCATGAGGAAGGAAAATTATGTGGATATATTGAAGCAACATCTCAAGACATCAGTCAGGAAGTTAAAGCTTGGTCGCAAATGGGTCTTCCAAATGGACAATGACCCCAAGCATACTTCCAAAGTTGTGGCAAAATGGCTTAAGGACAACAAAGTCAAGGGATTGGAGTGGTCATCACAAATCCCTGACCTCAATACTATAGAACATTTGTGGGCAGAACTGAAAAAGCGTGTGCGAGCAAGAAGGCCTACAAACCTGACTCAGTTACACCAGCTCTGTCAGGAGGAATGAGCCAAAATTCGCCCAATTTATTGTGGGAAGCTTGTGGAAGGCTACCCGAAATGTTTGACCCAAGTTAAACAATTTAAAGGCAATGCTACCAAATACTAATTGAGTGTATGTAAACTTCTGACCCACTGGGAATGTGATAAAAGAAATAAAAGCTGAAATAAATCACTCTCTACTATTATTCTGACATTTCACATTCTTAAAATAGTGATCCTAACTGACCTAAGACAGGGAATTTTTACTAGGATTACATGTCAGGAATTGTGAAAAACTGAGTTTAAATGTATTTGACTAATGTGTATGTAAACTTCAGACTTCAACTGTGTTTTGATAAGAAATACGTTGACATTTTGCTGTGATTGTTGCTTTTGCCAATAGTATAAAATTGGTTGCTATTTCAGTTTAATCCACCAGAAAAGACAGAACAAATATTACAACAAATATCATGGTTAAACTCAAATATACTAATTGATTTTAAAAAGTGAAAACAGTATAATCTTTGTAAATGATATCATAAATAGGACTGGTGGAGTTGTCACACGTGCAGCCAACACAAATGTATGGAAATGTCTACTCTATTCAAAATTATAACCAACTAATTGCAGCATTACTGCAAAAATGGAAGAGGCAAGTGGAATGGGGAGAAGATAAGGCATGTGTCTGTCAGCCCTGCATTAAAGACCAAAATTGGTTAACGGAAATTGTAATGAATAAAAAAGTATACCAGTTTCATTTAAGGAGCAAAAAATGTACAGATGTGCCATATAGGTTGCAAAATAGTTGGTGAAGACATTTTCAATTTCCATGGCACATGGTTTATGAACTGATACAAAAATTATTATACACAATTCTTGCAACCAATAGAATGTTATATATATGGGAGATATAACCATCCCAGCTCTGCAAATTTTGCTGCGAAGAGACAGAATCATTAGATCACTTGTTCTGGTACTGCCTAACTCACAAATAGCACTGCTGGGTAATTTGAAAAGTCATAGTCAATCAATAAATAATATAATAATAATACTCTTAGCAAAACCTCTTTAATTTACAATATGTAGAAACTATGACAATAGAAAGGTTCAGGACTTTTGTGAAACATCACAGCACAGTAAAAATTCCAGTGCATTCGGAAAGTATTCAGACCCCGACTTTTTTGACATTTTGTTACTTTACAGCCTTATTCTAAAATAGATTATTGTTTTTTTTCCCCCTCATCAATCTACACACAATACCCCATAACGACAAAGCAAACACTGGTTTTTAAACATTTTTGAAAATGTATTAAAAACAAAAAACTGATATCACATTTACATAAGAATTCAGACCCTTTACTCCGTACTTTGTTGAAGCTCCTTTGACAGCGATTACAGCCTTGAGTCTTCTTGGGTATGACACTACAAGCTTGGCATACCTGTATTTGCGTAGTTTCGCCCATTATTTTCTGCAGATCCTCTCAAGCTCTGTCAGGTTGGATGGGGAGCGTTTTCAGGTCTCTCCAGAGATGTCCGGACTTGTCCCGAAGCCACTCCTGCATTGTCTTGGCTGTGTGCTTAGGGTTGTTGTCCTGTTGGAAGATAAACCTTCGCCCCAGTCTGAGGTCCTGAGCGTTCTGGAGCAGGTTTTCATCAAGGATCTCTCTGTACTTTGCTCCGTTCATCTTTGCCTCGATCCTGACTAGTCTACCAGTCCCTGCCTCTGAAAAACATTCCCACAGCATGATGCTGCCACCACCATGCTTCACCGTAGGGATGGTGCCAGGTTTCCTTCAGACGTCATGCTTGGCCTCAAGGCCAAAGAGTTCAATCTTGGTTTCATCAGACCAGAGAATCTTGTTTCTCATGGTCAGAGTGCTTTAGGTGCCTTTTGGCAAACTCCAAGTGGGCTGTCATGTGCCTTTTACTGAGGAGTGGCTTCCATCTGGCCACTCTACCATAAAGGCCTGTTGGAGTGCTGCAGAGATGGCTGTCCTTCTGGAAGGTTCTCCCATGTCCCCAGAGGAACGCTGGAGCTCTGTCAGAGTGACTATCGGGTTCTTGGTCACCTCCCTGATCAAGGCCCTTCTCCCCGATTGCTCAGTTTGGCCGGGCGGCCAGCTCTAGGAAGAGTCTTGGTGGTTCCAAACTGTGTTCTTGGGGACCTTCAATGCTGCAGACATTGTTATGTACCCTTCCCCAGATCTGTGCCTCGACACAATCCTGTCTCAGAGCTCTACGGACAATTCCTTTGACCTCATGGCTTGGTCCTTGCTCTGACAGGCACCAGAAAAACTGTGGGACCTTATATAGACAGGTGTGTGCCTTTCCAAATCATGACCAATCAATTGAATTCACCACAGGTTGATTCAACCAAGTTGTAGAAACATCTCATGGATGATCAATGGAAACAGGATGCACCTGAGCTCAATTTCGAGGCTCATAGCAAAGGATCTGAATACTTATTTAAATAAGGTATTTCTAAAAACCTGTTTTCGCTTTGTCATTAAAGGGTATTGTGTGTAGATTGATTAGGAAAACGTTTTATTTAATCCATTTTAGAATAAGGCTATAACGTAACAAAATGTGGAAAAAGTGAAGGGGTCTAAATAATTTCTGAACGCACTGTATATGGCTAATATAAATCAAAACTGGATGGTGTTCAGAGATAGATGGGAGGGGTTGAGGGGAGCTGAAGGGTGGTTTTGATGCCTTCACTATTATTCTACAATGTAAAAAAATTTAAAAATAAAGAAAACCCCTTGAATGAGTAGGTGTGTCCAAACTTTTGACTGGTACTGTCTATTAACCTAACTAGGAAAACTCTGGACACTATAAGGTATGACAGTGATTAATCAGTTGTAAAAAGGTTTTATATGGGCAATGATGGGACACGTTTTTCCTAATCAGGTCACATGGTTTTAATAAACTCCTGTGTTATCATCTTTGCTAAATAAATACCGGAGGAAAGTGGAAAGCCTACTTGAGCGCATGCAGAAAAAATGTGCTGCGTCAACCTTTCTCTTGAATCTAACTTTTAATGGATGATGCGATGGAAGCTATCAAATCATTCAGAATTGTTTTCGACATCCCAAAAAAAAGACAGTCAAAAGTTTGATATGTTCAGTAAGTAAAGCATCGTAACGTGCAATTACCTCTGCAAGCTCCTTGTAGTTGCCCTCGTCGTGTCCTCTAAAAGCAAATTATTGCATGCCCAATAACGCAATGGTTTTGATAAGCCACTTGAGAATATTCCTGTTTCTTCTTTCTTTCTCGTTGTGTTGCACAGTTTGAATACGCAGACCTTAGTCATAATCGATGCAGCTTTTTCCCAGAAGCTTGAATCTTATGTGGGCATTTATATGCTCCCTGCTTTTGTTTTGCCGTTTAGCTGAACGAACAATGTTCTTCAGGTCACTGTACACACCTTTCGTCCAAGGCTCAGACTTTCCAAAAAGCAGGCAAGCCCAGCAATACAGGCGGCTTGATGAAAGGCTCCTGTTAACCAGCTATACTTTTGATACCAGTTGGTATTGAACGCTCTCACCTTTTCATTCTTCTTCATGAAACTGATCTCAGGCAGAGGTCGACCCTCGCTTTTAATTCGCACCTTTTCCGTGTACCACAGAGAATGAAAGGGGTTCTTAAACAAAAAGTCCACAACATTTTTGACAGCGTTGGCCATTCCACCATTCTGGCAGAGAAAACTGCACACTCGAGCTGGTAGCTAGCTAGCTACTGAAGTTAGCAAGGCACATTTAAATACATTGCACTAACTGGACACAAAAATAAAGTTCTAAAACCAATAAAATAATTTATAATATACCTCCTCCGTCTCCTGTAATTAATTTAGTATACCTTCTCAACACACAATCAGTGGCACAATCCCAATATAACACACTAGGTTCGTTCTCTGATCCTAATTCTATGATTGGATGGACAACATGTCAGTTCATACTGCAAAAGCTTTGATTGGTTGGAGGACGTCCTCCGGAAGTGGTCATAATTACCATGTGTGTCTATTGAAGGGGGTGAGGCCTACGAGCATCCTAGGTTTTGTATTGAAGTCAATGATGCCAGAGGAGGACGGAAGCTAGCTGTCCTCCGGCTACACCATGGCGCTACCCCAGACAGTGCTGTTGAAGTTACTGTAGACCTTCATTGCAAAACAGTGTATTTTAATCAATTATTTGGTGAAATTGATAACTTTTTTTATGTTTCACTATTTTTATTTTTATGAAATTTCACTGAGGACGATTGTCCTCCCCTTCCTCCTCTGAGGAGCATCCACTGCTTTTAGCCCTCAATAACTGGCTAAGAGACTATTGCAGCTCTGTGGGTGTGACATTTATTGACAATTTTGATACTTTCTGGAAACAAAGCTCGTATTATAATGAGGATGGGACCTTTTTTTTTTTTTTTTCTTATTTTATTTCACCTTTATTTAACCAGGTAAACCAGTTGAGAACAAGTTCTCATTTACAACTGCGACCTGGCCAAGATAAAGCAAAGCAGTGCGATAAAAACAACAACACAGAGTTACATATGGGGTAAAACAAAACAAAGTCAAAAATACAACAGAAATACATATATATACAGTGTGTGCAAATGTAGCAAGTTATGGAGGTAATGGATCCACCCAAATCATTTTGGTTCCTAGTTCCTTTCACAGCATTATAAGGCTGCGTTGAGACAATGATTATCAATGACCCAAGCCCAGCTCATTTAATCCCTACCATTGTGTCACTGAGTTGTCATAATGCTTCAGGGGCGTTGGCAGACACACTGTAAGTACGCTAACGTATGTCCCTCTTACTGCCCTGAATGCCTCTGCTGATCCCACAGCTATTTTATGCCGTAATCATGTGCCTATGAACCAGAGTGATACTGTTAGCACTGAGGCGGTGTGCCCTAGTAGGAAGTCCACTGTGTGCAGCTCACCCTGCACCAACATAAATAACATGAGCATGTCTACCTCTGCTAAGCTTCCCAGTAAAGCAATAAAAACAATCAAGCATCCCAGAAAAGTGCTAAAAATCTATAATTTACTAGTAACAGATGACGGTCATATTCTGACAATCTCTGAAACTCACTTAGATAATACATTTGATGATGCAGTGGTAGCAATACATGGTTATAAGAAATACAGAAAAGACAGAAATGCCAAAGGTAGAGGTGTGGCCGTTTATGTTCAGAACCACATAGGCAGCAGCTAATGGGGATACCTAATAAATACAAACACAAAAATATGAGGTCATACAATAAGTTTTGTAGTGATTTGTAGTGAAATTGAGCAACTTGAGGTGACCTAAACTGCTTGGAGTAACCCTGGATTGTAAACTGTCATGGTCAAAACATATGGATCAACAGTAGCTAAGATGGGGAGAAGTCTGTCCATAATAAAGTGCTGCTATGGATTCTTAACAGCATTATCAACAAGGCAGGTCCTACAGGCCCTAGTTTTGTCGCACCTGGACTACTGTTCTGTCGTGGTCAGGTGCCACAAAGAGGGACATAGGAAAATTGCATTTGGCTCAGAACAGGGCAGCACAGCTGGCCCTTGGATGTACACAGAGAACTAACATTAATAAGATGCATGTCAATCTCTCCTGGCTCAAAGTGGAGGAGAGATTGACTTCATCACTACTTGTATTTGTGAGAGGTATTGACATGTTGAATGCACGAAAACCCATGCATACCCCACTCTCCTCGTCTGACCATGTGTTCTCGCATACCCCGAGAGCATCTGGTCAGAGGGGTGGTGGCACAGGAATCCTCATCTCTCCCAAGTGGACATTCTCAATTTTTCCCCTAACCCATCTGTCTATCTCCTCATTTGAATTCCATGCTGTCACAGTCACTAGCCCATTTAAGCTTAATATCCTTGTCATCTATCGCCCTCCAGGTTCCCTTGGAGAGTTCATCAATGAGCTTGACGCCTTGATAAGTTCCTTTCCTGAGGATGGCTCACCCCTCACAGTTTTGGGGGATTTCAACCTCCCTACGTCTACATTTGACTCATTTCTCTCTGCCTCCTTCTTTCCACTCCTCTCCTCTTTTGACCTCACCCTCTCACCGTCCCCCTACTCACAAGGCAGGCAATACGCTTGACCTCATCTTTACTAGATGCTGCTCTTCTACTAATCTCACTGCAACTCCCCTCCATGTCTCCGACCACTTCTTTGTATCCTTTTCTCTCTCGCTCTCCTCCAACACTACTCACTCTGCCCCTACACAGATGGTAATGCGCCGCCGCAACCTTCGCTCTCTCTCTCCCACTACTCTCTCCTCTTCCATCCTATCATCTCTTCCCTCTGCTCAATCCTTCTCCCTCCAATCTCCTGATTCTGCCTCCTCAACCCTCCTCTCCTCCCTTTCTGCATCCTTTGACTCTCTGTGTCCCCTATCCTCCCGGCCGGCTCGGTCCTCCCCTCCAGCTCCGTGGCTTGATGACTCATTGCGAGCTCACAGAACAGAGCTCCGGGCAGCTGAGCAGAAATGGAAGAAAACTAGACTCCCTGCGGACCTGGCATCTTTTCACTCCCTCCTCTCTACATTCTCTTCATCTGTTTCTGCTGCTAAGGCCACTTTCTACCACTCTAAATTCCAAGCATCTGCCTCTAACCATAGGAAGCTCTTTGCCACATTCTCCTCCCTGCTGAATCCCCCCTCCCTCTCTGTGGATGACTTCGTCAACCACTTTGAAAAGAAGGTTGACGACATCCGATTCTCGTTTGTTAAGTCTAATGACACTGCTGGTCCTGCTCACACTGCCCTACCCTATGCTTTGACTTCTTTCTCCCCTCTCTCTCCAGATGAAATCTCGCGACTTGTGACTGCAGGCCGCCCAACAACCTGCCCGCTTGACCCCATCCCCTCCTCTCTTCTCCAGACCATCTCCGGTGACCTTCTCCCCTACCTCACCTCGCTGATCAACTCATCCTTGACCGCTGGCTATGTCCCTTCCGTCTTCAAGAGAGCGAGAGTTGCACCCCTTCTCAAAAAACCAACACTTGATCCCTCTGATGTCAACAACTACAGACCAGTATCCCTTCTTTCTTTTCTTTCCAAAACTATTGAGCGTGCCGTCTTTAGCCAACTCTCTTGCTATCTCTCTCAGAATGACCTTCTTGACCCAAACCAGTCAGGTTTCAGGACTCCCTCACGACGCCAGGACAGCGGAGTCACTCACCACCTTCCGGAGACATTTGAAACCCCACCTCTTTAAGGAATACCTGGGATAGGATAAAGTAATCCTTCTACCACCCCCCCCCACTAAAAAAAATATAAAAAACATAAAATAATAATATTTGTAAAGTGGTTATCCCACTGGCTATAGGGTGAATGCACCAATTTGTAAGTCGCTCTGGATAAGAGCGTCTGCTAAATACTATGGGAGGTGCACAGTACTATATAGAGCCATGACTATGTGGAACTCTGTTCCACATCAAGTAACTCATGCAAGCTGTATTATCAGATTTGAAAAACAGATAAAAATACACCTTATGGAACAGTGGGGACTGTGAAACAACACAAACATAGGCACAGACACATGCATACACACACGTACATATGGATGTTGTGTTGTCGATATGTGGCCTGAGGGCACACACTTAATGTGTTGGGAAATTTGTTGTGAATGTATTGTAATAATTTAAAAACTGCCTTGGCAGCAGTTAATGGGGATTCATAAAAAATACAAATATATCTAGAACGCCGCTTGACGCTGGTTATTAGCATCTTTACAGCTAATTCAAATTTTTCAGCGAATAGCTGTCCGGCTGTTGTTGTGTACAGTCGTCGTCAAAAGTTTTGAGAATGACACAAATATAAATTTTCACAGTCTGCTGCCTCAGTTTTTATGATGGCAATTTGCATATACTCCTAGACTGTTATGAGGAGTGATCAGATGAATTGCAATTAATTGCAAAGTCCCTCTTTGCCATGAAAATGAACTTAATCCCCCAAAAAACATTTCCACTGCATTTCAGCCCTGCCACAAAAGGACCAGCTGACATCATGTCAGTGATTCTCTCGTTAACACAAGTGAGAGTGTTGACGAGGACAAGGCTGGAGATCACTCTGTCATGCTGATTGAGTTAGAATAACTCTGACTGGAAGCTTTAAAAGGAGGGTGGTGCTTGAAATCATTGTTCTTCCTCTGTTAACCATGGTTACCTGCAAGGAAACACGTGCCGTCATCATTGCTTTGCACAAAAAGGGCTTCACAGGCAAGGATATTGCTGCTAGTAAGATTGCACCTAAATCAACCATTTATCGGATCATCAAGAACTTCGAGGAGAGAGGTTCAATTGTTGTGAAGAAGGCTTCAGGGCGCCCAAGAAAGTCCAGCAAGCACCAGGACCGTCTCCTAAAGTTGATTCAGCTGTGGGATCGGGGCACCACCAGTGCAGAGCTTGCTCAGGAATGGCAGCAGGCAGGTGTGAGTGCATCTGCACGCACAGTGAGGCAAAGACTTTTGGAGGATGGCCTGGTGTCAAGAAGGGCAGCAAGGAAGCCACTTCTCTCCAGGAAAAATATCAGGGACAGACTGATATTCTGCAAAAAGGTACAGGGATTGGACTGCTGAAGACTGGGGTAAAGTCATTTTCTCTGATGAACCCCCTTTCCGATTGTTTGGGGCATCAGGAAAAAAGCTTGTCCGGAGAAGACAAGATGAGCGCTACCATCAGTCCTGTGTCATGCCAACCATAATCCTGAGACCATTCATGTGTGAGGTTACTTCTCAGCCAAGGGAGTGGGCTCACTCACAATTTTGCCTAAGAACACAGCCATGAATAAAGAATGGTACCAACACATCCTCAGAGAGCAACTTCTCCCAACCATCCAATAACAGTTTGGTGATGAACAATGCCTTTTCCAGCATGATGGAACACCTTGCCATAAGGCAAAAGTAATAACTAAGTGGCTCGGGGAACAAAACATCGACATTTTAGGTCCATGGCCAGGAAACTCCCCAGACCTTAATCCCATTGAGAACTTGTGGTCAATCCTCAAGAGGCGGGTGGGCAAACAAAACCCCACAAATTCTGACAAACTCCAAGCATTGATTATGCAAGAATGGGCTGCCATCAGTCAGGATGTGGCCAATAAGTTAATTGACAGCATGCCAGGGCGGATTGCAGAGGTCTTGAAAAAGAAGGGTCAACACTGCAAATATTGACTCTTTGCATAAACTTAATGTAATTGTCAATAAAAGCCTTTGACACTTATGGAATGCTTGTAATTATACTTCAGTATACCATAGTAACATCTGACAAAAATATCTAAAAACACTGAAGCAGCAAACTTTGTGAAGACCAATACTTGTGTCATTCTCAAAACTTTTGACCACGACTGTACACAACCTCCTGAATTGCGTTTGGTTCTCATTTGTGAGGTTGACAACAATAGCAAAAAACATTAGCAATAAAAAACTTCTTTATGTCCTTGCAACTGATGAATTTTGGGTTATGATATGGTAAGAAGCAGTACTAAGCCATTTTAGGTTTCTCTAAGCAGTGTTAAAAAAACAAAAACATGGACAAATCAAATGTCTAAAATCTTACATGTAGCTAATTTAAAGCATAAACCAACCTCTGTGCCGACCTTCTAAAGTTGCCAAATGAAGTTGGCTGTAGAGTTTCGCAGTTTTTGATTACCACCCACATGCTCAACAATAACAACCAATTTATTATTACTAATATGTATACCGGTATGTGAGACTGGCTGAATATGACAGTTCTTAACGCCAAAGCAGGGACTCTATCGTAGTGGGCTGTACTGGGAGAATCAGAAGAGAAAAATATTATTTTGAACAAACACCCATGTTGGCTCTGCTCAGAGGCACAGAGGGGCAGCACAATATATATGCTAATATGGTGTGGATCTGCAGATGAGAATGATAATGTTTTGGATGAAAGTGGGCTAAAATGGGCACAGGAACAGGCATAGGGATGCTGATATGGCACTTATACATAAAAAAAAGCTAGATAGAACCTTAAAGGGTTCTTCGGCTGTCCCCACGGAAGATCCCTTTGAAAAACCTTTTTTGGTTGCAGGTAAAACCCTTTTGGTTCCAGGTAGAAGCCTTTCTACAGAGGGTTCTAGATGGAACCCAAAATAGTTTTACCTGGAACCAAAAAAGGTTATTCATTATTGGGCTGTGTAATTCTCTTTCTTAGAAATGAACAAATATTGTTATAATCACCATACATGACCTTTTCAGAAAGCTAACATTAGTGTAAGTAGCTACATCTTATCAGAGTTCTCCGTATTGGCACTGGAAGGGGGACAGGCCGGTGGACAAGCAGAGAACGGTGTTGTGGGCGTACTCCGCAGCGAGATGTGGGACCAGGGGCGCTTGGGGATAGGCAGGGGTCGGACCAGTCCTGCCGCGGGCTGACGTGACCTCTTTGTGCATGCACGCACCGGGCAAGCAGCCACGAAGGCGCGCGTATCCCCATCAGTAGATGGCCACCAGAACCTCCTACGCAGGAACTCCAATGTCCTGGCGCCCCCCGGATGGCTGGTGAGGTCGGACGCGTGCGCCCACTGAAGCAGTCACGAGGGACCAGGGGCGTTTGGGGATAGGCAGGGGTCGGACCAGTCCTGCCGCGGGCTGACGTGACCTCTTTGTGCATGCACGCACCGGGCAAGCAGCCACGAAGGCGCGCGTATCCCCATCAGTAGATGGCCACCAGAACCTCCTACGCAGGAACTCCAATGTCCTGGCGCCCCCCGGATGGCTGGTGAGGTCGGACGCGTGCGCCCACTGAAGCAGTCGCGAGGGACCAGGGGCGTTTGGGGATAGGCAGGGGTCGGAGCAGCCTGCCGCGGGCTGACGTGACCTCTTTGTGCATGCGCGCACCGGGCAAGCAGCCACAAAGGCGCGCGTATCCCCATCAGCAGATGGCCACCAGAACCTCCTACGCAGGAACTCCAATGTTCTGGCGCCCCCCGGATGGCTGGTGAGGTCAGACGCATGCGCCCACTGAAGCAGTCACGAGCGCGCAGTCTTGGGTACGTACATCCTCTCCGATGGACCTCTGCCCGGATCTGGCTCCCGCCGTAGCGCTGCTCTGACCAGCCTATCGATTCCCTATGAAACTGGGGCAGCAATCAGGGCGTTGGGGACAATGGGGTTGTCCCTCTACACCAGGTCCACGGGGTCCAACTGCCAGGAGAGCGCGTCAGGCTTGGTGTCCTTCGACCCCGGACGGTATGAAATGGTGAACCAGAACCTGGTGAAGAACAACGCCCACCTGGCCTGGCGCGAGTTGAGGCTCTTGGCCCCATGAATGTAGGCTAATTTCTTATGGTCCTTCCATATGACGAATGCATGGGCGGCCCCCTCTAGCCAATGCCTCCACTCCCCCAGGGCGAGCTTGACCGCTAGCAACTCACGGTTCACCATGTCATAATTCCGCTCCGCCGGGGACAGCCAATGGGAAAAAAGTCGCAGGGGTGAGTCTTACCGTCCATGAGGAACCACTGGGACAGGATTGCTCCAACCACAACGTCTGAAGTATCCACCTCCACAATGAATGGCAGGGATGGATCAGGATGCCCTAGGACCGGGGCCGATGTAAAGTGCCACTTAAGCGCATCAAATGCGTTCCCCGCTTCCGGGGTCCAGGCAAAGGAGCACACGCTTGTCTGGGTGAGGGCTGTCAGGAGCGGCTAGGGAGCTAACATTGTGAATAAAACGCCTATAAAAATAAGCGAACTCTAGAAACCACTGAAGTTGTTTGAGGGATGAGGGCTGGGGCTGGGGCCAATCCATCCGTAGGTCCCCTTAGGTGACGAAGAAAACCAGGAAGGAGACTGAATAACAACAAACAAATCCAGAAAAACGCATGTCAAAAATGTTATAAATTGATTTGCATTTAAATGAGGGAAATAAGTATTTGACCCCTCTGCAAAACATGACTTAGTACTTGGAGGCTCGTTACCTGTATAAAAGACACCTGGGAGCCAGAAATCTTTCTGATTGAGAGGGGGTCAAATACTTATTTCCCTCATTAAAATGCAAATCAATTTATAACATTTTTGACATGCGTTTTTCTGGATTTTTTTGTTGTTATTCTGTCTCTCACTGTTCAAATAAATCTACCATTAAAATTATAGACTGATCATGTCTTTGTCAGTGGGCAAACGTACAAAATCAGCAGCGGATCAAATACTTTTTTCCCTCACTGTATATGGACAAGCAATGACAGAGTGGCATGGACTAAGATGCAGTATAATATTATAGAATAGAATGCAGTATATACATATGAGATGAGTAGTAAACATTATTAAAGTAACTAGTGTTCCATTTCTTAATGTGGCCAGTGATTTCAATAGGCAGCAGCAGCCTCTAATGTGATAGTGAATGCTATTTAACAGTCTGAAGGCCTTGAGATAAGCTGTTTTTCATTCTCTCGGTCCCTGCTTTGATGCACCTCTACTGACCTCGCCTTCTGGATGATAGCGTGGTGAACAGGCAGTGGCTCGGGTGGTTAATATCCTTGATGATCGGTTGCTGTAAGTGTCTTGGAGGGCTGGTAGTTTGCCCCCGATAATGCGTTCGGCAGACCGCACAACCCTCTGGAGAGCCCTGCGGTTGCGGGCAGTGCAGTTGCCGTACCAGGTGGTGATACAGCCCGACAGGATGCTCTCAATTGTGCATCTGTAAAAGTTTGTGAGGGTTTTAGGTGCCAAGCCAAATTTCTTCAGCCTCCTGAGGTTGAAGAGGCTCTGTTGCGCACTTCTTCACCACACTGTCTGCGTGGGTGGACCATTTCAGTTTGTCGGTGATGTTTACGCCAAGTAACTTGAAGCTTTCCACCTTCTCCACTGCGGTCCCATCAATGTGGATAGGGGTGTGTACCCTCTGCTGTTTCCTGAAGTCCACGATCATCTCCTTTGTTTTGTTGACGTTGAGTGAGAGGTTATTTTCCTGGCACCACACTCCCAGAGCTCTCACCTCCTCCCTGTAGGTGGTCTCGTCATTGTTGGTAATCAAGCCTACTACTGTTGTGTCTTCTGCAAACTTGATGATTGAGTTGGAGGCGTGCTTGGCCATGCAGTCATGAGTGAACAGAGAGTACAGGAAGGGGCTGAGCACGCACCCTTGTGGGGCCCCAGTGTTGAGGATCAGCGAAGTGGAGATGTTGTTTTCTACCTTCACCACCTGGGGGTGGCCCATCAGGAAGTGCAGGACCCAGGTACTATGGTGTTGAATGCTGAGCTATAGTCAATTAACAGCATTCTTACATAGGTATTCCTCTTGTCCAGATGGGATAGGGCAGTGTGCAGTGTGATGGCGATTGGATCGTCTGTGGATCTATTGGGGCGGTAAGCAAATTGAAGTGGGTCTAGGGTGACAGGTACTGGTGGTCCCGATGCCAGAATACAAAATAACGGAATTGTCACGTTAAAAGGAAGGCGGAGCAAATAAGTCTCCAAAAACCATCTGACAGCAAAAATACGAAATACTACCTACGACTGAAACAAATAACGAAACAGGGAGAACACTTCTCAAGTACCTGTACATAGGTCTCCGATCAGACACTGAGTAGTACTGCTGGACATAGAGAAACTAACAGAGAAAACTGAGCAAGGAAAGTGAGGGCATAAATACACAGGTGAACAGGTAGACACAGGTGACACCAATGGGATACTGATTAGTCCAGACTGTGAGTGAGGTGCCTAAGGTTGTCGGAGGATGACACCTAGTGGGTCGCTCCGGAACTGTGACACCCTCCTGTAACACCAGGGGGTGTACTTGTACATCAAGCTGCCTCACGCTACAGAAACAGGAGATATGCTCCTGCCCCTATGGACCGGTCTGGCACGGACAAGGCTAACTTGTCCAAGGCTTACTTACTTACTCTGTTTTGTGTATAGACATCATTGTTGTGTCCAGAAATACATCTTTACCTGGGTGTAATCTATCTGGTTATCTGACATTATTTTGCATCAACAATAACAACACATATCAACCAGAACTTTTGTTATACCCACTTGCCTGCTACCTCTAAATCAAGAGATTAATGTCAACATGGATCGGGCATGACTTGTACTGTCTGAGGATAATATCCCCCCAAATGTCTTACATATGGCATATGGTGTCCGTGCTATGTGAGTGTGGCTGATGTAGCAGATTTGATTTAGGGTGCTGATTGAGATGGCAAGCTGAATTGTAGGGCATCCATATGGCACTTTTCCCTCCTCTCCTCCCACTGTACACCAAGCCTCTGAGACTGACGCATCCTTGAAAGGGGTTTTAGAGGTAAGAAATATTCCTTCTGAAATGTGTGACCCTGTGTGATGGAGTCTGTGAGATACACAGTGAAACCTAAAGTGGAGGCCCTGCATATTTCGGTGGGAGTGCAAGATGAATAGGCATTTTGCAGGGAGTAGTTTGAGTCAAGGTGTTTCTCGTCTTTGCTTTCACACAGATAATAGCAGCAATCATACAAGTAAGCATATTATCGTTTTTTTTTAAAGGAGTATATGAAACAAAGTAGCCTATTCACAACCAATATAAATTAAATTTCACCTAATTAAAAAAATAAAACTACAATACGTTTTATGTGCATTTGTAGAGACATTCTGAAAAACAGTTGGTTTCTGTCAATTGCTCTGTGACATCACTGGGGGAACAACTCGCTAAACTGGTGGCATAGGAATCAATGTGACTAAGTGCACTGGCATTGCAAACATTGCACACATGTTCAGCATTTTAGATCATGTAGCTATCCTATGAAATTATTTTGCAACAAAATGTTCTAACACAATAGCCCAGTAGCCAAATTACGTCACAACATTTTGGATAATTTACATATGTCCATGTCCTATGATAGAGTGATAAATAGATGACGAGGTGATTTACAAGCTATAGGCATATTCATCACTGAAATGTGCCAATCATAACAGCTGTAATATCATAATAATAACAGTCATTTTGTAATATAACATATGAGACGCAGGGATCAGGGGATGTTCATTCAACAAACAACCCATTCGCTATCCAACTCAAGGCCTATCCAGGGGAGTAGCGTAGCCTACCCATACGCCTACTGACTAAGAGTGTACAGTCATAAGGTCTGAATGCTACAGTAGCTGTATTTTTATTTCTAGAATCAGATACCTATATGAATGAATAGGCAGGTCCATCTAAATTATGGTATTAGGCAACTGGCTATCAATTACATCAACAATATTCATCCTTTTCCCAGTTATTTCTATGGCCTCTGCTATAATATTATGCTGCAGTTGATTGACTGGTTCCCCGAGTGACATCCATTGATTCAGAACGCCAAACGTCAAGAACGTTCAAAAGCACTTTTAAAATTGTTGGTTTAAAATTAATATTGTTTATTTTTAGGGATCAAATGTTTATAAATACATTGAAAAACAATACTATGGTGCCTGGTAAAGGGTTTCCTTGTTTCATATACACCCTTTAAAGAAGTACTTTAAAGGGGCAATCTAGTATTCAAACAACAACAAAGCGGTTACCCGGCCACTTTTTGGGCTAAACAGCTGAGGGATGGGGCTGGAGAAATGGATGCAAGGACTGACCATCCATGGTAGTTAAAAATTGTAGTTTGAACAATGTTTTGAAGCTATAACATTTTTGTATTACATTGTTTACAAGCAATGGAGTAAAGCAAGGTTATGTTTAGGGGTAAGACAGTTGAACTCAGCTCATGGCGTAAGTTATATTCTTCATTATAAACCGGGTGGTTCGAGCCCTGAATGCTGATTGGCTGAAAGACGTGTTATATCAGACCATATACCACAGGTATGACAAAAAATAACGTTTTACTGTTCTAATAACATTGATAACCAGTTTATAATAGAAATAAGGCACCTCGGGGGTTTGTGGTATATGGCTGTATCCAGGCACTCCGCGTTGCGTCGTGTGTAAGGGCAGCCCTTAGCCGTGATATATTGGCCATATACCACACCTTCCTGAGCATTATAGCTTAAATAATCAATAGCTATCATAAGTCCAAAAATTGATATATCAATCCCAGATTTCCCCTTTTATTGAATCCAGTTTACAGTGGGGAGAACAAGTATTTGATACACTGCCGATTTTGCAGGTTTTCCTACTTACAAAGCATGTAGAGGTCTGTAATTTTTATCATAGGTACACTTTAACTGTGAGAGACGGAATCTAAAACAAAAATCCAGAAAATCACATTGTATGATTTTTAAGTAATTCATTTGCATTTTATTGCATGACATAAGTATTTGATCACCTACCAACCAGTAAGAATTCCGGCTCTCACAGACCTGTTAGTTTTTCTTTAAGAAGCCCTCCTGTTCTCCACTCATTACCTGTATTAACTGCAACTGTTTGAACTCGTTACCTGTATAAAAGACACATGTCCACACACTCAATCAAACAGACTCCAACCTCTCCACAATGGCCAAGACCAGAGAGCTGTGTAAGGAAATCAGGGATAAAATTGTAGACCTGCACAAGGCTGGGATGGGCTACAGGACAATAGGCAAGCAGCTTGGTGAGAAGGCAACAACTGTTGGCGCAATTATTAGAAAATGGAAGAAGTTCAAGATGACGGTCAATCACCCTCGGTCTGGGGCTCCATGCAAGATCTCACCTCGTGGGGCATCAATGATCATGAGGATGGTGAGGGATCAGCCCAGAACTACACGGCAGGACCTGGTCAATGACCTGAAGAGAGCTGGGACCACAGTCTCAAAGAAAACCATTAGTAACACACTACGCCGTCATGGATTAAAATCCTGCAGCGCACGCAAGGTCCCCCTGCTCAAGCCAGCGCATGTCCAGGCCCGTCTGAAGTTTGCCAATGACCATCTGGATGATCCAGAGGAGGAATGGGAGAAGGTGGTCTGATGAGACAAAAATAGAGCTTTTTGGTCTAAACTCCACTCGCCGTGTTTGGAGGAAGAAGAAGGATGAGTACAACCCCCAAGAACACCATCCCAACCGTGAAGCATGGAGGTGGAAACATCATTCTTTTGGGATGCTTTTCTGCAAAGGGGACAGGACGACTGCACCGTATTGAGGGGAGGATGGATGCGGCCATGTATCACGAGATCTTGGCCAACAACCTCCTTCCCTCAGTAAGAGCATTGAAGATGGGTCGTGGCTGGATCTTCCAGCATGACAACGACCCGAAACACACAGCCAGGGCAACTAAGGAGTGGCTCCGTAAGAAGCATCTCAAGATCCTGGAGTGGCCTAGCCAGTCTCCAGACCTGAACCCAATAGAAAATCTTTGGAGGGAGCTGAAAGTCCGTATTGCCCAGCAACAGACCCGAAACCTGAAGGATCTGGAGAAGGTCTGTATGGAGGAGTGGGCCAAAATCCCTGCTGCAGTGTGTGCAAACCTGGTCAAGACCTACAGGAAACGTATGATCTCTATAATTGCAAACAAAGGTTTCTGTACCAAATATTAAGTTCTGCTTTTCTGATGTATCAAATACTTATGTCATGCAATAAAATGCAAATTCATTACTTCAAGATCATACAATGTGATTTTCTGGATTTTTGTGAAGTGTACCTATGATAAAAATTACAGACCTCTACATGCTTTGTAAGTAGGAAAACCTGCAAAATCGGCAGTGTATCAAATACTTGTTCTCCCCACTGTATATGTTGAGATTCTCTTTATACCATTCGAATTTCAAGTTCAGTGTTGTCTGCCATAGTCTGGTCGAGCCTATTCTGTCAATGCCCTTTCTTTTTGTCTCCCTCTCTACTGTCTAAAATGAATAAAAATTGAGGAAAGTGTACAAGGTTAGTCTGCATTGTGCTTTGAGACTCTTCCAATTGTCAGCTTTGACATTGAAATGCACCAGCCACGGCCTGCTGTGCTCATCAGTCTGCTCCATTACAAGGAAGGTTACTGTTTATCACTATCAATAAGTCAATTTCTGTCAACTATAAATGTTGTCTAACGGACGACTGAGTGCTTTTTATATGTCACTGTGGCATTAGAACATACTATAATTAGTGGAACCTTTTCAATCAATGGTCTTAGTTGTTGAACAGTGTGTTATTTTAGCTCTCCTTGAAATACCTATTGCAGATGTCATGACCTTATAGGTTTTTGGTATGTTTATTGGATAGGGAGAGATAGAGGTGAAAGGTAGGAGACTTTTATTATTGGAATCAGGTTTGTAGTAATAGGTAGAAAAAAAAACACTTTCACACCTTTGGGTCTCTAGGACCAGGATTAAGAAACACTGTGGTGAAAAATAAGGTGCATACCCTCTGGACTGTGTACAGAGGCATCATGCACTCCAGAAATCTGAGGGGGCACAAAGTAAGATTAGGATAGCTGGAGGGTAGTCCAGAGTGGAGCTAGGAGCCCCTTCTGGAAGTTGGAGAATTTTGAATTTTTCACACCTGAAACAGCTTTTTCCTGCAATCTAGAGCCATAATCCTTATACTTAATTCTATGTCAAAAATATTTTTCTGCATATCTAAGCATACCTCCTGAACTGTCTGTATCTTCTTGACTGGTGGTTAATGTTTGAAATAAACGTAATATGCTTCTCTGCATCTCTGCTAAAATCTGGGTAAAAGATTGTAAGGAATGTGAGTCTTATTCAGTAAATGTAGTAATTGTTTGCTTTTCTAAAGTCTACCAACCTGCCATCTAAGATAGTTAGACAAGCTATCTACTCTAACTTGATTGATACACACACAAAAATGAGGGTTCTTCAAGGATTCTTTGGGAAGGGTGATGGTTATATGTGGAACAATACTAACCCAAAGAACCCTTTGAGTCCTTCAACGGTTCTTTTCAGTTCAAAAAAGGGTTACTTCCTCTTTTAGTGATAATTAAGATGTAGGGGCAGCTCACTCGAATGTTTTTTACACAGCTCTTATTATGCAACCGTGAGTGTCATTCAAGTTGATCTATTCTGTTGTGTTATGTTATATATGACTATGCCCAGTGATGGCCTTGTGTCTATGCCCAGACTCACGTATGGCCTTGTGTCAATTGAGAACGGTTGACTAAGTCAGTAGTTCTCAATTCTCTTCTCAGGGACCCCCAGCCGTTCCAGAGCTAGCACACCTGATTCAACTTGTTAATAAATACAATAATAAAATCTACGGAATTTTAACTATATAACATGGCTATTATACCATAATAGAAAAGCATGTATGGTTCTACAAAGAACCTTTGAGTTTGAGAAAGGTTATTTATAGAACCATTCCCCATAAAGGTTCTATAAAGAACCATAAAAAAGGGTTCTGTATAGCCCCAAAAAGTTGTAACCATAGCAGAACCCTTTTTTGGTGCTATATTAAACCTTTTTTTAAGGCTTCTTTATAGAACCGCAGGAAAGGCTTATTTAAACCACCATACAGGTTCCATTTAGAACCTTATGACCATGGTTCTTTATAAAACCTAAAAGGGTTCCGCTATGGTTACAAGCCAAATAACCCTTATTTGGCACTATATACAACCATTTGTTTTTAGTGTACAGTCTGAAATGGCTTCTTGGTAGCCAGTTGAGGTTGGGAGATAGGTTCCCAATCTGGGCTAGCAAAAGCCAACTTCATAAAATTGCTAGGTGGCTAGTAGTATTACAGAGAAACAACAAAATTAACAAAGAATACAAATACATTAAAATATATATATATATATTTAACAGGACAAATCTGAGGGGGTACGTGCCCCTGTGCTACCTACACTCTTAGAAAAAGGGGTTCCAGAAGGGTTATTTGGCTGTCCCCATAGGATAACCAATTTTGGTTCCATGTAGAACTCTCTGGGGACAAGGTCCTACATGGAACCCAATAGGGTTATACCTGGAACCAAAAGGGTTCATCAAAGGGTTATCCTATGGGGACAGCCGAAGAACCCTTTTAGGTTCTAGATAGCACCTTTTTTTCTAAGTGTGTATGGGCGTGACGCATCTGAGTACACCTCAGTGTCTTGAACACATCAGCCTGTGGTAATGTATTCATTCTTATGAATGAATTACTGTAATGGAAGACAAATGAGGAGGCTACAACATTAATTGTTGGAGGAATTCCTACAATCATGAACCACTCATGTAATAATCCGTCGATCTGCTCTTTAGTGGGATAGAATGACAGAAGGGGAGAGTGGGAATGTGTGAAAGAGAGAGAGAGAACGAGAGAGACAAAGAGAGAGTGAGTAAGAGTGAGAAAGTGAGAGAGAGTTAGTGAGAGAGTGTTAAAGTGAATGAGAGAGGGGGAGATAGAGAGAGATGGCCGCTGATTGGCCGGGAAGCACAGGCTGAGCTGGGAATGTAGGAGAGGTAGCTAGAGTGTGCGACAGCCACTTCTCCTCCCAGCCCTGGCCATCAGAGTAGAGGGCTCTCAGCCATTGGCTCAGCTCAGCAGACCAGCAACGCCAAATGCTGTATAACGGCATGCCTGTCACCACGGTTTGTGGCAACATCCTCTCCGCAGCAGATGCTTGCAGACTGAGCCGGAGCATGAGCACCTCAGCAAGAGATGAGTGAGGGAACGAGAGCACGCTGCCGTAGAGAACGAGAGAGAGAGAAGAGAGCAATAAAGAGAGAGCGAGTGAGAGTGTGTGAGAGGAACATAGAAGCCCAGAGTGTCTGAGCCTTCTCTTTTGATGGGCTGCAGAGTTTAAAGAGTCTCCCCTTGCTGTAAGGAGAGAATCTGAAAAAGCCCCCCCACCCTCCTCATCCGCGCCTGGACAGCCCTGACTCTCACGCCTTACTGAGTACGTCCTATGCGTTATTAGTAAAGTTGTTTACATCCGCACACTTTACTTGACTTTTTTTCTCTCGCTTGGCCAGACAGTGTGCATTTTGCACATGGAAGCCACTGGTCTCTGATGGCTTGTTACTACATTGTCATCAGCTCCACACACCTCAGCAATGGACACTTCAGGAGCATCAAGGGAGTTTTCCGGGGACCCCTCAACAAGAATGGAAGCAAGAACTTGGTAAGAACTGCACCATCTCATAAACCTCAGACAAGACAAAAGGCAACATTCAACTAATGTTGCATTTTGTACCATATGCATTAATTTATCAAACGATGTGCTGTTTGATTGTCTGCTGAGGAAGTCGGCTATAAGTAATTACAACAGTGATAAAACGTTAAAGATCTGGGACTGTGTGATCCAACAGAATATCAGCTCTGTAAAATAGATGATACACACACACACACACACACACACACACACACACACACACACACACACACACACACACACACACACACAACCAGTCCTTTGAACTTAAAGCTTCAAAGGAAGCCTCCCTGTGTCCAAACCATGGGCCACCTCTTTATCACAAACAACATTATACATTATTACATATTATCCATACCGACCTCTGACTAGGGCTCTAGAATTAAAAGATCAGAATAATATATTAGAACTGCAATGTCTATTGATTTTGGTGAAAAATATGCAGATAACAATGATAAGGCGGTAGCCATGAAGTGTAATTTAATTACAGTAAATTAGTGGATTCCTGGAAGGAAAAGCCTTGGAAAGCTTTCAAAGCATTAATGAAAATGTACACATTCCCTCGTTCCATTTCTTTCTCTCTCTCTCCTCAATATTTACACCTTGCTCAGGCGCTCCGGGGACTTTCCCGGCGGAGGAGTTTCCGCTCTAAAGAAGTGGAAATGATATCAGATGAAATACTGATGCACTCACTGTGAGGCTATGAGAGATCACTGCTCAGTAGGAACCCTGTTCCCAGGGTTTAATAGACTAATGCATCTGGAGTGTTGGGCCTCGTCGCCATCAAACAGCAACAGATTGTCTCCAGTCAACTGGAAAGCAAAGGGGTACCCAATCCTCCCTCAGTGGTCCCACTCCATCCAGCTCGATCACTGTCATCCCAACTGCACGCATCTCTAGAAGTCTGAAGCTCATTCTGTTTGATATAATTATGAGGTTGGGAACTGAATAGAGGGGCGATTAGTCACATCCCCTGAGTGTTGGGTGGCATGGTAACAATCAGAGGTCATTTACAGTATAGAAAAGGTCTGGTCTCTAATTGAAGTAATATAATATAATATAATATGCCATTTAGCAGACGCTTTTATCCAAAGCGACTTACAGTCATGCGTGCATACATTTTTGTGTATGGGTGGTCCCGGGGATCGAACCCACTACCTTGGCGTTACAAGCGCCGTGCTCTACCAGCTGAGCTACAGAGGACCACGAAGTCACTTTAATATAGCTTCCTTATTTTACATGTGGTGTCATTGAAATATATTTCCCCACTGCTTTTGCCTTGGGGGCACAGACAATTGAGTTCAGAAAATGAGTGTACAATGGATATTTGATTTTAAACAATGTTTATATGTTATATGACAGTTGATTTCTCACTACAGTCAACACACTTGCCAAGTGTATAACACACAAACTTGTACGCACCTTGTCCATATCATCAGTAAGGATCCCACATTTACCATATGCCAGTGGTTTCAGTCTAAACATGTGGAATCAATGTGACTGCTAAGAGGCCACCTTAATGGGGTGGATAAGGACTCTGTCTGATTCTTAGGCACTCAGTAAGACTTAGTGAGATCTCCTGTAATTAGAGCTATGCTACTCTCACTATACTACACTCGCTAAGAGTCATCTCACTTACACTTCACTAGATGATGTATTTAGATATGCACAGCAATAACTTCCCTTGTTGATAGGAAGAGACTCATTCACTTGTTGTTCTAGCTGTGAATGATATGTATTTATTTATTTATGTCACACCCTGATCTGTTTCACCTGTCTTGTGCTTGTCTCCACCATCCTGCAGGTGTCACCCATTTTCCCCTGTGCATATATACCTGTGTTTTCTGTTTGTCTGTTGCCAGTTCGTCTTGTCTCGTCAAGCCTACCAGTGGTTTTCCTGTATTCCTGTTTTCTCTTTAGTCCCTGTTTTCTCGTTTTCCCGGTTTTGACCATTCTGCCTGCCCTGACCCTGAGCCTGCCTGCCGTTCTGCACCTTTCGGACTCTGCTCTGGATTACTGACCTCTGCCTGCCCTTGACCTGTTGCTTGCCTACCCCTGTTGTTGTAATACACCTTTCTTACTTCGAACTGTCTGTATCTGGGTCTTATCCTGAGGTCTGATAATTTATAAATCTTTTATCCAGGCTATTTAATTAACGGCCTGATTTGAAGATCCTACCTTGTATTTACCTTATATTTCATGCTACATTATATTACATGTACGCTACATTATTTGAGTAGTGACATGCTAGTGACATGATTGCTAGTCGGGTGAAGAGGGGTCAGGTCACAAGTCCATCCAGATCCAGCCATATATAAATACAGCTTAAAAAACATTCAGGTACATTAATTAATTGTAGCTGAGATCAGACCAGTGCACCTTGCGCTCTAAGGGAAAAATCAGTCTCAGCAACCCAGTGCAGCACCACTTTAAAGGCCCCAAACTGTTATCATTTGCAGAAAATTAAATGTTATGCAGTGTAACTGCTGAGCTTGTGAACACTTATCAGAGCCTGTGCTCACAGAGAGTGGCTGATGTGCATCTAGCAGCTGACGTGAGAACTGTGTTCCTGTGCTCCCTCACACAGCTCTCATTTTCAATGTACAATCTCTGCAAATAATGTAATTCATTTAACGCAATCTCCGAATGGCTACAGGACTTAGACTGTTTTTGCTTTAGTGGTGTACCAGGGCTGCCTGAGGCTACATTATTGATTTGTATATTTACTTTATTTAAAAGATAAAATAAATCACAGACAGTGTCACCAGCAAATCACCCCCACACCCTAACACCTCCTCCTCCATGCTTTACGGTAGGAAAAACACATGCTGAGATCATCCGTTCACCCACACCGTGTCTCATAAGGACACCGCGGTTGGAACCAAGAATCTCTAATTTGGACTCCAGACCAAAGGACAAATTTGTGTCCATTGCTCGTGTTTCTTGGCCCAAGCAGGTCTCTTCTTCTTATTGGTGTCCTTTAGTAGTGGTTTCTTTTCAGCAATTCGACCATGAAGGCCTGATTCACACAGTCCCCACTGAACAGTTGATGTTGCGATGTGTCTGTTACTTGAACTCTGTGAAGCATTTATTTGGGCTGCAATTACTGAGGCTGGTAACTCTAATGAACTTATCCTCTGCAGCAGAGGTAACTCTGGGTCTTCCATTGCTGTGGCGGTCCTCATGAGTGCCATTTTCATCATAGCGCTTGATGGTTTTTGCGACTGCACTTGAAGAAACTTTCAAAGTTCTTGATATGTTCCGTATTGACTGACCTTCATGTCTTAAAGTAATGATGGACTGTCGTTTCGCTTATTTGAGCTGTTCTTGCCATAATATGGACTTGGTCCAAATAGGGCTATCTTCTGTATACCCCACCTACCTTGTCACAACACAACTGATTGGCTCAAACACATTAAGAAGGAAATAAATTCCACAAATTAACAGGCACACCTGTTAATTGAAATGCATTCCAGGTGACTACCTCATGAAGCTGGTTGAGAGAATGCCAAGAGTTTGCAAAGCTGTCATCAAGGCAAAGGGTGGCTATTTGAAGAATCTAAAATCTAAAATATATTTTGATTTGTTTAACACTTTTTTGGTTACTACATGATTCCATATGTGTTATTTCATAGTTTTGATGTCTTCACTATTATTCTACAATGTAGAAAATAGTTTTAAAAAATAAGAAAACCCTACAATGAGGAGGTGTGTCCAAACTTTTGACTGGTACTGTATATAGGTAGGAGCTACCGAATTTAATTTTGGGTGAGTTTGGACATTTACAAACGAGTGTGAATGAGAGACATTGTGCAAATGAACATTACTGGCTCTTGTGCAGCATGTGTACACATGCTGTGTCAGTGTGGAGTCTGGAGTTGCTAGGGCAACGGGCCTGCCTGCTCTGCTCGGTGAAGATGGGGGGAGGAGCAGTTGGGCGAGAACTGAGAGGAGAAATCAAAAAATAGCAGTGGCAGCTGTACATCTTACTTATCCAAAGGACTTTGACTTCTCAAACACGGCGGAAAGCCAACACAATATGATGCGTCACCTTATTAATTAACCTTATTAATTCAGCCACTTACTTATATAACTAGCAAGTTAAACTTACGGGTTGTGTTAATGCAGAATTCGTTGTTTTTCATGCAGAAAAAAAAGAGATAAAATGCATAAGAAAAATATTGCTGTGTTTTGTAAACGCTGATCTAAAATGCTTCTTATTATAATTTCTGCTCGGCATCAGACAACTTTTGTGCTTCAGTTGCACTTCTCCACTCTGATAAGAATTCACGAACTGGCATTCTATCATTAGACAGCGCTCTGACTGATGTGTAGCTACTTTTCTCCAGTACTTTTCTAGGTGTAGCCAGCCTGCTTTTCTCAGGTAAAATACAAGATTATGTTTGAGAAAAACATTAGAAAATGTAGCCAGCTACATTCCTTCTATGATAAACAGAAATGTGATGGCCATGCATAGTGTTTGCAAAACAATTACTTGCTTTTTCATTGTAAGCTCATTTAGCTTACTTGTGTGGCTGCCAGCCAAATCGTGTTGCACTTCTGTTGTCATCTGATGAAGCTATTTTCTGCCGAATGTGTTGCATTAATGTATTTTCTGTGAAGGAAAACTATAGTTGCACGTCCTGCTTTATCTTACAACATATTGCACAAGTTTACTGCAGGTATTTACTTAAAAGGTAGCTACAAATATTTAAATGTATAGAAAAAAAGAAATGGTTTCAACAGTATTGACGGCATTGAAAAAACATCCTGTGGCTATTTCCAAATACCCCGGTATACGGTATATACGGTAAACTTTTTTATGAACAGTGATGGTGAAGTTGGCTCAAAACAAAGTGATGTATGTCAAGCATCTGGAATTTGTAGTTAAAATTCCATTTTCACATGCTACTGTTCAGTTTGAGCAGGGCGCTCCGCCCTCACCGGTTTTGCCGGTCATGTGACTGGTCATAGCCCACTGCACACTGGTTCAGTCCAATTGTAATCTAAAAACTATGCCAGAGCTTCTTTTCATGACAGCAGCTGCTCCCTTGACATTTGCTCCCCATTAATTAGCAGCAAGGAGGACAGAGTGCTACATGTATGTGTGAATGATGCTTGTTCACCGTCTGATATGACAGAGCCTCCATCTGTTACCCTATGGGGATCCAATGGTCAGGGGATTAGAACTGTAATTTGTTGAGGAAACGGAACTGTGATTTTAGACACTTTTTCATTTCTCTCTACAACTCCAGGGTTGTGTTAATTAAGCACCAAACAGAAGAAAACAGACTGAAACGTTTTTAGGAATAAAACACAGGATTTCATAACTCTAATATAGTATAAACTAAATTTAGGAGCTCCAAGATGAAGTACCCCAACATAAATGTGTGCTTTGGCTTTCCCTCTAGTCTAGAGCAACACAAAGTATAGCTACTGTAAGTATGTACAGTGGGGGAAAAAAGTATTTAGTCAGCCACCAATTGTGCAAGTTCTCCCACTTAAAAAGATGAGAGAGGCCTGTAATTTTCATCATAGGTACACGTCAACTATGACAGACAAAATTAGAAAACAAAATCCAGAAAATCACATTGTAGGATTTGTAATGAATTTATTTGCAAATTATGGTGGAAAATAAGTATTTGGTCAATAACAACAGTTTCTCAATACTTTGTTATATACCCTTTGTTGGCAATGACACAGGTCAAACGTTTTCTGTAAGTCTTCACAAGGTTTTCACACACTGTTGCTGGTATTTTGGCCCATTCCTCCATGCAGATCTCCTCTAGAGCAGTGATGTTTTGGGGCTGTCGCTGGGCAACACGGACTTTCAATTCCCTCCAAAGATTTTCTATGGGGTTGAGATCTGGGGACTGGCTAGGCCACTCCAGGACCTTGAAATGCTTCTTACGAAGCCACTCCTTCGTTGCCCGGGCGGTGTGTTTGGGATCATTGTCATGCTGAAAGACCCAGCCACGTTTCATCTTCAATGCCCTTGCTGATGGAAGGAGGTTTTCACTCAAAATCTCATGATACATGGCCCCATTCATTCTTTCCTTTATACGGATCAGTCGTCCTGGTCCCTTTGCAGAAAAACAGCCCCAAAGCATGATGTTTCCACCCCGATGCTTCACAGTAGGTATGGTGTTCTTTGGATGCAACTCAGCATTCTTTGTCCTCCAAACACGACGAGTTGAGTTTTTGCCAAAAAGTTATATTTTGGTTTCATCTGACCATATGACATTCTCCCAATCCTCTTCTGGATCATCCAAATGCACTCTAGCAAACTTCAGACGGGCCTGGACATGTACTGGCTTAAGCAAGGGGACACGTCTAGCACTGCAGGATTTGAGTCCCTGGCGGCGTAGTGTGTTACTGATGGTAGGCTTTGTTACTTTGGTCCCAGCTCTCTGCAGGTCATTCACTAGGTCCCCCCTGTGTGGTTCTGGGATTTTTGCTCACCATTCTTGTGATCATTTTGACCCCACGGGGTGAGATCTTGCGTGGAGCCCCAGATCGAGGGAGATTATCAGTGGTCTTGTATGTCTTCCATTTCCTAATAATTGCTCCCACAGTTGATTTCTTCAAACCAAGCTGCTTACCTATTGCAGATTCAGTCTTCCCAGCCTGGTGCAGGTCTACAATTTTGTTTCTGGTGTTCTTTGACAGCTCTTTGGTCTTGGCCATAGTGGAGTTTGGAGTGTGACTGTTTGAGGTTGTGGACAGGTGTCTTTTATACTGATAACAAGTTCAAACAGGTGCCATTAATACAGGTAACAAGTGGAGGACAGAGGAGCCTCTTAAAGAAGAAGTTACAGGTCTGTGAGAGCCAGAAATCTTGCTTGTTTGTAGGTGACCAAATACTTATTTTCCACCATAATTTGCAAATAAATTCATTAAAAATCCTACAATGTGATTTTCTGATTTTTTTTTCTCAATTTGTCTGTCATAGTTGACGTGTACCTATGATGAAAATTACAGGCCTCTCTCATCTTTTTAAGTGGGAGAACTTGCACAATTGGTGGCTGACTAAATACTTTTTTTCCCCAATGTATACTGGGGAACACTGCCTTGACATGCTGTCACGTTACCGAGGAAACTGAAGGAGCGTTCTGGGAGTGTGTGGGGTGCGCGTGGGCGTTCACACATCTCACAACTCTGTCAAACCCTGGGAATATTGTAGGAGGATGGCAAGCGAGCCACCATTGCCGCACAAGTCAATTAGCCTTCTCTCTCTTTCTCTCCCCCATCATGCCCATGCTCCAGAGCCCCTGATGGCCACACTAATGAGCTAGGATCGCACAGTGTTTGATTCAGTTTGAGGAGCGCATTCAGCTTCACACTTTTTGAAGAGAGCGAGAACTCCCCTCTCTACTCCTCTCCTCTCCAGAGAGAAGTGTTTGAAGTCTATACTGGCAGTGGTTTATTATTCAAGTGTCCTCGCCTTCATTTTCTGGGTAATCTGCAGCAGGTGGAGTTCTCCTTCTCCTTCCACACATAATGAAAATCTACCTTCATTAGAGGTGGGACTAGCCTTTATTTAGCTCTCAGTATCACCAGAGTGAAAACGATATGCTACATGTTTGGCCTTGTGTAATGGATCATGCATTGGGATTAAGGAGCTCATGATCGGTAGTGGTATTATTGAAAACACTACATATAATGTATACCAGAGTAAATTAATGTGGGTATATATGTCTGTATGTATACACACATATTATATATATATATAAAGTGAGGGAAAAAAGTATTTGATCCCCTGCTGATTTTGTATGTTTGCCCACTGACAAAGAAATGATCAGTCTATAATTTTAATGGAGCGGACCAGCTACCACCGGCCTGAGGAGAGACACATGAAAGGAGGGGTTAATACGGTAATCAGGGGGGAGTAACAACCTGTATGTAACCTTGTTTATCCTCCCAGGACTTTAAATGGCCCCAAAAACTGCGGGCTCAGATTCCGGCAGGGCAGGCGGAGGGGTACGAAAACTGGGGCCTCCCTGCGGAGGCGGTCAGCGTTCGCCTTCTGATGACGCAGCGTCCCAAGTCTGCGCTGAAACCAGTCATCCACCGCAGGAGCCTCGGTCTGGCTCTGATGCCATGGTGCAAGGACCAGTTGGTAACCCAAAACACATTGGAAGGGTGTTAGGTTAGCGGAGGAGTGGCGGAGAGAGTTCTGAGCGTACTCTGCCCATGGCAGGAACACTGACCACTCCTCCGGCCGGTCCTGACAGTAGGTACACAGGAACCTACCCACATCTTGATTCACCCTTTCCACCTGCCAATTATTCTCGAAGTGAAATCCAGAGGTCAGGCTAACCGAGACCCCCAGACGTTCCATGAACGCCTTCCAGACTCTAGATGTGAACTGGGGACCTCGGTCGGACACTATATCCTCTGGTACCCCGTAGTGCCGGAAGACGTGAGTAAAAAGAGCCTCCGCAGTTTGTAGGGCCGAGGGGAGACCGGGCAGAGGAAGGAGGCGGCAGGACTTCGAAAAGGGATCCACAACGACCAGGATAGTGGTGTTACCTTGAGAGAGGGGAAGATCAGTAAAAAAAATCAATACTAAGGTGAGACCATGGTCGTTGTGGAACTGGTAAAGGTTGTAGCTTACCCGCTGGGAGGTGCCTAGGTGCCTTACTCTGGACGCACACTGAGCAGGAGGAAACATACACCCTCACATCCTTAGCCAAGGTAGGCCAACAGTACTTCTAGGTCAGGCAGCGCATTGTACGACCGATACCTGGATGACCAGAGGAGGGTGACGTGTGTGCTCAGTAGATCAGACGATCACGGATAAGCACAGGCACGTACTGCAGCCCAGCTGGACACTGCGATGGAGATGGATCTGTGCGTAATACCTGCGCTATATCCGCCTCCATCGCCCATACTACCGGTGCAACAATGCATGAGGCCGGTAGCATGGGGGTGTTGTCTCTGGGCCTCTCCTCTGTGTCATAGAGCCGAGACAGTGCGTCTGCCTTCACGTTCTTTGTACCCGGAATGTATAAGAATGTGAAATCAAACCGGGTGAAGAAGAGGGCCCACCTGGCCTGGCGAGGATTCAGCCTCCTCACTGCCCGAATGTACTCCAGGTTAAGGTGGTCTGTCCAGACGAGGAAAGGGTGTTTCGCCTCTTCGAGCCAATGCCTCCACACCATCAAAGATCGGACAACAGCCAACAGCTCCCGATCACCAACGCCGTAGTTATGCTCCGCCGAGCTGAGCTTCTTTGAAAAGAAGGCACAGGGGCGGAGCTTGGGTGGCGTGCCCGAGCGTTGGGATGAGACAGTACCTATCCCTACCTCGGACGCATCCACCTCCACTACGAACGGTAGTGATGGATCGGGGTGAGCCAGTACCGGGGCGGAGGTGAACAGACCCCGCAATCTCCTGAAGGCCAAATCAGCCTCAGCAGACCAGCGGAGCCGGGACGGCCCACCCTTCAACAAGGAGGTAATGGGAGCTGCGACCTTGCCAAAGCCCCGGATAAACCTCTGATAGTAGTTGGCAAAGCCAAGGAAGCGCTGCACCTCCTTAACCGTGGTTGGAGTCTGCCAATTACGCACGGCTGAAATGCGATCTCCCTCCATCTCCACACCTGAGGTGGAAATGCTGTATCCAAGGAAGGAGACGGACTGCTGGAAAAACATACACTTCTCTGCCTTAGCATAAAAGTCATTTTCCAACAGTCGGGCCAGCACCTTGCGAACCAGGGACACATGCTCGGCGCGCGTAGCGGAATACACCAGGATGACATCGATGTAGACCACTACACCACGACCAAGCATGTCCCGAAACACCTCGTTCACAAAGGACTGGAAAACTGAGGGAGCATTCATCAAACCATAGGGCATCACCAGGTATTCATAATGCCCCGTGGTTGTGCTGAATGCTGTCTTCCACTCATCTCCCTCTCGGATACGCACCAGGTTGTACGCACTCCTGAGATCTAATTTAGCGAAGAAGCACGCCCCATGCATTGATTCAATCACTGACGGAATGAGGGGGAGAGGATAACTAAATCTTATCGTCTCCCTGTTCAGTGGTCGATAATCAATGCACAGGCACAGACCTCTGTCCTTCTTCTTCACAAAGAAGAAACTCGCGGGGCGGGTGAAGTGGAGGGACGTATATACCCCTGGCGCAGGGACTCGGTGACATATGTTTTTATAGCCACCGTTTCAGCCTGTGACAGGGGGTATATATGACTCCTGGGAGGTACAGCGTCTACCCGGAGGTTTATCGCGCAATCCCCCGCCCAATGAGGTGGTAATTTAGTCGCCTGTGTTTTAGAGAACGCTTGCGCCAGATCGAGGTGTTCAGAGGGAATGCGCACGGTGGAGGTACTGTCTGGACTTTCCATCATGGTTGTACCAACGGAAACACCTAGACACCTACCCTGACACTCTCGCGACCACCCGTGAGAACCCTCTGTGGTCATGAGAAGGTGAGGTTGTGGAATGATAGCCAAGTTATACCTAATACCACAGGGAAAGCAGGAGACTCAATAATGGAAAAAGTTACCTACTCACAATGAGTCTCCTGGGTAATCATGGTGACTGGTGCAGTAACTTCCTTAACCAACCCGGACCCTATTGGTCGACTATCAAGTGCTCTGATGGGGCGTGGAATGGATAGGGGAATCAATTAAATGCCTATACGGTGTGCGAATGCCCTGTCCATAAAGTTCCCAGCTGCACCTGAATCGACTAGAGCCTTACACTGGGGAACTACCATGTGCTCAGGAAAGGAGACAAGTATTTTACAGTGCGCAGCAGAGGGCTCTGAACGAGTGTGATCGTTCGATACCTGGGGTGATGCGAGAGTGCCCTGCCTGCCGCCTCCAAAACCATCGATGGTTGCAATAGGCCCTATGTAATTAAAGTGGCAATAAGCAGTTGAAACATCATTAAATTATAAGTCCAAAACTGCAGATATCCCCTTTAAGTCACCATGTGCCAAACGTTGCCCTCTGGGTTTGAGTATAAAGCCAAAGCGCTGAAAAGACAAACACTGGCGAGAAGGAAGTCTGACTACAACCTGTCCATTGCTCAGCTAATGGAGTATAAATTGATTAAAGGGGGGCAGAACTTACTGATTTGGCCACGTTATTTTACTTGCTCATTAAGAAACGCAGTAGCCATGACTAAAGCCAAACGAGAGTTGTCTTTGGGGTGTAGTTTAAAATGGGTGTCTGTTGTGTGTGTGTGTGTCTGTTGTGTGTGTGTGTGTTCACATGTGGCAAGCGTTTGTACATTCACTCTGCCAAAACAGTACAGAGTTACAGTCACACACCCTTTCAGATAACTTGAAACAGTCTAACCAGGTCTTGTCTTGAAGTCGCCTAGGCTAGCTAGTGCTAGCCAACTTCTTCGCCAATAAGCTTAAGACGGCTTGTGTGCAACCGTGGCAAATTTGGTTTGACTTTGGATAGCCTATCTCCGGGGCTAGTTAGGGACCGACAATAAATTACAGAATGTAAATTGGAGAATATTTTCATGTTGCACACATTTTAGTTGTCTCATTAAATGCATTCAATATTTGTACATGAATGTCTACAATTTATAGTTGGTTTGAGGTTTTTAAGTCATTGAAATTTGGAGCTATTGAAATTGTTTAATATTCTCCCATTTACATTGTGTAATTTACTGACGGTCCCTAACTAGCCCCATAGCGATATTGAATGTCAAACCAAATTGACCATGGGAATTAGGATCTGTCGCGTTCAGCTGCGCTTCGAATTGATGATTACTTGTGGGCATGTGGGAAGGATTGAAACAAACCCAACCCAAGGAAAACTCTTCATTCCGTGATATATATTTTTTCCTAATTATCTCGCAAATCTCTGTTTTCATCCTATTTACACTTTGTAATCAATTTTGACACCATAATTTTTTTATTTTTTATTTAACCAGGGAAAAACACATTGAGATCTAGGTCTCATTTGCAAATGTACCCTGGGAACAATACAGAAAATAAAATTACACACAATTTCAAACACAAAATAAATAAATAGCTAATATTATGCACAATAAACAATCAAACAAAACAAACAAAACAAACACGTCTCAATGTATTAATCCCTAGCCTTTCTCCTAAACTGACCCTGAGACAACAACATATCCAAATGAAACGTTACTTGGAGATTATTCCACATGATAGGGGCCTGGTAGGAAAAGGCAGATTTACCCAACTCTGTGGATACATGTGGAGTCTCCAGCATTAACCAACCCTGTGATTGTCACGGTTTCGGCCGAGGCTGCCTCTCTTCCTTGCTCGGGCAGGCTTCAGCGTTCGTCGTCTCCGGAATACTAGCTGCCACCGTTGTATGTTTCTATGTTCGTTTGGTCTTGTCTGGAATTGTACACCTGTTGTCGTTTTGTGTCATTAGTATCCTATAAGTTCTCGTTGTGTTTGTCAGGTGTTGTGTGTGATTGTTTTCGATGTCGTGTTGGTGCGCTACACTTTTCGGTGCGCTATTGTAGCTTGCCTCCTTTGTATTTTAGGAGAGTATTTTCGCACATGTTTTGTGCGCCCTTTTGTTCATTCCAAGATGGCGAAGTAGTGCAGTTGTGTTTTTATCGTCTGTCTGTAAATAGCCTGTAAATACCCTATTTTCGTACATTTTTCGTACATATTTCCCTATCAGACTTTTCATCCTTCTACAAGATATACTTTCCTGCAACCCGCCTCACTCAATGTGGAACGGATTCTATTATTGACTTACCTTTATCTAGAATCTAGAATCTCCAGTTGAAACTAGCTAGCCAGCTAACTAGCTACTTGCTATTTGCTATTAGCCACAGCTAGCGGTGTTTTCACCCAGAACATTGGATTTTTTTCCGCGGGATTAATTTTCATCATTGGACATTGATCACCGGATATTCGGCCAGTCTGCACAGCGCATTATCGACCCAGAACATATCAGTTTTTCCGCGGAATCACTGATTCACTGGACCTTTAACTCCGGATTAATCGCTACCAGCTGGCTACAACAAATCGGACGCTGTGGTCTGGCTAATCAACCTGAGCTAGGCCCATCTCCCGGCTATCTACCTCTCTATCAACCGGACGGGACCACATAGTATTGACACGGAGCCCCGCCGATCCTACACGACTGGTCTGCCGACGAAATCGTCTGATGTGGTTACGACGTAACCACGAAGATTCCATCCATCTGCTAGCCCTGGCCCGTTAGCACACGCTTACTCACTAAACTGAACTAGCTACTGGACTAGCTACTTGCTATTAGCCACAGCTAGCAGTGTTTCACCCAGAACATTTGATTTTTTTCCGCGGGATTAATTTTAATCACTGGACTTTGATCACCGGATATTCGGCCAGTCAGCACTGCGCGTTATCGACCCAGAACATATCAGTTTTTCCGCCGGAATCACTGGACCTTTAACTCCGGATTCTTCGCTACCAGCTGGCTACAACAAAACGGACGTAGCACACGCTAGCCGTGGCCTCTTACTCACTAGCACTTCACCACCGGACCTTATGATAACTCAGTTATACAGCTGATATCTGCTGGACTGTTCCTTTTTTACGGTACTACATCCTGTTTATGTTTAGCCTCAGCCCAAACATGGTTAGTTTATTGTTGTTTCGGTTATTTCTAATTGTACTATATCACTGTAGACCCCCCAGCCTAGCTAAACCTGCCTTAGTTAGCTCTTTTGTCCCTCCACCCATACACTCAGAGACCGACTCAATTGATGCCTCTAGAGATACTATCTCTTTCAGTGTTACCCAACGCTTAGGTTTACCTCCACTTTACTCATATCCTTCCATATCCTTGTCTGTACATAATGCCCTGAATCTTTTCTATAACACCCGGAAATCTGCCCCCCTTTATTCTATGTACCCAACGCACTAGAAGACCAGTTCTTAAAGCCTTTAGCCGTATCCTTATTCTAGTCCTCCTCTGTTCCTCTGGTGATGTAGAGGCTAACCCAGGCCCTGTAGCCCCCAGTATCACTCCTACTCCCCAGGAGCTATCATTTGTTGACTTCTGTAATCGCAAAAGTCTTGGTTTCTTGCACATAAATATCAGAAGTCTACTTCCTAAGTTTGAGTTATTCACTGCGTTAGCACACTCTGCCAACCCTGATGTTCTAGCAGTGTCTGAATCCTGGCTCAGGAAGGCCACCAAAAATTCTGAAATTTCCATCCCCAACTATAACATTTTCCGTCTAGATAGAACTGCCAAAGGGGGTGGAGTTGCAATCTACTGTAGAGATAGCCTGCAGAGCTCTATCATACTATCCAGGTCTGTGCCCAAACAGTTTGAGCTTCTACTTCTAAAAATCCACTTTTCCAGAAATAAGTCTCTCACTGTTGCCGCTTGCTACAGACCCCCCTCAGCCCCCAGCTGTGCCCTGGACACCATATGTGAATTGATTGCCCCCATTTATCCTCTGAGTTTGTACTGCTTGGTGACCTAAATTGGGATATGCTTAATACCCCAGCCATCCTACAATCCAAGCTAGATGCCCTCAACCTCACGCAAATTATCAACGAACCTACCAGGTACAACCCTAAATCCTTAAACATGGGTACCCTCATAGATATCATCCTGACTAACATACCCTCTAAATACACCTCAGCTGTCTTCAACCAGGATCTCAGCGATCACTGCCTTATTGCCTGCGTCCGTAACGGGTCCGCGGTCAAACAACCACCCTCATCACTGTCAAACGCTCCCTAAAACACTTTAGCGAGGAGGCCTTCCTAATTGACCTGGCCCAGGTATCCTGGATGGATATAGATCTCATTCCGTCAGTAGAGGATGCCTGGTTGTTCCTTAAAAGTAATTTCCTCTCAATCTTAAATAAACATGCCCCATTCAAAAATACAGAACTAAGAACCGATATAGCCCCTGGTTCTCCTCAGACTTGACTGCCCTTGACCAGCACAAAAACATCCTGTGGCGTACAGCATTAGCATCAAAAAGCCCCCGCGATATGCAACTTTTCAGGGAAGTTAGGAACCAATATACACAAGCAGTCAGGAAAGCGAAGGCTAACTTTTTCAAACAGAAATTTGCATCCTGTAGCACTAACTCCAAAAAGTTTTGGGACACTGTAAAGTCCATGGAGAATAAGAGCACTTCCTCCCAGCTGCCCACTGCACTGAGGCTAGGAAACACTATCTCCACCGATAAATCTACAATAATCGAGAATTTCAACAAGCATTTTGCTACAGCTGGCCATGCTTTCCATCTGGCTACCACTAACCCGGCCACCAACTCTGCACCCTCTGCTGCAACTTGCCCATGCCCCCCCGCTTCTCCTTCACACAAATTCAGACAGCTGATGTTTTGAAAGCGCTGCAAAATCTGGACCCCTACAAATCAGCTGGGCTAGACAATCTGGACCCTTTCTTCCTAAAACTAGCCGCCGAAATTGTCGCAACCCCTATTACTAGTCTGTTCAACCTCTCTTTCATAACGTCTGAGATCCCCAGAGATTGGAAAGCTGCCGCGGTCATCCCCCTCTTCAAAGGGGGGTGACACTCTAGATCCAAACTGCTACAGACCTATATCCATCCTGCCCTGCCTTTCGAAAGTATTCGAAAGCCAAGTTAATAAACAGATCATCGACCATTTCGAATACCACCGTACCTTCTCCGCTATGCAATCCGGTTTCGAGCTGGTCACGGGTGCACTTCAGCCACGCTCAAGGTCCTAAACGATATTATAACCGCGATTGATAATAGACAGTACTGTGCAGCCGTCTTCATCGACCTGGCCAAGGCTTTCGACTCTGTCAACCACCGCATTCTTATTGGCAGACTAAATAGCCTTGGTTTCTCAAATGACTGCCTCGCCTGGTTCACCAACTACTTCTCAGATAGAGTTCAGTGTGTCAAATCGGAGGGCCTGTTGTCTGGACCTATGGCAGTCTCTATGGGGGGTGCCACAGGGTTCAATTCTTGGGCCGACACTTTTCTCCGTGTATATCAATGATGTCGCTCTTGCTGCTGGTGACTCTCAGATCCACCTCTACGCAGACGACACCATTTTGTATACATCTGGCCCTTCATTGGACACTGTGTTAACAAACCTCCAAACGAGCTTCAATGCCATACAACAATCCTTCAGTAGCCTTCAACTGCTCTTAAACACTAGTAAAACTAAATGCATGCTTTTCAATCGAACGCTGCTAGCACCCGCCCACCCGACTAGAATCACCACTCTCGACGGGTCTGACCTAGAGTATGTGGACAACTACAAATATCTAGGTGTCTGGTTAGACTGTAAACTCAACTTCCAGACTCACATAAAGAATCTCCAATCCAAAGTTAAATCTAGAATCGGCTTCCTATTTTGCAACAAAGCCTCCTTCACTCATGCTGCCAAACATGCCCTCGTAAAACTGACTATCCTACCGATCCTTGACTTCGGCGATGTCATTTATAAAATAGCCTCCAACACTCTACTCAGCAAATTGGATGTAGTCTATCACAGTGCCATCCGTTTTGTCTCCAAAGCCCCATACACTACCCACCACTGTGACCTGTACGCTCTTGTTGGCTGGTCCTCACTACATGTTCGTCGTCAAACCCACTGGCTCCAGGCCATCTATAAATCACTGCTAGGCAAATCCCCGCCTTATCTTAGCTCATTGGTCACCATAGCAGCACCCACCCGTAGTCTGCGCTCCAGCAGGTATATCTCACTGGTCATTCCCAAAGCCAACACCTCCTTTGGCCGCCATTCCTTCCAGTTCTCTGCTGCCAATGACTGGAACGAATTGCAAAAATCTCTGAAGCTGGAGACTCTTATCTCCCTCAATAACTTTAAGCATCAGTTGTCAGAGCACCTTACCGATCACTGCACCTGTACACAGCCCATCTGAAATTAGCCCACCCAACTACCTCATCCCTATATTGTTATTTAATTTGCTCTTTTGCACCCCAGTATCTCTATTTGCACATAATCTCTTGCACATCTAGCATTCCAGTGTTAATACTATTGTAATTATTCTGCACTATAGCCTATTTATTGCCTTACCTCCATAACTTGCTACATTTGCACACACTGTATATATATTTTCTGTTGTATTTCTGACTTTATGTTTTTTTTACCCCATATGTAACTCTGTGTTGTTTTTGTTGCACTACTTTGCTTTGTCTTGGCCAGGTCGCAGTTGTAAATGAGAACCTGTTCTCAACTGGCTTACCTGGTTAAATAAAGGTGAAATAAATAAAATAAAATAAACGCCTGTGTGCGTATTTTCTCGCCTCCGGGCTGTTGGATTGTGTTTTTGTGTGTGCATTACTAAAGTATTTTGGACTTATCTTCTGCGTCCTGCGCCTGATTCCCACACCACACCCACCTACAGCACCTACTGACAGAATCACACACCATCTGAATGGAATCAGCAGGAGCCGCAGCAGCACAGGAGACGTTGGAGGATCGGGTCCAGGAGCAGAATGACCAGATCCTGCGGATCGGGACCGCCCTGCAGGATGTGATCAACACACTCCAACGCTGGGAGATCCGAGGGACACCCCCAACGCCACCGTCCCTGCCATCACCATCAGCAAGTCAGCCCATTCCCGCTCCGGAACCCAGAGGAGTTCGACACTCGCTCCCGAGGGCCTACAATGGGACCGCTGCCGGGTGTCAGGGCTTCCTTCTCCAGGTGGAGCTTTACCTGGCCACCGTGCACCCGGCGCCCTCGGGACATGAGAGCGTGTCCGCCCTTATCTCCTGCCTTTCCGGCAAGGCGTTAGAATGGGCCAACGCCGAGTGGAGGAGGATAGACGCTACCACCATCACATACGCTGAGTTCTCCCGCCGCTTCAGGGCGGTGTTTGACCATCCACCGGAGGGGAAAGCGGCGGGGGAGCGTCTGTTCTGCCTCCGGCAGGGGAAGAGGAGTGCCCAGGAGTTCGCGTTGGAATTCCGTACTCTAGCGGCGGATGCAGGGTGGAATGAGCGGGCCCTCATCGATCACTACCGCTGTAGTCTACGTGAGGACGTCCGTCGGGAGCTGGCCTGTCGGGACACCAGCCTCTCTTTCGATCAGTTAGTCGACATGTCCATCAGGCTGGACACCCTGCTGGCTACCCGCGGACGTCCCGAGGGAGGTCCGTCCATTTCACCCTCCAGCGCCTCCGAGCCGAGCCCCATGGAGCTCGGGGCGCTGGCGCTAGAGAGAGGAGGGGTCGGAGTACGAGGGGGTCCATCTCCTGCACCAACTGTGGTCGGGAGGACACACCGCGGCTAGGTGCTGGGGATGGCCTCCTAGGGGAGAAGACGACAGGCCCCGCACTGGGGAGTCCTTCCAGGTGAGTAGGCGCCCCACTCACCCAGAGCTCTCTGTTGCGCACTTCTGTATACCTGTGCGTTTTCCACAGGTAGCACCTCATTCCCAGCATAAGGCGCTGGTAGATTCAGGCGCGGCTGGGAATTTTGTTGATAGGAAATTTTGTTTAGATTTAGGGATTCCCCTTCTTCCTGTTGACGTCCCTTCCCCGTTCATGCCCTAGATAGCCGTCCGTTGGGATCGGGCTTGATCAGGGAGGTCACGGCGCCACTTAGGATGTGTGCGCAGGGGGGTCATCAGGAGATGATCCAGCTATTTCTGATCGACTCGCCTGCGTATCCGGTGGTGCTGGGCATGCCCTGGTTGAGTACCCATAACCCGTCTATTTCGTGGCAGGAGAGGGCTCTGATGGAGTGGTCTGACCAGTGTGTGGGTCGATGTTTAGGCGTTTCCGTAGGGGCTACCTCGGTGGAGAGTCCAAACCAGGTGCCCGCATTGCACATTCCCCCCGAGTATGAGGATTTGGCTATGGTGTTCAGTAAGTCGAGGGCGACGCAGTTGCCTCCCCATAGGCAGGGAGATTGTGCGATAGACCTCCAGGCAGGAGCTGCGCTCCCACAGAGCCATGTGTATCCTCTGTCTCAGGAGGAGAAGAGAGCTATGGAGACTTACATAGACGAATCTCTGAGACAAGGACACATACGGCCCTCCACTTCCCCTGCGTCCTCGAGTTTCTTTTTTGTGAAGAAAAAGGATGGTGGGTTACGCCCGTGCATTGATTACCGTAGTCTCAATCAGATCACGGTGAAGTACAGTTATCCACTCCCGCTGATTGCGACCATGACGGAGTCATTGCACGGGGCGCGTTTCTTCACTAAATTAGATCTCAGGAGTGCGTACAACTTGGTGCGCATTAGGGGGGGCGATGAATGGAAGACAGCCTTTAGTACCACCTCGGGCCATTACGAGTATCTTGTCATGCCATACGGGTTGATGAACGCTCCTTCAGTTTTCCAATCATTCGTGGATGAGATATTCAGGGACATGCAGGGGCAGGGGGTGGTCGTGTACATAGATGACATTCTCGTGTACTCGTCTACCCGAAGTCGAGCATGTGGCTCTGGTGCGCCGAGTGTTGCGGAGGCTGTTGGAGCACGACCTGTATGTCAAGGCAGAGAAGTGTCTGTTTTTCCAGGAGTCGGTCTCCTTTTTGGGTTATCAGTTGTCTGCGTCAGGGGTGAAGATGGAGGTAGACAGGGTGTCAGCCGTGCGTAATTGGCAAACGCCAACCACTGTGAAGGAGGTGCAGCAGTTTTTGGGGTTTGCGAATTACTACCGGAGGTTTATCCGGGGGTTTTGGACAGGTGGCAGCTCCCATAACGTCTCTTTTGAAGGGGGGTCCGGTGCGTTTGCAGTGGTCAGCCGAGGCGGACAGGGCGTTTGGGAGGCTGAAGGACCTGTTTACCTCGGCTCCGGTGCTGGCGCATCCGGATCCCTCTTTACCATTTCAGGTAGAGGTGGACGCGTCAGAGGCCGGTATAGGAGCCGTGCTTTCGCAACGGTCCGGCACGCCACCTAAACTCTGCCCCTGTGCTTTGTATTCCAAGAAGCTCAGTCCGGCGGAGCGAAATTATGACGTAGGGGACAGGGAGCTGTTAGCCGTGGTACAGGCCCTAAAGGTGTGGAGGCACTGGCTTGAGGGGGCTCAACACCCTTTCCTCATTTTGACGGACCACCGTAACCTGGAGTACATCCGGGCAGCTAGGAGACTGAACCCTCGCCAGGCGCGGTGGAATATGTTTTTGACCCGGTTCGTATTTAAGATCACGTACATCCCTGGGTCACAGAACGGTAAGGCAGACGCACTGTCTCGGCGGTATGACACATTACTACCCCTGCCCGTTCCACAACGACCATGGTCTCACCTCTCGGTGGATTTCAACACTGACCTTCCTCCCTCCCAGGGGAATACTACTATACTGGTCGTTGTGGACCTGTTCTCTAAGGCCTGTCGTTTGCTCCCTATGCCGGGCCTTCCTACTGCCCTACAGACCGCCGAAGCTCTATTCACCCATGTTTTCCGGCACTACGGGGTACCCGAGGATATTGTGTCTGATCGAGGTCCCCAATTTACCTCCAGAGTCTGGAGAGCCTTTATGGAGCGGTTGGGGGTCTCGGTGAGCCTCACCTCGGGTTACCATCCGGAGAGTAATGGGCAGGTGGAACGTGTGAACCAGGATGTGGGTAGGTTTCTTAGATCATACTGCCAGGACCGGCCGGAGGAGTGGGCACGGTACGTTCCCTGGGCCGAGATGGCCCAGAATTCCCTACGCCATTCCTCCACTAACCTAACCCCTTTCCAATGTGTGTTAGGTTACCAGCCGGTTCTGGCACCTTGGCAGCAGAGCCAGATCGAGGCTCCTGTGGTGGATGAGTGGGTGCGGCGCTCGGAGGAGACGTGGAACGCTGCACACGTCCACCTGCAGCGGGCCCTCCGTCGTCAAAAGGCGAGCGCCGATCTCCACCGCAGTGAGGGACCGGTGTACGCACCTGGTGATCGAGTCTGGCTCTCTACCAGAAACCTGCCCCTCCGCCTGCCCTGTCGGAAACTGGGTCGGCGGTTTGTGGGGGCCGTTTAAAGTCCTGAGAAGATTGAACGAGGTGTGTTACAGATTACAACTACCAGTTGAGTATAAAAGTATTAACCCCTCGTTCCATGTGTCTCTTCTCAGGCCGGTGGTAGCTGGCCCACTCCAAGAAAATGAGATCAGGAGACTCCTCCGCCCCCATTGGACATCGAGGGGCACCGGCGTACTCCGTGCGGTCCATCTTGGATTCGAGACGTCGGATGGGGGGTCTCCAATATCTGGTGGAGTGGGAGGGGTACGGCCCGGAGGAACGGTGCAGGGTACCGAGGAGAGACATTTTGGACCCGTCTCTCCTGACGGAATTCCATCGTAGTCACCCGACGCGCCCTGCTCCGCGTCCTCCTGGTCGTCCCCGAGGCCGGAGTCGGCGCACGTCTGGAGCCGCGCGTCAAGGGGGGGGTACTGTCACGGTTTCGGCCGAGGCTGCCTCTCTTCCTTGCTCGGGCAGGCTTCGGCGTTCGTCGTCTCCGGAATACTAGCTGCCACCGTTGTATGTTTCTATGTTCGTTTGGTCTTGTCTGGAATTGTACACCTGTTGTCGTTTAGTGTCATTAGTGTCCTATAAGTTCTCGTTGTGTTTGTCAGGTGTTGTGTGTGATTGTTTTCGATGTCGTGTTGGTGCGCTACACTTTTCGGTGCGCTATTGTAGCTTGCCTCCTTTGTATTTTAGGAGAGTATTTTCGCACATGTTTTGTGTGCCCTTTTGTTTACGCCTGTGTGCGCATTTTCTCGCCTCCGGGCTGTTGGATTGTGTTTTTGTGTGTGCATTACTAAAGTCTTTTGGACTTATCTTCTGCGTCCTGCGCCTGATTCCCACACCACACCCACCTACAGCACCTACTGACAGTGATCTAGTTTTGTAATCCAAGTTTCTATATTTCAACAATGATGTTAAGTCAATTGGTAGTTTATTGAGTAAGGCTTTATAAACAAAAACAGAATATTGAAGTGGCCTATGTGTTTTTAGCGAGGTCCAACCAACTTTATGATAAAGGATGCAGTAGTGAGTGACAAAACGGTCAGATGTTATAAAACAAAGTACGCTATGATATATTGTTTCCAAGGGCTTCAAAACACTGGTAGCTGTATTCATGTATATAATATCACCATAATCTATAACAAGAATGAATGTAGACTGAATGATCTGTTTTCTACTTGTTAATGAAAGGCAAGCCCTATTCATATAGAAGAAGCCCAACTTAATTCATAATTTCTTGACCAACTCGTCAACATGCTTTTTAAAAGATAGCTTTTCGTCAATCCAGATGCCCAGATATTTATAGGCGGGGAAACGATCAATGGGGGCACCATCTAACGTACTTATGCACAAATCATCAGTTACATTATTACATGATTTGGAAAATAACATATACTTGGTTTTGCCAGCATTTAGGACCAACTTCAGGTCAACCAAGGCTTTCTGCAATGTAGTAAAAGCAGATTGAAGAGTCAACAGAGCCTGAGCTGCCGTAGGGGCAGTAGCGTATACAACAGTGTCATCTGCGTACAGATGAAAGTTACAGTTTTGTACAGATAGACCAATGCTGCTAATATAAATAGTGAAAAGAACTGGACCAAGAATCGAACCCTGTGGGACACCATTTGTCTAAAAATCCTGATTTAAAGCCATCAGTGTGTTCTGTCTTTTAAATAATTTTCAAACCAGCTACAAACAGCCTGGTCTAAGCCAATCGTAGAGAGTTTCTGAATAAGTAAGGTGTGATCCTGTAGCAATGGGATGGACAGAATCAGGCACAGCAGGGTGAAGAAGGAATATGCTTTATTCAGCCCAATAAGGTTGTCCGCAGCAATGCGTACCTTGGACGCATCGTGATGGGCCAGAATCGGGGCTGAGGTGAACAGAGCCCTCATGTTACAGAAAGCTGTCAGCCACAGCAGACCAGTGGAGCCGGGACGGCCCACCCTTCAACAGAGAGGTGATGGGAGCAGCGACCTTGCCAAAGCCCTGGATAAACCTCAGATAGTAATTGGCAAAGCCAATAAAGCGTTGCACCTCCTTCACCGTGGTGGGAGTCGGCCAATTCCGCACGGCAGAGATGCGGTCTCCATCCATCGCCACACCTGAGGTGGTGATATGGTATCCGAGGAAGGAGACGGATTGCTGGAAGAACAGACATTTCTCTGCCTTGGCATACAGGTCATGCTCCAACAGTCGCCCAAGCACTCTGCGAACCAGGGACACATGCTCGGCGCCTGTAGCGGAATACACCAGGATGTCATCGATGTAGACCACCACACCGCGACCAAGCATGTCGCGAAACACCTCGTTCACAAAGCATTCATCAACCCGTACGGCTTCACCAGATATTCATAATGCCCCATGGTAGTGCTAAATGCTGTCTTCCATTTGTCCCCTTCCCGGAAACGCACCAGGTTGTTCGCACTCCTGAGATCTACAGTTGAAGTCGGAAGTTTACATACACCTTAGCCAAATACATTTAAACTCAGTTTTTCACAATTCCTGACATTTAATCCTAGTAAACATTTCCTGTCTTAGGTCAGTTAGGATCACCACTTTATTTTAAGAATGTGAAATATCAGAATAATAGTAGAGAGAATGATTTATTTCATCTTTTATTTCTTTCATCACATTCCCAGTGGGTCAGAAGTTTACATACACTCAATTAGTATTTGGTAGCATTGCCTTTAAATTGTTTAACTTGGGTCAAACATTTCGGGTAGCCTTCCACAAGCTTCCCACAATAAGTTGGGTGAATTTTGGCCCATTCCTCCTGACAGAGCTGGTGTAACTGAATCAGGTTTGTAGGCCTCCTTGCTCACACACACTTTTTCAGTTCTGCCCACACATTTTCTATAGGATTGAGGTCAGGGCTTTGTGATGGCCACCCCAATACCTTGACTTTGTTGTCCTTAAGCCATTTTGCCACAACTTTGGAAGTATGTTTGGGGTCATTGTCCATTTGGAAGACCCATTTGCGACCAAGCTTTAACTTCCTGACTGATGTCTTGAGATGTTGCTTCAATATATCCACATAATTTTCCTTCCTCATGATGCCATCTATTTTGTGAAGTGCACCAGTCCCTCCTGCAGCAAAGCAGCCCCATAGCATGATGCTGCCACCCCCGTGCTTCGCGGTTGGGATGGTGTTCTTCGGCTTGCAAGCTACCCCCTTTTTCCACCAAACATAACGATGGTCATTATGGCCAAACAATTCTATTTTTGAGGACATTTCTCCAAAAAGTACGATCTTTGTGCCCATGTGCAGTTGTAAACTTTAGTCTGGCTTTTTTATGGTGGTTTTGGAGCAGTGGCTTCTTCCTTGCTAAGCGGCCTTTCAGGTTATGTCGATATAGGACTCGTTTTACTGTGGATATAGATACTTTTGTACCTGTTTCCTCCAGCATCTTCACAAGGTCCTTTGTTGTTGTTCTGGGATTGATTTGCACTTTTCGCACCAAAGTACGTTCATCTCTAGGAGACAGAACGCGTCTCCTTCCTGAGCGGTATGACGGCTGCGTGGTCCCATGGTGTTTATACTTGCGTACTATTGTTTGTACAGATGAACGTTGGTACCTTCAGGCGTTTGGAAATTGCTCCCAAGGATGAACCAGACTTGTGGAGGTCTACAATTTTGGCTGATTTCTTTTGATTTTCCCATAATGTCAAGCAATGGTAGGCCTTGAAATACATCCACAGGTACACCTCCAATTGACTCAAATGATGTCAATTAGCCTATCAGAAGGTTCTAAAGCCATGACATAATTTTCCGGAATTTTCCAAGCTATTTAAAGGCACAGTCAACTTAGTGTATATAAACTTCTGACCCACTGGAATTGTGATACAGTGAATTATAAGTGAAATAATCTGTCTTTAAACAATATTTTTAGGGCCTTCCTCTGACACCGCCTGGTATAGAGTTCCTGGACAGCAGGGAGCTCGGCCCCAGTGATGTACTGGGCCGTACACACTACCCTCTGCAGCGCCTTGCAGATGGATGCCAATCAGTTGCCATACCAAGTGTTGATGTGTTGTAGCCATTCAAGATGCTCTCAATGATGCAGCTGTAGAACCTTAAGGATCTTAGGGCCCATGCCAAATATTTTCAGCCTCCTGAGGGGAAGAGGCATTGTCCTGCGCTCTACACGACTGTGTTGGTGTGCTTGGACCATGATAGGTCCTTAGTGATGTGGACACCGGGGAATTTGTGTGACCTTAAACCCTTAAGTACCTCTTGTTAAATGTCCCATTGGTATCTGGACAATGTTATCTTGTCGTCTTGTGTGGATATTCCGTGTTGATTTGTGCTGTGGTCTGGGAGCAATGATGAGGTGACTCACACTCACTCAGTCATCTTCACTGAATACAATACTGTGCCGCTCATGGACCAGCTACTCAGCTGCTCTCATCGTCACTAACTACTACATTACTGCACCTCGTGGCTTTTCACTCAAGTCCAGAACAGACTATGGGAGGTGCACAGTACTACATAGAGCCATGACTACATGGAACTCTATTCCACATCAAGTAACTGATGCAAGTAGTAAAACTAGATTTAATAAACAGATAAAAAAACACCTTACGGAACGGCGGGGACTGTGAAGCAACACAAACATCGGCGCAGACACATGCACACACACACACAAAATCATACGCACTATACACACACGTACACATGGATTTGTGTACTGTAGATATGTGGTAGTGGTGGAGTAGGGGCCTGAGGGCACACAGTGTGTTGTGAAATCTGTGAATGTATTGTAATGTTTTTTAAATTGTATGAACTGCCTTAATTTTGCCTTGGCAGCAGCTAATGTGGATCCATAATAAATACAAATACTCGGAAAAGTGTACTTTGCTCAGGGGCGTCAGTTGGATGTGGAAGGGCCATACCCTAGCTCGAGACCAAAAATGTACAATTAGGCTACAAAAAGAAAGACAAAATCATTCCAATCCCGATTAAAATGCAATGGCTGATTAACGTATTGGTGGGCTGGCTTTAGGACCATGCAGAGCATCACTTGGAGAGAAGCTGCCAGCGTGCCACTTTGACAGTGCCAGACAGTTTGCTTTGCCCCGTCAGCCATTTAGGCAGTGCGCTGATCACCTTGAATTTGATGTCTGCATTTGAACTCAGCCTTGTAAGCCTCGGGCCATCTGTTTTATGTACCTGTTACTTTCACATCAATGTCAGCATAGGCACGTCAAATAGGCTAGGGGAAGATAAGCTTCCCCTGAAATAAATGGAATAAAATTTGCCAAAATTAGCTATATAATTACTTGTGCCTATAAATAAAGTAGCAAATAACCTTCTTTCTTTGGGGGAGGGGGATAAACACTCCAAACAAACTACCCGACTGCTCAAAGGCGTCCGCATGGTCCTAAAGCACACCGTTGCATTGTTTTGTATCACATTCCAATGACAAAACTGGGGGGGTGTTCCTCAACACAGGGGCCCCACAAGGGTGCATGCTCAGCCCCCTCCTGGATTGTGGAGGCCAGGTCATCTGATGCAGAACTCCATCACTCTCCTTCTTGGTAAAATAGCCCTTACACTGCCTGGAGGTGTGTTGGGTCATTATCCTGTTGAAAAACAAATGATAGTCCCACTAAGCCCAAACCAGATGGGATGGCGAATCGCTGCAGAATGCTGTGGTAGCCATGCTGGTTAAGTATGCCTTGAATTCTAAAAAAATCACAGACTGTGTCACCAGCAAAGCACCCCCACACCATAACACCTCCTCCTCCATGCTTTAAGGTGGGAACTACACATGCAGAGATAATCCGCTCCCCCACACCGCGTCAAACAAAGACACGGCGGTTTGAACCAAAAATCTCAAATTTCGACAACAACCCAAAGGACAAATTTCCACCGGTCTAATGTCCATTGCTCGTGTTTCTTGGCCCAAGCAGGTCTCTTGTTATTATTGGTGTCCTTTAGTAGTGGTTTCTTTGCAGCAATTCGACCATGAAGGCCTGATTCACGCAGTCCCCTCTGAACAGTTGATGTTGAGATGTTTGTTACTTGAATTATGTGAAGCATTTATTTGGGATGCAATTTCTGAGGCTGGTAACTCTAATTAACTTATCCTCTGCAGCAGAGGTAACTCTGGATCTTCCATTCCTGTGGCAGTCCTCATAAGAGCCAGTTTCATCATAGTGCTTGATGGTTTTTGCGACTTCACTTGAAGAAACGTTCAAAGTTCTTTACATTTTCCAGATTGACTGACCTTCATGTCTTAAAGTAACGATGGACTGTCATTTCTCTTTGCTTATTTGAGCTGTTCTTACCATATTATGGACTTGGTATTTTACCCAATAGGGCTATCTTCTGTATACCCCCCATACCTTGTCACAACACAACTGATTTGCTCAAACGCATTAAGAAGGAAATAAATTCCACAAATTACAGTGCCTTGCAAAAGTATTTATCCCCCTTGGCGTTTTTCCTATTTTGTTGCGTTACAACCTGTAATTTAAATTGATTTTTATTTGGATTTCATGTAATGGACATACACAAAATAGTCCAAATTGGTGAAGTGAAATAAAAAAAATAACTTGTTTCCAAAAATTCTACAAAATAAATAACGTAAAAGTGGTGCGTGCATATGTATTCACCCCCTTTGCTATGAAGCCCCTAAATAAGATCTGGTGCAACCGATTACCTTCAGACGTCACATAATTAGTTAAATAAAGTCCACCTGTGTGCAATCTAAGTGTCACATGATCTGTCACATGATCTTGTATATACACACCTGTTCTGAAAGGCCCCAGAGTCTGCAACACCACTAAGCAAGGGGCACCACCAAGCAAGCGGCACCATGAAGACCAAGGACAAAGTTGTCAGGGACAAAGTTGTGGAGAAGTACAGATCAGGGTTTGGTTATAAAAAAATATCTGAAACTTTTAACATCCCACAGAGCACGATTAAATCCATTATTATAAAATGGAAAGAATATGGCACCACAACAAACCTGCCAAGAGAGGGCTGCCCACCAAAACTCACGGACCAGGCAAGGAGGGCATTAATCAGAGAGGCAACAAAGAGACCAAAGATAACCCTGAAGGAGCTGCAAAGCTCCACAGCGGAGATTGGAGTATCTGTCCATAGGACCACTTTAAGCCGTACACTCCATAGAGCTGGGCTTTTAAGAAAAAAATAAGCAAACACGTTTGGTGTTCGCCAAAAGGCATGTGGGAGACTCCCCAAACATATGGAAGAAGGTACTCTTGTCAGATGAGTCTAAAATTGAGCTTTTTGGCCATCAAGGAAAATGTTATATCTGGCGCAAACCCAACACCTCTCATCAACCTGAGAACACAATCCGCACAGTGGAGCATGGTGGTGGCGCATCATGCTGTGGGGATGTTTTTCATCGGCAGGGACTGGGAAACTGGTCAGAATGGAAGGAATGATGGATGGCACTAAATACAGGGACATTCTTGAGGGAAACCTGTTTCAGTCTTCCAGAGATTTGAGACTGGGACGGAGGTTCACCTTCCAGCAGGACAATGACTATAAGCATACTGCTAAAGAAACACTCAAGTGGTTTAAAGGGAAACATTTAAATGTCTTGGAATGGCCTAGTCAAAGCCCAGACCTCATTCCAATTGAGAATCTGTGGTATGAGCGTGGCAAGATTGCTGTACCCATCCAACTTGAAGGAGCTGGAGCAGTTTTTCCTTGAAGAATGGGCAAAAATCCCAGTGGCTAGATGTGCCAAGCTTATAGAGACATACCCCAAGAGATTTGCAGCTGTAATTGCTGCAAAAGGTGGCTCTACAAAGTGTTGACTTTGGGGGGGTGAATAGATATGCATGCTCAAGTTTTCTGTTTTTTTGTCTTATTTCTTGTTTGTTTCACAATAACAAATATTTTGCATCTTCAAAGTGGTAGGCATGTTGTGTAAATCAAATGATACAAACCCGCAAAAAATCCATTTTAATTTCAGGTTGTAAGGCAACAAAATAGGAAAAATGCCAAGGGGGGTGAATACTTTCGCAAGCCACTGTAACTTTTAAGAAGGCACACCTGTTAATTGAAATGCATTCCAGTTGACTACCTCATGAAGAGCTGGTTGAGAGAATGCCAAGAGTATGCAAAGCTGTCATCAAGGCAAAGGGTGGCTACAGTATTTGAAGAATCTTAAATCTCAAATATATTTTGATTTGAATAACATTTTTTTGGTTACTACAGGATTCCATATGTGTTATTTCATAGTTTATGTCTTTACTATTATTCTACAATGTAAAAATAAAGAAAAACCCTTGAATGGGTAAGTGTGTCCAAGCTTTTGACTGGTAGTGTATGTTATTAGACTAAATTACGACTATTCAATCTACTATTCACATTAGGAATATTAGCATATCTTACATTAATAGATGCATAAAATCCTTTAATATAAAGGTGCAATTTTATGGTGAATAAATTGCTTCCCCAAACTTAAAACTCACAAGCCGCCTATGGATGTTGGCATTTGAAGTGCCAACATCCATTTTGTGACTTGATAGCTGTATTACGCATATATTTCACGTTGCACTGTATGCGCCGTTCCACAAGTAAATGAGTCAATTTATGATGAGGTTGAGTAGTGGTTGACATTGTATATGCTGTTCCACAGACCTTTGAATGTAATATTGCGATGATATTATTATAATTTTTTATTTCGTAGAAAGGCAGTAAATGAGCTTCAACTTCCAACCACCCACTCCACCTCCCCCCCCACACTTTTCCATATCCTAGGTTTAGCTGAACTGACGCCACTGACTTTGTTGTTCACTGTTTTCACAAGAATGTATAGACACAATAAGCATAAAATTAGTGATGTCTTCGACGTCCTCATGTGAATTTATGTAATTGTTATGTCATTTATGTTAAAAAAAAATTCCATCAGTAAGTCATATCATATGATGAGCTCAAATAGACATGTGTATCTTTAAGCAGAAACCCTATCCAAATGTATATAGGGGCAGATGCGTACAAAATTGTGTACTTTTAAGATATATCCCCCCAATTTGCTCCTTGCTGAGCATTACACAGCCAGGCTCAGATCCAACAGGCGGCATTAGACAGGATTAGCCTGCCATGATTTGTAAGGGCCAGACCTTCTGGGCATTCATTAAAATTCTCCCATAGTAAAGCATAGATTTTTCCTCTGTCTCACGGCAGATCCCACAGAATGTATCTGTGGCGTGTCGCACTTCAGCTCAGCTTGAAACAGCTGCATAGCTAATAGCAGTGGAAGGAACCATGGGAAATGTGCATGGTCAGCTTGGCCGTGCTTTTGCTGGCTGGTTGTGTGAATTAAAGAATTCAAGCTAGCTGAAAGAGACTTTAGATTAAAGAAGGGTTCTCTGGTTTTGTGTGTGTGTTTGTACTATTTTAGATTTCATGATCAATGACACCTCAATTGAACATACTTTGCTATTTGCTTCTTTTACATTCTTACATGACCTTTACCATCCGAATGTAATTCCTCAACATGGCTGTTCGATATAAACTAAGCTAACATAGATTTTTGTGGGTGGATGTTGTGAAGATTTTTAGCAGGGCTAGGGGAAATGTATGAGAATCATATGTTATAAACTATGATCTACCACCTGCTGTAAGCTTGATGGCTTATTATACTGTAACTCTCCGCCTGCTTAATGGTCTATCTGGTGCTCCCAGCGCTGAGTCACTGCTGTAATGAGGGGTAGCGCTGTTCAGACAACCATCCCCCGGCTCCTCTGCCATCAACTGCCATCTAAAGTGATCAGACTGCAGGGGAGAAGGGAGGATAGAAAAGTTGGACAAGGAAAAGGGAGGATGGAGCAGTTGGTCAGTGCTTCTTGCAACACTAACCTTTTGTGACTGACACTGACTCCTTGTGGTGTTGAGGCTGTCCTAATAAGGACACTGAACAGGGGGAAAGAATGGAGAGGTTGGACAGGGGAAAATGGAGGATGGAGTGGTTGGACAGGTATGGGAGGGAAAATGGAGATAGGGAAGACTATCTGAGTGGGGTCTCAATATCTGGGACAGAGTGAGAAAGGAACCAGGATATTGTCTCTAGTCCCATCAGCTCTGCATCTTGATCAATGAGTCTGGCCATAAACTATAGAGAGAAGGGTTCGACTCCACGCAATAAATTTGACTGTCATGCACCCAGACACAAGCAGGTCCTAAAACAAGTCCTTCTCCACCTTAAGTAATCATGACTGAAGGAGCCGGATCACTATGTATCATGATGCTTAAACTAACTTCAGAGGGCATTGCTGTGTTGCAAGACAAAGGCCTAATTAAGCAGGTGCTTGTCAGTTTGGGTTTATCAAGGCAGAGGGCTGAGGGGGCCCAGGAGGCATGTGGGCTGGCTGAGTTCAGGTCAGTGACTTTGCACCAAGGCCATGAGACCTCAGCCCTCCTGTCAGCCTCCGGTCAGTCATGAGAAATTTACCATGGAGAGGAATAGAGAGAGGGAGGAAGATAGGGAGAGATGTAAGATTAAAATCACCTTGCCCTCTGTATATTACTGCTGTTCATCACAGCATTATGGAGTCAGAAAACACACAAACACTTTGCAACAGAGACCAACATGCATTGCTATATACAATATCCCATCTTAGCTTCAGAAGAGCTTCCCAACTTTGAAATGAAGTTGACGGATGAGTAGATTTTTGGGTCAGCCTCAATCAGGTGTGAGTAGTATTTGGGCAATCCCAAGGTAACACTACTATGTGTGTGTGCATGTACATGTGTGCACCCCTGCCAGCCTGTTGCGTGTGTGTTTGTGTATCTCTGTATGCACATGCTTTAGTGTGTGGGAAAGCCTTAGGGATTCAGTGCAGCACCTGGCTCTCTTCCAGGCCAGGCTCTGATGTCCTAATGGATAAGTGCTGTGTGGTTTATTGCAGCGCCAGCGCTAGCCAAATCCATCTTGTAGGAATGGAACAAGAAACATCAGCAAGCCTATGAACTGGTATCAGGCTTAAATTCGCAGATAAAAAGAGATTTGATCATTTAGAGGCGACTTTCACAGATTTTGTGCTTTTTCCATCGCCAGGCTTTGGGTGCACCCTTGGAAGAAAACAAAACATGTTTTCTCTCTTCAGATGAGACCGACAATACCAAGTAAATAATAAAGTGCCATCAACAAGATTTCTCGCCCGAGATAAAACCCTGCTACGTCTCATACACTCTCTTTCAACCCCCATGCTTTTCATTGGCAATTACAGTGCCTTGAACAAGATTCCTCTCAAAGGCTGAGCACAATATCTGGTTATCAAGAGGGTGAGCGCAATGTCTGGTTATCTTGTGTCTAGAAAATACCCTGCAAAAGAAGTGTCTGCTTACGGATGGAGAAAATTTTATATTTTTAATGGATGTGCACAGACAATGTCCCCTGCTTTGTTTTGATGTTGCAGTCAGACTCTGAAACATGTGTGCAGAGCAGTACTGTGCGTTGTGCACAGTGCTTCAGATGCTCAGCTGATAGAGGAGGCAGTACCAATTATAGCCCAACCACCTTACATCTCTTATCCTTCTCTGATGTCAAGCTCCAATCTGTCTCGCAAACATCAGCTGATCCAGTCCCCCATGCTCCCTCCTCAAACACACACACACACTCACACTCACACACAGTCATACATACATACATAACACAGAGCCCCGGCAGTCTGAGTGCAGAGGTGTACACCCAGATGAGTTTCACCCTCTGGAGCTAATTAATGCAGAGAGTGCCTGTACCTGACAGCCCCATACTGTATTGATCACACTACATATTAATGCTGATTTGTGCATGGTTGGTATTTACAGTGCTATTCCCTTCCTAGAGTTGAATGTATGGATTGAGACACTTGTTGTGAGCTGAAAACCATGGCCGTAGGGTCGTAACACAAATACACAATTGACCCGGCTGGAATGAACATATTCCTTCATATCCATTTGCTGAATTGCTTGGGGTATTGTTCATGCTGTCAAACCTTAACACGCTCAGCTCTCCTAAAATGCAATTGTGTGGGCTTGCAATTGTTAATGTACCCAGAGCGCTCCCTTTCTCGCTGTTGGGGACAGAGGGGTGGATATCAGGAAAGGGGAAATAGCTTTTCCAGGGACCAGCTTGGCACCCAAAGCCTATCAATTCAGCCCTATCACTTTGTGCTTGCTGGAATGTTTCTAAATAATGTGTATTATATTCTTCCATTTTGGGAGAGAGAGGAAAAGCAATCCAGCAATCCTCCTGCAGTTGATAGATTTTTTGGAAGGACAATGTTATCTCTCCCCCTCTTTCCTGGGATAGAGTGAGCTGTAATGGACTGCTTAAGCAAAACTGAGAGTGGTGCCATGTGGGGACTGCGTTTAATAACAGCATGTTTCAGGGTCTCTCTCGGCATTCCCCTGCTCAAATGACAAATGAGTGTATGAGGGAAAGAGAAGGCCACTGTGGGTATTGATTTCTTTTGTGACGGCAATTCATTTTGCCACTACTGGCCATAGATTGGATATTGTCTCAGCGAGTTGGGTTTCCATTAAGAGTCACCTTTTGTGCCCTTTGGTCTTCTCATCCTTTAAGTGCTTTTACAGATGGTTTTACGCCAGCTATTTCTTTAGGCCCCCACAAGCCAGACACCTGGTTAATGCAGCCTCGTTAGTTGGACTTGGTACATTTTTATCTGGGCCTTTTTTACCAGGTACATAGCATTAAGATCATTGTTAGAACCATCATGCCATCTTTAATGGATTATTGTGAACCCGTGGATTATTATGAATAACCCACGACGAAAAGGGCTGTTCTTATGCACAACAAGAAGTGGAGTACTGGGAAACAGCCCTTTAGAGTGTGTTATTTACAATAATTTACGGGTTCGAGTGCCTTATTGCTTTTATAACATTTCAGAAAATATTAACATTTTTATGAGTAATCCTAGTCATTCATTCTATATCTGAGGTTGCAAGCCAAAAGTACTGGTTGTTCGTTCTATTGGCAAGGTTTTTGTATTTATTAAGGATCCCCATTAGCTGCTGCCAAGGCAGCAGCTACTCTTCCTGGGGTCCAACAACATTAAGGCAGTTATATACAATTAAAAATATTACATGACATTACATTTCATTACACTTTTCACAACACATTAAGTGTGTGCCCTCAGGCCACTACTCACACATAATCCATGTGCACGTGTGTGTAGAGTGCATGTGTTAGCGTGTGTCTGTGTCTCTTCACAGTCCCTGCTGTTCCATGTTTTAAAAAATGTATCTGATTCTACTGCTTGCATCAGTTACCTGATGTGGAATAGATTTCCATGTAGCCATGGCTCTATGTAGTACTGTGCGCCTCCCATAGTCTGTTCTGGACTTGCGGATTGTGAGGAGACCTCTGGTTATATGACTTGTGGGGTATGCATGGGTGTCCAAGCTGTATGTTAGTAGTTTAAACAGACAGCTCGGTGTATTCAGCATGTCAATACTTCTTACAAAAACAAGTAGTGATGAAGTCTTTCTCTCCTCTACTTTGAGCCATGAGAGAGTGACATGCATATTATGAATGTTAGCTCTCCGTGTACATTTAAGGGCCAGCCGTGCTGCCCTGTTTATGAGCCGATTGTAATTTTCCTAAGTCCCTCTTGGTAGCACCTGATCACACGATTGGTCACTTTGTTAAGTGTTGCAGTCATTTCACTCGTAGTAGCTGACGTGTATAGTGTTGAGTCATCCGCATTCATAGATACACTGGCTTTACTCAAAGCCAGTGGCTTGTCATTAGTAAAGATTGAAAAAAGTAAGGGGTCTAGACAGCTCCCCTGGGAAATACCTGACTCTACCTGGATTATGTTGGAGAGGCTTCCATTAAAGAACCCCATCTGTGTTCTGTTAGACAGGTAACTCTTTATCCACAATATAGCAGGGGGTGTAAAGCCATAACACATACGTTTTTCCAGCAGTAGGCTATGATCGATAATGTCAAAAGCCACACTGAAGTCTAACAAAACAGCTCCCACAATCTTTTTATTATCAATTTCTCTCAGCCAATCATCAGTCATTTGTGTAAGTGCCGTACGTGTTCAATGCAAAACCCTATAAGCGTGCTGAAAGTCTGAAAGCCTGTACTCCCTGTTCACCCATGACTGCGTGGCCACGCACGCCTCCAACTCAATCATCAAGTTTGCAGATGACACAACAGTAGTAGGCCTGATTACCAACAATGACTAGACAGCCTACAGGGAGGGGGTGAGGGTCCTGGCAGAGTGGTGCGAGGAAAATAACCTCTCCCTCAATGTCAACAAAACGAACGAGCTGATCTTGGACTTCAGGAAACAGCAGAGGGAGCACGCCCCTATCCACATCGATGGGACCGCAGTGGAGACGGTGGAAAGCTTCAATTTCCTCGGCATACACATCACTGACACATCATTGAGGCTGAAGAAATTCGGCTTGGCCCCTAAGACCCTCAAACTTTTACAGATACACAACTGAGAGCATCCTGTCGGGCTGTACCATCGCCTGGTACGGCAACTGCACCGCCCGCAAACGCAGGGCTCTCCAGAGGGTGGTACGGTCTGCCCAACGCATTACCGGGGGCACACTGCCTGCCCTCCAGGACACCTACAGCACCAAATGTCACAGGAAAGCCAAAACGATAATCAATGACATCAACCACCCGAACCACAGCCTGTTCACCCTGCTATCATCCAGAAGGCGAGGTCAGTACAGATGTATCAAAGCTGGGACCGAGAGACTGAAAAACAGCTTCTATCTCAAGGCCATCAGACTGTTAAATAGCCATCACTAGCCGGCTACCACCCGGCTACTCAAACCTGCACCTTAAAGGCTGCTGCCCTATTTACATAGACATTGAATCACTGGCCATTTTAATAATGGAACACTAGTCACTTTAATAATGTTTACATACTGCTTTACTCATCTCATATGTATATACTGTATTCTATTCTACTGTATTTTAGCCAATGCCACTCCGACTTTGCTCGTCCCAATATTTAAATATTTCTTAATTCCATTATTTTACTTTTAGATTTGTCTATTGTTGTGAATTGTTAGATACTACTGCACTGTTGGAGCTAGGAAGACAAGCATTTATCCTTCACCTGTAATAACATCTGCTAAATATGTGTATGTGACCAATAACATTTGATTTGATTAGATTTTTACTGTAAAATAGCATTGTATCTGGTCAAACACCATTTTTTCAAAAAGTTTACGAAGGGTTGGTAACAGGCTGATTGGTGGGCTATTTGAGCCAGTAGAGGGGGCTTTTTTAAATTTATTTTAAATTGATTTTATTTCACCTTTATTTAACCAGGTAAGCCAGTTGAGAACAAGTTCTCATTTACAACTGCGACCTAGCCAAGATAAAGCAAAGCAGTGCGATAAAAACAACAACACAGAGTTACATATGGGGTAAAACAAAACAAAGTCAAAAATACAACAGAAATAAATATATATACAGTGTGTGCAAATGTAGCAAGTTATGGAGGTAAGGCAATAAATAGGCTATAGTGCAAAATAATTACAATTAGTATTAACACTGGAATGATGGATGTGCAAGAGATGATGTGCAAATAGAGATACTGGGGTACAAATGAGCAAAATAAATAACAATATAGGGATGAGGTAGTTGGGCGGGCTAATTTCAGATGGGCTGTGTACATGTGCAGTGATCGGTAAGGTGCTCTGACAACTGATGCTTAAAGTTAGTGAGGGAGATAAGTGTCTCCAGCTTCAGAGATTTTTGCAATTTGTTCCAGTCATTGGCAGCAGAGAACTGGAAGGAAAGGCGGCCAAAGGCGGTGTTGGCTTTGGGGATGACCAGTGAGATATACCTGCTGGAGCGCATACTACGGGTGGGTGTTGCTATGGTGACCAATGAGCTAAGATAAGGCGGGGATTTGCCTAGCAGTGATTTATAGATGGCCTGGAGCCAGTTGGTTTGGCGACGAATATGTAGTGAGGACCAGCCAACAAGAGCGTACAGGTCACAGTGGTGGGTAGTATATGGGGCTTTGGAGACAAAACGGATGGCACTGTGATAGACTACATCCAATTTGCTGAGTAGAGTGTTGGAGGCTATTTTGTAAATGACATCGCCGAAGTCAAGGATCGGTAGGATAGTCAGTTTTACGAGGGCATGTTTGGCAGCATGAGTGAAGGAGGCTTTGTTGCGAAATAGGAAACCGATTCTAGATATAACTTTGGATTGGAGATTCTTAATGTGAGTCTGGAAGGAGAGTTTACAGTCTAACCAGACACCTAGATATTTGTAGTTGTCCACATACTCTAGGTCAGACCCGTCGAGAGTAGTGATTCTAGTCGGGTGGGCGGGTGCAAGCAGCGTTCGGTTGAAGAGCATGCATTTAGTTTTACTAGTGTTTAAGAGCAGTTGGAGGCTACTGAAGGAGTGTTGTATGGCATTGAAGCTCGTTTGGAGGTTTGTTAACACAGTGTCCAATGAAGGGCCAGATGTATACAAAATGGTGTCGTCTGCGTAGAGGTGGATCTGAGAGTCACCAGCAGCAAGAGCGACGTCATTGATATCCACAGAGAAAAGAGTCGGCCCAAGAATTGAACCCTGTGGCACCCCCATAGAGAGTGCCATAGGTCCAGACAACAGGCCCTCCGATTTGACACATTGAACTCTATCAGAGAAGTCGAGGCAGTCATTTGAGAAACCAAGGCTATTTAGTCTGCCAATAAGAATGCGGTGGTTGACAGAGTCGAAAGCCTTGGCCAGGTCAATGAAAACGGCTGCACAGTACTGTCTATTATCGATCGCGGTTATAACATCGTTTAGGACCTTGAGCATGGCTGAAGTGCACCCATGACCAGCTCGGAAACCGGATTGCATAGCGGAGAAGGTACGGTGGGATTCGAAATGGTCGGTGATCTGTTTGTTAACTTGGCTTTCAAAAACTTTTGAAAGGCAGGGCAGGATGGATATGGGTCTGTAACAGTTTGGATCTAGAGTGTCACCCCCTTTGAAGAGGGGGATGACCGCGGCAGCTTTCCAATCTCTGGGGATCTCAGACGTTACGAAGGAGAGGTTGAACAGGCTAGTAATAGGGGTTACAACAATTTCGGCGGCTAGTTTTAGAAAGAAAGGGTCCAGATTGTCTAGCCCAGATGATTTGTAGGGGTCCAGATTTTGCAGCTCTTTCAGAACATCAGCTGTCAGGTTTTGTGTGAAGGAGAAGCGGGGGGGGCATGGGCAAGTTGCAGCGGAGGGTGCAGAGCTGGTGGCCGGGGTAGTGGTAGCCAGGTGGAAAGCATGGCCAGCCGTAGCAAAATGCTTGTTGAAATTCTCGATTATTGTAGATTAATCGGTGGTGATAGTGTTTCCTAGCCTCAGTGCAGTGGGCAGCTGGGAGGAAGTGCTCTTATTTTCCATGGACTTTACAGTGTCCCAAAACTTTTTGGAGTTAGTGCTACAGGATGCAAATTTCTGTTTGAAAAAGTTAGCCTTTGCTTTCCTAACTGCTTGTGTATATTGGTTCCTAACTTCCCTGAAAAGTTGCATATCGCGGGGGCTATTTGTTGCTAATGCAGTACGCCACAGGATGTTTTTGTGCTGGTCAAGGGCAGTCAAGTCTGAGGAGAACCAGGGGCTATATCTGTTCTTAGTTCTGTATTTTTGAATGGGGCATGTTTATTTAAGATTGAGAGGAAATTACTTTTAAAGAACAACCAGGCATCCTCTACTGACGGAATGAGATCTATATCCATCCAGGATACCTGGGCCAGGTCAATTAGGAAGGCCTGCTCGCTGAAGTGTTTTTGGGAGCGTTTGACAGTGATGAGGGGTGGTCGTTTGACCGCGGACCCGTTACGGACACAGGCAATAAGGCAGTGATCGCTGAGATCCTGGTTGAAGACAGCGGAGGTGTATTTAGAGGGTAAGTTAGTCAGGATGATATCTATGAGGGTACCCATGTTTACGGATTTAGGGTTGTACCTGGTAGGTTCGTTGATAATTTGTGTGAGATTGAGGGCATCTAGTTTAGATTGTAGGATGGCCGGGGTGTTAAGCATATCCCAATTTAGGTCACCAAGCAGTACGAACTCTGAGGATAGATGGGGGGCAATCAATTCACATATGGTGTCCAGGGCACAGCTGGGGGCTGAGGGGGGTCTGTAGCAACCGGAAACAGTGAGAGATTTATTTCTGGAAAGGTGGATTTTTAGAAGTAGAAGCTCAAACTGTTTGGGCACAGACCTGGATAGTATGATAGAGCTCTGCAGGCTATCTCTACAGTAGATTGCAACTCCACCCCCTTTGGCAGTTCTATCTAGACATAAATGTTATAGTTGGGGATGGAAATTTCAGAATTTTTGGTGGCCTTCCTAAGCCAGGATTCAGACACTGCTAGAACATCAGGGTTGGCGGAGTGTGCTAAAGCAGTGAATAACTCAAACTTAGGAAGGAGGCTTCTGATATTTACGTGCAGAAAACCAAGGCTTTTACGGTTACAGAAGTCAACAAATGATAGCTCCTGGGGAGTAGGAGTGATACTGGGGGCTGCAGGGCCTGGGTTAGCCTCTACATCACCAGAGGAACAGAGGAGGACTAGAATAAGGATACGACTAAAGGCATTAAGAACTGGTCTTCTAGTGCGTTGGGTACATAGAATAAAGGGGGCAGTTCTCCGGGCGTTGTAGAAAAGATTCAGGGCATTATGTACAGAAAAGGATATGGAAGGATATGAGTACAGTTGAGGTAAACCTAAGCGTTGGGTAACAATGAAAGAGATAGCATCACTGGAGGCACCGATTGAGCCGGTCTCGGCGTGTATGGGGGGTGGAACAAAGAAACTATTTGAGGCAGTTTGAGAGGGACTAGGGGTTCTACAGTGAAATTGTATAATAAGAACTAACCCAAACAGCAATAGGCAAGGCATAATTGACAAGGGAGAGAGGCATAAAGCAATCACAGGTGTTATTAGAGAGAGCTAAGACAACAACTGGTAATAGCGATAAAGTTTGGGCTGAGGCTAAACAGAATAAACAGGACAGGGTACCGTGTAAAGGAACAGTCCAGCAGGCATCAGCTGTGCAGCTGAGTGATCATAAGGTCCAGTGAACAGCAATATGTGAGTCCGAGAGCAGTTCAAATTGGTGCTTCAGCACAGCTAGCAGGGAGCACAGTTGTAGTTTGCGTGTGCTAGCGGGCCGGGGCTGGCAGATGGATCTTCGTGGACGTCGCAACGGGAAGCCTGTTGAAACCACATCAGACGATTTCGTCGGCAAACCAGTCGTGTTGGATCGGCGGGGCTCAGTGTCAACACTAGGAGGTCCCGTCCGGTTGACAGAGAGGTAGATAGCCGGGAGATGGGCCTGAGGCTAGCTCAAGGCTAACTAGTGCTTGCTATAGGGCAATGGTAATTAGCCAACAACAGGTTGCAGCTAGCTAGCTGGTTGCGATGATCCGGCGCTAGGGTCCAGTGATTCCGGCAGAAAGTCCGATAAGCTCTGGGTCGATAGCACGCTGTGCAGACTGGCCGACGAATTGTCCAGGCTAGAGCTAGAGCTGGCTGGTGGATAGTGTAGGCCACGGACAATGGTGAAGACGCTAATGGTGACTAATAGCAAGTAGCCATTCAGTTGCAGCTACACTAGTTTCAGCTTAAGGTTCTTGAAATAATAGAATCCTTTCCACGTTGGGTGAGGCGGGTTGCAGGAAAGTATATTTAGTTAAAGAAAGAAAAGTAAAAATTGAGAAATATATACAAAATAGACAAAAAAAACTAGAAACGGGATATTTACACAAGGACAATGAATAAAACCGCGACCGCACTGCTACGCCATCTTGGGGAAAAAAAGGGCTTTACTGTTCTTGGGTAGCAGATTGACTTCTGCTTCCCTCCAGGCCTGAGGGCACACACTTTCTTGTATGCTTGTATTGAAGAGTGGCAATATCGTCGTCTATTAACCTCAGTAATTTTCCTTCCAAGTTGTCAGACTCAGGTGGCTTGTTATTGTTGATAGACAACTATATATATTTTTCACCGCTTCTACACTCACTTTACAGAATTCAAAATGACAATGCTTGTCTTTCATATTTTGGTCAGTTATACTTGGATGTGTAGGGTCTAGGTTGCTAGCCAACTGGACTGGTGGTCCGTTCTAAACAAAAAAGGTTGCTATGCAGGGTGGCTACTTCTCTTTTGCTAGCTAGCCTACATAAGCTAACACAATCACATCAAGCAGCTGGAATGACATCAAACTAGTTGCATTTTCATTTGTTTTACCTTTGTTTCTATTGCCATTTCTTTGGATATATCCATTATAATGATGCTGATTTTGGCTCAGAAGCCCCGTTTATACCTGCTTCTAACATGCGTCCTTCTTCCTGATCTTGTCCTGATCTTGTCTGTTTACACTTATAAGAGCTGATCACAATCAGATCACAATGCGTCTTTTAATCGTCTACACCTATCTAAAAATGTGGGCACAGTCAGAATGTGAACAAGATATAGAACCAGGTATAAACAGGGCTAGCCCAGACACCTTCATTCTCCTATGGCACAGTGGAGATCGAATTTGTAAATTGCAACATTGTTGCAGAGGTCAGAGGCAAGGTTTAGACAATCCCCCACTGTTGCAAACCAAATGCTAGGCTAGAACCATGGGGAAGTAATGTCTAGATGCTTTCTTCCAGCGGATATAAGGTTTAGGAATTGCCTGGCTGGGCTGTGGGACAGTGGATGTGCATTGATAATTCAAATGGAACTGTTAACAGGCATAACACGTGGATTATCGTGAATAACTAACGGCTATCAACCGTTAGCATCCAGGATCAGAATTGACCATTTTAAAACATTTCTTGAGCACTACAGTATATCATATTATATCACGCTATTTGCGTGTGAAAATGTCATGGGAACGCATTAGCTTCATTGTTTACATTTGGTGATTGGTCAAATCTTTGATGGTAGCCTATGCAGATCTTGCAAACTATGAGCCGAATCCAACTTGAAATAGCATTTAAGAGATTTGAATGCCACTTAAGCTGGCCATACATTACATGATTTTAAACTGCGACTTTGCCATGATTTGGGATCCATGGCAAATTTCTGGGATCGCAGTTAAATCCTATCGTCGTAGGCGCCGACCAAGACGTCGTTGGTCGCATAATGTGAGCAGATGAAAGACGTACGATTATGGGTCTTGCACTCTCCCGATCCACATCTTAGGTCCCGATAATTTTTCCGACACGCCAGTCATTTTTGGTAACATCTTGTGTAGTGATGGGGTGCTATGATGAGAATTGCAACTTGTTCTCCGTTGCTTGGCTACAGCCACAGAGTAGGAGGTAGGCCACGACATCTGGAAATCGCAGGACATGGAGGGGTCTAGACAGGTCGCAATGTGAGCAAACTCATGTAATGTGAGCGCACCTTTCACAAACTTCAGGATGACAAGATTATGCAAACAATTTGTATAATGTGAGTGCTCCAACGATGTAAAGATTTTTATCGTCGTCCGATGTATTCCTAGCTTTAGTTGTTCATGCAGATCTCAAGTGGGGATTTCGCCCTCAGAGAGGTGTATCCTCGCTCCTTGTCTAGGCCCAATTACTTTACCATAATGATGTGAACTTATTTCGAGCAGTTTGTATCAGTGGAATTATTAAAGTGTCTTTATAAGCTGTATTTGGCACTCATCAATAAATAACTATAATAACAGAGACCACTGTGACTCATTGCAATTATCCATCATGTACCTATCCTTTTGGTTGATGTAAGCACATTTCAGAGCACTTCCTCCAATATGGGTATAATTAACACTTCTAAAGTTGGTACCCTATAGAGTCAGGGATTCTGTAGAATCAATGAATGTTTCATTCTTCATTAGCTGCCGTTATATAAGATTAATTCTCAAGTTTTTAGGAAATTCCCATGGAGGAATGGAGGCCCTTACTCATCCTTTTCATTTTCCAATCCCTATAACGCTGAATGAGAAATAAATAAATGGCTCTTGAAATTTCCTGGTTAAGCTAATCACAACGTCAGCAATATTTTTATCTTCTATCACGCTGACAGATGATGCTGTTGATGATGGTGGATTTCACTCAGCATCAGTGTAAATTATATTATATAATTATGAATGACATGCACAGTACATAATACAGTATGTTTTCCCAGTGAAATAAATATTTAGTATAGTGTATTACACTGCCATAAGATTCATAGCATGATTTGATGAAAAGAGACAGGATGCTTCTAGGCACTTAAAAACTCTAAAAATAGTAGCCTACCTAAAGTACAAACATACGCATGGTAATCAGGCAGTATTAATAAAAAATGTGCCAGACAGCAGCGTAAACATAAACAAACACAGCCAGAGGGAATGATGGAGGGTCAGATAAGGCTTAGAACAAGCACAAGGATTTTGTGCACAAGGTTTGTTTAAGAATCTTACCGCTTTTATGATTTACATTATGTTTTAGTCTTTTAGGAGTCACTCTTGTTAGTGCAGAGACGATATGAACAACATTTGAAATAAAGACACCACTTCCAAAATATAATAGGCTTTATTAGCTGCTTAGGTTCATATGTGTATGAATTGGACAAACATACTCAGTTAAAGCGCTTCTTACAGGTGCTTAGAAGTATTGCTTGCCATGTACATAAATATCCTAATATTTTGATTTCCTACTCATCTCATCTACCTTCTACCTATCTATTAAACAGCATCAGCTTGGTGAGCTTCAATACAATGGGTCAGTGATCTGTGAGGATCCAGATCCTAGAGGCAAATCACAGCCCAGGCTCCGAACCCTGGGGCTATGGAGCCCAGATGTCATGCTGTCCCTGGTGGTGTCCTGAGCAGATGTGTCCCCAATGTCTGCCATCCTCGCTCCACTGCCTTTGGGCTTCATCATTCACACAAAGGGTCCCTGCTGCTAATGTCACCCGACAGGGTCATGATCACTGAACACATGCCCATGCCCACTCTCTACCTCTGGAACATCATCGCTTGTGACAGTCATTCAACATCCAACAACTGCTATTGGGGCCCACCAGGCAGGTCCTATTGGCCAGATATTCCCTTTCATGTGGGGATATAAAAAGTCTGTCACCATAATTTAATTTCCACAAGGGGTGCTCAATCTGGACGAAAGGGGTGCTAATGAACGCCATTTTCATTGTAATGGGTTGTAAGAGAGCATTTGGGGACCGTCCCAGTGTCTCTTTGGGTGTGTGTGCCAGAAGGCAGGTTGTTCTTTCACATTGGTTTTGTTTGTAATTATAGTGTGGACATTATTTTTAATGACCCTAAACTGCAGGTGTGAGTGAGATCATCTCCCGCAGACATCCACAGATGTCTCTTTAGCTCGTTAACAGTTTCTGCAGAAGTCTGTCTGCCCTGGGCTTCAATGAGGTATGCTACATGGCTGTATCCGTCTTACTTTATGTCCAACATGAACTCATCTGTATGTCCTTCTTGCCTCAGATTTTGACTTGAATTATGTCACTTGGCTCGTCAACTTTATGACATTAACTCGTCAAAATGATGTATTCAGTGACACAATGAAACTGAATTGGTAAAGCTTAGGAAAGAACACCAACATGTTTCAGGTTAGGGCTATGGTTGGGAGAGAGGTTAAAACTGAAGGAAAAAAACATGCTTTCAAACAAGGCAGAAATATGTGACCAACCGGCTCGATCTTATGTAGCAAAGTTTGAAATTGTGTTTTTTACATTGGATACACTATAGTTGAGGAACAATGAGAAAGTAATTCTGCTTTGAAAGTTGATAGACTTGTAACCTCACTTTTGAGAAAATGGCCTTTGAATGTTTTGGTACACCTACTGGAGAGCTCTTCTTTGTCTACACCCATTCAGCATCGTTCACACCCTCTAAAGACTTAGCCCCACCCATCTCTTTAAGGATTCACATGTGAGGCCATGTACTAAACAACCAAAGATTTCAAGACTAAAGGCTGGTTTATATTATGGGTGTTTTCGTAAATGTAATCTGGAGGGCCAGTGTGCTCAGAGTGCGTTCTGGGCGTTCGTAAACTCAGAGCGTTGTCAGATTGTCTGTTCTTAAATTCAGAGCTTTTCGCTCTCTGAACATTCAGAGCACACACTGGACACTCTGGCCGAGGAGTAGGGTTGATCCGAGCTTTCTGACCTAACAACAGCAGTCAAGCACCCAAGCTGACTGGCTAACATTGGCTAGCTTGCCAGCCACTTCCAGACACAAATGAGAGAACAGCTCACATTTTACTCACCCTAGCAGAGCTTGTTTGGCTGTTTTTATGTTATCCAGAGCGTTGGTGACTGCAACTGTGCTGCTGACAACAATTTCATTACGCTTTTTGCCAACGTTTACTGACACCGGACATATTCAACGGGTGTTGAGTGTTCGTATATGTATCAGTTATTCTGTGCTCTGGCACACCCAGACGAGAGTGCTCTGAAATCGGAGTAGATAGCCAGACCGAATTTACCAGCTACGTCTATCGACAGTTGTCCCAGTGACATCATGAACATTCTGTTGAAATGGTTACTTGCATAGTAGTTGTTTAGACATGTAGCTAGCTAGCTAAACAATGAACCATAATCCCAACTCATAATGTTACTACCCTGCATGAATCTGCAGGTAGCTAACCAACCAGGATCAATGTTAGCTAGCTAACATTAGGCTATAACTAGCAATGCAAATGGCTCTGAGATACGAAGAATATAACTACATACTCGGTATTGTTGTTTTTATCGCACTGCTTTGCTTTATCTTGGCCAGGTCACAGTTGTAAATGAGAACGTGTTCTCAACCGGCTTACCTGGTTAAATAAAAGTGAAAAAAAATATTTAAAAAAATACATGTAACGTTAGCTAGTGAGCCAGCCAGCTAACATTGGCTAGCTAACAGTACACTTTAACTTGAAATGAAAGTGACTTTCTGACAAAATTAGAAACGTGTAATATCTGAAAATGTAGCTAGCTAGATTCTCTTACCCATATACATGGATGGATGATTATCCCTCTCTTTCACAGATGCCATGGTTGCCCTTAGTTTGAAGATGTAATCCGGAGACAGGTGTTTTATACAACAGCCTGCTGTGTGTTCTCTTTTCAACTTTGTCTGCATATTTACTATCAAACACTAGAATTTTCTCAATCTCCTTAGCTATCATACTCTAATTCCAACTGATTTCAAAACTCAGTCCTCCAGAAAGTGGAGAGCAACACTTACGCAGTTCTACTATGTGATATCTTTCAAAAAAGCGTGTTGAAAAGGAATACCTACACATACTGACCAGCTCATATTATAGACTGAAGCGCGCTACATGGCAGACCAATCCAAACTCATCTCTCGGCATGTCCAGCCCACTCATTATCTCAGCCAATCATGGCTAGCAGGAAGGTTGCTGTCTTTTTCCGTTGCTAAACCAACTAGGCTTGTAATTTAACAATTGTATTCATATTTGCAGATGGCATACATGTTTGTTATTAAGGCACATGAAAGTTCACATGTTCCAGACGGCATTTCTGCCATAAAATGCATTTTGATTTTTTTAAAAAAGTTTACGTTCAAATGGCGCTTCTGTGAAGTAGTGACGCGCGACATACGCCTAGTTTCCTGAAACGAGTCACAAGTCAACAGTTTTGACACACCTATTCTACTACATTGTAGAATAATAGTGGAGACATCAAACCTATGAAATAACACATATGGAATCATGTAGTAACCAAAAAAGTGTTATGCAAATCAAAAAATATTTTAGATTTTAGATTCTTCAAAGTAGCCACCCTTTGCCTTGATGACAACTTTGCACACTCTTGGCATTGTAATGTAGAAAATAGTAAAAATAAAGAAAAACCCTTGAATGAGTAGGTGTGTCTAAACTTTGGACTGATACTGTATATCAATGGAATAATTGTCCTGTGATGATCTGTAGGGCCGTGATCAGGGTCCATTGATATAACACAATAGGTTTGAAGCGTGCGATCCAAGCCACACTCCGTGGTAATAACTATAAACAATAACTGATGGCCCGCTCTCCCGAGCGCAACAGATAGTTCAGATGAAAGATAACAGATTCGGTGGACTTACGTTGATTCGTGGACACACACAATGTCTGAATTTGGGGGAGAGTAAGCAGCAAGGTTGGGCGGTGGCGATTTCCTTCTTTTAATGAATTGATATCTGTTGGACATTTCCACCTGACCTAATTAAAACACTCTGGCCCAGCTGCGCAAGTGGCCATGAATTAAAGGGCAATTACACCAACTCCATGGGCCTTTTCAACAGCCACCCCGGAATTATGTTGAATACCACACTCCTCAAAAGGCTCATCCCTCCACATCCTCAGGGAGAGGAATTATCTGGGCAACTGGCCAGATATATGTCCGATTCTTTACCTGGATCTCCACTGAGCTAACACGCCCGTCGGTACCAGGCATGGTCTTGGTGATATGGCCCACCGGCCAGGAGGCTCGAGGCAGTTGAGGGTCCACTATCATTACTACTTGACCATTGTCCAGGCTGTCCGTTTCTCTCCGCAATTTCTCTCTGTGTTGTAGGCTTGGTAGGTAATAAATCTGGCCCAGAAAAGGTCAGCCAAGATCTGGCTGTGCTGCCACCGGCATCTGCCAATGAGGTTGGTATCAGCATACATGGCTTGAGGAAGTCTCGGCGCCCCATCAAGAGCAGATTCGGTGTGTGACCGGATCTGGGTCAGCGATGTCTGCAGAGAGATATCCCAAAGGTTTGGAGTTCAGTATCCCTTCCACCTTTATCAGGACAGTCCGCAAGACGGTTTCAGTGACAGTTTGGTCCCCCAGGATGACTCGTAAGGCCATCTTCACCGATTTGATCTCTCGCTCCCATGTTCCTCCAAAATGAGGAGCTCCTGGAGGTTTGAATTTGAAAGAGATTTGTTGGTCCATCAGTTGATCCTGTAGGGTTGGTTCCATTGCTTGGAAAGCTTCCTCCAACCTGGCTTCTCCTGCCTTGAGGTTTGTGCCTCTGTCAGCCAGGATCTCGTAGGGTTTCCCCCGTTGGTAGATAAACTGCCGTAGGGCCATGAAGAAGGTTTCAGCATCCAAAGTCACAAGTAGGTCTAGGTGGACACATCTAGTTGTCAAGCACTTGAACAGAATGCCCTAGCGCTTCTCCACTCGACGACCTAACTTGATTGTAAAGGACCCAAGCAATCTACTCCTGTTGACCAGAAAGGAGGTTTGAGGAGCGAGCAGAGGGCAAATCCGCCCTTTTTGGGCACAATTGTCCACCATCTCTGACATTCCATGCAGGTGTATTGGTGCTTGCGAATGGCTCCTCATCCTCCAAGTATCCAGTACTTCTGCCTCATCTTCCCATAGACTCTCTCTGGCATTGGGTGGAGAAGCTTCTCATCATAACTTGATGAGGCTGGTGAGAGGGTGTCTGGAGTCGATGATAATTGGATGCATAGCATCGGGATCAAAGACTTCTGCTTGGCACATTCTGAGTATTTGGTCATACTCTGGGGCAAGAGAGAGCAGACGGGTTTCCTCAGGGAAGCTGACTGCTTGTGCATGCTGTAGGATGAGTGTCTCTGCAGTGAGGGAGGTGGTTATGGAAGCCACCCCATCTGAGGTCTGGTTGGTGGTGGCGATCAGATCCTTCAGTGTTTGGGATTGTGCTGGGTCAGGGAGAGCTGTTGTTGGCTCCATAGAGATGTTGTAGCATTGGGCGGACTTCCTCAACTGATGAGCTTCAGTTGGTTGTGGAGGGGCCACAGGCACGGGGGCTGTCGGCCACTCGTTCTCCAGTTGGGACAAGAATGGTGGTCCCAAGCTCTAGCGATGGGGTGGAGCCAGTTCCTGGAGAGTTTTACCACGAGGGATGTCATCAGCAGGATTGTTTGTGCTGTCAACATACCGCCAATCATTGACTTCCATTAGGTCTTGGTCTTCCAATGCGAGTTCCGACGAACACCTTATACCTGCCGTACTCCGACTTGAGCCAGGTCAGTAATGTGGTCGAATCACCACAGTAGATGGCCCTTTGGATTGTCAAGGTGAGCTCGGCTTGCAAGGTGGAGGCCAACTGGGCTCTGGAAAGGGCAGCGCTGAGTTCCAGCTTAGGTATTGACAACTGCTTCTTGGGTGCGACCCTGGACCTGGCCATGACAAAGGAGACATGGGTGTGGCCTGCATCGTCCGCCACTCGGAGATGGGAAACCGCTCCAGAAGCCCACTCTGAAGCGTCACAGAACACATTAAGTTCCCGGCTTGATCCTAGTTGGTCAGCACAGGGTGGCACATAACACCTTAGCATCTGTACTTTGGAGAGCTCCGACAACTCTGTTTCCCAACAGATCCATCGTTCCACTAGATCAGCTGGGTGGATCAGATTATCCCAGTCCCTCTTGGTCTGCCACAGGTCCTGGACTTTGGCCCGGGTTGTGTATCGCAGGATATACCTGAGGGGATCGTATTGACTTGCCAGGGTCCGATGGTGCGCAGAGTTGGGGTTTTGGTGCTCAGGGCTGAGCGGTGCTTGTACCCCAGGGTATCTGGTATGCAGCTCCATCTCAGTCCTAGAGGGCTCTTGTGGTTTAGCGCCAGACTGCGACAGCCATAGTTCAATGCTACTTGACCTGGCTTGTGGTGGGAGGTGCTGGATAACCTCTGCTGTGTTACTGGCCCACTGTAGGACCTCGAATCCCCCTTTGGACAGCAGATTCCTGACTTTGTCGAGGAGTGCTTTCGCTTCAGCAGTTGATGGGAGACTCTGTAAGTTATTATCCATATAGAAGGCATTCTCCATTGAATCCCAATCTTCTGGGTTACACCTTACATACACCTTAGCCAAATACATTTAAACTCAGTTTTTCACAATTCCTGACATTTAATCCAAGTAAAAATTCCCTGTTTTAGGTCAGTTAGGATCACCACTTTATTTTAAGAATGTGAAATGTCAGAATAATATTAGAGATAATTATTTATTTAAGCTATTATTTCTTTCATCACATTCAACACTCAATTAGTATTTGGTAGCATTGCTTTTAAATTGTTTAACTTGGGTCAAACGTTTTGCGTAGCCTTCCACAAGCTTCCCACAATAAGTTGGGTGAATTTTGGCCCATTCCTCCTGACAGAGCTGGTGTAACTGAGTCAGGTTTGTAGTCCTCCTTGCTCGCACACGCTTTTTCAGTTCTGCCCACAAATGTTCTATAGGATTGAGGTCAGGGCTTTGTGATGGCCACTCCAATCCCTTGACTTTGTTGTCCTTAAGCCATTTTGCCACAACTTTGGAAGTATGCTTTGGGTCATTGTCCATTTGGAAGACCCATTTGCGACCAAGCTTTAACTTTCTAACTGATGTCTTGAGATGTTGCTTCAATATATCCACATAATTTTCCTTCCTCATGATGCCATCTATTTTGTGAAGTGCACCAGTCACTCCTGCAGCAAAGCACCACAACAGCATGATGCTGCCTCCCCTGTGCTTCACGGTTGGGATGGTGTTCTTCGGCATGCAAGCACCCCCTTTTTCCTCCAAACATAACGATGGTCATTATGACCAAACAGTTCTATTTTGTTTCATCAGACCAGAGGACATTTCTCCAAACTGTAGTCTGGATTTATTTATGGCGGTTTTGGAGCAGTGGCTTCTTCCTTGCTGAGCGGTCTTTCAGGTTATGTCGATATAGGACTTGTTTTACTTTGGATATAGATACTTTTGTACCTGTTTCTTCCAGCATCTTCACAAGGTCCTTTGCTGTTGTTTTGGGATTGATTTGCACTTTTCGCACCAAAGTACGTTCATCTCTAGGAGACAGAACACGTTTCCTTCCTGAGCGGTATGACGGCTGCGTGGTCCCATGGTGTTTATACTTGCGTACTATTGTTTGTACAGATGAACGTGGTACCTTCAGGCATTTGGAAATTGCTCCCAAGGATAAACCACATTTGTGGAGGTCTACAAAAAAAATTCTGAGGTCTTGGCTTATTTCTTTTGATTTTCCCATGATTTCAAGCAAAGAGGCACTGAGTTTGAAGATAGGCCTTGAAATACATCCACAGGTACACCTCCAATTTTAATGACTTCTACCTAAGTGTATGTAAACTTCCGACTTCAACTGTATATATGGCACAGCAAGGACTGCATGAGGTGCCAAATGGGAGTACTTGCTATTCATAGATTGTGGGCTCAGCGTCTCATTCCATATCCCGCCATATGAACCGGAGCAGTGCGGTGTCGTAAGGCAGCAGACGAAATCTGATGAAACATGGCTTTGATGTCTCCACTGATGGCTGTGGAGTGCTGTCGGAACCTGAGAAGGACACAGAGCAAGGAAGGACCTAAGGTTGATCCGGGGAGCAGACAGTCATTCAGGCTTTGACCAGCGGCTTGGTGTGGGTAGTCTGACCCGATCAGGATGAGTGGCGCAATTCTGGCCATGTTGGAAAGAGGCAGTCCTCTGAGTTGAGGATATTGCTTCTGTAGAACACTCACCAGGCAGTGAAGGCATTGGTGACTAGAGATCCTGGTTCGAATCCAGGATCTGTCCTAGCCGGCTGCGACCGGGAGACCCATGGGGCGGCGCACAATTGGCCCAGCGTCGTCCAGGGTAGGGGAGGGAATGGCCGGCAGGGATGTAGCTCAGTTGGTAGAGCATGGCGTTTGCAACGCCAGGGTTGTGGGTTCAATTCCCACGGGGGGCCAGTATGAAAAATAAATAAATAATGTATGCACTCACTAACTGTAAGTCGCTCTGGATAAGAGCGTCTGCTAAATGACTAAAATGTAAATGTAAATGTGACGTTGTAGGACACGTCCCTCTGTCCTGAAGGTGAAACGCAGAAGGTCACGGCAGAGCCCTTCACTTGTATAACATCCTGTCGTACCATTCTGAGGATAAGGGTCTCGGGGGTCCCCTTCAGGTTAAGCTGTTCGTTCAGACCCATCATCTAGAACGGCAAATGTATCCATACCCCTCCCTTCGCATTGCAAAGTGACCTTTACCACCTTCAACATGACCCTTTGAGACCAGTTAGGCTGGTCGAGGTAGAGCTCCTTTGCGGCTCCTACCATGAGCATACTCTCCTCCTTCGGTGCTTGAGGAATTACATCATGCAACACTTTGAGATGGATTTCCTTACAGCTGTTGCAGGGTTTCCTCAACGTGCAGGTCTCAGCTTTATGGCTACGGGCACACTTGTAGCATCGCTCACCTGAAGTTACACAGGCTTTCAATTGGGGTCGAGTGAGCTTTTGTACCTTGAGGCATGAGCCCAGGAAGTTCCTCTTAATATTGTAATAGGGGCAGTACGGCTGGAATTTGATGTTCTTGCTCTTGAGAGAGGCCTTCTTCCAGGGTTCCTCCCTTCCGGGTTCCTCCCTGGTTTCACTACTTAAGGACATGGTAGTGGGATTCTGCCTTTGATGACCCTCCTTGCGTTTAAACTCCTTTCCTTACCCCAGAAGCTGTGGCTGAGATTGAGGCCTGGTGAGCGATGCTCTTCACCTTTACCTGCAACCATGCTGCCAGGTCTTTGAAGGCATAGGTGCATCTCAAGCCCTCTTTCAGGATGCCTTTGTTCAAACAATGTTCAATGATATTGTCTATGAGGTAGGCTGGAAGCTTGCCAAGGAGCCTGTTCACGTGGGAGCCACATTTCAGCTCATTCCCGTCTTCTCCTTCAACGGATTGGAGTATTGAGGTCAGGGATTGGACAGCAAGGGAGAACTCTTGGAAGGCAGCATGGTCTCCTGTTTTGATTGGAGGTGCGTTCAGGATGTTGTGTAGTTCATTCTGGACTAGCTGGCGTGGCTCACCATATCTCGCTTTCAGGGCCTGGAGAGTGGCAGTGTATGGTGTTGCAGAGTGCATATAGGACTTGGCCAGCTTGTATGCACTGGGGAACCGCAAGTGATCCATCAGTACTTGGTATTTGTAGCGTTCTGACATATGACTGAATACCCAGTAGGCTCTCCAATGCCACTTCCAAGCCACTTCCACTTCTCCTTTCCTCTCTCAAAGTATGGCAGTTTGGATCTGGGAATTCCATAGGCTGAGGCTACTAGCAGTTCCATGATGTTGGCTCCCTCTTCTGGTTGCATGAAGGATAAAACCAGGACTGCTGGTGAGCTCACTATGGCCTCGTTGGGCTTGTCCCCTACTGTTCCAGACCCTCCATTGGTGGCAGCCTGAAATGAGTGAGAGTTAACCCACCTGATGGTTGATGACTGGCCTGGCCCAGGCCCTGGATGAGAGGAACAATTTGCCATTGTTGGTAATTGGCGGAAAGGCGAAGGAGAGGTGCTTTGGCTAGATGGAGTGGGAATGCTAACTTGTGTTGCTGGCAGAGCGACCTGTCCCCCGTGGTCTGTGCTGGCTGTTGACCTCGGAGCCTCCCGGGACTGTGTGCCAAGCTGTACCAGAGGAACAGATTGGGAAAGAGAGGCAGACAGGTCAGTTCCATGTGGAGTTGTGGTCAGGTCAACTCCCTATTCGTTCCACTCCAGGAAGGATGAGACTATCCGTGCCTCCTCCAATTCCCTTCTTACTTGACATCACCGCCGCTGCTGTGCCAGGTCTTTGGCAATGAATTCCCGTTCCTGTAGATCTTTACGGGCCTGCACATCCAATCGGTGACATCGTTCATCAGACTGTCGTTCCTCCTCAATCTGATGCTCAATTTCCTCCAACGCTAGTAGTTTTATCCTCTCTTGTAGGACAGCTGTCTGTGAATCGCTGAGGGCTAGTGCATGGCGTCTGCCATGGCCACCTCCAAAGGGGTATCCACTGGTTGAACTCTCACTCCATCTAGAGTCACTCCTTCTAGAGTGCCTCGACGATTTCCCATAACTTGAGGGGTGAGCTGAGCCTGCCTTGGAGAGTTGGTCGACCTCTGCTGTTACCTCTTCCATGGGTTCTTCCAGTAGACCATTATCCTGTTACAAAGCAGTTTCCGGTCCGTGGCTTGGACGGGATGGTTGATGTCTGAAACATACAGGATCCATCGCTGCTTTGAGCCTTAGTGGGCTTGCCCTTTGGTGGGGGAAACTCCACCACATATTCCTTATGATAACCAGGTGGTTGTCTGCTCATTTGTTGCCTGGTTCTCCTGGTGCTGCTGGTGGTTGAGGATGAAGCCTTCTTCGGTGCTTTAGGCCTAACTCCTGGATATTTTATTCTTTCCAGGACTTTTCCCTCATCTTTAGCCTCAGCTGCTATTTCCTCATCTTTCCTCCCTTCTAGTGGAGACAATTCTTCCTTATCCTCCTCCATTTCTTTTTCACCTGCCTTTGGTTCAGTCATGATCCGGCACGAAGGACAATTGAAAGATTATTGGAATCTGTGTGTGTAGCCGGACAGGTAGGATGACTGACAATAGAGAAGGTGAACAGGTGGTCACGGGTCAGGTGACTGAGAGGAATGGAGGAGACTGAGGCAGGAATTCCTTTAACCACAAAGTGGTATATTTACTGGACAGGTTTTTTGTGTACTGCATAACAAAGGAAACAGAATTACATGTATCAAATATTTAAAAAAAAAATTGCATGGGCTGCATCTAAATACACCTTATCCGCCTATGTCGGCCTTCCGCATCTGCGGTAGAGAGTGGTATTTTTGGTATTTTATTAGGATCCCCATTAGCTGTTGCAAAAGCAGCAGCTACTCTTCCTCGGGTCCACACAAAACATGAAACATGACATAATACAGAACATTAACAGACAAGAACAGCTTAAGGACAGAACTACAAAATAAATACAAAAGGCACACGTAGCCTACATAGCAATACATACACACAAACTATCTACGTCAAATAGGGGAGAGGCGTTATCTGTTTTTTGAAACCAGGTTTGCTGTTCACTTGAGCAATATGAGATGGAACAGAGTTCCAAGAAATAATGGCTCTATACAATACTGTATGCTTTCTTGAATTTGTTCTGGATTTGGAGACTGTGAAAAGACCCCTGGTGGCATCTGGTGGGGTAAGTGTATGTGTCAGAGCTGTGTGTAAGTTGACTATGCAAACCATTTGGGATTTACAACACATTAACGTTTCTTAGAAAAAGAAGAAGTGATGCAGTCGGTCTCTCCTCAACACTTAGCCAAGAGAGACTGGAGTGCATAGTATTTATATCAGCCCTCTGATTACAATGAAGAACAAGACGTGTGTGACACTCTGGCTCCATGGACTTTGATTGTTGAGCCAGGGTTGTTCATTTTCATTATTTGGGGTGTATTTCTATGTTGGTAGTTCTGTTGTGTGTATTTCTAGGTTTGTCTTTCTGTTGGGTTCATGTCTAGGTTTGGTCTATGACTCCCAATCGGAGGTAACGAGTGTCAGCTGTCGGCTCGTTATCTCTGATTGGGAGCCATATTTAATCTGTATGTTTTCTTGTGGGAGTTGTGGGTTTTTGTTCCTTTTGGTCAGTGTACCGTAGGACTTCACATTCGTCATTTGTTTGTTGTTTTCGTGGTTGCTTTTATTTAAATAAAGTCATCATGTTCACTCCACGCGCTGCGTATTGGTCCGTTTCCTCAGACGATCGTGACAGAAAAACCCACCACAAAAAGACCAAGCAGCGTGTCAAGCGGCAACAGGACCTACCTACACAGGATTTATGGACTCCCATAAAGGATTCATGGACATGGGAGGAGATTCTGGATGGTGAGGGGCCTTGGGATCAACCGGGAGAATATCGCCGTCCTCGTGAAGAGCGGGAGGCAGCTAAAGCCGAGAGGCGGCGATATGAGGAGGCAGCACGGAGGCAAGGCTGGAAGCCCGAGAGTACTACCCAAAAATGTCTTGGGGGGGGGCTAGAAGGGAGTGTGGCGAAGTCAGGTAGGAGACCTGCGCCTACTCCCTGGACTGACCGTGGAGAGCGAGAGTACGGGCAGACACCGTGTTACGCAGTAGAGCGCATGGTGTCTCCTGTACGCAGGCATAGCCCGGTTCGGTACATTCCGGCTCCACGTATCGGCCGGGCTAGACTGAGCATTGAGCCAGATGTCATGAGGCCGGCCCCACGCATCCGGTCACCAGTGCGTCTCCTCGGGCCGGCTTACATGGCACCAGCCTTACGCATGGTGTCCCCGGTTCGCCTACATAGCCCGGTGCGGGTTATTCCACCTCCCTGTACTGGTCAGGCGACGGGGAGCATACAACCAGGTAAGGTTGGTCAGGCTCAGTGCTCAAGGGAGCCAGTACGCCTGCACGGTCCGGTATTTCCGGCACCACCTCCTGTCTCCAGTCCAGTACCACCAGTGCCTACACCACGCACTAAGCCTCCTGTGTGTTCCCCGAGTCCTGTGCGTCCTGTTCCTGCTTCCCGCACTAGCCCTGAGATGCGTGTCCTCAGCCCGGTACCTCCAGTTCCGGCACCACGCATCAGGCCTACGGTGCGTCCCCAGGGTCCAGCATGCCCTGTTGCTTCTCTCCGCACTAGCCCTGAGATGCGTGTCCTCAGCCCGGTACCTCCAGTTCCGGCACCACGCATCAGGCCTACGGTGCGTCCCCAGGGTCCAGCATGCCCTGTTGCTTCTCCCCGCACTAGCCCTGAGATGCGTGTCCTCAGCCCGGTACCTCCTGTTCCGGCACCACGCACCAGGCCTACGATGCGCCTCAGACAGCCAGAGTCTGCCGTCTGCCCAACGGGGCCTGAACTGTCCGTCTGCCCAACGCCGTCTGAACTGCCCGTCTGCCCAACGGGGCCTGAACTGTCCGTCTGCCCAACGCCGTCTGAACTGCCCGTCTGCCCAACGCCGTCTGAACTGTCCGTCTGCCAAGCGCCGCAGGAACTGCCCGTCTGTACTGAGCCTGCAAAGCCGCCCGTCTGCCATGAGCCTTCAGAGCCGTCCGCCAGACCGGAGCCGCTAGAGCTCTCCGCCAGACAGGAGCAGCCAGAGCCTTCCGCCAGACAGGATCAGCCAGAGCCTTCCGCCAGACAGGATCAGCCAGAGCCTTCCGCCAGACAGGATCAGCCAGAGCCTTCCGCCAGACAGGATCAGCCAGAGCCGTCCGCCAGACAGGATCAGCCAGAGCCTTCCGCCAGCCATGAGCAGCCAGATCCGTCAGCCAGCCATGAGCAGCCAGATCCGTCAGCCAGCCATGAGCAGCCAGATCCGTCAGCCAGCCGTGAGCAGCCAGATCCGTCAGCCAGCCATGAGCCGTCCAGCCAGGATCCGCCAGAGCCGTCCAGCCAGGATCCGCCAGAGCCGTCCAGCCAGGATCCGCCAGAGCCGTCCAGCCCGGATCCGCCAGCCAGCCAGGATCCGCCAGAGCCAGCCAGCCAGGATCCGCCATTCAGTCCGGAGCTGCCCCTCAGTCCGGTGCTGCCCCTTAGTCAGGTACTGTCCCTTAGCCCGGTGCTGCCCCTTAGTCCGGTGCTGCCCCTTAGTCCGGTGCTGCCCCTTAGTCCGGTGCTGCCCCTTAGCCCGGTGCTGCCCCTTATCCCGGTGCTGCCCCTTATCCCGGTGCTGCCCCTTAGTCCGGTGCTGCCCCTTAGTCCGGTGTTGCCCCTTAGTCCAGGTGGGGTTAGTTGGAGGGTGGTCATTGGGAGGAGGCTACTGAAGCAGGTTGTGACTGTGGTGGGGTGGGGATCATGACCGGGGCCAGAGCCGCCACCGTGGACAGACGCCCACCCAGACCCTCCCCTAGTCCTTATGTTGGTGCGCCCGGGGTTCGCACCTTTAGGGGGGGGTACTGTGACACTCTGGCTCCATGGACTTTGATTGTTGAGCCAGGGTTGTTCATTTTCATTATTTGGGGTGTATTTCTATGTTGGTAGTTCTGTTGTGTGTATTTCTAGGTTTGCCTTTCTGTTGGGTTCATGTCTAGGTTTGGTCTATGACTCCCAATCGGAGGTAACGAGTGTCAGCTGTCGGCTCGTTATCTCTGATTGGGAGCCATATTTAATCTGTATGTTTTCTTGTGGGAGTTGTGGGTTTTTGTTCCTTTTGGTCAGTGTACCGTAGGACTTCACATTCGTCATTTGTTTGTTGTTTTCGTGGTTGCTTTTATTTAAATAAAGTCATCATGTTCACTCCACGCGCTGCGTATTGGTCCGTTTCCTCAGACGATCGTGACAGAAAAACCCACCACAAAAAGACCAAGCAGCGTGTCAAGCGGCAACAGGACCTACCTACACAGGATTTATGGACTCCCATAAAGGATTCATGGACATGGGAGGAGATTCTGGATGGTGAGGGGCCTTGGGATCAACCGGGGAGAATATCGCCGTCCTCGTGAAGAGCGGGAGGCAGCTAAAGCCGAGAGGCGGCGATATGAGGAGGCAGCACGGAGGCAAGGCTGGAAGCCCGAGAGTACTACCCAAAAATGTCTTGGGGGGCTAGAAGGGAGTGTGGCGAAGTCAGGTAGGAGACCTGCGCCTACTCCCTGGACTGACCGTGGAGAGCGAGAGTACGGGCAGACACCGTGTTACGCAGTAGAGCGCATGGTGTCTCCTGTACGCAGGCATAGCCCGGTTCGGTACATTCCGGCTCCACGTATCGGCCGGGCTAGACTGAGCATTGAGCCAGATGTCATGAGGCCGGCCCCACGCATCCGGTCACCAGTGCGTCTCCTCGGGCCGGCTTACATGGCACCAGCCTTACGCATGGTGTCCCCGGTTCGCCTACATAGCCCGGTGCGGGTTATTCCACCTCCCTGTACTGGTCAGGCGACGGGGAGCATACAACCAGGTAAGGTTGGTCAGGCTCAGTGCTCAAGGGAGCCAGTACGCCTGCACGGTCCGGTATTTCCGGCACCACCTCCTGTCTCCAGTCCAGTACCACCAGTGCCTACACCACGCACTAAGCCTCCTGTGTGTTCCCCGAGTCCTGTGCGTCCTGTTCCTGCTTCCCGCACTAGCCCTGAGATGCGTGTCCTCAGCCCGGTACCTCCAGTTCCGGCACCACGCATCAGGCCTACGGTGCGTCCCCAGGGTCCAGCATGCCCTGTTGCTTCTCTCCGCACTAGCCCTGAGATGCGTGTCCTCAGCCCGGTACCTCCAGTTCCGGCACCACGCATCAGGCCTACGGTGCGTCCCCAGGGTCCAGCATGCCCTGTTGCTTCTCCCCGCACTAGCCCTGAGATGCGTGTCCTCAGCCCGGTACCTCCTGTTCCGGCACCACGCACCAGGCCTACGATGCGCCTCAGACAGCCAGAGTCTGCCGTCTGCCCAACGGGGCCTGAACTGTCCGTCTGCCCAACGCCGTCTGAACTGCCCGTCTGCCCAACGGGGCCTGAACTGTCCGTCTGCCCAACGCCGTCTGAACTGCCCGTCTGCCCAACGCCGTCTGAACTGTCCGTCTGCCAAGCGCCGCAGGAACTGCCCGTCTGTACTGAGCCTGCAAAGCCGCCCGTCTGCCATGAGCCTTCAGAGCCGTCCGCCAGACCGGAGCCGCTAGAGCTCTCCGCCAGACAGGAGCAGCCAGAGCCTTCCGCCAGACAGGATCAGCCAGAGCCTTCCGCCAGACAGGATCAGCCAGAGCCTTCCGCCAGACAGGATCAGCCAGAGCCTTCCGCCAGACAGGATCAGCCAGAGCCGTCCGCCAGACAGGATCAGCCAGAGCCTTCCGCCAGCCATGAGCAGCCAGATCCGTCAGCCAGCCATGAGCAGCCAGATCCGTCAGCCAGCCATGAGCAGCCAGATCCGTCAGCCAGCCATGAGCAGCCAGATCCGTCAGCCAGCCATGAGCCGTCCAGCCAGGATCCGCCAGAGCCGTCCAGCCAGGATCCGCCAGAGCCGTCCAGCCAGGATCCGCCAGAGCCGTCCAGCCCGGATCCGCCAGCCAGCCAGGATCCGCCAGAGCCAGCCAGCCAGGATCCGCCATTCAGTCCGGAGCTGCCCCTCAGTCCGGTGCTGCCCCTTAGTCAGGTACTGTCCCTTAGCCCGGTGCTGCCCCTTAGTCCGGTGCTGCCCCTTAGCCCGGTGCTGCCCCTTATCCCGGTGCTGCCCCTTATCCCGGTGCTGCCCCTTAGTCCGGTGCTGCCCCTTAGTCCGGTGTTGCCCCTTAGTCCAGGTGGGGTTAGTTGGAGGGTGGTCATTGGGAGGAGGCTACTGAAGCAGGTTGTGACTGTGGTGGGGTGGGGATCATGACCGGGGCCAGAGCCGCCACCGTGGACAGACGCCCACCCAGACCCTCCCCTAGTCCTTATGTTGGTGCGCCCGGGGTTCGCACCTTTAGGGGGGGGTACTGTGACACTCTGGCTCCATGGACTTTGATTGTTGAGCCAGGGTTGTTCATTTTCATTATTTGGGGTGTATTTCTATGTTGGTAGTTCTGTTGTGTGTATTTCTAGGTTTGCCTTTCTGTTGGGTTCATGTCTAGGTTTGGTCTATGACTCCCAATCGGAGGTAACGAGTGTCAGCTGTCGGCTCGTTATCTCTGATTGGGAGCCATATTTAATCTGTATGTTTTCTTGTGGGAGTTGTGGGTTTTTGTTCCTTTTGGTCAGTGTACCGTAGGACTTCACATTCGTCATTTGTTTGTTGTTTTCGTGGTTGCTTTTATTTAAATAAAGTCATCATGTTCACTCCACGCGCTGCGTATTGGTCCGTTTCCTCAGACGATCGTGACAACGTGCCGCTCTGTTCTGGGCCAGCTGCAGCTTACCCTCTTAAGGATCGGACCCTTTTTTAAATTTCCGCCTAAAATGACACACCCAAATCTAACTGCCTGTAGCTCAGGACCTGAGGCAAGGACATGCATATTCTTGATACCATTTGAAAGGAAACACTTTGAAGTTTGTGGAAATGTGAAATTAATGTAGGAGAATATAACACATTAGATCTGGTAAAAGATAATACAAACAAAAAAATATGCGTTCTTTTGAAATGCAAGAGAAAGGCCACAATATAATATTGCCATTTCGGCGCAATTTAGGCTGTGTAAGGGCAGTGTGTGTGCAAAGGTTCAGATTGATCCAGTGAAGCACTGCAATACTGGACTATTTTGTATCAAGTCTGCCCAAATTTGCCGATTTGATCAATTGACACATTTTCAAGTACATAACTACAGAGAACATACAAAAATGATATGGTAATACAAAATGTAAGTTTATATACAGCCAGGAATGTCATACATGATGGATAATTTACTTATACACTAACTTTCACACATCTAGATGGCCGGGCGGGGTGGGTGTGGAGCCAGAGACAGCAAGGGTTCAGACTGTAGAACCCAGTTCCTATATTTGAATATAAAAATTGATTTTATCAAACAAAACTATGCTACATTTTATCTCTGGGACCCTCAGGATGACAAATCAGAGCAAGATTACTGAATGTAAGTACATTATTTACCTTCAGAGGTGAATGTATCAAACCAGTCACCGTGATACGTTTTTTGTTGTTGTGCACTCTCCTCAAACAATAGCATGGTATTTTATTTCACTGTAATAGCTACTGTAAAATGGACAGTGCAGTTAGATTAACAAGAATTTAAGCTTTCTGCCCATGTCTATGTCCTGGACATGCTGTTACTTACAAAAGTCATGCTAATCACATTAGCGCACATTAGCTCAACCGTCCCGTATACGGGACACCGATCCCGTAGAGGTTAACTAGGTCTTTCCTTGCAGCACTCGACCACACAACTGGACATTAATCAAGATAAGACAAAACTAGAGCCTGCTGGACTTGCTTTTTGGAGTGTGGTGAAAAAGCAGAGCATCTCTTTATAACGGACAAACCTCTCCCCATCTTTACAACCATTGAATCTATATGTTTTGACCATGACAGTTTACAATCTAAGGTAATAATCTAAGGTATCCTTAACTTGTTCAACAGCCACACCATTAATTACCAGATTCAGCTGAGGTCTAGAACTTATGGAATGATTTGTACCAAATACAATGCTCTTAGTTTTAGAGATGTTCAGGACCAGTTTATTACTGGCGACCCATTCCAAAACAGACTGCAACTCTTTGTTAAGGGTTTCAGTGACTTCATTAGCTGTGGTTGCATCATCAGCATACATGGACACACATGCTTTATTTAATGCCAGCGGCAGGTCATTGGTAAAAATAGAAAAGAGTAGAGCACCTAGAGAGCTGGCCAGCGGTACACCACACTTTACATGTACAGTACCCATTGCCTTTGCACACGAACCGCCACCCTCTTTGAGTAAGAAATCATGAATGTATTTACTTGAAATGTCTGGTTCGCTGTGTATCTCTCGGTGGACAGGACCGCCCTGGAAAGGGAGTTGTGCCTTCTCGCGGCCCGCTTGTAAGGCTGTGATTGTCCAAAATGTATTCTACTGTTGTCCTCCTCTGTAGTTGTCCGGTATCCGGTGACTTGTCATATAGTCCTGAACAGAACTACAGAATTAATTTTCCTTCCATTCGCTCTAGAAGTTGCTTCTTTGAAGATAGGCTAATCAGCCGTACCAGTGATTGTCCGGGAAGTGAGTTTTCCTTCTCCACCCCGTGTTGCAATTCAGAGTTCAAACCACTTTAGACGTGCAGCTGCAGCTTTATGTCTTTCTGGTCTGATATGTTAATTCATAACCCATCATTTTATACAGTTTGTTCAAAAGGGTGGTTCCGTCAGGCTGACACGCTCTCTGACCTCACTCAGTGGCGTGACTTGTCACTGTGCAAGTTTATGTAAAACAATTACCTCTTATGGCTCCTAAAATCGCATCCCTCTCTTAACAAAAACACTTTCATATTTCATGCACAACGCATCGGATGGAAACTTCATACATGTAGTGGGTATACTTTCCAAGTTACAGTATTTCCTTTATAACATTTTCTCAAAATAACAAAACAAACAACATTAGTGTTCTTTAGATCGCCTCTGACCATTCCCCACCTTCTATGTTAGAAATATTGTTCCAGTATTCGCTTTAGAACGTGTTAGAGTTTTGGCAGGAAAAGTCTGTGGAAACAAAGGCACATTCCTCTGGTGAACATTGGAGAGGGAGACCTGAATCTTCTCTCCTTGATTTACAACAGGGCGTGAGGTGCAAACCCCCCACCAGTTCCCACCTCCCCCTCTGCAGGTGAGAGGGTGTCTGGTTGAAGGTATTCATTGCAAACCTGATCTATTTGGATTCTCGTGGACAGTCATGACACTATGTTACAGACAGCCTGCTAGCATGTACTGTAGCTAGCTAGCATAACATTGCACCACTCGGTAGAAAACTCTTTCAGCAGAATACTATTTAATCACAAAAGGTTTGCTAGCAATACAACAATGTTGGAATACATTCTATCAAAATTACATGACGTTTTACTTGTAAACATTTATACCATATGTACATTTGCACCCATACCTCTCCTCAGTTGAATCAAAACAGACTGAGGAGGGGAAACTCCCGCGGCTGACTTGAAGATACTGCAGGCAAGAGCAATATACCACAAAGCAATCGATACTCTCACAATCCATGGATATGGAAAATAAAAACAAATGAAAGGATTTAGGTGAAATACACAAGGCAATATTAATACTCGTTACATAAGCATTATGTAATCTTTGGTTAGCAATAAGTTTGAGTAAACAGAAGAAAAAAACATTTTGCTTTACTTCTCTTTTACTGAGATAATTTGTGAATCAAAACGATTCACTTTGATTCACTCTGAAACATGCTCTAACTCTCCAAACTTTCCAAATGTAGACATTTTGTGAGCGTATGAAAGATTCTTCCTACTACTAGAGCCATGCTGGTCCATATATTGGTTTATCACAGTGTGAGAGTGTGGGTGAGTGGATCTACAGTTGAAGTCGGAAGTTTACATACACCTAGGTTGGAGTCATTAAAACTTGTTTTTCAACCACTCCACAAATTTCTTGTTAACAAACTATAGTTTTGGCAAGTCGGTTAGGACATCTACTTTGTGCATGACACAAGTAATTTTTCCAACAATTGTTAACAGATAGATTATTTCACTTATAATTCACTGTATCACTATTCCAGCGGGTCAGAGGTTTACATACACTAAGTTGACTGTGCCTTTAAACAGCTTGGAAAATTCCAGAAAATGATGTCAAGGCTTTAGAAGCTTCTGATAGTCTAATTGATATAATTTGAGTCAATTGGAGGTGTACCTGTGGATGTATTTCAAGGCCTACCTTCAAACTCAGTGCCTCTTTGCTTGACATCATTTACATTTACATTTTAGTCATTTAGCGGACGCTCTTATCCAGAGCGACTTACAGTTAGTGCATACATTATTTTTTATACCCCCCGTGGGAATCGAACACACAACCCTGCCGTTGCAAACGCCATGCTCTACCAACTGAGCTACATCCCTGCCGGCCATTCCCTCCCCTACCCTGGACAACGCTGGGCCAATTGTGCGCCACCCCATGGGTCTCCCGGTCGAGGGCCGGCTACAACAGAGCCTGGATTCGAACCAGGATCTCTAGTGACACAGCTAGCACTGCGATGCAGTGCCTTAGACCACTGTGCCACTCGGGAGACATCATGGGAAAAGCAAAAGAAATCAGCCAAGACCTCAGACTATTTTTATTTTACCTCCACAAGTCTGGTTCATCCTTGGGAGCAATTTCCAAACGCATGATGTTACCACGTTCATCTGTACAAACAATAGTACGCAAGTATAAACACCATGGGACCACGCAGCCATCATACCGCTCAGGAAGGAGGTTCTGTCTCCTAGAGATGAACGAACTTTGGTGCGAAAAGTGCAAATCAATCCCAGAACAACAGCAAAGGACCATGGCAAGATGCTGGAGGAAACAGGTACAAAAGTATCTATATCCACAGTAAAACGAGTCCTATGTCGACATAACCTGAAAGGCTGCTCAGCAAGGAAGAAGCCACTGCTCCAAAACCGCCATAAAAAAGCCAGATTACGGTTTGCAACTGCACATGGGGACAAAGATCGTACTTTTTGGAGAAATGTCCTCTGGTCTGATGAAACAAAAATATAACTGTTTGGCCATAATGACCATCGTTATGTTTGGAGGAAAAAGGGGGTTGCTTGCAAGCCGAAGAACACCATCCCAACCGTGAAGCACGGGGGTGGCAGCATCATGCTTTGGGGGTGATTTGTTGCAGGAGGGACTGGTGCACTTCACAAAATAGATGGCATCATGAGGAAGGAAAATTATGTGGATATATTGAAGCAACATCTCAAGACATCAGTCAGGAAGTTAAAGCTTGGTTGCAAATGGGTCTTCCAAATGGACAATGACTGCAAGCATACTTCCAAAGTTGTGGCAAAATGGCTTAAGGACAACAAAGTCAAGGTATTGGAGTGGCCATCACAAAGCCCTGACCACAATCCAATAGTGGGCAGAATTAAAAAAGCATGTGCGAGCAAGGAGCTCTGTCAGGAGGAATGGGCCAAAATTCACCCAACTTATTGTGGGAAGCTTGTGGAAGGCTACCCGAAACGTTTGACCCAAGTTAAACAATTTAAAGGCAATGCTACCATATACTAATTGAGTGTATGTAAACTTCTGACCCACTGGGAATGTGATGAAAGAAATAGAAGCTTAAATAATCATTCTCTATAATATTATACTGATATTTCACATTCTTAAAATAAAGTGGTGATCCTAACTGACTTAAGACAGGGAATTTTTACTAGGATTAAATGTCAGGAATTGTGAAAAACTGAGTTTAAATGTATTTGGCTAAGGTGTATGTAAACTTCTGACCTCAACTGTAAGCGGTGTGGCAGGAGAAAGCTGATTGATTTACTGTTTGGTGCTGTCAGAGCAGACATGGTTTTCCAAAATGACCTGGTCATCACCAGGTCATCAATGAACAGAACATTGACACATTCAGCAAAGCTCTTAATCATGGCCGACCAACCTGGTCTCAGAGCATTTCGTATTATTCTGTACGTAAACCAGCGACACTCCATTTATTATGATATGTTATGTATTAATTTGTGGATTTCCATCATCCATTTCGTATGATATGATACGAATTGCAATTTCTACAATATGCAAAAAAAGGATAATATATTACAAATTTGCAAAACGTATTATATGTTATGAATTACAATATGTTGTGGCTAACATTGGCTAGGTGGCTAATGCTAACGTTAGCTAACTGGCTAACGTTAGCTAGGCTAGGGGTTAGGGTTAAGGTTAGGAGTTAGGTTAAAGGGTTAAGGTTAGGGGAAGGGTTAGCTAATATGCTAAGTAGCTACATAACTTTGTAGGCCGCATGTCCTGCACCAGCATCGCATGTTCTCTTCCAGCTTCATGGTTTGAACGAGGTGCGTAATTCCAGCCCATATAATACAATACAATAAAGTAATACAATCCACACTCAAAAAGATTAGCCTACTGGAGCTTGTTTCATTTATTTACCCAAGAGAGAGTATAGCTACATCAATGGGCTTTTATGTTTTTCTGTAGTGCGTAATGTGCGTTAGCCTATGTATTGGATAAGGGCACAAACATTTAGGCTTTTTTGGGCTTGGGCTCATAAAATGTCTTTAAAGTAGGGCTCATAAAACGTATTTAATGTATGGCTCATCAGGCTCAGGTAGCATCAGGGTTGAATTTTTATGCCGATCAAAGCTCTAATCAAATCCAGACATATTTATGTGTTTGAATGACACTTCCAGTTTTCTGTGGGAAATACCAGGTTACCCAGGAGAAAAGTGATTTTTTCTCAGGATGGAACATTTGTAAAATACTGGGTGACTGAATGAATTGAAACAGGTAGGACTACCACTTATTTCTTAAATAGAAATTGTAGTGGTTAAATGGTCCAATATAATTGTCCCAATACAATTTCCATTCTAATCCTTTAGTCACAATGGAGAGTGGTGAAATGTTAGTCTTGACACATACAAATCCAGTGTCCAGAGTTTGATTCAAGTTGAAAAATAATAATACATGTATTTGTCACTCTTCTGGATACAAAAATGTATAGAATTCTACCAAAATAAATTCTGATCATTAAACTAAAGAAACAAACAGCATGGTAAACATGGTCTGGTATGGTCAAAAGACTGTGTGCTGCCATTCCAGTCACTCCCAGTAGGCCTTGGAGCATGCATGCCTATTCTCCATTGGCCTGTAGAGGGGGTACACTCACTTGACAGGGGATTAATGGCAAACACACATACAACAGAAATGCATCCTGAATTGGAAACATGCAAATATAAAATATGACCTATTTGGTGCCTACAGGAATAAATAAATTAAAATGTAGACTGTTTAAATGAATTAGGCCTTCTCGAATTAGCCTACTTTCAGCACCCATGCGCTGTCCATCTCCGCAGCTGCCGCTTCATAGTAATGTACGTTACTCGAATATGGCTTATTGTGAAATCAATAACTCTGTAAAATACCTTCATTATGGGCAACGAAACATATTGTTTTTATTCAAATCAATTATAGCCGTAACATTATTAAGCTTACCTCCGGTCTCCTTCTCATCTTCATGCTCTCCCTCTAAAACTGAACAGGACATCAGTAGGCCTAGTCCGCGCACACAGATATTGCATTTTTTTGACAAATTGACTCGCCTCCTGAAGTGCCACTGAAGCACAGTCATTGGTTAGGCAGTACATAAGGGTTTACATCAGCAAGAGCAGGGCGGGCCAGGGCTCATGATTGGGAACGCCTCTCCATTGCAGAGTGTAATGCAGGGTAGCCTAGTTTTATATACACCATCCCAGCAGTGCAAAAACTGGGAAAATAAGTACATTTTCTTGGAAATCTAACTTTGCCCTGTGCCTCTCCGAGTATGCTCTTCGTATAGCCTATAGTATAGGCTATGGATCATTTTATTGAGACCACACTAGGCACACTTATATTGAGCGCCCTGCAGAGAATCAGGGATGAGGGGCATCATCGGGCACACATGAGATACTATAATAAGAAACTAATTCTCAAACCCTGAGCAATATGACATTTAATCGATTACAAATTACATGACCCTCCCCTAGACTAAATGTAAAAAAAAATACTAAACCCTCCCCCTGACTGATATTGAAAAAGCGTGACCCTCCCCCATTTTCCTCCGGGTAACTGTTGTGTAAATTTTGATCTCCCTAATAATCTCATAATGTAGGTAGCCTGCCCGCACTGTATCTGCGAGCTGTTGGCTAAAGCGCACGTGCCAAGACCAGAGTGTGCACATTTGCTATATAACGCAACAGTTTGTAACAACATCATCAGTAGAGTTGAAAATGCGATGGAAACCCATTTAACTTGTATTTTTCATTTGGTACATTGGAATTTAATTGCAAACAATATTTTAATGTGCACTACGCCATCACGCACAGACTTATCCTTTGATGGAAAAGGTGCATATTATTTTATGCAGAGTTTTGAATATTCACATGAAAATCTATGGTAAATTGAATTGAAACCTAGCTAGTGATACATATAATTGAATTTAATATTTTTTCTCAATTTTCCCTGACCAGGATTACTCACAGAAGGAGAGGACTATGACTGAGGCCCTTGAGGACCTGAAGGCTAACTTCTACTGTGAGCTGTGTGACAAGCAGTACTACAAGCATCAGGAGTTTGACAACCACATCAACTCTTACGACCATGCTCACAAACAGGTATGGTGCACCTAATACCTCCTACCATGCAATTCATTCAGACTAGTTACATTTCAACGTTGCCAAACTATTTTTATCTACGAATGACAAAGCAAACAAACATAGCAATCTCCAACAAAAGGGCATATTTGATTTCAAAGTGCATATCAGAAGAATATGATGGGATAAAGGATGTTTATTGTTCTTCCATACTACAGTATTTGCATGACTTGCATAACTTGAGAAAAACATTTGACCTGTACCCTGAATGAGCATATCCCCCATTAACTACAGTGTACACATTTATATCCCCCGTTAACTACAGCCGCTTTTCTCAAACTCGGTCCTGTGGACCCCAAGGGGTGCACGTTTTTTGCCCTAGCACTACACAGCTGATTCAAATAATGAACTCATCATCAAGCTTTGATTATTTGAATCAACTGTGTAGTCCTAGGGCAAAAAACAAAACGTGCACCCCTTGAGTTTGGGAAAAGCTGAACTACAGTGTACACATTATTCAACTAAATGTGCTTCTTGTTCATGCCTTCAACAAAGTTTGTGGTCCTTTGAAGCTCAGTTGGTAGAGCATGGCACTTGTAATGCCAGGGTAGTGGGTTTGATTCCCGGGACCACCCATATTTAAAATGAATGCACGCATAATATAATAATAATAATATAATATGCCATTTAGCAGACGCTTTTATCCAAAGCGACTTACAGTCATGCGTACATACATTTTTACGTATGTGTGGTCCCGGGGATCGAACCCACTACCTTGGCGTTACAAGCGCCGTGCTCTACCAGCTGAGCTACAGAGGACCGCGCATGACTAAGTCGCTTTGGATAAAAACATCTACAAAATGCTATATATACAGTGTCATCAGAAAGTATTCACACCCCTTCACTTTTTTCACATTTTGTTGTGTTAAAGACTGCATGAAAAATGTATTAAATTGCGAGCATGGTGAAGTTATGAATTACACTTTGGATAAATACACTCAATCAATACAAATATACAGGCGTTCTTCCTAACACCGTTGCCGGAGAGGAACGAAACCGCTCAGGGATTTTATCATGAGATCAATGGTAACTTTAAAACTGTTAGTTTAATGGCTGTGATAGCTGAAAACTGAGGATGGATCAACAACATAGTACAGTGGCTTGCGAATGTGTTCACCCCCCTTGGCATTTTTCCTATTTTGTTGCCTTACAACCTGGAATTAAAATAGATTTTTAGGGGGTTTGTATCATTTGATTTACACAACATTCCTACCACTTTGAAGATGCAAAATATATTTTATTGTGAAACAAACAAGAAATAAGACAAAAAAACGCATAATTTTTTTTTCAGCAATTACAGCTAAAAGTCTATTGGGGTATGTTTCTATAAGCTTGGCACATCTAGCCACTGGGATTGTTGCCCATTCTTCAAGGCAAAACTGCTACAGCTCCTTCTAGTTGGATGGGTTCCGCTGGTGTACAGCAATCTTTAAGTCATACCACAGATTCTCAATTGGATTGAGGTCTGGGCTTTGACTAGGCCATTCCAAGACATTTAAATGTTTCCCCTTAAACCACTCGAGTGTTGCTTTAGCAGTATGCTTAGGGTCATTGTCCTGCTGGAAGGTGAACCTCCGTACCAGTCTCAAATCTCTGGAAGACTGAAACAGGTTTCCCTCTAGAATTTCCCTGTATTTAGAGCCATCCATCATTCCTTCAATTCTGACCTGTTTCCCAGTCCCTGCCGATGAAAAACATCCCCACAGCATGATGCTGCCACCACAATGCTTCACTGGATGGTGTTCTTGGGGTGATGAGAGGTGTTGGGTTTGCGCCAGACATAGCGTTTTCCTTGCTGGCCAAAAAGCTCAATTTTAGTCTCATCTGACCGGAGTACCTTCTTCCATATGTTTGGGGAGTCTCCCACATGCCTTTTGGCGAACACCAAACTTATTTGCTTATTTTTTTCTTGAAGCAATGGCTTTTTTCTGGCCACTCTTCCATAAAGCCCAGCTCTGTTGAGTGTACGGCTTAAAGTGGTCCTATGGACAGATACTCCAATCTCCGCTGTGGAGCTTTGTAGCTCCTTCAGGGTTATCTTTGGTCTCTTTGTTGCCTCTCTGATTAATGCCCTCCTTGCCTGGTCCGTGAGTTTTGGTGGGCGGCCCTTTCTTGGCAGGTTTGTTGGGGTGCCATATCCTTTCCCTTTTTTAATAATGGATTTAAATGGTGCTATGTGTGATGTTCAAAGTTTTGGATATTTTTTTATAACCCATCCCTGATCTGTACTTCTCCACAACTTTGTCCCTGACCTGTTTGGAGAGCTCCTTGGTCTTCATGGTTTCGCTTGCTTGGTGGTGCCCCTTGCTTAGTGGTGCTGCAGACTCTGGGGCCTTTCAGAACAGGTGTATATATAGTGAGATCATGTGACACTTAGATTGCACACAGGTGGACTTTATTTAACTAATTATGTGACTTCTGAAGGTAATTGGTTGCACCAGATCTTATTTAGGAACTTCATAGCAAAGGGGGTGAATACATATGCACGCACCACTTTTCCGTATTTTTTTAATTTGTGTGTCCAAACTTTTGACTGGTACTGTATGTAAATAAGATATTTCTGTATTTCATTTTCAATAAATTAAGAAAAAAATGTAAAATGTATTGTGAGTAGATGGGTGAGAAATAATATCATTTTAATCCATTTTGAATTCAGGCTGAAACACAATTTATTTGGGAATAAGTCAAGGGGTATTAATACTTTCTGAAGGCACTGAGTGCACAAAACATTAGGAACATAGACTGACCAGGTGAATCTAGGTGAAAGCTATGATCCCGTATTGATGTCACTTGTTAAAACCACTTCACATCAGTGTAGATGAAGGGGAGGAGACAGGTTAAGGAAGGAGCCTTGAGACAATTGAGACATGGATTGTGTATGTATGCCTCTCAGAGCAAAAGAGGGTGCAACTCAATATTAGGAAGGTGTTCCTAATATTTTGTTCACTCAGTGTATATTCAGGTTTTTGAGGTTTGATCAAATGTGACCAGATTTCTCAATGAAAAGTGGTTCACTTAATTTTTTTATTTGATAAAAGTACAGACTCAGAGCTTCAAAATGGTACATACACCGTAGTTGGAGGAAACATGGGAAAGTTATGATGCTTTGAAAGTTGATAAACTTGTTATCCCACTTAGGAGACAAGCAGAACATAACCTTGAAAGATTTTGACGAGGTTCACACTTGCTAGAGAGCTCTTCTTTGTTTACTCCCATTCAGCATCGTTCACAACCTCTCAAGCCTTAGCCCCATCCATCTCTTTAAGAATTCAGATGCAAACACATGGCCAACCATCAGCATGGTCAACCTCTCCATTATCTCAGCCAATCTTTGTTAGCCAGGAAGTATCCTGTCTTTCTCCATTTAAAGCTCAGTGCTCTCTCCTTCGCTAAACTAGGCTAATAATTAATCATATTGATGGATCACATACACGTTTGTAATTAAGGCCTAGAAAGTTCACATATTCAAGAAGGCATTTCTGGAGAAAAAAATGTCATATAAATGTTTCTTTCAAACGGCATTACTGTGAGGTAGGAACTAGTGTCAAACGCCCCCCAATCCTGTAACCAGTCACAAATGTCATTCATATTTGTTTAAAGATCACATGCTAACCTAAGCTGAACTGTATCTGCATTATTAGTTTAGCATCACATCCATTCTCACTTAACAAGCACAGGTCAATGAATACACCTGTTTTCAGACATATACATAACATTGACAGAGCTAATTCCTCTAGCTGGCTGCATAATCCTACACACAAGGAGTAGGTTGAAGTTTCCCTTTGACATTGATCTTGAGTCAGTATTGCATTGTCAGTATTGCAAAGTTAGGATTGGGGGAGGGGAAGCTGAACCTAGACCTGTGCCTAGTGTAAACTTCATCCCAGAGCAGCCTACAACAGCAGAGTTGGAACAGTCTAAATATCAGTGCCACTTTGACCCCAGCTAAAAAGCAGATTGATGAGAACCAAGACAGACAGTAGCCTGGTTTAGATCTACATGTGCTTTAGCCAACCCCTGTGACCAGGGCAGTTCTAGCTAACGTATCACACAGATCTGGTCTAGGCTAGCAGGTGACTGTTTAAAGGTGTCAAAAATTAGACTACTTCTGTGATGGTTGTCCCAACAGGATCCCTTAAGAGGTGACAAAAAATAAACGTTATTCTACAAAACAATACCATGACAATGTCACATGCACCTCATTGTGCATTATGTATTTCCATTTAAGTCACAATGCCCGAGAAGCCGGTGTTTAGAGGATATATTGGCACAGGTGTTGTTCGTCTCAGGCTGGCAAACTGTGCAAATATATCCTCCAATCACCGGCTTTGAGGGGGGTTACCAACAAATTCAAATAATGATTGACATTTATTATCCTTCCACAAGATATAGTCCCGACACAAATCTAGGGTTGCTACCCAAGCCGGCTGGTCATTCATTCTATCGGTTCAGTTGCTAGAGACGCGACTCAGTTGTTCAGTTGTTGTATAATATATTAATAAGTCATGTAATTATATTTTCTTAGACTATGAAATTTGGCTGAACAAAACATTGTGTCTATATATACAGTACTTTATCTACATTACATCCTTCCTATACCTTTGAGGGCAACATTTGCATCAATAGTCACCTGCACTTTCAAAAACGAAAAGGCAAAACCTTTTGGAGAGCCTGCAAGAGGTAGAAGCTCAATAACATTTGTCTATTGGACAGGCTCGTCCTGTATACTGTAAAACCAGAACATTAACAATTGCCTTTCTGCTCGATAACCCTGAGAGAAGAGGCTACTTAACATGACAAAATGATCTTGGATGCATACAAATAATCTCCTGGCTTTGTGACCCAGCCACTCGAAATGCAACCATCAGAGCTACTTCAAAGAGGAAAGGTCACATAGCCTTGTTGAGTTGTGTGTAATACAAAGGAGCCTACATAAGGCAGGACTAGCTGGGGTGCCATTCATGGGTTCGGGTAATTACAGAGCCCTATAGAAGCTGTCTGTTTCATATGAAGATTATTAAGTGAAAAATATTGATGTATTATGCAAAATGTAGGGTTAGTTCACTCCAGGGTAACAACAGTTGTACACACAATGGTTGTGGCGAGTAACGCTAATTTAAAGAACACTAAGCACAATAGGTGCGTAAACGCTAATTGCAAAATGTGCATCATCTGCATTTGCATTTATGGTCCACTACATCCTTGGTTATCACACAACAGTTGTGTAAAAATGCATTGTACAACCGCTATTTCACTGAGTGTGAACTCAGTCCTAGAGTCTGAGTCTATAATTAAACATGCTGTAAATTGTGTCGTATCAGTTATTCCTTATGAAGCAATGTGATCAATAAACCTCACTTTCCCAATCTCTGCAATATTGTCTTTGTTGATATTCGCTTCAATTAATTAGAAACAGGTGTAGGGTAACTGTGAAGATATGGTAACCAATTAGTAAACGTCAGGAGTGCTGGTTTAGAATAAATTGTATAAGGTTAGCCAACATGAATTAATGAGATGTGAGTTGTTGTGGAATAACATTTGTACATAGGATATTCTTACAACACATGCATCCAGAGATTTACAGCACTGTGGGTGGCTGTCTGATACTGTACAGTTAGTTTAAAACCTTCTCCATAGAGATATTCCGTCTTCATTGGGTTCCAATGCCTTATATTGTAGAGGACCCTCTAAGGAAATACAAATTCTCTCTGGAAGAGTAATATCACTTAATTCAATTAGTTTGGCTAGAGTATGCTCCTCAATGGCTGACTCAGTACAGTAGATAATGAGTCTGGTGATATTTATTCTCTCTGCCAGAGACTGAAAGAGCTGAAGCAGCGGGAGTTTGCCCGGAACATGGCCTCCAAATCCAAGAAGGATGACAGAAAGCAAGAGAGAGCACTACGACGTTTACATGAGCTGGCTGAACGGCGGCGGGAAGTCCAATGGTGGGTGGACTCGTGTGTCCCTATATGACATAATTTCAACAGTATGACCTTGGAAGGCTGTAAATGAATTTTATAACAAATTGCAATTATGTAAGTTAAAAAACGTTCATGTTAGATGTATTTGAGATAAGACAATGAGCACGGTTACATGCACACAATAATGTGATTATTGTGGATAGTTTAATATAATAGTTAGTTTAAAACATTTACATGCTTTGCAAGAAGAACAATTTCCCGAATAATTATGTTTAAATGGACACATCTGAAATCAGGCTGCTGATGGGACTTTTGATAAATGCAGAAAATCGCCAATCAAAATAAACGTTCTACCACAGTGACCATGTTATTTTTGCAAACAATATTTGAATCAGATATATAAAGTGTGTATGAAAACGAGTTGTTTTAATCAGTGTATGCTTACTTTGATTATGACCTTACGCCGATTAAAATATGCAGAGTAAGGTGTTTACATGACTAATGCCATACTCAGCCTTCTGACAAAATCATCTTAATATAGAATTATTAGTGTGCATGTAAACATACTCATTGTCACCAGTTGTTTTTTGGTGTTGATTTTTGGATGTTGACTGCTGTCATACTGATTCCAGTGTCAACTCCTTTCTGTGCAGCGCACCTGGTAGTGGCCCCATGTTCCGATCCACCACTGTGGCCGTGGAGGGAGGCTACGGGGGAGCCCGTGGTGACAGAGCCAGCAGCCGAGCACAGACCAGCACCCAGGAACACACAATGTGCCCAAACATCACCTTAGACACAGTTACAGATAACACGAGCACCATTCAGGCCCAGCAAACTCCCAACAGTGTGGCCAGAAAGTGTGGCCAAAAAATATCTTTCTCCTTCTCTTTCCCCAAAAAGGCCTCTGTGAAGCTGGAGTCTTCGGCGGCGGTGTTCTGCCAGGCTGGGGAGGAGGGATCAAGCAGGCAGGCATGTAGACAGAGGCTCAGTGTGCTGCCCATGCAGCCCAACTCCCCACGGCCTCCCGCTGGCCTTGACTCCCCCAGCCCCTCTGACAGTGAAAAGGCTCTGCATAACAAGGGAGAGATTCACATTGCAGGCTCACAGGGTCAGGGGTTAACCAATGCACCATCAGGGTCAGACAGCTTGATGTCCCCGGCTGATTTGTGCGCTATCCTCGTTTACTCTGAGGATGTGGCTCTTCCCTGCACAGCCCAATCCTCTGTGTTTCTCTCCCATTCAAACACATTAGAGGACTGTGGACTGGACATGGTGCAGGGAAGTCTAAAAAGCAACTTGGCTGAACAAAGACAGGAAACTGAGGTAGAACAAGGACAGGGGACAGAGACTGACGAAATCATGTTAACAGATAATGTCTCCCATAAGGGAGGACACCCATTGTCGAATTGCGCTGATCATTTGAACGAAGCAATTTACACTCAACCCCCAGACAAAGACCTAAGTGTGTCAGAGGATGAGGAATTTACAGTTGCAAGGCCATGTAAACCTTTCTGCTCTATCCTCAGTAGAGATGGGAGAACGGTGCTCCAGTGGCCCTCCGAGATGTTGACATTCACCAGGACAAACCCATCTATTTCCTACAGCTGCAACCCCCTCCACTTTGACTTCAGAGCCCCCACTAAAAGCACTGGCTGCAGAGTGGTAGAAAGAGATGTCGAGAAATCAGCTGAATTAGCTGAGAAGTCCTGCAGTGATGAAGCAACCCTGGAAACACGTGAGCTGTATAGGAGCTCGCCAAGCCCAGAGCGCAGCCTTGTTCAGGAATGTTGCGAGAGGCCTAAAGGTCAAGGATGCGAGGAGCCAAGCAACACACTCATCAGAAAGGATGAGCAGTGTTGCAATTATTCAGCACAGTTGGCAACCACAAGCCTGACACACACAGCTATGGCTGTGGACACACGCAGGTGTTGTAGCAGAAGCCAGAGGAGGAGAAGGCGGCGGGGGCACAGACGGATGACTCACTGGGGGGGAGACAGATATGATGGGGCAACAGAAAGATTAGGTAATTGCCTGACACTTCCCAATCATTATGAAAGACTTGATGACCAAATGAGAGATAACAGTGCAAAACAATTTCAGCCAGACGAGCACAAGCAATCACCCTCAATTGAAGGCAACGAGAGGAGAATTACAGCTAACAGAGACACAGCAGGTGTTGTGAGGCAGGCAGTGGCAGAGTGTGTGAATGGCCCAACAGCCAGTCTGGCCCACTCTGATGAGGCTCTCCAGGGTCCAGGACAGATCGTACAGATCTACGAGGGCAATATGCGCCAACTGTCCAAACATGTAAATGCTACAGAATACACATCTCTCAACTGTGGATCTCTCCAGACCAACCTGGTCATCAGAAGCGCAGACCAGATGAATAAAAGAGATCCCACACCTTTAAAACACCAGCCACTCCCTGAATCAGTGTTGTTACAGGAAGGTGGAAGATGTCGAAAAAGGACTATGGATGACCAAACTGTCGGTAGTACTTGTGTGAACCCTTTGCATAAACCGAACAAGAGACGGAGAAGGAGGAGAAGAGCATGTGGAGCTCATCAGAGTTCAGTGGCTGATGTGAGCAGTGGAGTGAGATATGAGCAGAGTCGAGGAGCAGATGGCCTTTGCCCATGCACTGGCTCCGACTCCCCTGGACCTGAGGATAGATTGAACCCTGATGCACTTGAGAAGAGTATTGACAGTGTAAATGGCAGATCCAACTGCATAGGCCAGATCAATAGGTCAGATCTCAAGAGGGATATTTTTGATTCCGGAGCTAAGGGCTCAGATGTTATTATTGCACATAAATCTGTGATGAGCCCAGATCAGCCCAGCTTTCACAGTAAGAGCGATGGCTCCTGTAAAGTATTTCTACCAATAGGCAATGAGAAAATGTCAGAGACCTTCAATGCTAGCTACACAGAATTAGAGGAGGAATCATTTAACTCAAAGGACTGTTACAGGTCCACACTGGACAGTCTGGAGAAGAATTGCCTCCAACATCTCCAAGCCCACAGGAAGGCTATGCACCATCAAGCCTTCCCTGACAAACTGAAACCAGTCCTAGCCAGCCCGCACATCCCTGTGTCCTCCCCCATAGTACTACACCCTGTACAACTCCCTCTACCCTTATCCACCTCCATCACCATCCACCAGACTTTCCTCCAGCACCACACAGACTTCCTCCAGCCACAGCCCCAACTCATGTCACCTATCTTCCCCTTCACTCACCTGCCACTGGGGGCAGAGGATTGCCCACCCAGTCACCCTCCCTTTATTTACCCAGCCCCAATTTCGGTCATGGCACGACCGAGCCTGCACCCCATGACCATGTCCTTTCACCCCCTGCCTCGCACTATTTTCCCTCATATGTTCCCACCTCACAACACTGTCATCCCCCTACAACCTATGTTTTAAGACTCCATTGTCCTCCACAGAATGTATTATTACTAGTGTAGCCCTCTTTGCTTTGTAAAGTCTGGTTTTGACTGCATAGTATATACACTATGTATACAAAAGTATGTGGACACCCCTTCAAATTAGTGGATTTGGCAATGTCAGCCACACCCGTTGCTGACAGGTGTATAAAAATGAGCAAACAGCCATGCAATCTCCATAGACAAAATGTTGGCAGTAGAATGGCCTTACTGAAGAGCTCAGTGACTTTCAACGTGGCACAGTCATAGGATGCCACCTTTCCAACAAGTCAGTTCGTCAAATTTCTGCCCTGCTAGAGCTGCCCCGGTCAACTGTAAGTGCTGTTATTGTGATGCGGAAATGTCTAGGCGCAACAACGGCTCAGCCGAGAAGTGGACCCAGATTCATCCGTCGGACTGCCAGATGGTGAAGCGTGATTCATCACTCCAGAGAACGCATTTCCAGAGTCCAATGGTGGCGAGCTTTACACCACTCCAGCCGATGCTTGGCATTGCGCATGGTGATCTTAGGCTTGTGTGCTGCTGCTTGGCCATGGAAACCCATTTCATGAAGCTCCCGACAAACAGTTATTATGCTGACACACAAGCTCACAGAACGGAACCGCTCAATACCGAGTTCCAAACTGCCTCAGGATGCAACGTCAGCATAATAACTGTTTGTCGGGAGCTTCATGAAATGGGTTTCCATGGCCAAGCAGCAGCACACAAGCCTAAGATCACCATGCGCAATGCCAAGCATCGGCTGGAGTGGTGTAAAGCTCGCCACCATTGGACTCTGGAAATGCGTTCTCTGGAGTGATGAATCACGCTTCACCACCTGGCAGTCCGACGGATTAATCTGGGTTTGGCGGATGCCAGGAGAACGCTACCTGCCCGAATGCATAGTGCCAACTGTAAAGTTTAGTGGAGGAGGAATAATGGTCTGGGGCTGTTTTTCATGGTTCGGGCTAGGCCCCTTGGTTCGGGCTAGGCCTCACTTTCCAGTGAGGGAAATCTTTTAACGCTACAGCATACAATGACATTCTAGATGATTCTGTGCTTTCAACTTTGTGGCAACAGTTTGGGGAAGGCCCTTTCCTGTTTCAGCATGACAATGCCCCCGTGCACAAAGTGAGGTCCATACAGAGGTGGTTTGTCGAGATTGGTGTGGAAGAACTTGACTGGCCTGCACAGAGCCCTGACCTCAACCCTATCGAACACCTTTGGGATGAATTGGAACACCGACTGCGAGCCAAGCCTTATCGCCCAACATCAGTGACCGACCTCACTACATCTCGTGGCTGAGTGGAAGAAAATCCCTGCAGCAATGTACCAACATCTAGTGGAAAGCCTTCTAGTGGAAAGCTATAACAGAGTGGAGGCTGTTATAGCAGCAAAGGGGGGACCAACTCCATATTAATGCCCATGATTTTGGAATGAGATGTTTGATGAGCAGGTGTCCACATACTTTTGGTCATGTAGTGTACTTATTTTAGGGCAGCTATCAATGTATTTATTTATCTATTGTATATCAGCCGGCATAGGGTTCTGTGGGAAAATGTGTGATGTTGATTATTAAATTATTGCATCTGAGCTCCTAGAGGGTGCGGCTCTCCTTCTCTTTTTAAAGTGTTCTACTCCGCTAGCCAGCACCTCACCTAAACAGTTGTAGGGTTCTTTCGCCTCCGGAAAATGTGTGGTGACATTTCTTTCCAGTATGGGTTATCGAACACCCAGGTATTTGATAGAGGTTTCCAACACTTCTACACTGTCAGGGTATTTTCTGGTTTTACTGTTTTGCATAGTTCTAGAGAAACTTGAGTAATATTTGATCATCATCAGCTTTATCAATCATTCTGAGGGTTGAGTTTTTATTAATTCACAATCTATTCTAATAGTGTTTACCTTTATGTAAAGAGAATATGTTTTAAACTGAATATATTGTGCTTGACTGTTTTTGTCTTTGTAAATTATTCCTTTAAAATAGTAAAAATATCATTCCACTTTGTGTGGAGGAAAGATATTCCATTGTGTCATCCATTATGTAGCTATATTATACTGACGTTTTCCTGGTAAATAAAGCCTTTCAAGTGTTTATGCTTATTAGGTATAAACACCTGATCATGGTCAAGTGGTACATTTTGAGGTTGAACCACTCATACTCACAATAACACACACTATTTATCTAGCTACTTATGTACATATAGACTAGGCATTCATATTTTCCCGAAAATCTACCAAGTTTCAATACCAGGAATAATTCAAATTTATGTCAAGAGTCCCGGGAAATGCAACAAAAATCGTTAGTGCAAATTTAAAGTGTTTAAAACCAAGATATGGTCACTATGCCAGGGTTCTCCCCACCTGGTCGGCTTGGCTGCATCACTATGTAAAGATTTCAGACCAAATTAAACTGATATTTAGCAATAATAGAGTAACCGTCTTTGATTGCCAATGACATTGTTGTGAATTAGGCCATTCATAAATTCAGAGCGTTATCATGTTCCTCAATTAGGCCTAATTCAGCACATTTCAGCAGTAGGACGCACAGAGCGCACCCCGAGTATAGCATTGTCGAATCATACAAACTTTGTAATGACAGTCAAACAAAAGCCAAATGACCAAAGTTGCTAAGCTTTCTAGATAACCTCCTTCAACGAATGACAGAATATCTCCTATATTTGGCAAAATCGAGTTAATGATTATACAGATCATTATCAGCTCGAATAAAGGGGAGATGACGAGTGGAAATAGTTTAAATATCAAGGTATCTTAACAGAGACCAACTCTGTTTTAAATACTGTAAACATATCTACACCCATACCGTTTGTTGATCACATATTCTCTACTGAAGCTCTCATATGGGCTGCAAGTAGCCGAGACAGCGCAGAGAAGCAGGGGAAGTGCTATAACAGTATTTTGACATGCATAGGCGAGAGACATGCAGGCGAGAGACGTGCTTTGATAATGCAACCTATGGATTACAGAATAAAGTTAGGAATTTTCATATGAAACAGGTGTCAGGATTTGGGGTTTCAGTGGGATTGGGACTGGGACAGGATAGGAAAATAGCCTAGGCTCTAGGACAGGAGAAGATAACAATTCAGAGGCATGATGAACATTTCTAAAACTTCACACATGTGACAGAGATGCCTACAGTGCCTACAGAAAGTATTCACACCCCTTTATTTTTTCCACATAATGTTGTGTTACAGACTGCATTTAAAAATGATTAAATTTAGATTTTGTGTCACTGGCCTACACACAATACCCCATAATGTCACAGTGGAATTATGATTTTAGTCATTTTTACAAATTAAGAATGAAAAGCTGAAATGTCTTGAGTCAATAAGTATTCAATTCCTTTGTTATGGCAAGTGTAAATAAATTCAGGTGTAAAAATGTGCTTAACAAGTCTCATAATAAGTTGCTTGGACTCACTGTGTGCAATAATAGTGTTTAACATGATTTTGTTATGACTACCTCATCTCTGTACCCCACACATACAATTATCTGTAAGGTCCCTCAGTCGAGCAGTGAATTTCAAACACAGATTCAACCACAAAGACTAGGGAGGTTTTCCAATGCCTCGCAAAGAAGGGCACCTATTGGTAGATGGATAAAAAAAAGTAGACATTGAATATCCCTTTGAGCATATTAATTACACTTTGGGTGGTGTATCGATACACCCAGTCACTACAAAGATACAGGCGTCCTTCCTAACTCAGTTGCTGGAGAGGACGGTAACTGCTCAGGGATTTCACCATGAGGCCAAAGGTGACTTTAAAGCAGTTACAGATTTTAATGGCTGAGGATGGATCAACAATATTATACTTAGTCCACAATACTAACCAAAATAAGAGTGAAAAGAAGGAAGCCCGTACAGAATAAAAATATTCCAAAGCATGCATCCTGTTTGCAATGAGTCACTAAAGTAAAACTGCACAAAATTTGGCAACCATTTTTACTTTATGTCTGCGTCAAATCCAAAACAACACATCACTGAGTACCACTCTTCATATTTTCAAGCATGGTGGTGGCTGCATCATGTTATTGGTATGCTTGTCTAGGGAGCTTTTTAGGATACAAAGAAACATAATATAGCTAAGCAGAGGCAAAATCCTAGAGGAAAACCTACTTCAAGGCCACCTTGTAACACAACAAAATGTAGAAAAAGTCAAGGGGTGTGAATACTTTCTGAAGGCACTGTATGTAGTGAATTGTGCGTAGGCCTATCATATTAGTGACTGTCTGAAGAGTCACAATGACAGCTCAAAGGGGCACAGGTTATTTTATAGACTATACTGTAGGGGTTTCCTGTAGGGTTTATTAACTGCATTCGGGTCGCGTGTGCAGTCTGGCAGTGTCAATTATGCGTGCTTTATAATAATAATATGCCATTTAGCAGACGCTTTTATCCAAAGCGACTTACAGTCATGCGTGCATAATTTTTTTTTGTTGTGTATGGGTGGTCCCGGGGATCGAACCCACTACCTTGGCGTTACAAGCGCCGTGCTCTACCAGCTAAGCTACAGAGGACCACAGCTTTGAATTCATGGTGACTTTGTGTGAAGTAAATATATATGTTTGGATAATGTGCTATTTAATTTTTTGCTAATATGCTGATGCGCATGTTTATATTGTGGAATTGCATTAACGCCACATTGGGGAAATTTTTTGTAATTTCCAGGGTCTTGTCATAAAAATTGTGTTCCCGGGAAAGTCCTGGGATCCCAGTTACCCATTTTAATCCCTAATTATCTATTACTGCCTCTCACCTATTTATAGGCCCCACCCTGATTGAACCCAGGTCCCATCTCTTTATTCTTAATTCTCGTAACCCGTGGTGAAATCAAATAATAGCGATATTACTGTGCAACATAGACATTCTATTTTCTCCCAAGATTGCAAAATAATTTGTATGTTGATGTAGTGCCCATCGGTTATGAATGTTTCAACTTCTGTATTGAGAAGTCATGTTTTTACCGTCAGTTTCTGAGCTCTTTACTGAGGGGAACACTGAATAACAAGGGGGCTCCAAGGTTGGGGAGTCGAATAAATACTGCAAACATGATGGCTTCCAGTGTTAATTCCAGTACTCACAAACTGCTTGTTGAAGTGAAGCTGACAGGGATGAGCTGCTCCAGGAACAACTGTTGGCCAGCTAGCATGTGTTAGCTGGTTAGCAAGTTAACTAGCTAACTGGTCTTGTTCTGTCCGTTGATCGTTGCAGGCAACTCGGTGAAGAAACTCGAGGAGGCAAAATTATGCTCACTGTTTACATAATAATATATTTTTTTTAATGTTTGGGGAAACTTTCTGGCGCTCTGGGCTGTCCCTCTGAATTCTCGCCAGAACTGTTCTCCCTCGTTCCTGTTCTCGCATGTGCTTGCAGGACACAGCATGAGAGGGTGGCAGTCCACAGGGCAAGTATTAACTAAGCAGTCAAAACCAGTTTTTACAAAGTAAAGAGGATTACACTAGATAATACGCTTGGAAAGACTGTGACAAACGTTAAAATGTAAACATTAGCGGAGCCACCTTATTCGTTTTGGAGGCAGCATTGAATTTGCAAGCAACAATCGGTGCAGTCAAATGTTTCATCTGTAAAGGATTCCCCTCACAGGGGGCACCATCTACTGTATGTAAGGTACAGCCACCTCCAAAATTATTGGCACCTTTGATAAAGATGAGCAAAGTATACTGTATAAAATAAACAATACAAATACTGAGCTATATTGTATGCTAAAAAAAAGTGTTTAATAAGTAATACAAAAAATATAAAAAAGATAGATGTCAAAACTATTGGCACCCCTGTGTTCAATTCTTTGTGCACCCTCCCTTTGCAATGATAACGAAACATAGCTTTTTTCTATAATGTTTTATGAGATGGGAGAACACATTTCTCCAAACAGAATCTTTTCGGATCCTTTGGACTGCCCTCTACAATTCAAACCACAGGTTTTTAATGGGGTTCAAGTCCGCAGACTGAGATGGCAATTGCAAAATGTTGATTCTGTGGTCAATTAACAATTTCTTTGTGGATTTTGATGTGTGCTTGGGGTCATGGTCTTGTTCTGTCCGTTGATCCTTGCAGGCAACTCGGTGAAGAAACTCAAGGAGGCAAAATTATGCTCACTGTTTACATAATAATATATATTTTTTAATGTTTGGGGAAACTTTCTGGCGCTCTGGGCTGTCCCTCTGAATTCTCGCCAGAACTGTTCTCCCTCGTTCCTGTTCTCGCATGTGCTTGCAGGACACAGCATAATAGGGTGGCAGTCCACAGGGCAAGTATTAACTAAGCAGTCAAAACCAGTTTTTACAAAGTAAAGACGATTACACTAGATAATACGCTTGGAAAGACTGTGAAAAACGTTAAAATGTAAACATTAGCGGAGCCATCTTATTCGTTTTGGAGGCAGCATTGAGTTTGCAAGCAACAATCGGTGCAGTCAAATGTTTCATCTGTAAAGGATTCCCCTCACAGGGGGCACCATCTACTGTATGTAAGGTACAGCCACCTCCAAAATTATTGGCACCTTTGATAAAGATGAGCAAAGAATACTGTATAAAATAAACAATACAAATACTGAGCTATATTGTATGGTCAATTAACAATTTCTTTGTGGATTTTGATGTGTGCTTGGGGTCATTGTCTTGCTGGAAGATCCACTTGCGGCTGAGTTTCAGCCTCCTGGCATAGGCAACCAGGTTTTGCCTAAAATGTCCTGGTACTTGGTAGAGTTCATGATGCCGTTTGTCACAAGTTTAGAGAGGAGTAGGCAGGAGGCAGTCGCAGGTTTAGAACTACTGAATTTATTAAAGCACCATAGCTTAAAGCGGGACGAAACCCACAGTGCAAAATATAAAGTACTCAGGAAATAGTAGGAGAGATACAGTGGGGAGAACAAGTATTTGATACACTGCCGATTTTGCAGGTTTTCCTACTTACAAAGCATGTAGAGGTCTGTAATTATTATCATAGGTACACTTCAACTGTGAGAGACGGAATCTAAAACAAAAATCCAGAAAATCACATTGTATGATTTTTAAGTAATTAATTTGCATTTTATTGCATGACATAAGTATTTGATACATCAGAAAAGCAGAACTTAATATTTGGTACAGAAACCTTTGTTTGCAATTACAGAGATCATATGTTTCCTGTAGGTCTTGACCAGGTTTGCACACACTACAGCAGGGATTTTGGCCCACGCCTCCATACAGACCTTCTCCAGATCCTTCAGGTTTCGGGGCTGTCGCTGGGCAATACGGACTTTCAGCTCCCTCCAAAGATTTTCTATTGGGTTCAGGTCTGGAGACTGGCTAGGCCACTCCAGGACCTTGAGATGCTTCTTACTCCTTAGTTGCCCTAGCTGTGTGTTTCGGGTCGTTGTCATGCTGGAAGACCCAGCCACGACCCTTCTTCAATGCTCTTACTGAGGGAAGGAGGTTGTTGGCCAAGATCTCGCGATACATGGCCTCATCCATCCTCCCCTCAATATGGTGCAGTCGTCCTGTCCCCTTTGCAGAAAAGCATCCCTAAAGAATGATGTTTCCACCTCCATGCTTCACGGTTGGGATGGTGTTCTTGGGGTTGTACTCATCCTTCTTCTTCCTCCAAACACGGCGAGTGGAGTTTAGACCAAAAAGCTCTATTTTTGTCTCATCAGACCACATGACCTTCTCCCATTCCTCCTCTGGATCATCCAGATGGTCAATGGCAAACTTCAGACGGGCCTGGACATGCGCTGGCTTGAGCAGGGGGACCTTGCGTGCACTGCAGGATTTTAATCCATGACAGCGTAGTGTGTTACTAATGGTTTTCTTTGAGACTGTGGTTCTGGGCTGATCCCTCACCTTCCTCATGATCATTGATGCCCCACGATGTGAGATCTTGCATGGAGCCCCAGACCGAGGGTGATTGACCGTCATCTTGAACTTCTTCCATTTTCTAATAATTGCGCCATTAGTTGTTGCCTTCTCACCAAGCTGCTTGCCTATTGTCCTGTAGCCCATCCCAGCCTTGTGCAGGTCTACAAATGTATCCCTGATGTCCTTACACAGCTCTCTCTAGTCTTGGCCATTGTGGAGAGGTTGGAGTCTGTTTGATTGAGTGTGTGGACAGGTGTCTTTTATACAGGTAACGAGTTCAAACAGATGCAGTTAATACAGGTAATGAGTGGAGAACAGGAGAGCTTCTTAAAGAAAAACTAACAGGTCTGTGAGAGCCGTAATTCTTACTGGTTGGTAGGTGATCAAATACTTATGTCATGCAATAAAATGCAAATTAATTACTTAAAAATCATACAATGTGATTTTCTGGATTTTTGTTTTAGATTCCGTCTCTCACGGTTGAAATGTACCTATGATAAAAATTACAGACCTCTACATGCTTTGTAAGTAGGAAAACCTACAAAATCGGCAGTGTATCAAATACTTGTTCTCCCCACTGTACCTCTCAGGAAAACAAGCAACATATACAATGACCAACAAAGACAAATGACAGAGGGAGTATATATACAGTGATAGAGTGGGGATTGGAACCAGGTGTGTGTAATGATGACGAGACAAGTCTGGGGTTGATGAGTGAAGGGCGTTCGCCAGCAGCAGGTTCGGCAGCAGCTAGAAGGCCGGCGACGCCGAACGCCTGAGCTGGACAGGAAGGGGAGCCAAAGCGAAGGCTGGTGTGACAGTGCACCCCCGTGTAAACCCGGACGTCCCGGGCCAAGGTGGGCCACCAGTACTTGGCGGAGAGACAGTCGATAGTACGGGCTATAACCGGGTGCCCCGACACAGGTGCTGTGTGTGCCCAGGCGAGGAGACGGTCCCGCACATCAGAGGGCACGTAGATATGCCCCTCAGGACAGTGGGCAGTTGAGGGCTCCTGTCGCAGGGCTCGACGGATGTCCGCGTCCACATTCCACACTTTTAGTTGGCTGTTAAATTTCTAGAAAAACAATCCTTTATCTGATCTTCCCAGTTTTCGTTTTGCTCCACTTTTTGGTTTGCTTCCTGTCTTTAAGTTTGGTGTGGGTTTTTATTTTGTTTGCCTCTTCTTGGGCAAATTTAGTGAGCCCTCATTGTGGGTGTCTTTTAGGTTCGAGTTGTTGTTGCTAGTCAACTTTCAGTGGAAACCCCCATGAGTGACTTTCAGAACCCCTCCTAAAACCCCACCTGTTTTGATTTGGTTATGTTAATTGACTCTTAGTTAAGTTCCTTCTGTTTGAGCGACATTATTTGGTTTTCTTGCTGTGGAACGTAACAAAATGGGGGCTCATTCGGGATATTGTTTCCAATGATAGTCACTCTAATCTCCTACTCTGAAGCTCAGCTGTTCCCAGATATGAGTGTTCAAAAGACACTTTTGTGATAGTTTCTGTCACTGACATCCACCCTGAGGGGTTATAAGATTGGTGGAATAATTTAAAAAGTTGCATAAACACAAGCTAATAAAAAACATGGACTTTAAGTTGGAAGCATTTGTGGAAAACCCTACATGGGAGATGCTAGATAAAATGTACAAAGGCGAATCTGCTCATCATTGCAAAGCATTATGACATCAAAGTGGCATCTGGCGATACAAAAGCAGCAGTCAAAGAGTTGATCGGTACTGTTTTGGTGGAGGAGGAAATCCTCTCGGAGAGAGAAGTTGAAAAGGATGCTACGGGTAGTGGGGTGAGTCCCGTAGACGTGCAACTGAGGAAGTCAGAACTAAAAGGCAAAGTTCAACCAACAGAAATTAGAAATTGAGCAACAGATTAGAAGTAGCGCGCACAGCTAAACATCAAGAACGTGAACATGCCATTTGATTAAGAGAGAAAGATCTGGAAGCACTCCGAAGTTAGGCCATCCTGCACCCTCAGAGTTTGGTCTTGGTCAGAACAGCCGGCTTGTACCGCCTTTCAACGAAAAAGAGATCAAAAGTTTGGACACACCTACTCATTCAAGGATTTTTCTTTATTTTTACTACTTTCTACATTGTAGAATAATAGTGAAGACATCAAAACTATAAAATAACACATATGCAATCATGTAGTAACCAAAAAAGTGTTAAACAAATCAAAATATATTTTATATTTGAGATTCTTCAAATAGCCACCCTTAGCCAAACTGCCTGACAGTTTTTGCACACTCCTGGCATTCTCTCAACCAGCTTCACCTGGAATGCTTTTCCAACAGTCTTGAAGGAGTTCCCACATATGCTGAGCACTTGTTAGGCTGCTTTTCCTTCACTCTGCCGTCCGACTCATCCCAAACCATCTCAATTGGGATGAGGTCGGGGGATTGCAGAGGCCAAGTCATCTAATGCAGCACTCCATCACTCTCCTTCTTGGTAAAATAGCCCTTACACAGCCTGGAGGTATGTTGGGTCATTGTCCTGTTGAAAAAAAATATGGGGGGGGGGGTTGTACCCCGGGGGACAGCATCCGCCAGAGGACCAGGAACCACCGGCCTAAGGAGAGACACATGAAAAGTGGGTGAGACACGGTAGTGAGTTTGAAGGAGCAGCCGGTACGATACTTAATTTATCCGCCGGAGGACCTTAAACGGCCCCACAAACTGGGGGCTCAGTTTTTTGCAGGGCAGGCGGAGAGGGAGGTTTATGGGGCTGGAATATGGGGGTCTCACTGCGGTGGTGGTCGGCTTGGTCCTTCTGCCGATGAGTGACCCTCTGGAGATGGACCTGTCCGACCCTGTGGAACCACTCGTCGACAGCGGGCGCATCGGTCTGGCTGGGTGTCCAAGGGGCCAGGGCCGGCTGGTACCCCAGGACGCACTGGAAGGGAGTGAGCCCCGTGGAGGAGTGAACGAGGGAGTTCTAGGCATATTCTGCCCAGGGAAGAAACCTCGCCCACTCACCCTTCCCGGTCCTGACAGTGGCAACGAAGAAACCTCCCCAGCTCCTGGTTCATGCGCTCCACCTGCCCATTAGACTGAGGCCTATACCCGGAAGTGAGGCTGGCCGTGGCCCCGATCTTCTCCAGGAAAGCCTTCCACACTCGGGAGGTGAATTGGGGGCCACCGTCAAAGACGATGTCCTCCGGAAGTCCATAATGCCGGAAGACCTGTTGGAACAGGACCTCAGCGACCTGGAGAGCAGAAGGAAGAGCAGTTAGTGGAAAAAACGGCATGATTTGGAGAACCGATCTACGACCACCAGGACTGTGGTGAAGCCGTCAGTACGTGGGAGGTCGGTGACAAAGTCTATGGACAGGTGTGACCAAGGTCGCTGAGGCATTGGGAGAGGAACTAGTTTGCCTGCCGGGGCGTTCCGAGGTGTCTTCGTTTGGGCATACAGAACAGGAGTTGATATAGCGGCAGATATCAGTAGCCAAGGTGGGCCACCAGTATTTTAGTGAGAGAGAATGTAGTGTGCGCGTAATACCGGAGTGCCCTGCCATAAGGGTGGTGTGCGCCCAGATCAGCAGGCTGTCACCGACCCTGGTGGATATATATACGTGTCCCGGAGGGGCGTTGGCAGGCGCTAGGTCCTCCACTGCTGCCAGGCGGATATCTTCGTCCACATCCCAAACGACAGGTGCCACGATGAGAGACGGAGGTAGGATGGGACCCCCAGTTCCTTCCTTTCTCCGGTATGGTGCATCCTGGAGAGTGCGTAGGCTTTCACATTCTGGGATCCTGGGCGGTAGGACAGAATAAACTGAAAGTGAGTAAGAAATTGGGCACACCTGGCTTGACGAGATTCTCCTCCTCTCTAATTTATGGCAGTGTTAAGGCGTCAAGACCGGCACACTTAAGTGATCCTAGCATAATTCCTCATTAAACATTCTGTTGTACATGTGCGTTTATGCTTACACAAGCGCACATGCCAAGGGAAAGAAAACCAAGTATCCTGGTAGGCTGGAACCTGTTCAGAATGAGTCTGACGTCATCAGATAATTTCCATGTCAATGACTGGAGGCCAGTAAGAATCGGTGCCGACCTCAAGCTATATGCCAAGGGGACCTGCAGTGGTTTTACCACAAGTCAATGTGTCTTACACCATTGTGGTGGCGATAGATATGAAGGAGTCTATTTCATAGCTATATTATCCACGGAGGAGCTAACCTCACGACAGAAGTACTCTATAATCACTGAACCAGTCGTACGTGGTGTGATCATGACTTCTACTAACTTTCCTCCTGAATGGAGGGTTATATTTATTAGTGGCATGTGTGTTAACCATCAGAAGAGTGTTTTGGGAGATTCCCTTCCATGTGTTGCAATCTGAGTGACTACTAACACCTCTGTCGCTGTTATCAAGGGCAATTCGACTTGTTAGGTCTCTAACCTTCTTACTGAGTGTGGCTAGACTGACTGTTGCTGGCATTGGTACTGTCCCCTGTAGCTCAGTTGGTAGAGCATGGCACTTGCAACGCCAGGGTTGTGGGTTCGTTTCCCACGGGGGGCCAGTATGAAAATGTATGCACTCACTAACTGTAAGTCACTCTGGATAAGAGCATCTGCTAAAATGTAAATGTACTGGTACTCAAGGGGACCAGCTATCCTACCGATGTATTCTGAAATGTTATCCTACCGGAATACATGATTAGAGCATTTTATTAGTTGCATTGTAGTTGAAATTACACATGGCAAGGAATTATTATTGTTGCCATTTGTTTTGGAGATGGAAAGTCCACTGGACTTCTTTTACGACCAGTGATATCTCAGATGTGTTCTAAGGTTATCCCTGTCGAGGGGCTTGTCCGCTCCTTTTTGTTTCCTGCTCTGGCGGTCTCGTACAGTGTTGCACGTAGTCTCAACCCCCCCCCCCCACCAGCCTCGACGAGGCTCATCATGGGGCTAGTATTCTCCCCTTTTGTGTCTTTGGGTATTGGTGTCCGAGGCACAAACGAAAAGATTGGACCCATTGTACGAGTTGTCAGCAGCTGCGTTGTTTGTAGATTGGCTGTAACCTTTCAACCAAATCTCCTGGTGTTTGTGCTTCAAAACGCTCAGTGGCTGTCATGCCCTGTTAGTCACCACAGCGTCCGTGTGTGGCGACCATTCCAGTACCTGCAAACTGAGACGAGGATATCTGGCACAGCGAGGATATATGGCACAGCGTTTCACCAGTGGGAATCATCAAGTCAGTTGCGGGGCTGATGCCGTTAGACTAATTGTAAGGGGTTTCAGTCCCGCTCAAATCGGAAAATGTATCATCGGAAGCAGAGTACAGTCTGCATGTCGATGTTTTTATTGCTGAGACGGCCGCAGTGCTTGTGGAAGTGTTCAAAGGACAACATAAGTTCATCTCAGCTACAGTATCGCACGACTCCAAGGAGGAGGGAAGTTGCTCATTCACAGAGATTGCTTGCTCAAAATCATGACAAGAATGGTCAATCAGGTTTGCTGATTGTATGTGAAGAGATATAGTAATATCTCCTTGGGTCAGATTCTGCACAGAGACGTGTCGAAAACGTCTTTTTCTCAAGGGGGTCTTCCGATAGATACCCCTCGTGGATTACTGTGTTGCAGCTAGCTTCGGAGAAGACAGTGTGGTCAGTGGAGATGGCATGGTTACCTGTGACTATACTTGGTTGGTCTTCCAATCCATCAGTGGGATCAAACGATCCATCATGTTTGCGCCGAGTAGCAGAGGTACACTTTTGAGGCTGGTAACATACACAGGGTGAACAAGCGATACGGAAGTGTAGTTTCAGCATGAGTCTCAATGTGAGAGGCGAGGTAGTCTGAGTGAAACCTCGAAGTGAAGTATCGTGTCGTTCTGTTTTTAACAAACTGGGTCCACCGCCCTTTTGAGTTTGTCCAGCAAAGTTTGAGATATGAGGGAAATAGTCGAACCCGAATCTATCAGTGCATCACAGGTCAAACAGTCCTCTAAGACTGCTTTGAGGTATGGCCTGTTAGAGTAGATTTTTCTCGTCATATCCCCAACAAAGTGGAGTGGGTTGGAAGAAAGTAGTGGTGGGTTACCTGTGTCGATTTTCAAGACAGATGGCTATACTTCGTGTCCCAGTGGGTCCTCGATCGGAATGGGAGAGGAATCAACTTGTGCAACGCTGCTTACCTGGTGCGGCGCAACCTCTGTATCAGAGTCTGTAGACAAAACCTGTTGGCTAGTGTCTAGACCGAGCGGGCCCTGGACAGGGATTCGAGTGAGGGCGGGGGTACGGTGAATACTAACGTCCTCGCGAATGGAGTGAATTTCGGCAGACTTGTTGTCCGGCGAGTCCATGCCTAGTCATGGCGACTTATCTTTGTCCTGTTTGTCAAAAAATTTTCGCTTCATTATTTCTCTTAGCAGAGCTTGTAGAGAGTATTTGTGTATGTTTCGGTCATCATTGAACCCTTTTTCACCCTTGTTACTCTTGTACCCTGACCCTTTGTGTGTGTTGGGTGCAGGAACGTGGCGGCCCTGTTGATTGTTGCGGTACTGGTTTGATTGAGAACGTTCTGTATAGTTAGTTTTACCACTGTGGTTATTGGTTTCGTGGTTGATACAGTCTTTGTGTGTCATCACTCACCGCTCCTATCCCTGATTCCACACCCTCTAACTGAAGCGAGTGCTCCTGCTCAATATTGAAAACCGAGTTGTCAGGGCTCTTAGAGCGGCTCACTTTTGATGCCTCAAAAGCTTTGCTTGCAAGCTCTCGAAGTTCTGAGGAAGGCAAACTTACATCGGCTGTAGGGCCCAAATAGTTAATGAAGGTGGGATACATGTTTGACAGAAACGTTTGAATGGTAGTAGCTCTTCCATTCCTATTTCAGTGAGTAGGCCAAAGTAAGCTGAACGAAGCCTATGATAGTATGCTTGTGGATGTTCACTTCGCGCTTGTTTGACAGTGTTAGCCAGTGAGCTGTCATGTTTGCAAGTCGCAGAACCACTAAATTCTATTCTCAAAGCTGTGGCAAGTTTCATGTAGTCGTTTTGCACGTGTTGCTGTTGTAGACGGATTAACCTAGTCACGTGTCTATTCGACGTTCATTCAACGGGTAAAGCCTATCAGTCTTCTATGTCTGCTAGGAACGTCTCAGTGTCGTTTAGCTTCCCTGGGGCGGGGTCAAAGGTGCAGAAGGTCTTGCTTATCTTATCAAGGCATTCCGTGCCTAGTGCGCAGGGAGGGTTTGCTTCATCCTGTGGTGAAGAATGGGCCGAAAGGCCAAGAGGAGAAACCGAGCTTTGTTCTGGTTGGCGAGGAGGCGCCATATTACTTTGTGCCAAACGGCCAAGAGGGACATTTGAGAAAGGTAAAGGCTGAAACCTTCTGTCATCTTCACTCCTTTGTGTACCAAACTCCGGTTGCGAGCTTGGTTGTTTGGCTGGGTAGTCACTCTGCAGCGCGTGACTGGTTCAGAGTTCCTCTATACAGTACCTAAGGGTGGAATTCTGCTGCATTGCCGAGTCCACTTGGGCACCTAGAGTATTTATTTTAGACACGTGAGTGTCGCACTTGCTCCTTTCGGCCTCATACTTATCTGTCATGGTTTGCAGGGAGAGGTTTTGAGTCTGTAGCGTGAGATTCAGTGATGGGATTTCCTTTGCTTGCTTAGAGTTGAACCTTCCTCACCTGGGTTTTCTCATAATTCATTTGATCAGTGACTTCAATGAGATCCGCTGTTTTTTCATCCAACTTGGTCATTGTGTTCATTAACTGATCGTCTTTGGTTTGCAGCTTTAGAAAAGTTAAAAATGTCTCATTGGTTTGAACAAATACATTTTGACCTTATCCAAATGACCAACCCTGAAAAAGATTTGTTTGGCGATTCACCTTCCCGGTTAAATCGAATGAGACAATGATATCCAATCACTTGAGATTGGATGGATATCATACAGTGTAACCCGTTGTAACAGTGGGTTAAGAGTGTGCCCTCACATTAATTTTTTCAAAAACAATTACTGCCGATTCTTCACCAACAGAGGTCATTGACTGCAGAAAGCTGAAATCAAACGGGAGTCCCGAGGGGGCAGTACTTCCGCCAGGGTTGTGGGTTCGTTTCCCACGGGGGGCCAGTATGAAAATGTATACACTCACTAACTGTAAGTCGCTCTGGATAAGAGTGTCTGCTAAAAAAAAATTAAACACCAATGGTATTCACTAAGTTGAAGGTTTAGATTTAGGATAATGTTTTACAGCTTTGTCATTCTATTTTTTATTTAATAATCAACCTATCTGATTATGTTATATACAATATTGTACGTGTTATAAGGCCACACAGAGGGCCAGAGATAATTACAGGCACCTGTGATAATCTGAAGTACCCAAAAAGGCCATATAACATTTTGAGAGTTACTAGTAATACCCTCCTTTTGCAACCCTACATCCATGATAACGTAATAAATATTTCAGCATGATCTACAATAGTGTTTTATGAAAAACAGAGTGGATAGGAATAACACATCACTTTTAAGCAAAAACAATAGGTATTGCATCTTCGGTAAGAATAATGATGTGTGTTGGACACATGGAATGTATCAATTCATTCGACTACCCAAGAGGATGACTAACGCTCCAATAACATTTCAAAATAGCAAATTCACAAGCTTTGTTAGAGTTTTGTAGAAGATTCTTATTACGTTAAACAACCAACAAGTACTTTGACTCAAATCATTGATTTATACAAACAGCTAAGCACTTTTTTTGTACAATATAACATTAGAAAATACATTATGTATACAGAACTGTACAGCCCTGGAGGCACCTCGTGAACCTAACTGCCCAACTGAAACATTTGGATTTGAATTTGAAAGGACGGCAGGTGCAGGCACTTAACTGAAAAATGTAAAGATCTCCTCAATTTAAGCAAATGGACACAATTCAATGGATATCAATCAACAAAGAGGTATACAGACGAGAAGGCATACAAAGGTACAGTGAGGGAAAAAAGTATTTGATCCCCTGCTGATTTTGTACGTTTGCCCACTGACAAAGAAATGATCAGTCTATAATTTTAATGGTAGGTTTATTTGAACAGTGAGAGACAGAATAACAACAAAAAAATCCAGAAAAACGCATGTAAAAAATGTTATCAATTGATTTACATTTTAATAAGGGAAATAAGTATTTGACCCCCTCTCAATCAGAAAGATTTCTGGCTCCCAGGTGTCTTTTATACAGGTAACGAGCTGAGATTAGGAGCACACTCTTAAAGGGAGAAACACAAAAGAACTGTCAATCTCCCTCAGCCTGGGGCTCCATGCAAGATCTTACCTCGTGGAGTTGCAATGATCATGAGAATGGTGAGGAATCAGCCCAGAACTACACGGGAGGATCTTGTCAAGGATCTCAAGGCAGCTGGGACCATAGTCACCAAGAAAACGATTGGTAACACACTACGCCGTGAAGGACTGAAATCATGCAGCGCCCGCAAGGTTCCCCTGCTCAAGAAAGCACATATACAGGGCCGTCTGAAGTTTGCCAATGAACATCTGAATGATTCAGAGGAGAACTGGGTGAAAGTGTTGTGGTCAGATGAGACCAAAATCAAGCTCTTCTGCATCAACTCAACTCGCCGTGTTTGGAGGAGGAGGAATGCTGCCTATGACCCCAAGAACACCATCCTCACCATCAAACATGGAGGTGGAAACATTATGCTTTGGGGGTGTTTTTCTGCTAAGGGGACAGGACAACTTCACCGCATCAAAGGGACGATGGACGGCACCATGTACCGTCAAATCTTGGGTGAGAACCTCCTTCCCTCAGCCAGGGCATTGAAAATGGGTCGTGGATGGGTATTCCAGCATGACAATGACCCAAAACCCATGGCCAAGGCAACAAAGAAGTGGCTCAAGAAGAAGCACATTAAGGTCCTGGAGTGGCCTAGCCAGTCTCCAGACCTTAATCCCATAGAAAATCTGTGGAGGGAGCTGAAGGTTCGAGTTGCCAAACGTCAGCCTCGAAACCTTAATGACTTGGAGAAGATCTGCAAAGAGGAGTGGGACAAAATCCCTCCTGAGATGTGTGCAAACCTGGTGGCCAACTACAAGAAACGTCTGACCTCTGTGATTGCCAACAAGGGTTTTGCCACCAAGTACTAAGTCATGTTTTGCAGAGGGGTCAAATACTTATTTCCCTCATTAAAATGCAAATCAATTCATAACATTTTTGACATGCGTTTTTCTGGATTTTTTTGTTGTTATTCTGTCTCTCACTGTTCAAATAAACCTACCATTAAAATTATAGACTGATCATGTCTTTGTCAGTGGGCAAACGTACAAAATCAGCAGGGGATCAAATACTTTTCCCCCTCACTGTATGTCTATTGGTATTGGTATGTAATGCAGATCACATTTACCATCCTCCTCCCTTACCTCTTCAATGAATATCCCACAGGCCTCTACATTATGGACAAGACTTCACCCTCCCCACACCTCTGATGAAAATAACAGGAATCCTGTTAGATCACCATGCACTGCAAAATCTTTCTTGCTATGGATACGGAGAACATCAATACATTAACATCAACACGCCAGAAGATATATTTTTGTATTCTGCTTTGCCACTAAAATCATAATAAACACTGACAAAAAAATAAAATAAAAAAATAATAGAGTCACTGACCAACAACCAAAACGAAAAATGTGGTGTTTTAGGAGGGGTTGGGAAAGACACTCATGGGGCTGTCCACTGAAAGTTGACTAGCAACAACAACTGAGACCTAAGACACCCACCATGAGCACCGACTAAATTTTGCCCAAAAAGGCAAACAAAAGAAAAAGACACCAAACTTAAAGACAGGAAGCAAACCAAAAAGGTGGAGCAAAACGAAATCAGGAAGCGCCAACTAAAGGTGTTAATCCTCCACATCTCTCAAGACAACTGAGCACTGGGCCAGCCACTCTTAAATAGCACCTGGACCAGCACATGTGAAACACCTTCCCACTAATGAGACGGTAACCAGCACAGGTGTAACCCATATCGAGTTGTCACCAATCAGTGCGACCTACGCATTAACATGCTACACGTGCTAAAAGTCCAACCTCAAAACATAAATGGATGAACCAAAGCCTGTAATAGTATGCAGGCCATGGAAGAACTGGGACATTTTCAGCACATTTTAGTGGCCTTTTATTGACTTCAGCACAAGGTGATATGCCACACCTGTCAAGTGGATGGATTATCTTGGCAAATAAAAAATGCCCACTAACGGATGTAAACAGATTTGTGCACAAAATTGAAGAGAAATAAGCTTTATGTGCAAATCGAAAATGTCTGGCCTCTTTTATTCCAGCACATGAAACATGCGACCAAGACTTTACATGTTGCGTTTTATAACCACGGCAGCCCAAGACCTCCACATCCGGCTTCTTCACCTGCGGGATTGTCTAATGAGGTGGAGGGGGGTGCTGAGGAGTATTTCTGTCTGTAAAAAAGCCCTTTTGTGGGGAAAAACTCATTCTGATTGGCTAGGCCTGGCTCCCCAGTGGGTGGGCTTATGCCCTCCCAGGACCACTCATGGCTGCACCCCTGCCCAGTCATGTGAAAGCCGTAGATTAGGGCCTAATGAATTGATTTCAATTGACTGATTTCCTTATATGAACTGTAACTCAGTAACTTGTTGCGATAATATTTTTGTTCAGTAGTTACAACAATAATTATATATTTTTATACTGTAAGAAAACATTGCGTTCAGGTGCCTGTCACTCATTAAGTTAGTGGAATGTTGTGTGTACAGTAAAATATGATAAAGGCATTTCCATTATAATTTTAACCATGGTTGTGCAGCTAATCAGATTCCATTTAGCTGTAGAGTGCAGAACAACTTCAGTTTGTTGGCGCCAAGTGATGAGTTTTCCTTGGGCAAAACAATTATTTGTGCATGGATGTTTACTTGCAAGAATGCATTTGTGCATATCTGAACAGAATACTGTTCTGACAGCCTCGGGTAATGTATATAGATTTGTGAATGCAACATTCCCTCTGCATGTATCTACAACAACAGTTCCTTTGAATTAACTAATTCTGTCAACTGGACAGAGATTCCAACCTAGTCCCCAAATAAACATGTTTTAGGATACATTTCTGATTTACTTGAATTTGTGGCATGGACATATTCAGTGCCTCTTCACATCTATAGAAGGTCCTGGTCTACACCACCTTAAACTGCTGAGAATAAAACAGAGGACCAAACTTTCTCCAACCTGAGGGTGTGTCTGTTAGCAAGCCTGTCTTTTGGGTCAAACTTGTTCAGGGTCCACAAAGGATGAGTACAGACAGAGATCAAAACAGCTCCTGGCCCCATTTCACAATGTTTAAGTGAAACTCACTCCCTGTGACTGCACAGGCCATTCCCCAGTCACGGCAAGCAGTCTAAACATAGTATGTCATTCCTTCACCCACAATCGTCCTCTTCCCTCCCTCCCCCTCAGAAACGGTCATTGTCTAGATCATACCTTCGATCCACAAGGACTTATTTCATTCAGGAGAACTCATAACTCATAGCCTGCTCACTTTCGGCATTGTCACCTTTTAACAGCACATGGGCTGTGTGCTGTTCTGGCAATATGCTCCCTTCCCTTGAGTGGAGTGTCTCATTGACTGCATGGGCACGGAGTGGTAATAGACCAACATTAACCCTTCCCCCTCCTCCTCTTCCTCTGCCCCACTGTTCTGGGGTAGTCCCAGAGCATCTGAACAGCCCTGAGGGAAATCAGCTCTTAAAATGATGGCATTTTGATTCCTAGCGTTTCTGGCCCAAAGCTTCTCAGCCATCTGGGCATTTATGGTCACTGAGCAAAGAAGAGTTTGCTTCCCTTGTGTGTTCGCATCAATGTGCTTCGAACCTGGGGGGTAGATAGACGTGGGGTGAAAAAACACCACATGGCTCTTGCAGAGCATTTCCATAATCATGATCTTTACAGAACCTCATTATGGGAGAGTAATGTCAAGGCAGGCAAGTCAATTGGTCCAGAGCCTGATGCTCGGTTTTGCCTGCATGGTTACTGCAATAAGCAGGAGTTCTAACGCTCTCATCCACTGACACGGCGCCTTCCTGTTGCCTGGTAGCAAACCATTACAGTACCTATTGAACTGCATTAACGTTGGATAATGTACACACTGCAATTACAAATTCTAATAATCTTGCCTATTTAAATGGAGAGGGCAAAAAGACTGCCGCAAGATGCAATATAACTATTTCTAGTTGATCTGAGATTTACTGCTCTGTTGAAGTATTCCCCGGGCCTATTTATGAATTATGTGTAGCATTTTGATGGTGGGTCATCATTCACAAATACATTTCTTCATCCCTCTAGCTTTGAAAGGCCAGGGATACTTTAGAAATTGAAGTTTCACTTCTTATCTAAGACCTTGGGTGTGAAGTGCAAGTGTGTGTGCGCATGTGTGTGCACAGGTCGTTATTCAATACACACTGACATAAAATACCATAGTGATGTGTTGGAGGAGAGCTATGGAGTGAACAATGTAAGACTCTGGGCACTTGCAGGATTAACTGTATTGTAATGGTGTACAGTTCTGCTCCGTTCCAAGAGACATCTCCTATGCTAAATGAAACATGGTTCAACAATGCTGGGTGGATACAACAATGATGGGCTTACTGTGGAGCCCTTGGTAGCATTCACTCAGCTAGCATCCAGTTAAAAGTTTACATATGTAATTGTTGACATACTAACTGGAAAAATAAATGAAAATGACATTTTAGGCAATAATTCTGCAGTTTGTCATTAGGAAATAAAAGCCATATTTTAGGATCAAATCCGAATGAACTACAGTATAGCTCCTGTCAAAGATGCACGCTAACAATAATTTTCTTGTCAGTTTTGTCCTCCCTTTTCCTGCATCTGAACTCCTCTGGTACTCAGGGATAATGAAGCCGATATAAGGATGGATCTGTTCCAAAACCTCCCTCAGCAATTTCAGCTCCACACAGCTAACGAAACCTCCCATCCAGTCCCACTTACCTCAACCCAGTTTGAAACCCCTTGCTGAGCAGACAAATTACCACAACTGAGCACTGAGAGCAGAACCAAGAGCTAGCATTGAACAGGGCATGACTCAAGCAATCACCAACCAAGAGCACAAGGTTTCCTTTGAGGTTAGGTCGGGATATTTTTTTACGATTCAAACAATGTTCCCTCCCACTCTATGGTTAGGTTAGGACAATTGGTCTCCTCTTGTGACGAGGACACTACAGAGTTGCAGGTGCTTAAGATGAGAGTCCTGAGGACTACACTTTTAGGTCTATATGAAATAGGAATTTGAATACAATGTTTGATTATTATGGGTGATTTTTTACCTGAACTTGACAGAAATGTGGATTAGTGTTGGAATGTTCCACAATTGTACATGTTTTATTTATTTATTCATTTATTCATTCATTCTTTGTTCAAATGAACATTAAGAATCTCTGAACCTGCCTTTTCTGTGATGGACGAAATACAAGAGGGGCATTCCACTATAAAGAAATGTCTATTCATACACATTAAGTATGATGTTCCCAATTAATCTTTGGACCAAACCTTCCAACTGCACAGAGATTGATGAAAAAGGAGAGCACTAAATGTATTTATTTGTTCAAAACACATTTATAATTTATTCGTAAATAAAATAACATAAGGCTGCTTTTACACATGCAGCACAATTCTGATATTTTTTTTCACTAATTGGTCTTTTGACCAATCAGATCTGAAAAAGAGCTGTTGTGATTGTTCAAAATACCAATTAGTGGAAGAAAGATCTGAATTGGGCTGCCTGTGTAAACACAGCCAGAGAGTACATTGCACTAAAACCAGATACAGTGGGGGAAAAAAGTATTTAGTCAGCCACCAATTGTGCAAGTTCTCCCACTTAAAAAGATGAGAGAGGCCTGTAATTTTCATCATAGGTACACGTCAACTATGACAGACAAAATGAGAAAAACAATTCCAGAAAATCACATTGTAGGATTTTTAATGAATTTATTTGCAGATTATGGTGGAAAATAAGTATTTGGTCAATAACAAAAGATTCTCAATAATTTGTTATATACCCTTTGTTGGCAATGACACAGGTCAAACGTTATCTGTAAGTCTTCACAAGGTTTTCACACACTGTTGCTGGTATTTTGGCCCATTCCTCCATGCAGATCTCCTCTAGAGCAGTGATGTTTTGGGGCTGTCACTGGGCAACACAGACTTTCAACTCCCTCCAAAGATTTTCTATGGGGTTGAGATCTGGAGACTGGCTAGGCCACTCCAGGACCTTGAAATGGTTCTTACGAAGCCACTCCTTCATTGCCCGGGCAGTGTGTTTGGGATCATTGTCATGCTGAAAGACCCAGCCACGTTTCATCTTCAATGCCCTTGCTGATGGAAGGAGGTTTTCACTCAAAATCTCACGATACATGGCCCAATTCATTCTTTCCTTTACACGGATCAGTCATCCTGGTCCCTTTGCAGAAAAACAGCCCCAAAGCATTATGTTTCCACCCCCATGCTTCACAGTAGGGATGGTGTTCTTTGGATGAAACTCAGCATTCTTTGTCCTCCAAACACGACGAGTTGAGTTTTTACCAAAGAGTTCTATTTTGGTTTCATCTGACCATATGATATTCTCCCAATCCTCTTCTGGATCATCCAAATGCACTCTAGCAAACTTCAGACTGGCCTGGACATGTACTGGCTTAAGCAGGGGGACACATCTGGCACTGCAGGATTTGAGTCCCTGGCGGCGTAGTGTGTTACTGATGGTAGGCTTTGTTACTTTGGTCCCAGCTCTCTGCAGGTCATTCACTAGGTACCCCCGTGTGGTTGTGGGATTTTTGCTCACCGTTCTTGTGATCATTTTGACCCCACGGGGTGAGATCTTGCGTGGAGCCCCAGATCGAGGGAGATTATCAGTGGTCTTGTATGTCTTCCATTTCCTAATAATTGCTCCCACAGTTGATTTCTTCAAACCAAGCTGCTTACCTATTGCAGATTCAGTCTTCCCAGCCTGGTGTAGGTCTACAATTTTGTTTCTGGTGTCCTTTGACAGCTCTTTGGTCTTGGCCATAGTGGAGTTTGGAGTGTGACTGTTTGAGGTTGTGGACAGGTGTCTTTTATACTGATAACAAGTTCAAACAGGTGCCATTAATACAGGTAACGAGTGGAGGACAGAGGAGCCTCTTAAAGAAGAAGTTACAGGTCTGTGAGAGCCAGAAATCTTGCTTGTTTGTAGGTGACCAAATACTCATTTTCCACCATAATTTGCTAATAAATTCATAAAAAATCCTACAATGTGATTTTCTGGAATTTTTTTCTCAATTTGTCTGGCATAGTTGATATGATGAAAATTACAGGCCTCTCTCATCTTTTTAAGTGGGAAAACTTGCACAATTCGTGGCTGACTAAATACTTTTTTTCCCCACTGTACGGTGCCTTCAGAAAGAATTGACAGCCCTTGACTTCCTCTATATTTTGTTGTTGCCGCCTGAATTTAAAATTGATTAAATTGAGATGTTCTTGTCAATGGCCTACACACAATACCCCATAATGTCAAAGTGGAATTTTGTTTTTCTAAATCTTTACAAATTAATTAAAAATGAAAATGTATTGAGTCAATAAGTATTCAACCCATTTACATTAAATGTGTCATTTAGCAGACGCTCTTATCCAGAGCGACTTACAAATTGGTGCATTCACCTTATGATAGCCAGTGGGACAACCACTTTACAATATATATGTATATATATATATATATATATATATATATTTTTTTTTTTGGGGGGTGGGGTAGGGGAGGGTAGAAGGATTACTTTTATCCTATCCCAGGTATTCCTTAAAGAGGTGGGGTTTCAAGGGTCTCCGGAAGGTGGTGAGTGACTCTGCTGTCCTGGCGTCGTGAGGGAGCTTGTTCCACCATTGGGGTGCCAGAGCAGCGAACAGTTTTGACTGGGCTGAGCGGGAACTGTGCTACCGCATAGGTAGGGGGGCCAGCAGGCCAGAGGTGGATGAACGCAATGCCCTTGTTTGTGTGTAGGGACTGATCAGAGCCTGAAGGTACGGAGGTGCCGTTCCCCTCACAGCTCCGTAGGCAAGCACCATGGTCTTGTAGCAGATGCGGGCTTCAACTGGAAGCCAGTGGAGTGTGCGGAGGAGCGGGGTGACGTGAGAGAACTTGGGAAGGTTGAACACCAGACGGGCTGCAGCGTTCTGGATGAGTTGTAGGGGTTTAATGGCACAGGCAGGGAGCCCAGCCAACAGCGAGTTGCAGTAATCCAGACGGGAGATGACAAATGCCTGGATTAGGACCTGTGCCGCGTCCTGTATAAGGTAGGGTCGTACTCTGCAAATGTTGTAGAGCATGAACCTACAGGATTGGGTCACCGCTTTGATGTTAGCGGAGAACGACAGGGTGTTGTCCAGGGTCACGCCAAGGTTCTTTGCACTCTGGGAGAAGGACACAACGGAGTTGTCAACTGTGATGGCGAGATCATGGAGAGGGCAGTCCTTCCCCGGGAGGAAGAGCAGCTCCGTCTTGCCGAGGTTCAGCTTGAGGTGGTGATCCGCCATCCACACTGATATGTCTGCCAGACATGCAGAGATGCGATTCGCCACCTGGTTATCAGAAGGGGGAAAGGAAAAGATTAATTGTGTGTCGTCTGCGTAGCAATGATAGGAGAGACCATGTGAGGATATGACAGAGCCAAGTGACTTGGTGTATAGAGAGAATAGGAGAGGGCCTAGAACTGAGCCCTGGGGGACACCAGTGGTGAGAGCACGTGTTGCGGAGACAGATTCTCTAGTAAAGATGAGGTCAAGCGTATTGCCTGCCTTGTGAGTAGGGGGGGACGGTGAGAGGGTGAGGTCAAAAGAGGAGAGGAGTGGAAAGAAGGAGGCAGAGAGAAATGAGTCAAAGGTAGACGTAGGGAGGTTAACGTCACCCAGAACTGTGAGGGGTGAGCCATCCTCAGGAAAGGAATGTCTCAAGGCGTCAAGCTCATTGATGAAATCTCCAAGGGAACCTGGAGGGCGATAAATGATAAGGATGTTAAGCTTGAATGGGCTAGTGACTGTGACAGCATGGAATTCAAATGAGGAGATAGACAGATGGGTCAGGGGAGAAAGAGAGAATGTCCACTTGGGAGAGATGAGGATGCCTGTGCCACCGCCCCGCTGACCAGATGCTCTCGGGGTATGCGAGAACACATGGTCAGATGAGGAGAGAGCAGTAGGAGTAGCAGTGTTATCTGTGGTAATCCATGTTTCCGTCAGCGCCAAGAAGTCGAGGGACTGGAGGGTAGCATAGGCTGAGATGAACTCTGCCTTGTTGGCCGCAGAATGGCAGTTCCAGAGACTGCCGGAGACCTGGAACTCCACGTGGGTCGTGCGTGCAGGGACCACCAGGTTAGAGAGGCAGCAGCCACGCGGTGTGAGGCGTTTGTATGGCCTGTGCGGAGAGGAGAGAACAGGGATAGACAGACACATAGTTGACAGGCTACAGAAAATGCTACACTAATGCAAAGGAGATCGGAATGAAATTAACTAAACATCTGGGGAAACGAGGCCTCCCTCACTAACCTTTCACTGAAACACTCAAATACAACTCTTCCAACTACCACTTTAGAAATTATAATTGCTGTAATCTACAGTAGTTCAATGTTTCCAGGAATAGACTAACTTAGTTTATTCAGCTAGCTAACTTGGTACAGTATTCTTCTGTGAAAACCGCCCAGGGCACCGTATCCTATGACGCCATAGCTAACTAGCATGCTAGCATCCAATAACACACGGTTTAGCACCAATACTTGGTTACAACAAACTACCAATGGATCATTCATGTCCGTGTCTAGTTCCTTTCATAATGCAGAAGTAAATAAACGTTGGCTAGCTAGCACAAAGTCAGTCATGCTAGCTACACAAGTGGACTACATATCTCGAATGTTCAGAAAGTTGCAAAATTCTCATTGACTAAAATGATACAGTACTGGTAGCTGGTAATGTTGGCTAGCTAGCAGTGGCTGTGGTGTTGACTGTTTGAAAATGTAGCTGGCTAGCTAACCTCGATAGTTTCTCTATACTACACCTTTGTCTTTGATACCAAGACAACTATGTAGCTAGCTAACTTTACACTAATCAAATCGTTCCGTTGAAATGTATTTAGTTGCTACAGTACTGCTAGATGGTAAGGTTGGCTAGCAAGCAGTGGCTGTGGTGTTGACTGCTAACTGGTAAAGTTGGCTATAACTACCTACAATAACTACCTAGATAAACTATCTACAATACCTACAATAACTACCTACAATAATTACAGGTACTCTTAAGCGTGAAATAACATTGGAAACAACTATCCACAGCTGCTAACAGTTACCAAATTACCAGTAGCTACCCACTAGCTAGCTAGCTTTATTGGTCCAGGTAGTGGGTTAGCTAGCTAGCCTCGTGCTTCACAGGGCTCAGCCGAATACACTACAATACACTACAATATTGCCATAACCCCTTTGTTATGGCAAGCCTAAATAAGTTCAGTAGTAAACTTTTGCTTAACAAGTCACATAATAAGTTGCATGGACAATGTGTGCAATATTAGTGTTTAACGTGAGTTTTGAATGACTACATAATCTCTGTACCCCACACATACAATTATCTGTAAGGTCCCTCAGTCGAGCAGTGCATTTCAAACACAGATTCAACCTCAAAGACCAGGAAGGTTTTCCAATGCCTCGCAAAGGGCACCTATTGGTAGATGCGCACCAACCCCATCCCAAAAAAATTAATAACAGGCGTCCTTCCTAACTCAGTTGACGGAGAGGAAGGAAACCACACAGGGATTTCACAATGAGGCCAATGGTGACTTTAAAACAGTTACAGAGTTTAATGGCTGTGATAGGAGAAAACTGAGGATCGAGCTACAAGATTGTAGTTACTCCACAGTACTAACCTAATTGACAGAGTGAAAAAAGGAAGGCTGCACAGAATAAAAATATTCCAAAACACAAGGCACTAAAGTAATTCTGCATAAAATGTGGCAAAGCAATTAACTTTTTGTCCTGAATATAAAGTGTTATGTTTGGGGCAAATCCAATACAACACATTACTGAGTACCACTCTCCATATTTTCAAGCATAGTGGTGGCTGCATCAGGTTATGGGTATGCTTGTAATCGTTAAGGACTGGGGAGTTTTTCAGGATAAAAAAGAAATGGAATGGAGCGAAGCACAGGCAAAATCCTAGAGGAAACCTGCTTCAGTCTGCTTTCCACCAGACACTGGGAGATGAATTCACCTTTCAGCAGGACAATAACTTAAAACACAAGGACAAATTTACACTGGAGTTGCTTACCAACGAGACAGTGAATGTTAGTGAGTGGCTGAGTTACAGTTTTGACATACAGTGCATTTGGAAAGTATACAGACCACTTCCCTTTTTCCACATTGCAGCCTTATTCTAAAATGTACAGTCGTGGTCAAAAGTTTTGAGAATGACACAAATACTAATTTTCACAGTCTGCTGCCTCAGTTTTGATGATGGCAATTTGTATATACTCCAGAATGTCATGAAGAGTGATCAGATGAATTTTAATGAATTGCAAAGTCCCTCTTTGCCATGAAAATAAACTTAATCCCCCAAAAAACATTTCCACTGCATTTCAGCCCTGCCACAAAAGGACCAGCTGCCATCATGTCAGTGATTCTCTCGTTAACACAGGTGAGAGTGTTGACGAGGACAAGGCTGGAGATCACTCTGTCATGCTGATTGAGTTAGAATAACAGACTGGAAGCTTTAAAAGAAGGGTGGCGCTTGAAATCATTGTTCTTCCTCTGTTAACCATGGTTTGCGCTTTGCACAAAAGGGCTTCACAGGCAAGGATATTGCTGCTAGTAAGATTGCACCTAAATCAACCATTTATCGGATCATCAACAACTTCAAGGAGAGAGGTTCAATTGTTGTGAAGAAGGCATCAGGGTGCTCAAGAAAGTCCAGCAAGTGCCAGGACCGTCTCCTAAAGTTGATTCAGCTGCAGGATCGGGGCACCACCAGTGCAGAGCTTGCTCAGGAATGGCAGCAGGCAGGTGTGAGTGCATCTGCACGCACAGTGAGGCGAAGACTTTTGGAGGATGGCCTGGTGTCAAGAAGGGCAGCAAAGAAGCCACTTCTCTCCAGGAAAAACATCAGGGACGGACTGATATTCTGCAAAAGGTACAGGGATTGGACTTCTGAGAACTGGGGTAAAGTCATTTTCTCTGATGAATCCCCTTTCCAATTGTTTGGGGCATCCAGAAAACACCTTGTCCGGAGAAGACAGGGTGAGCGCTACCATCAGTCCTGTGTCATGCCAACAGTAAAGCATCCTGAGACCATTCATGTGTGGGGTTGCTTCTCAGCCAAGGGAGTGGGCTCACTCACCTTTTTGCCTAAGAACACAGCCATGAATAAAGAATGGTACCAACACATCCTCTGAGAGAAACTTCTCCCAACCATCCAAGAACAGTTTGGTGATGACCAATGCCTTTTCCAGCATGATGGAGCACCTTGCCATAAGGCAAAAGTGATAACTAAGTGGCTCGGGGGAACAAAACATCAACATTTTGGGTCCATGGCCAGGAAACTCACCAGACCTTAATCCCATTGAGAACTTGTGGTCGATCCTCAAGAGGCGGGTGGACAAACAAAAACCCACAGATTCTGAAAAACTCCAAGCATTGATTATGCAAGAATGGGCTGCCATCACTCAGGATGTTGCCCAGAAGTTAATTGACAGCATGCCAGGGCGGATTGCAGAGGTCTTGAAAAAGAAGGGTCAACACTGCAAATATTGACTCTTTGCATAAACTTAATGTTATTGTCAATAAAAGCCTTTGACACTTATGGAATGCTTGTAATTAGACTTCAGTATACCATAGTAACATCTGACAAAAATATCTCATAACACTGAAGCAGCGAACTTTGAAGACCAATACTTGTGTCATTCTCAAAACTTTTGACCACGACTGTATGTAAAAACATCTAAAAGATCCTCATCAATCTACACACAATACCCAATAATGACATGCAAAACCAGGTTTCTTGAAATGTTTGCTAATTTATGAAAATAAAAAATGTATTTGCATAATTATTCAGACCCTTTGGTATGACACTCAAAATTGAGCTCAGGTGCATCCTGTTTCCATTGATCATCCTTGAGATGTCTCTACAACTTCATTGGAATCCACCTGTGGTAAATTCAGTTGATTGGACATGATTTGGAAAGGCACACACCTGTCTATATAAGGTCCCACAGTTGACAGTGCATGTCAGAGCAAAAACGAAATAATTGTCCATAGAGCTCCGAGACAGGATTGTGTCGAGGCACAGATCTGGGGAAGGGTACCAAAATATTTCTGCAGCATTGAAGGTCCCCAAGAACATATTAGCCTCTATCATTCTTAAATGGAAGAAGTTTGGAACCACCACAACTCTTCCTAGAGCTGGCCGCCCAGCTAAACTGAGCAATCGGGGGAGAAGGGCCTTGGTCAGGGAGGTGACCAATAACCCGATGGTCACTCTGAGAGAGCTCCAGAGTTCCTCTGGAGATGGGAGAATGTTCCAGAAGGACAACCATCCCTGCAGCACTCCAATCAGGCCTTTATGGTAGAGTGGCCAGACGGAAGCCACTCCTCAGTAAAAGGCACGACAGCTGGCTGGAGTTTGCCAAAAGGCACCTAAAGGACTCTCAGACCATGAGAAACAAGATGCTATGTTCTGATGAAACCAAGACTGAACTCTTTGGCCTGAATGCCAAGCATCACATCTGGAGGAAACCTGGCACCATCCCTACGGTGAAGCATGGTGGTGGCAGCGTCATGCTGTGGGGATGTTTTTCAGTGGCAGGGACTGGGATACTAGTCAGGCTCGAGAGAAAGATGAACAGAGCAAAGTACAGAGAGATCAGACTGGGGCGAAGGTTCACCTGTCAACAGGACAACGACCCTAAGCACACAGCCAAGACAATGCAGGGGTGGCTTCGGGACAAGTCTCTGAATGTCCTTGAGTGGCCCAGCCAGAGCCCAGACTTGAACCTGATCGAACATCTCTGGAGAGACCTGAAAATAGCTGTGCAGCAACGCTCCCCATCCAACTTGACAGAGCTTGAGAGGATCTGCAGAGAAGAATGAGAGAAACTCCCCAAATACAGGTGTAGCATCATACCCAAGAAGACTCGAGGCTGTAAATCGCTGCCAAAGGTGCTTCAACAAAGTACTGAGTAAAGGGTCTGAATAGTTATGTAAATGTAATATCCGTTTTTTATATATATTTTAAAGCATTTCTAAAAACCTGTTTTTGCTTTGTCATTATGGGGTATTGTGTGTAGATTGATGGGAAAAAAACAACAATTTAATCCATTTTAGAATAAGGCTGTAACATAACAAAATGTGGAAAAAGGCGTCTGAATACTTTCCGAATGCACTGTATATTTTAGCCAAAAAACATACATATTTACATCTACTTATTTCTTTATATATTAGATGTTATGTAGTGACACTTCTTAAAAATACATGAAGATTTACCAACTTGTTCTCTCATTTTCTCCAAAATGTTTGCAAACAGACAGACGACTCTCCATGTGGCCATGCTGGAGAGGTGTGCAATCCCATCATCTGGTGATATTTGTAGGGGTCACATTATTTCTACAGTCTTTTAAAGTGTGTGTTTCAGTAGTGACATCAAAACTGGGGACAGAATATAAGATATATTTTTAAATAAACAAAATTAGTAATTAGATTAGTATCTTTCAATGTAATAATAGAACAACAAGATGTTCTGTTGAATTAATAATGTTCTGTTGAATTATTTTATTTTCAAACATGAAGTCTATGAGTCAGGGTTTGGGACAGCCACTTCTCAATAGAAATGTGTATAAACAATTACTTTGTACTAAGTCATTTAAGAATGTTTGTTATTGCCTTGGATTGAATTAGAACATATTATTATGTAAATAAATGTCCTAAGGTTGGAGACAGCAATTTACACCACTTCTGTAGAATCACTAATGTACATTGCATCTTACCCATTTTGAATTTGAGTCATAAGTGGAGGACTGGTCTAAGCCAAATATCACCCCAGTACCTTCTTTTAAGAATCAGCACTTTGATGTCAACCTAATTTGACATAAGCTAAGTATAAGTTATTTATTTTGTTCTTGACTTAGCAGAAATGGTTTGCTGTGGTATACAGTTTCACTTAATGTACCACTTAAAAACATTGCAAAACCATAATTTCTGCCTGGTGCAGTCTTACCTGGTCATACCTAAATTAGTTTGCAGTACGGTATTTTTCTAAGAGATGAATGAGAGATTGAAAGAACTTGCAAGTAAATTTATTTTCAATAACTGATTTGTGGCTGCAGTTTGAAAATCTGCTGCAACTTTGTTAAGAGGTCATCAATGCACCAGATTTTTTTTACTCAACTAAGTTTAGAAATGCTACTTTTATAAACAAACCTGTTACTGCAGATGTCATTATCACAATGTTTTACGCAGAACTGAAGGATCACAATCGCCAAGGCATTGATTCACACAAATGCAAGTGTCAAAAACAAGGAGTTTCACAGGAAGGAGAAATCCTGCAATTCAGTATGAAGGACAGTGTGTACACCTGGGGCTGTATTCATTAAGCATCATAGAGTAGAAGTGCTGTATTGGATCAGGTTTCCCCTGTCATTGTAATTTTATTCATTGTGATGTAAAATGCAAAACTGATCCTAAATCAGTACTCTGAGATTCTTAAGGCCCCTGAAGGAGTCAGGGATGAGCCCTTCAGCACTTCAGGCAGTTCTTAATTTGATTCGTTATTATTATTAATTTTTGTTAACTTATATGCTTTTGTACCATAAATTAAGTGTGTCACTTTTCCCAGCACTGTTTTACATCTGAGCAATGTAATTGTTAGATAATCACATAGCCGGATCCTACACATCATTCTGGGAAGTCTTTTTTGACGGACATGAATAAAAAAGTTACTGTTCAGCTGTTCTCATACACGCCGAACATGACACGTCATTTATTCAATCATTTAAATTGAAAATGCCATCTCTATGGCAACCCTGCAGCCCCACCACATCTTATCCATCATCAATATTAATCGTGGCATCCCCATATTGAATGCTGTTTTTTATAACATTGTATAGATTAGCCCAGCAGAACTGAATTACTAAATATGTCCAAGGCTCGAGCTCTGCATATAAATATGAGATAATAATACGAGCAAACACTCTAAGCCTATTGCTCATATTGATCCCCAAGTTTCCCATCCATCTTCAATATTTCTTATGTGGTTTGGAATGAATTATTGAGCAATTAATTTGCATTTTAATAGTTTTTGTCACTAAAGTTTGACAGAGAATATTACATAGTTCTCTCAGGACATATTGAAGGCAAAGGTCTTGTCACGTTCATTGAAGGGCGGGTCAGACCAAGGCGCAGCGTGATATGCGTACATGTTTATTTTAACTGTTAAACACACGACAAAACAACAAAGGAAACGAAACGTGAAGTCCAAGGTAGCACACACAACATACCTTAACCGGAACAAGATCCCACAACTAGACTGTGCGAACAGGCACCGGTGGAACGGGCACGGGCCGTGCCGGACTGGACAAACGCATCACTGGTCTGGTGCGAGGAGCAGGCACAGGCCGGACCGTACTAGGAACACGCACCGCTGGCTTGGTGCGAGGGACAGGAACGGGCCGGGCCGGACTGGCGACGCGCACCACTGGCTTGGTGCGAGGAGCAGGAACATGCCGGGCCGGATTGGCGACGCGCACCACTGGCTTGGTGCGAGGAGCAGGAACAGGCCGGGCCGGGCTGGCGATGCGCACCACTGGCTTGGTGCGAGGAGCAGGAACAGGCCGGGCTGGCGACGCGCACCACTGGCTTGGTGCGAGGAGCAGGAACAGGCCGGGCCGGACTGGCGACGCGCACCACTGGCTTGGTGCGAGGAGCAGGAACGGGCCGGGCCGGGCTGGCGACGCGCACCACTGACTTGGTGCGAGGAGCAGGAACGGGCCGGGCCGGGCTGGCGACGCGCACCACTGGCTTGGTGCGAGGAGCAGGAACGGGCCGGGCCGGGCTGGCGACGCCCACCACTGGCTTGGTGCGAGGAGCAGGAACGGGCCGGACTGGACTGGCGACACGCACCACTTTCTTGGTGCGAGGAGCAGGACTGGGTTCCTTTATTAACCCCCGCTCCTCTGCTGCCTAACCAGCTCCTCTCGCCGTGCCTCTACTCTTTCCTTCTCCCTTTTAGCCTCCTGTAGCGCCTCCCTCTGACCGAATAACTCCTGCTCCCTCTGAACCAATAGCCCCCGTAACATGGTGGCCTCCTCTCCTAACCTGCAGATCCGCCCTTTAACAGCCTCCTGCTGCCTCGTCGTCCACAACGTGTGCCCCCCCAAACATTTTTACTGGGGTTGCCTCTCGGGTCTCCGTCGTCGGCACTGTTGGCGCCGTTTCTCCTCTCCTACCTGGGCATCCTCCTTCATCGCCCTCCGATAACGGATGGCCTCCTCCTCCGTAATTCTCCCCCAACCGAGGAGGACATCTACTAACGTAACCTCCTGTTGAGTCCCAGGCGTATGCTCCTTCTCGGCACGCTGCTTGGTCCTTGTTTGGTGGGATCTTCTGTCACGTTCGTTGAAGGACAGGTCAGACCAAGGCGCAGCGTGATATGCGTACATGTTTATTTTAACTGTTAAACACATGACAAAACAACAAAGGAAACGAAACGTGAAGTCCAAGGTAGCACACACAACATACCTTAACCGGAACAAGATCCCACAACTAGACTGTGCCAATAGGCTGCTTAAGTATGGTCCCCAATCAGAGACAACGAGCGACAGCTGCCTCTGATTGGGAACCACATAGATCCACACATGCTAGATATACAACATAGAATATATACAAACAAAGAATACACACACCCTGACTCAACATATAAGAGTCCCCTGAGTCAGGGCGTGACAGGTCTTCAAACAAAGGGAAATCGGGCATCTCACTAGAACGAACATGTGTTTCTTCCCGGAATATGTCAATACTTGGATTTGGCTTAATTGACATGGTCATAATACACATGGATGTGATGCCATGGGCCTTCTGTCTATTTACCCTGCTTGTGCTTGTAATGTCACATCCCCTCCCTACTCACAGTTTCAGGGCCATTGACACTGTCAGCAGAGTGAGTGGAGGATATAGTCGTTTCATGTAATGGATGCTCAGCCGGTGGGTATGTATTAACCACGGCCCTGGTAATGAATGGGCAGACACTAGCGCACATCCCTCCACCGGCCAATACATCACTACACTGACAGGGTGGGAGTGCCTGTAATTGCCTGTTACTCACCTGTGTATCCTGCAGCAGCTTTCAAATACCATACTATGGCAAGAACAGCTCAAATAAGCAAAGAGAAATGACAGTCCATCATTACTTTAAGACATGAAGGTCAGTCAATACGGAACATTTCAATAACTTTTAAAGTTTCTTCAAGTGCAGTCGTAAAAAACATCAAGCGCTATGATGAAACTGGCTCTCATGAGGACTACCACAGGAATGGAAGACCCAGCGTTACCTCTGCTGCAGAGGATAAGTTCATTAGAGTTACCAGCCTCAGAAATTGCAGCCCAAATAAATGCAACAGAGTTCAAGTAACAGACATCTCAACATCAACTGTTCAGAGGAGACTGTGTGAATCAGGCCTTCATGGTCGAATTACTGCAAAGAAACCATTACTAAATAATAAGAAGAGACTTGCTTGGGCCAAGAAACATGAGCAATGGACATTAGACTGGTGGAAATTTGTCATTTTGGTCTGGAGTCCAAATTTCCGATTTTTGGTTCCAACCGCCGTGTCTATGTGAGACGCGGTGTGGGTGAATGGATGATCTCCGCATGTGTATTTCCCACCGTGAAGCATGGAGGAGGAGGTGTTATGGTGTGGGGGTGCTTTGCTGGTGACACTGTCTGGGATTTATTTAGAATTCAAGGCACACTTAACCAGCATGGCTACCACAGCATTCTGCAGTGATGCGCCATCCCATCTGGTTTGGGCTTAGTGGGACTATCATTTGTTTTTCAACAGGACAATGACCCAACACACCTCCAGGCTGTGTAAGGGCTATTTTACCAAGAAGGAGAGTGATGGAGTGTTGCATCAGATGACCTGGCCGCCACAATCCCCCGACCTTAACCAAATTGCGATGGTTTGGGATGAGTCGGACCGCAGAGTGAAGGAAAAGCAGCCAACAAGTGATCAGCATATATGGGAACTCTTTCAAGACTGTTGGAAAAGCATTCCAGGTGAAGCTGGTTTAGAGAATGCCAAGAGTTTGCAAAGCTGTCATCAGGGCAAAGGGTGGCTATTTGAAGAATCTAAAATCTAAAATACATTTTGATTTGTTTAACACTATTCCATATGTGTTATTTCATAGTTTTGATGTCTTCACTATTATTCTACAATGTAGAAAATAGTAAAACAAAAATAGAAAAACCCTTGAATGAGTAGGTGTTTAAAAGTTTTGACTGGTGTATATAAAGTGTAATATTGGGATGCAAACTCAAAATTGAATACATTTAAACTGTATATCTGACATGGTACAGGTGTCGGTTTAAAGCCCTTAACCATGTGTGTGAAGTGTATAGTTTTGTTTCAAAGTAGATTTGTTTAAGACTACCAAGAAGCACTCTGTGTGACACTGATTTAGCCCACTGCAGTTAAAGGTTAATTAATGCCATGAGATGTAATTTCCATAAGTCTTATTTACATTCAGGCTGTTTATTGTTGCTCCCCATTTATCAAAAAACGTTTTTCTAAAAGGTAAATACAGCAGATAGGTAACACCTTTTCACAACTCTATAATTACATGGTCTCTTGTATCAAGAAACTAAATTATTCTGAGTGTGGGTTACTCAATCAAGACATTTATGTTTGTTTTAACAGTAGTATATGGATTATCTATTTTAGCAAAGGTTTCATTTTCAGATTTTACTCTCTAAGTATGAAGAAGACCTCACACAATTCACAATGACACATTCCAAAATGCTGAGAAATGATAATGATCACAAGTAAGGAGACTAAAACAATTAAGAACACTTATTAAGTTGTTCATCAAAACATCTATACACATTTCAATATCTCTCGAATTACATTGTTTATTCTCTAATGCTACTAGTGTTAAATGATGACTTTTGTTTTATAAATTCAAACCTATTTGCCTGATAAAATTCTCTGTGGTGTGGTTTCAGGCAAAATTCCCCAAACAACACAGACAGATAGACAGACAAGACAGACAGAGAGATCCACCATTCTCTGCTAATTTGGCACATTAAAATTGCTTGCCTCTCTGAGAGGAAAATGTTGCTTCACTTTGTGAGGTGGTGTTTACGGCACTGTTGGGAAATGATGCTGTTTGCAAGTGTTCCCGTGGGCAGTCATGTTAATATTGACACTGGTTCTCTCAGATGTGGAGGTTCAAATCCAATACATAATTTTCCTGTTTTAACCAGGGCTGCCCAATTGCATGGGGAGAGTTACTGTAAACGCTTGCTGCTGATAGCTGTATGAGGCTACGCGCTCCCAAAGGGAACACTTTAAATAGCAGGAGATAACAGTGCAGACAGGCAATAGTCCCTGTGCATGTAATAACTGTCACATTGACATTCCCCAAAGAATAGCCTCAGCACAAGTGTGCAATATACGCAATGCAATTTTACCCTCCTAATCGAGTTGGTGCGAGCTGTGAGGCCTTTCGGAAATAGCAGCATATGGGATGTAGCAACTGTAATACAGTATGTCAAGCATATGGCTGCTATTTTGATACATACAAAGTATTTATCTGAACTCATTTGCAATATGACAGTATACATTTTTCACCATAATTTGTGAACTGTAGGGCAGTATCTATCAGTGTTCTTGTTCCATGATGGTCAGTAATAGGCTGTATTAGCAATCATAATATTCCCCTGTATTTCGTAATAGGTCCTTATTGGGATTCTAAAATGGAGGGATCTACAGAGTAAATGGACAGATCACGCCGCTGTCGGACAGGCAGGGGACCTGATCACAAAACTGATGTCAGAACACACTGTACATTGCTATTCGTTTGGAGCCGGGGCTCCGCGTACTATGCCATGGGTCAACAGCAGTGGTGACCCGTCATTCAGGGCAGGTGGGGCAGAGCCCCAACTGTTTAGCAAAAACAATATATATATACAGTTGAAGTCAGAAGTTTACATACACTTAGGTTGGAGTCATTAAAACTTGTTTTTCAACCACTCCACAAATTTCTTGTTAACAAACTATAGTTTTGGTAAGTCGGTTAGGACATCTACTTTGTGCATGGCACAAGTAATTTTTCCAACAATTCTTTACAGACAGATTATTTCACTTATAATTCACTGTATCACAATTCCAGTGGGTTAGAAGTTTACATACACTAAGTTGACTGTGCCTTTAAACAGCTTGGAAAATTCCATTGCTTTAGAAGCTTCTGATAGGCTAATTGACATCATTGGAGTCAATTGGAGGTGTACCTGTGGATGTATTTCAAGGCCTACCTTCAAACTCAGTGCCTCTTTGCTTGACATCATGGGAAAATCAAAAGAAATCAGCCAAGACCTCAGAAGAAAAGTTGTGGACCTCCACATGTCTGGTTCATCCTTGGGAGCAATTTCCAAACGCCTGAAGGTACCACATTCATCTGTACAAACAATAGTACGCAAGTATAAACACCATGGGACCACGCAGCCGTCATACCGCTCAGGAAGGAGACGCGTTCTGTCTCCTAGAGATGAACGTACTTTGGTGCGAAAAGTGCAAATCAATCCCAGAACAACAGCAAAGGACCTTGTGAAGATGCTGGAAGAAACAGGTACAAAAGTATCTATATCCACAGTAAAACGAGTCCTATATCAACAGAACCTGAAAGGCCGCTCAGCAAGGAAGAAGCTACTGCTCCAAAACCGCCATAAATAAATCCAGACTACGGTTTGCAACTGCACATGGGGACAAAGATCGTACTTTTTGGAGAAATTTCCTCTGGTCTGATGAAACAAAAATAGAACTGTTTGGCCATAATGACCATCGTTATGTTTGGAGGAAAAAGGGGATGGCTTGCAAGCCGAAGAACACCATCCCAACCGTGAAGAACGGGGGTGGCAGCATCATGCTGTGGGGGTGCTTTGCTGCAGGAGGGACTGGTGCACTTCACAAAATAGATGGCATCATGAGGAAGGAAAATTATGTGGATATATTGAAGCATCATCTCAAGACATCAGTCAGGAAGACAATGACCACAAGCATACTTCCAAAGTTGTGGCAAAATGGCTTAAGGACAACAAAGTCAAGGTATTGGAGTGGCCATCACAAAGCCCTGACCTCAATCCTATAGAAAATGTGTGGGCAGAACTGAAAAAGCGTGTGCGAGCAAGGAGGCCTACAAACCTGACTCAGTTACACCAGCTCTGTCAGGAGGAATGGGCCAAAATTCACCCAACTTATTGTGGGAAGCTTGTGGAAGGCTACCCAAAACGTTTGACCCAAGTTAAACAATTTAAAGGCAATGCTACCAAATACTAATTGAGTGTATGCAAACTTCTGACACACTGGGTATATGATGAAATAAATAAAAGCTGAAATAAATCATTCTCTCTACTATTATTCTGACATTTCACATTCTTAAAATAAAGTGGTGATCCTAACTGACCTAAGGCAGGGAATCTTTACTAGGATTAAATGTCAGGAATTGTGAAAAACTGAGTTTAAATGTATTTGGCTAAGGTGTATGTAAACTTCCGACTTCAACTGTATATATATACAAAAATATCCCTGTTTTGCATGTTATTTTGACAGTAATAGGTGTCACATATCAGTTGGCAAACAATGTAAAAAGAAAAATGATAAAGCCGCATACAAACATGGTCTCTTTTTTGCTTTCTTGAGTAAGGCAGCTCCAAAATGCAGGTGTTTCAGTCTAGCTCAGTGCTTTCTGTGGTGGTGGGGAAGCCAGCAGAAAATAAGGAATATAGGGGTTGGTAATGTTCTCTAGTTGCGCCGTGATTGGCTCAGTGTTCTATCACTCATGTAGATACTACGTCACCGCAAAATCTACGGGGAGAGCTCGAAAATTCAAGCCCCTTGGGTGCTGCCATAGAGTTACAGTGGGGGAAAAAAGTATTTAGTCAGCCACCAATTGTGCAAATTCTCCCACTTAAAAAGATGAGAGAGGCCTGTAATTTTCATCATAGGTACAGGTCAACTATGACAGACAAATTGAGAGAAAGAAAATCCAGAAAATCACATTGTAGGATTTTTAATGAATTTATTTGCAAATTATGGTGGAAAATAAGTATTTGGTCACCTACAAACAAGCAAGATTTCTGGCTCTCACAGACCTGTAACTTCTTCTTTAAGAGGCTCCTCTGTCCTCCACTCGTTACCTGTATTAATGGCACCTGTTTGAACTTGTTATCAGTATAAAATACACCTGTCCACAACCTCAAACAGTCACACTCCAAACTCCACTATGGCCAAGACCAAAGAGCTGTCAAAGGACACCAGAAACAAAATTGTAGACCTGCACCAGGCTGGGAAGACTGAATCTGCAATAGGTGAGCAGCTTGGTTTGAAGAAATCAACTGTGGGAGCAATTATTAGGAAATGGAATACATACAAGACCACTGATAATCTCCCTCGATCTGGGGCTCCTCGCAAGATCTCACCCCGTGGGGTCAAAATGATCACAAGAACGGTGAGCAAAAATCCCAGAACCACACGGGGGAACCTAGTGAATGACCTGCAGAGAGCTGGGACCAAAGTAACAAAGCGTACCATCAGTAACACACTACGCCGCCAGGGACTCAAATCCTGCAGTGCCAGACGTGTCCCCCTGCTTAAGCCAGTACATGTCCAGGCCCGTCTGAAGTTTGCTAGAGTGTATTTGGATGATCCAGAAGAGGATTGGGAGAATGTCATATGGTCAGATGAAACCAAAATAGAACTTTTTGGTAAAAACTCAACTCGTCGTGTTTGGAGGACAAAGAATGCTTAGTTGCATCCAAAGAACACCATACCTACTGTGAAGCATGGGGGTGGAAACATCATGCTTTGGGGCTGTTTTTCTGCAAAGGGACCAGGACGACTGATCCGTGTAAAGGAAAGAATGAATGGGGCCATGTATCGTGAGATTTTGAGTGAAAACCTCCTTCCATCAGCATGGGCATTGAAGATGAAATGTGGCTGGGTCTTTCAGCATGACAATGATCCCAAACACACCGCCCGGGCAATGAAGGAGTGGCTTCGTAAGAAGCATTTCAAGGTCCTGGAGGAGATCTGCATGGAGGAATGGGCCAAAATACCAGCAACAGTGTGTGAAAACCTTGTGAAGACTTACAGAAAACGTTTGACCTGTGTCATTGCCAACAAAGGGTATATAACAAAGTATTGAGAAACTTTAGTTATTGACCAAATACTTATTTTCCACCATAATTTGCAAATAAATTCATAAAAAATCCTACAATGTGATTTTCTGGATTTTTTGTCCTCATTTTGTCTGTCATAGTTGACGTGTACCTATGATGAAAATTACAGGCCTCTCTCATCTTTTTAAGTGGGAGAACTTGCACAATTGGTGGCTGACTAAATACTTTTTTTTCCCCCACTGTACATAAGAAGTGCCCATCCAAGAAGACTCAAGGTTATTGGCCACAGATAAAATGACGTCAAATCACGTTATATCTACCGTAGCTTTGATTGGACTGATCATGTCAACATCATACTTTAAAAATCGTAGCTAGCACGCTAGCAGTCATCATCATAAATCAAGTTGATGATCTCCTGTTAAATCCTTGTCATATGAATATAAATTATAAATAAAACGTATCGGTGCTCATCGGGCATAAACTTTACACAAGTTGGAAATCGCAAATTCAACAATGAGTGGTTTGGAAAGAATTAGTGGCTAACTGCAAGCGTTGCAAAGCAATCACTAGCCTGCTATTCAGTGGAGTGGGTGTGTGGTCCAAGTCTGGGTTTAAGGGTCTCTTTTCCAAGCTTAACTGGATAGACATTCACATGCCATGGGCCCAAAAAGGTTTAATACATTGGCCCTGCTGTCAATCCAGCATTACTTCTGCCGCTTTCAAAACAACTGGAAACTCGGAACTGGGAAATCTCAGACTTCAGTGAGTTCAAGACAACTGGTAACTCTGGGAAAATACGTTTTGAACGGTCATCCAACTCGGAATTCCAAGTCGGGAACTCTGGCCTCTTTCTAGACGTCATGATTCGACCTAGTTTTTTTCTGAGTTCCCAGTTGTCTTGAAAGTGCCATTAATCCAGAGAATGACAGACTTTGATGACAAAGTTTGATGACAAAAATTTCCCACAAAGTGCCGCCGCACCACCTTCCTGTTCAAGTGAGCACAGCACATGGTGAGTCCTAAAATGTCTTGTATGTTGCTGCATAAATTATGTAATATGCCAGGGAGACATGTACAGTGAGGGAAAAAAGTATTTGATCCCCTGCTGATTTTGTACGTTTGCCCACTGACAAAGACATGATCAGTCTATAATTTTAATGGTAGGTTTATTTGAACAGTGACAGAATAACAACAACAAAATCCAGAAAAACGCATGTCAAAAATGTTATAAATTGATTTCCATTTTAATGAGGGAATTAAGTATTTGACCCCTCTGCAAAACATGACTTAGTACTTGGTGGCAAAACCAATGTTGGCAATCACAGAGGTCAGACGTTTCTTGTAGCAACTCGAACCTTCAGCTCCCTCCACAGATTTTCTATGGGATTAAGGTCTGGAGACTGGCTAGGCCACTCCAAGGCCTTAATGTGCTTCTTCTTGAGCCACTCATTTGTTGCCTTGGCCGTGTGTTTTGGGTCATTGTCATGCTGGAATACCCATCCACGACCCATTTTCAATGCCCTGGCTGAGGGAAGGAGGTTCTCACCCAAGATTTGATGGTACATGGCCCCGTCCATCGTCCCTTTGATGCGGTGAAGTTGTCCTGTCCCCTTAGCAGAAAAACACCCCCAAAACATAATGTTTCCACCTCCATGTTTGACGGTGGGGATGGTGTTCTTGGGGTCATAGGCAGCATTCCTCCTCCTCCAAACACGGCGAGTTGAGTTGATGCCAAAGAGCTCGATTTTGGTCTCATCTGACCACAACACTTTCACCCAGTTCTCCTCTAAATCTTCAGATGTTCATTGGCAAACTTCAGACGGCCCTGTATATGTGCTTTCTTGAGCAGGGGGACCTTGCGGGCGCTGCAGGATTTCAGTCCTTCACGGCGTAGTGTGTTACCAATTATTTTCTTGGTGACTATGGTCCCAGCTGCCTTGCGATCATTGACAAGATCCTCCTGTGTAGTTCTGGGCTGATTCCTCACCGTTCTCATGATCATTGCAACTCCACGAGGTGAGATCTTGCATGGAGCCCCAGGCCGAGGGAGATTGACAGTTATTTTCTGTTTCTTCCATTTGCGAATAATCGCACCAACTGTTGTCACCTTCTCACCAAGCTGCTTGGCGATGGTCTTGTAGCCCATTCCAGCCTTGTGTAGGTCTACAATCTTGTCCGTGACATCCTTGGAGAGCTCTTTGGTCTTGGCCATGGTGGAGAGTTTGGAATCTGATTGATTGATTGCTTCTGTGGACAGGTGTCTTTTATACAGGTAACAAACTGAAATTAGGAGCACTCCCTTTAAGAGTGTGCTCCTAATCTCAGCTCGTTACCTGTATAAAAGACACCTGGGAGCCAGAAATCTTTGTGATTGAGAGGGGGTCAAATACTTATTTCCCTCATTAAAATGCAAATCCATTTGTAAAAATTTTTGACATGCGTTTTTCTGGATTTTTTTGTTGTTATTCTGTCTCTCACTGTTCAAATAAACCTACCATTAAAATTATAGACTGATCATTTCTTTGTCAGTGGGCAAACGTAGAAAATCAGCAGGGGATCAAATACTTTTTTCCCTTACTGTATACTGTAGCTAAGAAAGTAATACTAAGTGTATGTTGTGGAGTAAGCTGTTAGTAGCCCATGTGCCTCACCCTAATAATTTGGTCCCTTTTTTTGTAGGCCCTAACAGTTTGTGGGCACCGTTTGTCACCGTTATAGTGCAATTAATGTATTGTTCATTGTTGTAGTGTTGTGTAGTGGCTTTGCTGCCATGCATCTAAACAAAACAAATTGGGGAGTTTGCCCCACCAAGATTGACATGCTAAAATCGCCACTGGTCAACAGTCCATGACAAACCCCAGCCCAAGAGCTGGAGGAGCAGATGGTGCTGGACTGCAGTTAATGCTGATGTATACTCAAACAAAAACAACTAAGCTGACTGTTCCTGTGTTTCTCTTGTGGGCGACAAGGCAAGGTGATCCATTTAGGATTCTTCAGGGGCAGAGCTTTCACTCCCATGGATGCGAGGCAGAGCCAGGGGCCGCCCTCTTGTGCGTAAAATCTTACGCAGTATGGGCAATTGCTACCAGAATTTCCCAAGTCGAAAATGTACAGCAAGTTTTATCTACCATGATGAACACAAGGTTGTAAGTTACAAGGCAAGGCCTAAACTCTCTTTTTATCATGTTCTTCCTTTTCTCTTCACTTTTGAGCCCCAGATTTATACCTATGTTCCATTTTAGCCAGAGCTCTAGTGTTTCGCTAGCTAGCCGGCTAGATCTGACACTAACGCCCGGACAGTCAAAAATTGGTTGGATCCTAAAATGCATTATGCGAATCCATGGCAACGGACGAATGTGCTAATGATATGGGTTGTAATATCTTAAACAAATGCACACAAATACTTTTCTGTAATTTCAGCAGTAAAACACTGTAGAATACACAGTAAAATACCGTAAATGTGTTTTACAGCATTAATGCTGTACATTGCACTGCATTATGGGTAAAATGCTGACCTATACTGTTATTAACGGTAATTGAAAGCCTCTTGTAAAAATTACTCCAACATACTGTTTTTCTTTACAGTAGGCTTATGCCTACTATAGATTTAAATGAAAATTTGTTTCAGGCGCCAATCTCATGCTGTCAGGTGAGACACATGAAGCTCAGACTACTTGAGTAAATATCTTCTTGAAGTGGCTGTGAAGTGGAAGAATATCTTCAGCAGCTGCTGGGTAGGTACCTTGACTTATTTATAAGTATCTTTATTGCTAGCCAATGTTGAATTACTGCATGTTTTCTTAGCTAACCTAGCTAGCTAACGTTAGTTAGCTCAAGCTGACACAAGCCATTTCGGTCTGCTCTAAATTGCATAAATATCTTGCTGTGCGACCTACATTGGCCCATTCTTCCAAGAGCTCACCGAGTTTTAATGAAGACATCTAATGAGGTAAGTACACACACACACACACACACACACACACCAGTTTGATATGTCAGTTTACACCGGTCTTTTTACCCACAGAGTAACATCCCTGGTGCTCTCTGTTTCTCATTCTATTCTTTATTTTTCTATGCTCACCTAGGGGTGAGAGTATCTATCAAATCAGAACTGAGGATAATTGCTAGAGAGCCCCATGAGGAACATCTGATGCTGCACTGACTTCTCTCAGCTAGATGCTTTCCTGATCAAACTGTTCCATTGTGTGTTTCACCGCCTCTGAACCCCCTTACCCCAAATAGAGTTGCCCCAGATAACAGCTCTAGGATTGTACCCAATCCCAATTTTAACTCTCCCCCACACCCCACACAATATAGTTTTTAGATGTGTTGTAGTGATGCTCGTTTGGTTACATATAGTGCATTCTGTGTTGTTGTTTTTATCGCACTGCTTTGCTTTATCTTGGCCAGGTCGCAGTTGTAAATGAGAACTTGTTCTCAACTGGTTTACCTGGTTAAATAAAGGTGAAAAAAAAAAGTATTCAGACCCCTTGACTTTCTCCACATTTTGTTACATTACAGCCTTATTTTAAAATTGATTTAATTTATTTTAATCTACACACACAATACATCATAATGACAAACAAAAAACAGGTTTTAAGAAATGTTTGCAAATGTAAAATTAAAAACTACAATATCACATTTATATAAGTATTCAGACCCTTTACTCAGTACTTTGTTGAAGCACCTTTGGCAGCAATTACAGCCTTGAGTCTTCTTGGGTATGACGCTACAAGATTGGCACACCTGTATTTGGGGAGTCTCTCCCATTCTTCTCTGCAGATCCTCTCAAACTCTGTCGGGTTTGATGGGGAGCATCGCTGCACAGCTACACTGCTCAAAAAAATAAAGGGAACACTTAAACAAAACAATGTAACTCCAAGTCAATCACACTTCTGTGAAATCAAACTGTCCACTTAGGAAGCAACACTGATTGACAATACATATTTCACATGCTGTTGTGCAAATGGAATAGACAACAGGTGGAAATTATAGGCAATTAGCAAGACACTCCCAATAAAGAGGTGGTTCTGCAGGTGGTGACCACAGACCACTTCTCAGTTCCTATGCTTCCTGGCTGATGTTTTGGTCACTTTTGAATGCTGGCGGTGCTTTGAACATGGAGGCGCTACCAGGAGACAGGCCAGTACATCAGGAGACGTGGAGGAGGCCGTAGGAGGGTAACAACCCAGCAGCAGGACCGCTACCTCCGCCTTTGTGCAAGGAGGAGCAGGAGGAGCACTGCCAGAGCCCTGCAAAATGACCTCCAGCAGGCCACAAATGTGCATGTGTCTGCTCAAACGGTCAGAAACAGACTCCATGAGGGTGGTATGAGGGCCCGACGTCCACAGGTGGGGGTTGTGCTTACAGCCCAACACCGTGCAGGACGTTTGGCATTTGCCAGAGAACACCAAGATTGGCAAATTCGCCACTGGCGCCCTGTGCTCTTCACAGATGAAAGCAGGTTCACACTGAGCACATGTGACAGACGTGACAGAGTCTGGTGACGCCGTGGAGAACGTTCTGCTGCCTGCAACATCCTCCAGCATGACCGGTTTGGCGGTGGGTCAGTCATGGTGTGGGGTGGCATTTCTTTGGGGGCCGCACAGCCCTCCATGTGCTCGCCAGAGGTAGCCTGACTGCCATTAGGTACCGAGATGAGATCCTCAGACCCCTTGTGAGACCATATGCTGCTGCGGTTGGCCCTGGGTTCCTCCTAATGCAAGACAATGCTAGACCTCATGTGGTTGGAGTGTGTCAGCAGTTCCTGCAAGAGGAAGGCATTGATGCTATGGACTGGCCCGCCCGTTCCCCAGACCTGAATCCAATTGAGCACATCTGGGACATCATATCTCGCTCCATCCACCAACGCCACGTTGCACCACAGACTGTCCAGGAGTTGGCGGATGCTTTAGTCCAGGTCTGGGAGGAGATCCCTCAGGAGACCATCCGCCACCTCATCAGGAGCATGCCCAGGCGTTGTAGGGAGGTCATACAGGCACGTGGAGGCCACACACACTACTGAGCCTCATTTTGACTTGTTTTAAGGACATTACATCAAAGTTGGATCAGCCTGTAGTGTGGTTTTCCACTTTAATTTTGAGGGTGACTCCAAATCCAGACCTCCATCGGTTGATAAATTTGATTTACATTGATAATTTTTGTGTGATTTTGTTCTCAGCACATTTAACTATGTAAAGAAAAAAGTATTTAATAAGATTATTTCATTCATTCAGATCTAGGATGTGTTGTTTAAGTGTTCCCTTAATTTTTTTGAGCAGTGCATTTTCAGGTCTCTCCAGAGATGTTGGATCAGGTTCAAGTATGGGCTCTGGCTGGGCCACTCGAGGACAGTCAGAGACTTGTCCCGAAGCTACTCCTATGTTGTCTTGGCTGTGTGCTTAGGGTCGTTGTCCTGTTGGAAGGTGAACCTTTGCTCCAGTCTGAGGTCCAGAGTGCTCTGGAGCAGGTTTCATCAATGATCTCTCTGTACTTTGCTCTGTTCATCTTTCCCTCGATCCTGACTAGTATCCCAGTCCCTGCCGCTGAAAAACATCCCCACAGCATGATAATGCCACCACCATGCTTCACCGTAGGCAAGGTGCCAGGTTTCCTCCAGATGAGCGCTTGGCATTCAGGCCAAAGATTTAAATCTAGCTTTCATCAGACTAGAGAATCTTGTTTCTCATGGTCAGAGTCCTTTAGGTGCCTTTTGGCAAACTCCAAGTGGGCTATCATGTGCCTTACTGAGGAGTGGCTTCCATCTGGCAACTCTACCATAAAGGCCTGATTGGTGGAGTGCTGCAGAGATGGTTGTCCTTCTGGAAGGTTCTCCCATCTCCACAGAGGAATTCTGGAGCTCTATCAGAGTGACCATTGTGTTCTTGGTCACCTCCCTGACAAAGGCCCTTCTCCCCATATTGCTCAGTTTGGCCGGGCGGCCAGCTCTAGGAAGAGTCTTGTTGGTTCCAAACTTCTTCCATTTAAGAATGATGGAGGCCACTGTGTTCTTGGGGACCTTCAATGCTGCAGAATTTTTTTGGTACCCTACCCCAGATCTGTGCCTCGACAGAATCCTATCTCTGAGCTCTACGGACAATTCCTTTGGCCTGATGGCTTGGTTTTTGCTCTGACATTCACTGTCAACTGTGTGACCTTAGATAAACAGGTGTGTGCCTTCCCAATCAATTGAATTGACCACAGGTGGACTCCAATCAAGTCATGGAAACATCTCAAGGATGATCAATGGAAACCGGATGCACCTGAGCTCCATTTCGAGTCTCAAAGCAATGGGTCTGAATACTTATGTAAATAAGATATTTCTGTTTCTTATTTTTTATAAATTTGCAAAAATGTCTAAACTGTTTTCACATTGTCATTATGGGGTATTGTGTGTAGACTGATGAGGAATATTTTTATTTAATCAATTTTAGAATGAGGCTGTAACATAACAGAATGTGTAAAAAGTCAAGGGGTCTGAATATCTTCCGAATGCACTGTATGTGTTTACTGGTACTTCTATTGTCAATTCTGTTCTTAATTTGTTAATGTTGATACCAATTTAAATAAATGTATTTTATGTACAAATGTATTGTTTTTCTTACATTTAGATTTCAGGGAGAATTTCACTGGAAATTTACAGCATTATCTTGTCACCAGAGTTGCCAGCTTAATACTGTAAAAAAGAGGATGCTGTAATATATTTCACAGTATTATTTTCCTTCCTGTAAAACATTCCAGCATCCCTGTAAATTTACAGCATGAATGCTGTAATAAACACTAAGGAATATAAAATCGCTTATCAATGCCAAAATACTTATTTTCTAAACTAAATATAGTACTAACCGTGTGTTATTGGATGCTAGCATGCTAGTTAGCTATGGCGTCATAGGATACGGTGCCCTGGGCGGTTTTCACAGAAGAATACTGTACCAAGTTAGCTAGCTGAATAAACTAAGTTAGTCTATTCCTGGAAACATTGAACTACTGTAGATTACAGCAATTATAATTTCTAAAGTGGAAGTTGGAAGAGTTGTATTTGAGTGTTTCAGTGAAAGGTTAGTGAGGGAGGCCTCGTTTCCCCAGATTTTTAGTTAATTTCATTCAGATCTCCTTTGCATTAGTGTAGCCTTTTCTGTAGCCTGTCAACTATGTGTCTGTCTATCCCTGTTCTCTCCTCTCCGCACAGGCCATACAAACGCCTCACACCGCGTGGCTGCTGCCTCTCTAACCTGGTGGTCCCTGCACGCACGACCCACGTGGAGTTACAGGTCTCCGGCAGCCTCTGGAACTGCCGTTCTGCGGCCAACAAGGCAGAGTTCATCTCAACCTATGCAACCCTCCAGTCCCTCGACTTCTTGGCACTGACGGAAACATGGATTACCACAGAAAACACTGCTACTCCTACTCGTCTGACCATGTGTTCTTGCATACCCCGAGAGCATCTGGTCAGCGGGGCGGTGGCACAGGAATCCTCATCTCTCCCAAGTGGGCATTCTCTCTTTCTCCCCTGACCCATCTGTCTATCTCCTCATTTGAATTCCATGCTGTCAGAGTCACTAGCCCATTCAAGCTTAACATCCTTATCATTTATCGCCCTCCAGGTTCCCTTGGAGAGTTCATCAATGAGCTTGACGCCTTGATAAGTTCCTTTCCTGAGGATGGCTCACCCCTCACAGTTCTGGGTGACTTTAACCTCCCTACATCTACCTTTGACTCATTTCTCTCTGCCTCTTTCTTTCCACTCCTCTCCTCTTTTGACCTCACCCTCTCACCGTCTCCCCCTACTCACAAGGCAGGCAATACGCTTGATCTCATCTTTACTAGATGCTGTTCTTCTACTAATCTCACTGCAACTCCCCTCCAAGTCTCCAACCACTACTTTGTATCCTTTTCTCTCTCGCTCTCCTCCAACACTACTCACTCTGCCCCTACTCAGATGGTAATGCGCCGTCGCAACCTTCGCTCTCTCTCTCCCGCTACTGTCTCCTCTTCCATCCTATCTTCTCTTCCCTCTGCTCAATCCTTCTCCCTCCAATCTCCTGATTCTGCCTCCTCAACCCTCCTCTCCTCCCTTTCTGCATCTTTTGACTCTCTATGTCCCCTATCCTCCCGGCCGGCTCGGTCCTCCACTCCTGCTCCGTGGCTTGACGACTCATTGCGAGCTCACAGAACAGGGCTCCGGGCAGCCGAGCGGAAATGGAGGATAACTAGACTCCCTGCCGACCTGTCATCTTTTCACTCCCTCCTCTCTACATTTTCTTCCTCTGTTTCTGCTGCTAAAGCCACTTTCTACCACTCTAAATTTCAAGCCTCTGCCTCTAACCCTAGGAAGCTCTTTGCCACCTTCTCCTCCCTGCTGAATCCTCCTCCTCCTCCCCCTCCCTCCTCCCTCTCTGTGGATGACTTCGTCAACCATTTTGAAATGTAGGTTGACGACATCCGATCCTCATTTATTAAGTCAAATGACACCGCTGGTCCTGCTCACACTGCCCTACCCTATGCTTTGACTTCTTTCTCCCCTCTCTCTCCAGATGAAATCTTGCGACTTGTGACGGCCGGCCACCCAACAACATGCCCGCTTGAACCTATCCCCTCCTCTCTTCTCCAGACCATTTCCGGAGACCTTCTCCCTTACCTCACCTCGCTCATCAACTCATCCTTGACCACTGGCTATGTCCCTTCAGTCTTCAAGAGAGCGAGAGTTGCACCCCTTCTCAAAAAACCTATACTCGATCCCACCGATGTCAACAACTACAGACCAGTATCCCTTCTTTATTTTCTCTCCAAAACTCTTGAGCGTGCCGTCTTTAGCCAACTCTCTTGCTATCTCTCTCAGAATTACCTTCTTGATCCAAACCAGTCAGGTTTCAAGACTGGTCATTCAACTGAGACTGCTCTTCTCTGTGTCACGGAGGCTCTCCGCACTGCTAAAGTAATCTCTCTCCTCTGCTTTGTCCTTTAGACCTGTCTGCTGCTTATACTGTGAACACAGATCTCCTCTACACCCTCTCTGAGTTGTTCATCTCCGGCGAGGCTCACTCTTGGATTGCGTCCTACCTCACAGGTCGCTCCTACCAGGTGGCGTGGCGAGAATCTGTCTCCGGCCCTCTCCTATTCTCTCTATACACCAAGTCACTTGGCTCTGTCATATCCTCACATGGTCTCTCCTATCATTGCTACGCAGACGACACACAATTAATCTTCTCCTTTCCCCCTTCTGATAACCAGGTGGCAAATCGCATCTCTGCATGTCTGGCAGACATATCAGTGTGGATGACGGATCACCAACTCAAGCTGAACCTCGGCAAGACGGAGCTGCTCTTCCTCCCGGGGAAGGACTGCCCGCTCCATGATCTCAGCATCACGGTTGACAACTCTGTTGTGTCCTCCTCCCAGAGTGCAAAGAACCTTGGCGTGACCCTGGACAACACCCTGTCGTTCTCCGCTTACATCAAAGCGGTGACCCGATCCTGTAGGTTCATGCTCTACAACATTTGCAGAGTACGACCCTACCTTACACAGGAAGCGGCACAGGTCCTAATCCAGGCATTTGTCATCTCCCGTCTGGATTACTGCAACTCGCTGTTGGCTGGGCTCCCTGCCTGTGCCATTAAACCCCTACAACTCATCCAGAACGCTGCAGCCCGTCTGGTGTTCAACCTTCCCAAGTTCTCTCACGTCACCCCGCTCCTCCGCACACTCCACTGGCTTCCAGTTGAAGCCTGCATCTGCTACAAGACCATGGTGCTTGCCTACGGAGCTGTGAGGGGAACGGCACCTCCGTACCTTCAGGCTCTGATCAGTCCCTACACCCAAACGAGGGCATTGCGTTCATCCACCTCTGGCCTGCTGGCCCCCCTACCTCTGCGGAAGCACAGTTCCCGCTCAGCCCAGTCAAAACTGTTCGCTGCTCTGGCACCCCAATGGTGGAACAAGCTCCCTCACGACTCCAGGACAGCGGAGTCACTCACCACCTTCCGGAGACACTTGAAACCCCACCTCTGTAAGGAATACCTGGGATAGGATAAAAGTAATCCTTCTACCCCCCCCAAAAAAAAAAAAAAGTGATATAATGTAAAGTGATTTTCCCACTGGCTATCATAAGGTGAATGCCCCAATTTGTAAGTCGCTCTGGATAAGAGCGTCTGCTAAATGAACAACAAATTCATAATATAATTATATTCTGCTTGTGATTTTATTTTTTTATTATATGAGAAATGTTCTTGGGGGCCCATTGAATCTCCGTCCCTGGTGCTCTTCATATTGTATTGCTTATAGCAAAGGTATAAGAGCACTTCAATGAGAGAAAAGCAATATACTGTACAAAGGCAAAGTACTGTAGAGAAGTACAATATAAATAAAAAGCTACACAGTGTTAATTGCACTTGAGGGACAAAACAAGCTTAATCACCTATCCAAAAATCTGTAATGAAATACTTAAATTGACAATGGGCCAATTTAGGAGGCATATGAGTCGACACAGAGTTAACGCATCCTGAGCCCTGGCCTCTGGAAGTCGGGGGGTATTGTGGTGAGTAAATCAAGTATTAAATACCTAATTTGGATAAATTGCATGTCTATGGCCTGGGTCAGGAGCGGTCAAAGAGAAACCAAACACCATTGAGAGTGAGGCAGGGAGGGATGGGGGCACAGGCCCCCAGGAGACAGCTAGGTGACAAGGAGGCAACAGAAGGGTGACCGCACCTGGCATGTCACCATACCCTGAGAGGTCCCCACCCAACAGGTCACACAAACTCTAAAACCTGAGCTCTGTAGATTTGGCATTATAGGTTCAAAACATGTACAAACACAGAGTGTGGCTTCAGAGGGTGACAAAGGGAGGGGCTAGCAGATGGTCCAGAGCCACCAGGGTCAGAGTCTGTATATAATCCACCTTGGTCCCTCTAACACCTGCTATCAGTACAGGGAAGGCTGGCAGGCTTTCAAGCGCTCAAATTCGCCACTTTTCTGTTCACTCTTTCTCCTCACTCACACTCATTTTGCAACCTGGTATTTCAAAAACAGAAAAGCCGACACCCCTCCACTTTTTGGTAAACAGCTGAGTGATGGGGCTGGATGAATAAACCACTTACAGTTATAGACAGAGCTATTGATGAGATCTGATCATCCATGAGATAAATTGTTTTATCTACAGTCACAACAAATTATTGGCACACTTGATTAAGATGATCAAAAAAAGACTATAAAATTTATACAATACTGAGCAATATTGTATGCACAAAAAAAGATTACAATTTTATAATAATACAATTGCTCAGAGGAAAAGTAATAACAAGTAATATGTCCCCCCAAAAAAATAAAAATAAAAAGGGCAATGTTTTATGAGATTGGAGAACACATTGGGAGGGACCTCAGACCATTCTCCCATACATAATCTTCCAGGTCCTTGATATCCTCCATCTGCACTTATGGTTTTCAATGAGGTTCAAGTCCGGAGACTTAGTTTGTGGTCAATTACCATTTCTTTGTGGTTATTGTCTTGCTGGAAAATCCACTTGCGGCCAAGTTTCAGCCTCCTGCTAGAGGCAACCAGGTTTTGGGCTAAAATGTCCTGGTACTGGATAAAGTTAAGGATGCCTTTGACCTTAACAAGAGCCCAAGGACAAGTGGAAGCATAGCCCCATAACATCAAAGATCCACCACCATATTTTGCAGAAAAGAACCCCATACCTACTGTAAAATAGGTACCGCACTGCACTTTTCATGTTTCAGCAGACATCCACAGCGTCTTCCGTGAATGCAATCTCTGCGAACACCAGTGAAATTGCCTTTTAAAGCCAATTGCCGTGCCACTTTGGTGCATTGCGGTTTGTTGGGAAGACTCCTGATATCTCCAGGAGTGATAAGTATATTTTTTGTCTCTGCTCAACTCTCTCGTTATATCTCTCAGAACTATATCCTTTGCCAAGATAATCCATCCACCTGTCAGGTGTGGCAACATCAATGAGCTGATTAATAGCATGATCATTACACAGGTGCACCTTGTGCTGGGGACAATAAAAGGTCGCAAAAATACCTCGACAACATCCTGAGGGTATCTGTAACCAACAGATGCACATCTGTATTCCCAGTCATTTGAAATCCATAGATTAGGGCCTAATGCATTTATTTCAATTGACTGATATCCTCATGAACCAACTCAGTAACATTTTTGAAATTGTTGCATTTCAATTTTTGTTAGTGCAGAAGTCTTTAAGCCTGTGATCATCAATTAGATTCAGCCGCGTGCCGATTCTTTCTTGAGCAGATGGTCGGGGGACAGGAAAATAAATACAAATAATTTGTAGACTGTAAATTGACCACAAGAAGCCTAAACAGATATGTTTGACTAAAACAATCATATCAAACCTTGCTATTATGCGTGAGATTTCTTTAGTTAAAATCACATGGAGCTGATTTCCGGGTGTTTTTACAGTCTTACGTCCAACAATGAAAGTTATCTTTGCTCAAAAACTTGGGGGGCCAAATAAAACCACCTGCGGGCAAAATTCCACCCGCTGGCCACCAGTTGGGGGTTGAGCACGCACAGGGCTCAGCGTGGCGGAGGTGTTGTTGCCTACCTTCACCACTTGGTGTCAGCCAGTCTATAAGTCTAGAACCCAGTGGTACAGGGAGGGGTTCAGACCCAGGGCCCTGAGATTATTGATTAGCACTATACTGTTGAAGGCTGAGCTGTAGTCGAACATTCTTACATAGGTATTTCTCTTGTCCAGGTGGGATAGGGCACTATAATGGTGATTGCGTCATCCGTGGATCTGTTGGGGCGAATTGTAGTGGGTCTAGGGTGTCGGGTAAGGTGATATGGTCCTTAACAAGCCTCTCAAAGCACTTCATGATGACAGAAGTGAATCCTACAGGGCGATAGTCATTTATTTCAGTTACCTTCTCTTTCTTCAGTACAGGAACAATGGTGGACATCTTGAAGCGGGGACAACAGACTGGAATCTGGAGAGATTGAATATGTCCCAAAACCCTCCAGCCAGCTAGTCTGCACATGCTCTGAGTACGTGGCTTGGGATGCCGTCTGGGCCGGCAGCCTTGAGTGGGTTAACATGCTTAAATGACTTACTAACGTCGGCAACGGAGAACGAGAGCACTCAGTCCTCGTGAGCGTCAGAGGCTCGTTTTGGCTGCTCAATGTTTTCCTCGAAGAGGACGAAGGAGTTTAGCTCGTCCGGGAATGCAACATGGTCACAGAGCATTTTGTATTATTCTGTACTTAAATCGGAGGGACTCCATTTAGTATGTTACTTTTCGTATGGTATGTATTCATTTGTGGATGTCCATCACCCATATGTTACGAATATGAAAAACGTATGATATGTTACGAATTCTAGCTAGGTGGCTAACGTTAGGGTTAGCCAAAAGGGTAGGGGGAAGGGTTAGCTAACATGCTAAGTAGTTCAAAAGTAGCTAAAAAGTAGTTGAAAAGTTTCTTATTAGCTAAAATGCTAAAGGTGTCCGTGTATACGTCAATACTATTCTCAGAGGCGACCTGGAACATTTCCCAGTCCATCTGATCAAAATAATCTTGAAACATAGATTCCGATTGGTCAGACCAACATTGAACAGTCCTTACCAACTCCATCTGACACCATAAAAGGAATTTCATTTTTACATTTCTTGTCCAACAAGTGTTTAAAGGCCTTGATTATGTAATTCTAACAGATTATTTAAATATGTAATACAAATCTCCAAACTTTTTATAGCACTATATAATGCGTCAGGGCTAATTTAATTAGCATTTTAGCATGTTTTTCTAGATTCAGAACATAAAACGAACATCCCTTAGGTCTCGCACAGCAAATACTTCAATAGTTTAAGAATGTTGCAGAACAGTGATTAAAATGTTTTTTTTAACCAAAAAAAACGATCAACGAGTTTACCATTAGTGATCGAGTTGACAAGCAACTAAAAGTTGACAACAGTTACTCAAAACAGACAGGTTTGCTTCTAAAAATAAATTAAATAAACATTTAAGATATGTAAAATTATTCATTTGAAAATCCAATAAAAATATAACTATTCTATCAGATCTTTCAACACTGATGGAGTTGACGTTAGACAATTTTGATAGAGTTGATGTTTTACGGAGTTGACAAATTGCATATATTTTTCTACTTCATTCAAGTGGTATACTAAGTAGGAATTTAGTTCTGTTTTATGACTAAAACCTAATTAAAATGAACATTTGAACCATAACTCACATTCTATCTTAATCTATCTCTATCTATGGGAAATGGAGTTAACAGGTTATGACCATCGTGATTTCAATATTATTTCCTTAAATCTATCAAAAATAGAGGACTTTCGGGGCCATGTGCTGTCTTGTTGCACTACATGTAATGAGAGCAGGAAGAAGGTGTCCTTATGGTATAGCTGACCCTTCTTATTCCTGATTAATTTATGATTTTTTTAAATCTGATGATCAAAATGTGCAATTTGCCAGAGCACTTTCAATTGTCTTTTGTCATGGTCCCCAGCAAGAAAACAATAAAATTGTCGCACAAACGGAAACTAACAAAGAGTCACTGACAACCAAAACAAGTGTGGATTGAGGAAGGGTTCTTGATAGACACTCAAGGGGGTGTCCACTGAAAGTTGACTAGCAACAACAACTGGAACCTAAGACACCCACCATGAGCGCCTACTAAATTTGCCCAAGAAGAGGGAAACAAAATAAAAACCCACACCAAACTTAAAAACAGGAAGCAAACCAAAAAGTGGAGCAAAATGAAAACAGGGAAGATCAGATGGATTGTTTGTCTGGAAATCAAAGTAGGGAGAGACAACTAAAGGCGTTAACCCTCCACATCTCTCAAAACAACTGGGCCAGCCACTTTTAAATAGCACCTGGGTAAGCACAGGTGAAACACATACTGACTAACAAGGTGACACCAATCGGTGCTCCCTACGTGCTAAAGTCGAACCTCAAAATATAAATCGAAAAACCAAAACCTGTAACACCTTCCCCCTTAAGACAACAAATATTTTTGTTGGACAAGTTTGCTCAACACCAACAGAAAACAACTTTAATTTCACAACATAATCAACTAAATGCGGCGAATACAACTGGTGTAGACATTACAGTGAAATGCTTACTTACAAGCCCTTAACCAACAATGCAGTTTAAGATTATTTTTTTAAAATAGCAAATAATTAAACAGCAGCAGTAAAATAAAATAACAGTAGGCAGGTTATATACAGGGGGTACCGGTACAGAGTCAATGTGCGGGGGCACCGGTTAGTCGAGAAAATTTAGGTAATATGTACATGTGGGTAGAGTTAAAGTGACTATGCATAAATAATAAACAGGGTAGCAGCAGCTTTAAAGAGGGGGTTGGGTAGGGGTGGCGGGCATTGCAAATAGTCCGGGTAGCCATGATTAGCTGTTCAGGAATCTTATGGCTTAGGAGTAGAAGCTGTTAAGAAGCCTTTTGGACCTAGACTAGGCGCTCCGGTACCGCTTGCCGTGCGGTAGCAGAGAGAACAGTCTATGACTAGGGTGGCTGGAGTCTTTGATAATTTTTAGGGCCTTCCTCTGACACCGCCTGGTATAGAGGTCCTGGATGGCAGGAAGCTTGGCCCCAGTGATGTACTGGGCCGTACGCACTACCCTCTGTAGTGCCTTGCGGTCGTAGGCCGAGCAGTTGCCATACCAGGCGGTGAGCAACCAGTCAGGATGCTCTCGATGGTGCAGCTGTAGAACTTTTTGTGGATCTGAGGACCCATGCCAAATCTTTTCAGTCTCCTGAGGGGGAATAGGCTTTGTCGTGCCCTCTTCACGACTGTCTTGGTGTGTTTGGACCATGATAGTTTGTTGGAGATGTGGACACCAAGGAACTTTAAGCTCTCAAACTTAATGATGGTGTTGGAGTCGTGCCTGGCCATGCAATCATGGGTGAACAGGGAGTACAGGAGGGGACTGAGCACGCACCCCTGAGGGACCCCAGTGTTGAGGATCAGCGTGGCAGATGTATTGTTACCTACCCTTACCACATGGGGGCGGCCATCAGGAAGTCCAGGATTCAGTTGCAGAGGGAGGTGCTTAGTCCCAGGGTCCTTAGCTTAGTGATGAGCGGGCACTATGGTGTTGAATGCTGAGCTGTAGTCAATGAATAGCATTCTCACGTAGGTGTTCCTCTTGTCCAGGTGGGAAAGGGCAGTGTGGAGTGCAGTAGATATTGCATCATCTGTGGATCTGTTGGGGCGGTATGCAAATTTGAGTGGTTCTAGGGTTTCTGGGATAATGGTGTTGATGTGAGCCATTACCAGCCTTTCAAAGCACTTCATTGCTACATACGTGAGTGCTACGGGTCGTTAGTCACATAGGCAGGTTATCTTAGAGTTCTTGGGCACAGGGACTATGGTGGTCTGCTTGAAACATGTTGGTATTACAGACTCAGTCAGGGACATGTTGACAATGTCAATGAAGACACTTGCCAGTAGGTAAGCGCATGCTCGGAGTACACGTCCTGGTAATCCGTCTGGCCCTGCTGCCTTGTGAATGTTGACCTGCTTAAAAGTCTTACTCACATCGGCCACAAAGAGCTTGATCACATAGTCATCCGGGAACAGCTGATGCTGTCATGCATGCTTCAGTGTTGCTTGCATCGAAGTGAGCATTGAAGTGATTTAGCTCTTCTGGTAGGCTTGTGTCACTGGGCAGCTCGCGGCTGTGCTTCCCTTTGTAGTCTGTAATAGTTTTCAAGCCCTGCCACATCCGACGAGCGTCAGAGCCGGTGTAGTACGATTCAATCTTAGTCCTGTATTGACTCTTTGCCTGTTTGATGGTTTGTTAGAAGGCATAGTGGTATTTCTTATAAGCGTCCGGGTTAGAATCCCGCTCCTTGAAAGCGGCAGCTCTACCCTTTAGCTCAGTGCGGATGTTGCCTGTGATCCATGGCTTCTGGTTGGGGTATGTACGTACGGTCACTGTGGGGATGACGTCATCGATGCACTTATTGATGAAGCCAGTGACTGATGTGGTGTACTCCTCAATGCTATCGGAAGAATCCCGGAACATATTCCAGTCTGTGCTAGCAAAACAGTCCTGTAGCTTAGCATCTGCGTCATCTGACCACTTCCTTATTAACCAAGTCATTGGTGCTTCCTGCTTTAGTGTTTGCTTATAAGCAGGAATCAGGAGGATAGCGTTATGGTCAGATTTGCCAAATGGAGTGCTAGGCAGAGCTTTGTACGCGTCACTGTGTGTGGAGTAAAGGTGGTCTAGAGTTTTTTCCCTCTGGTTGCACATTTAACATGCTAGTAGAAATTAGGTATAACGGATTTAAGTATCCCTTCATTAAGGTCCCCGGCCACTAGGAACGCTGCCTCTGGATGAGCGTTTTCCTGTTTATTTATGGCCTTATAAAGCTCATTGAGTGTAATCTTAGTGCCTGCATCGGTTTGTGGTGGTAAATAGACAGCTTCGAAAAATATAGATGAAAACTCTCTTGGTAAAATAGTGTGGTCTACAGCTTATCATGAGATACTCTACTTCAGGCGAGCAAAACCTCAAGACCTTAGTATTAGATTTTATGCACCAGCTGTTGTTTACAAATATACACAGACCACCACCCCTTGTCTTACCGGAGTCAGCCGTTCTATCCTGCCGATGTAGCGTATATCCCACCAGCTGTGTTATCCATGTCGTCGTTCAACCATGACTCTGTGAAACATAATATATTACAGTTTTTAATGTCCCGTTGGTAGGATAACCGTAATCTTAGGTCGTCTAATTTATTTTCAAATGATTGAACATTCGCCGTCGGATCCTTACAAGGCACCCCGACCTACGTCCACGATATCTTTCTCATGCGAATGACGGGGATTTGGGCCTTGTCGGGTGTCTGTAGGATATCCTTCACGTCCAACTCGTTCAAATATTCGTCCAATACGAGGTGAGTAATCGCTGTCCTGATATCCAGAAGCTCTTTTTGGTCATAAGAGACGGTGGCAGAAACATTATGTACAGAATAAATTACAAATAACGCGAAATAACACAGGTTAGAGGGCTGTAAAACGGCAGCCATCTTCTTCGGCGCCATTACTTTACTTTACTTCCAATATAAACATGGCGTCTACTGGCTTTCAACAATGAAGTATAAGGCAAAACACACTTAATTTGTTATATATAGTTGCCTAAACCGCAGAAGTTTTGAGAAACGGGTCAAATATAGTATGTTTCTAAAACTCATCACCCTGGAACGAGTTCAACCAAAACAATACTCATCTACAAAATGGCAAAACATGCAGTCAAAAATTGTGAGCCAGGGCAACAAACAAAAAACTTATTAGCTGCCCACCCTTGAAAGACAAAATCAGCAACCAAGTTGTCCTTACCACGGACATGTCTGATTTCAAGGGGAAACTCCTGCAATATCTGTAGTAACCGGCATACAAGTTCTGAGCTTTTCCCACAAGAACACTTTGGAGGAGCAGTGACCAAATATCTCGCGGCCATTTTAGGGACGCGGCAATCCACTCTAACAGAGTAAAATATACATCCACCTCCTTGTTGTTGAAAGGCGGTACAAGCCGGCTGTTCCAATCAATATCAAGCTCTGAAGGTGCAGGACGGCCTGACTTGATTCAGAAAACTTCCGGATCTATCTCCCTTTGTCGCGCTTCCATTTCCATCTCTTTCAATCGAATGGCATGCGCACGTTCTTCTTGTTCTAGTCGTGCTGCATGTTCCCTTCTCCTTTCCTTGTGCTCACACATTTTTGTTGCTCCAACTTTGCCTTTAATTCTAACTCCCTTATTTGCACATCTAAGGGATGTCCTCTACTACCCATAGCACCCTTTTCATCAGCCTCTGAGGATTTCCTCCTTCAAAACAGTACATATCAACTCTTTGGCTACTGCTTTTGGATCGACAAATGCCGTAATGCTTTGCAATGACGAGCAGATTTGCCTAACTTTTCCCATGTAGGGTTTTCCACAAATGTTTCCAACTTAAAGTCCATAGCATTTTTCATTTATAAGCCTGTGTTTATGCAATTTTCAAAATGATTCCATCAATCTTATAAGGTGGATGTCAGTGACAAACTCTACCGCAAAAGTGTCCTTTGAACACTCAAATATCTGGGCACAGCAGAGCTTCAGAGTAGGTGATTAGAGTGACTAACATACTCATACTCAGCTGGTAGAGCACGGCGCTTGTAGCACGGCGCTTGTAACGCCAAGGTAGTGGGTTCGATCCCCGGGACCACCCATACACAAAAATGTATGCACGCATGACTGTAAGTCGCTTTGGATAAAAGCGTCTGCTAAATGGCATATTATTATTATTATTTATTATCATGGGAAACAATATCTTGGACAAGCCCCCATTTTGTTACGCTCCCTAGCTAGAAAACCAAAAATGGTCATTTAACCAGAAAGGGTAATTAACAAAGAGTCGCTGACAACAGCCAAAACGAAACAGGTGTGGGTTTAGGAGGGGTTCTGAAAGACACTCATGGGGGTGTCCGCTGAAAGTTGACTAGCAACAACTGGAACTTAAGACACCCACCATGAGCATCCACTAAATTTGCCCAAGAAGAGGCAAAAGACAGGAAGTATACCAAAAAGTGGAGCAAAATGAAAACAGGGAAGAAAAGATAAAGGACTGTTTGTCTAGAACTCAAACTAGGCAGAGCCAACTAAAGATGTTCACACTCCACATCTCTCAAGACAACTGGAGCACTGGGCCAGCCAATCTTAAATAGCACCTGGGCCAGCACAGGTGAAACAGCTTCCCACTAACGAGATGGCAACCAGCACAGGTGTAACACATACTGATTAACGAGGTGACACCAATCGGTGCGCACTACATGCTAATGTGCTACATGTGCAAAAGTCCAACCTTGAAATATAAATGGAAAACCAAAAGCTGTAACACTGGTTGACAGACCAAATGGTTGACACACCAAGTAGCAGAGTGTTTAAGTTTGGAGATGGAAGAGTTGCACACTCCACCAAAATATTTAAAATCCCAGCTAAGATTGGTCAGAGAAAATGTTACATCGAGACAGAGGTGGTACCAGCAGACATTCCGTTGTTGCTAAGCAAGACTTCCCTGAAGAGAGCAGGAGCAGTACTGGACTTTGTTTGAGCATTACTGTTTTGTCTTTTCAATCAGTCACTCTTGAACTGACCACTTCAGGACATTATTGTCAACATTCTAGACAAAGACAGTGCAGAGTAGGACTGAAAAGGAGATGACTGTCAGAATATATTTTTTTAAGAGATGAGAAGAATTACAGCAAACATATGGGCAGGCCTGTTGTTGGTTTGCAACAGGCATCCTGTCCAACTAATGTGTCACGTTCGTTGAGTAAAGGATTGGACCAAGGTGTAGCGTGGTATGCGTACATGTTTAATTAAGAAGTAAACACACGACAAAACAACAAAAGCAACATAACGTGAAGTTCTAATAGGCTACACATAAACAAGCCAAACCAGAAACAAGATCCCACAACATAGGTAGGCAACATGGCTGCCTAAGTATGATCCCCAATCAGAGACAACAATCGACAGCTGCCTCTGATTGGGAACCACACCCAGCCAACATAGAAATACACATTCTAGATCTTACACATAGAAATTCACACCCTGACCAAACCAACTAAATATCTCTATGTCAGGGCGTGACATAATGAGAAGTATCAAACAGGAAACAAAGTGGACTGCGAGCAGAGTGCAGAGTGGAAAGAACCTGGAGTTGTTGTTGGCCAAGATGACATGGAGAAAAATAGGGGGCACCTATGTCCGGGTGCACCACACAAGACTACACAAGGTGAATATTCAACCAAGTGATGGAGCTGTGTCTGAAGATCAGCATTCCACATAGAGAGACATGTAACGTGACTCTGAGTTACCAGACATTGAAGAGAAGATGAGGAGTAATGCTACTGGCATGGCAAATGTAGCAGAGACCACCCACAAAGACAAAGACAATACTATGGGAGGCAAAGATTAAATGGATATTCAACAACCACACATGCAAAGATGAGATAGAATATTCAGTCTGGAACAAAAATAAATGGCTGGATAAATGGATAGAGAAATCGGACTTCACATTGGAACCCTTCCTGTAGTCAGAGGTGAAGGAACGCTAAGGAAAATCAGGAGGAGTGCCTGGTACAACAGAGTTAATAAACAATGTCAGGAAGAGTGCCTGGTACAACAGAGTTAAAGAGACAATGCCAAAGATTTCAGGGATATGATTTGGATGACTGGTGTGATCAAAATAAGCTTATTGGTGTAAGCATCTCAGTTCAACCAACATGTGAGAGAGTCTCTCCATTGGAATATATAAATTTATATATTTATATTTATATATACATTTATATATTTTTTCATATTTTCATTTTTTTCATAAGACAGGAGCAAAGAATTGCATAATGTATGATAAGCTGGCTTAATCATGACTAGATAACAACATGCATGTTGGTATAACAGTAGTGTGACGCATCACTTCCCTGATTGCATATAATTGGCTCATTGATGACTAAAACAATTTCTCTAATTATTAGTAATTAACAGAAGCATGTATTGTGCTCCATTAAATGAGAATCAAGAATGAATGAATGCTGCTCTAAATGAAGTAATCACATAGGCCTTGTTATCAAATTGAAACAAACAAAAATAGTGTCATCACAGAGCTGTTTTTAAGTGCTACTGAGACTGTCTAGCACAGGGGTATTCAACCTTTTCTAGCATTAAACATATCACTAATTGATGTCTATTTTTTACTAGCTTACAAAAAATAACGTACTATTCCCCAGGTCCTTGCTGTAAAATATATGTGTTTTCTGTCAAAATAATGGTTAATAAACAACTCTAATGGCGGCCCTATATTGTTTTATTATTCCTGGGAGTTTTTTCAAAAAAAAATCTCAAAATCACAATTATGTAAAAAAATTAAACATAAATTAGATGCTCAGAGTCCATGTCAATGCATAAATCACATAAGAATACAATCTTTGAGGTCTGGGAAAAAATACTTACACATTTAGAATTATAATTGTTTTATTCCCCTTTAATTGCACACCTAGTGGGAATGTGTTTGGCTAGCAATGTTTCTGTACTGCACATCATGGCAGGGTTTGCAAAACAAATGTGTGCCCGATTTAATACAAATAATCATGATATCATTCTGTCAGGTAGGCTTACATTGCAGTTAACATTTATTTGAGAAGGTTTTGGGGAAAGCCTTTGCCTACCCACAAGACGGTTATCATTAGCATCGCTAACTGTCTAAAATGTGGCTAAAGAGGTGGGATAATGTCAATAATAATATGCCATTTAGCAGACGCTTTTATCCAAAGCGACTTACAATCATGCGTGCATACATTTTTGTGTATGGGTGGTCCCGGGGATCGAACCCGCTACCCTGGCGTTACAAGCGCCGTGCTCTACCAGCTGAGCTACAGAGGACCAGTGTGGCTTTGATTGGATAGTAGCAGGGAGCTTGCAGTGTGTGATAATTGTGAGATTTGTTGATGACAGTTTGCGGTGGAACCCGTGATGTACTTTCAGAATTGTTTGGAGAGCTACTCATACTGCGAGCTACAATTCTCTTCAATGCTTTTCAATGAGGAAAAAATTTAATTTTAATTGAAGTTTGGTTCACTTTCTGAATTGACAGGAATTGAAATGGTATTGACTCCAACCCTGTCTAGCATTATACAATTATTGTTAATTTCATCCCGCAAGTATTTATCGGTGGAAGAATAATTTCATTGCTGTTTAAATTGGATTCCATAATCATAATTTTGAATAACTGTTGTCAGGTATTCTTTTTTTGAGCTACTTAGAAAAGTATTATGAGGAAAATTCACAGTTATCAGGCCTAGGGTTGGGATTGTTATTCTATGCATCACACAATGCATCTCTGATCCTTCTGCATATCTATCGACAGGTGCCAAATCTTGGACATTTTTTTGAGAGTAAACGCAGTACTGTTGAGCATGTGGCAAAAGACTATTCACCCATGAAGCCTAACCCAACCACATGCTGGACATTACACTGCCACATTATTCAACATACTTGTGTATTTAAAACAGTAAGTGAAGACTTCAATACATTATAATATGACTGTGAGTCTTTCTGGCTAAATAACCAAAATGTCATTTATGTTTGAGCCGACATCCTTGGAGTTTACTGCAAATCAAGTTCAATGCGATGTTGACACAAGTTGGTTTGAATCCCAGCCCTACATATTTTTTTCAAATCATATCCAAACATATCTACTCTCATTGTGTGACTCAATTGATTAAATACAATAAATCAGGTTTAATCTCTCTAGGGGAAATAAAATAACAGGGTGTAAAAGCTGGTAGCAGGACCTTTCTGGTTCTCACTGCCTTGGGCTACAGGCAGAATGCTGGAATGCTGAAAAATGCTGAATGGAAAGTTTTCCATTACGCCCCAAAAGGCCAAGCATGCCTGGAAGCACTAAACCTGTAGCAATAGTGTCTTAATTGGTTTGTGAAAACTTGCCCACCCTCCCCTATACTTCTCCCCTTAAAGTCTTAACACAGTGCAAAGCTGCCATATCCAATTCATTACCTTCATGAAGGCCTTTGGCACATTGATGAATGGGCAGTACTTAACCCTGTCTACTGTATCACTCTTTCAAGATAAATCAGGATGTGAATTATTAATAGCAGTCCCAAATCCTACATGTTGATTATTTTTTATGTTGAAGTTCCAGTTTGCAATTGTATAGTGTTGTTCTAGGTCAATTTGCACAATAGTACATGGTCTTTGCCATATTTACAAAAAGACGGATGTAAGTTATAATATGCTGTGAGCCACTGTTCACACATTTCATAATGTCAAGATCTTTCCCACTTTCATGTACAACTCCCTTACCACATCTGCTATGCTCCTCTCCCAAAGCTTTATAGCCATTCCTCTGGCACTTTCATCCACAATGAAACAATTGTTATTCTGAAAGTGAGAAGGAGTGTGGCTGAAATAAGACCCGCCAGGAGTGCTAAATGCACATATTTTCCCACTCTCCTAACTACATTTTTGGATGTATAATTCATGAGGGGGCGAGTAACAGGGTAGCATATGGTGCGCTTGGCATGCGGTGAAATATTAAAAAGCTGTGTCGGCACAGAGGCCAGCGTCTCCGCAGGGCACAGGGATCTGCCGGACAAAGACAACACGCCATGACAGCCAGTCAGCCATCCTCCGCACACAGACGTCCTCTACACACACGACCAAAGACAAAGACAGAGAGATTATCCAATCCTACTGAGGTACCAAGGTTACAGCGACGGGCTCCGACTCAGGATCAAAGAGCCTAATTTAGTATTGGCATCATATGAATGTGTTTAGATCACATTTTGTTTCAGGGGTGCCCTGGTTGAACACATGAAACGCTTTATCTTGCACATTGGTTGTATCTTTCCAACCTGTGGCATTTGTCACCCAACAGACCTGCATCATTGAAGGACTACACATAGGCCTACAGTAAAATGAGTAGGCCTATTACCATATAATGTGCCATCTCTGTGGGTGGTAAAAGATCAACCTGGGCTTTGCAATACATGTGATGTGAAAGAATACATTAATGCATGCTTGACTTAAGTTTACAGAAACATCCTAAAACAATTCAAGAGTAATTCAAGAGTTTGTCCACTGTGCTTCTGCTTACGCTTTGGTCCAGGCCAGGTTACTGTAAAGCACTTTGTGAGAACTGTTGATGTAAAAAGGGTTTTATAAATATATTTGATTCATGATTAAATTATTAAAAAGTAATTCCTCGACAGCAATGAGAATCCTGACATAGTGTCTAAATTGGTGTTCTCATGAGGCACACAGAGAAAGAAAGAGAGAGAATCAAAGACAGAAAAAAAAAACTGAGCGAAATTATGAGTTTGAGTCCCAATCCAAGCTGCTAAAGCCCCATCACCCCCCACAGCAACCCAGAACAGGAACATCAGTTCCCACATGTTAGTCACGTCTTTCATGACCAATACTAATAACACCTCCCCAGACTTTGACTTTCAGAGTATCTGCTTGTGTTTCAACAACCAGGGGCTCACAGGTGGTACCTCACCATAATGACGCTCATAAACCCTACAGATGCTGAACTTGTCGAAGGTCAGTCTACCGGTTAGGGCTCGGCGGAGGCTGCCATCGCCCTGCGGGGGCATGTGATGCCGACTCCTGATAAATAACCCTGTTGGTGAAGGGTGATTAAGAGGACAACAGTGGGAGGCTATCAGTGCATGTGGCCTGGCTCTGAGCTACGGTATTACTGTACAGAGACCAGGGTGTGTGGCACATTACTGTATCTTAGACTGTGTTGCTCACATTGCTAGATGGTAAAACATATTTTTGTAAGTCTCTTTTTAACCCACAACATTGGTCTGGCACATAGAATATCATTCAGTGAGTAAAATGGTTAACTCCATTACTGTGCATAAAATGATTATTAAAGTATTATGTAACAACATAGTTACTAGTGTAACGAGTACTAGAGTGTACTACACAGGTATAATAGTGGATGTAATGTGTTATCATTTTGTTATTTAATATAAAAACTGCACTGACACATTTTGTAACATCCATGTGGTACATCATTGGTCAGAATGATCATCAACATAATATAAAGCAGCCTTGGTGAGGGGTTTGGAATCTGCAAACCATACAACTACTTCCCTACTGTGTGAAAGTGTGTGAGATTGAGTGTGACCAAAATCACCACTACTTATGCATGGGCAGAAACACTTGACAAGAATATTGGGGAAAATGTAATCAGCTCTTCACTACAAGCAGGATACAGCCACCATACCCTCTCTACTTGGTCATGCAACAGAAATATGCATGGTTCCAAACCTTCAGAATTTCCAGCACAGAAATGTAGTCTCCTGCAGAGAAAAAAAGACAACATGGAAAGGCCACACAGCAGTAGAACATTGTATAGTATCTCTCATGTCCCTATTGCGATTTCAGCACACACTTCCAACTTAGTTTCTCAGAAATTAGTACAATTATTTATTCATTGTACATGATCAACCTTACTCTAGGGAATGTGTCTCCTCACTGGCAAGAGCTGAATATATTTCACATGCCTGAGTGTGTGATCCGTCATATGTCAGGAAGAGAATGTTAACAAGACAGATGGCACAGACAACATGTCTATAACTGCCCTGCTGAAAGGGCCAATATACTGTAGTAGGATCTATATGTGTCCAAAATGATACCCCAGTATTGTAGACTACTTGTTTTTTTTTTTTTTTTTTAACCAGGGCCCGCATATGGCTCTGGTCAAAAGAAGGGCACTATAGGGAATAGGGTGCCATTTCAGACACAACCATACACTGACGATGGGAAGTTTAGAGTCTGTACAGATTTGAGATTTTAGAGCTCAAAGCATCTCTGTCTAAGCTGATCTAAAACTAGTGTGTGGACCTATCAACCTGCTACATAACTCTGTAGAAACCCCTGTGAACAAAATACCATGAAAATCCAAGTGTGTGATTTACTTTTTCATTTAAAGTCCTACTTCAGTCTCCTTTTCAGCTAATTTATCACCTGATTTACTTAACAAAAGGCACATCTCAATAGGTGGTCCCGGTATCCTCATGACATGGCACAAGTGGGGGCCTTTCCTCTTTTGTTCTCTATTGCTCCTCTGTTATTCCTGCAAGCAAGGGGTGAGGCCAATGACACCAGAGGGCAGCATCAGACCAACTCCTTGAAGTTTGCACTTTATTTATTTTTATTTTATTTCACCTTTATTTAACCAGGTAAGCCAGTTGAGAACAAGTTCTCATTTACAACTGCGACCTGGCCGAGATAAAGCAAAGCAGTGCAATAAAAACAACAACACAGAGTTACATATGGGGTAAAAAAACATAAAGTCAAAAAAATACAACAGAAAATATATATACAGTGTGTGCAAATGTAGCAAGTTATGGAGGTAAGGCAATAAATAGGCTATAGTGCAAAATAATTACAATTAGTATTAACACTGGAATGCTAGATGTGCAAGAGATTATGTGCAAATAGAGATACTGGGGTGCAAAAGAGCTAAATAAATAACAATATAGGGATGAGGTAGTTGGGTGGGCTAATTTCAGATGGGCTGTGTACAGGTGCAGTGATTGGTAAGGTGCTCTGACAACTGATGCTTAAAGTTAGTGAGGGAGATAAGAGTCTCCAGCTTCAGAGATTTTTGCAATTCGTTCCAGTCATTGGCAGCAGAGAACTGGAAGGAATGGCGGCCAAAGGAGGTGTTGGCTTTGGGAATGACCAGTGAGATATACCTGCTGGAGCGCAGACTACGGGTGGGTGCTGCTATGGTGACCAATGAGCTAAGATAAGGCGGGGATTTGCCTAGCAATGATTTATAGATGGCCTGGAGCCAGTGGGTTTGACGACGAACATGTAGTGAGGACCAGCCAACAAGAGCGTACAGGTCACAGTGGTGGGTAGTGTATGGGGCTTTGGAGACAAAACGGATGGCACTGTGATAGACTACATCCAATTTGCTGAGTAGAGTGTTGGAGGCTATTTTTTGTAAATGACATCGCCGAAGTCAAGGATCGGTAGGATAGTCAGTTTTACGAGGGCATGTTTGGCAGCATGAGTGAAGGAGGCTTTGTTGCGAAATAGGAAGCCGATTCTAGATTTAACTTTGGATTGGAGATTCTTAATGTGAGTCTGGAAGGAGAGTTTACAGTCTAACCAGACACCTAGGTATTTGTAGTGTCCACATACTCTAGGTCAGACCCGTCGAGAGTGGTGATTCTAGTCGGGTGGGCGGGTGCCAGCAGCGTTCGATTGAAGAGCATGCATTTAGTTTTACTAGTGTTTAAGAGCAGTTGGAGGCTACTGAAGGAGTGTTGTATGGCATTGAAGCTCGTTTGGAGGTTAGTTAACACAGTGTCCAATGAAGGGCCAGAAGTATACAAAATGGTGTCGTCTGCGTAGAGGTGGATCTGAGAGTAACCAGCAGCAAGAGCGACATCATTGATATACACGGAGAAAAGAGTCGGCCCAAGAATTGAACCCTGTGGCACCCCCATAGAGAAAGCCATAGGTCCAGACAACAGGCCCTCCGATTTGACACATTGAACTCTATCTGAGAAGTAGTTGGTGAACCAGGCGAGGCAGTCATTTGAGAAACCAAGGCTATTTAGTCTGCCAATAAGAATGCGGTGGTTGACAGAGTCGAAAGCCTTGGCCAGGTCGATGAAGACGGCTGCACAGTACTGTCTATTATCGATCGCGGTTATAATATCGTTTAGGACCTTGAGCGTGGCTGAAGTGCACCCATGACCAGCTCGGAAACCGGATTGCATAGCGGAGAAGGTACGGTGGGATTCGAAATGGTCGGTGATCTGTTTGTTAACTTGGCTTTCAAATACTTTCGAAAGTTTGGGCAGGATGGATATAGGTCTGTAACATTTTGGATCTAGAGTGTCACCCCCTTTGAAGAGGGGGATGACCGCGGCAGCTTTCCAATCTCTGGGGATCTCAGACGTTACGAAAGAGAGGTTGAACAGGCTAGTAATAGGGATTGCGACAATTTCGGCGGCTAGTTTTAGAAAGAAAGGGTCCAGATTGTCTAGCCCAGCTGATTTGTAGGGGTCCAGATTTTGCAGCTCTTTCAGAACATCAGCTGTCTGAATTTGTGTGAAGGAGAAGCGGGGGGGCATGGGCAAGTTGCAGCGGAGGGTGCAGAGTTGGTGGCCGGGGTAGTGATAGCCAAGTGTCTAAAGAACACTATTTTGCTCCAAACATATTTGTTTACCTTTAAGTGTGTGTACATTACTATATTTATAAATGGGATATTGTATTTCAACAGGAAAAGTGAAAAGAAATTGCTGGAGTGTGTCTTTAAAACTGGAATCCTTAGTTGCTACATCAATTTGTGGACTTATAAATTAATGACATATACCCACAGAATAATCTAGAATGTCATTGTATGCTGTATTGTTAAGATTTCCCTTCACTGGAACTAAGGGGCCTAGCCCGATCCATGAAAAACAGCCCCAGACCATTATTCCTCCTCCACCAAACTTTACAGTCGGCACTATGCATTGGGGCAGGTAGCGTTCTCCTGGCATCCACCAAACTCAGATTCGTCCGTCGGACTGCCAGATGGTGAAGCGTGATTCATCACTCCATAAAATGCGTTTCCACTGCTCCAGAGTCCAATGGCGGCGAGTTTTACACACTCCAGCCATTGCACATGGTGATCTTTTGTCACGATCGTCATGGAGAGACCAAGGCGCAGCGTTGCGGGGGAACATATTATATTTATTAAATGATCACACGATCAAAACAACAAACGAAAAACGTGACGTCTATGGTTACAACACAAACCAACATGAACAAGAAACCACAAACACAACGTGAAAGACAGACAGTTAAATATGGCTCACTCAGACCAACATAGAAAAATCAAACATAGAATTACACACCCTGGCTCAACATAACATTGTCCCCAGAGCCAGGGCGTGACATCTTTGTGCTTCCAACTCTATTCCACATCAAGTAACTTATGCCAGCAGTAAAATTAGATTTAAAAAACAGATACAAATACACCTTATGGAACAGCGGGACTGTGAAGCAACACAAACATAGACACATGCATACAAACGCACGATAACATACGCACATGGATTTTGTGTTATAGATATGTGGCAGCAGCTAATGAGGATCCATAATAAATACAAATACAAATCTTAGGCTTGTGTGCAGCTGCTCGGCCATGGAAACCCATTTCATGAAGTTCCCGACAAACAGTTATTGTGCTGACCGTTGCTTCCAGAGGCAGTTTGGAACTCAGTAGTAAGTGTTGCAACCGAGGACAAACGATTTTTGCTTCAGCACTTGCCGGTCCCGTTCTCTGAGCTTGTGTGGCCTACCATTTCACAGCTAAGCCATTGTTGCTCCTAGATGTTTCCACTTCACAATAACATCACTTACAGTTGGCCCAGGGCAGCTCTAGCTGGGCAGAAATTTGATGAACTGACTTGATAGAAAGGTGGCATCCTATGATGGTGCCACGTTGAAAGTCACTGAGCTCTTCAGTAAGGCCATTCTACTGCCAATGTTTGCCTATGGAGAGTTGCATGGCTGTGTGCTCGATTTTATACACCTGTCAGCAATGGGTGTGACTAAAATAGCCGAATCCACTAATTTGAAAGGGGTGTCCACATACTTTTGAATATATAGTGTACAACTCCTTTAAATGTTGATATTTGGTTGTGTTACTTTTGTAATACAGTAAATAGCCTATATACAGTATATATAGCCTAAATGTGCAATCTAACAAACTAACGTAACATTCAACCTTAAAATGAGTAACACATCCATTGCCACCTTTTGAGGTTTCTCTATGAATGTATTCTTCTGTAATCATGTTCAAGATAGCATGCATAGGTCGTCGCTGGTCTGTGGAGATTTTCACAATTGCTGTAATAATCTCAAACGGCATTGATCACTTGCACCCTGTACTTTTAATGTAATCTCAACTCCAGGTCATTTGGTTTTGCCATTAGATGAAGCACAGTGATAACACATTAATCTGTTGCATAAATAAATAAAAAATCGGACATTGTATTACCAATTGATCTTCGCTGTGCTTTTAAATGATTGAAAGCCCAGTGATAATTAACCAAAAATCTGACATTTTTTCATTGGAATCTGGTTGTGCTTTTAGATGGTTGAAAGCATAATGATAACACATTCGAAATTCAACTAACTTTTTGAGTGGGTGAATATAGGGTGTAATGTCATTGATCAACGTCTCAACCAAATATGACCCAGTGGGCTGTTCATCTCCCATGCCTGGGCCAATTGCTCAGAATGCCTACCAAGAGACCAGCCATTGTAATTACCCTGTGGTTAGCCACTCACTCCACTCAGTTAGGTGGATAATCACAACACCATCAGTGCACATTTGCAGAGCCATGGCTGGAGCGCTGAGGTTGGAGAATATTCTTGATGGTGTTTCATCCATAGAAATACAATTACTAGAACCACCTGCCCTTTTACCCTCTAACACGTTTCAGGAGAAGACCCAAATGCAGACAGTGTGGAAGTAACAAAAGTTTATTACAAAAACAGGGGGCAGGCAAACGACAGGTCAAGGGCAGGAAGAGGTCAATAATCCAGGTTGGTGTGACAAGGTACAGAACGACAGGCAGGCTCAGGGTCAGGGCAGGCAGAACGGTCAAAACCAGGAAAACTAGAAAACAGGAACTTGAGAAAGACAGGAGCAAGGAGAAAAACGCTGGTAGGCTTGACGAAACAAAACAAACTGGCATCAGACAAACAGAGAACACAGGTATACAGTGGGGAAAAAAAGTATTTAGTCAGCCACCAATTGTGCAAGTTCTCCCACTTAAAAAGATGAGAGAGGCCTGTAATTTTCATCATAGGTACACGTCAACTATGACAGACAAAATGAGGAGAAAAAAATCCAGAAAATCACATTGTAGGATTTTTAATGAATGTATTTGCAAATTATGGTGGAAAATAAGTATTTGGTCAATAACAAAAGTTTCTCAATACTTTGTTATATACCCTTTGTAGGCAATGACACAGGTCAAACATTTTCTGTAAGTCTTCACAAGGTTTTCACACACTGTTGCTGGTATTTTGGCCCATTCCTCCATGCAGATCTCCTCTAGAGCAGTGATGTTTTGGGGCTGTCGCTGGGAAACACGGACTTTCAACTCCCTCCAAAGATTTTCTATGGGGTTGAGATCTGGAGACTGGCTAGGCCACTCCAGGACCTTGAAATGCTTCTTGCGAACCCACTCCTTCGTTGCCCGGGCGGTGTGTTTGGGATCATTGTCAAGCTGAAAGACTCAGCCACTTTCATCTTCAATGCAGGAAGGAGGTTTTCACTCAAAATCTCACGATACATGGCCCCATTCATTCTTTCCTTTACACGGATCAGTCGTCCTGGTCCCTTTGCAGAAAAACAGCCCCAAAGCATGATGTTTCCACCCCCATGCTTCACAGTAGGTATGGTGTTCTTTGGATACAACTCAGCATTCTTTGTCCTCCAAATACGACGAGTTGAGTTTTTACCAAAAAGTTCTATTTTGGTTTCATCTGACCATATGACATTCTCCCAATCCTCTTCTGGATCATCCAAATGCACTCTAGCAAACTTCAGACGGCCCTGGACATGTACTGGCTTAAGCAAGGGGACACGTCTGGCAATGCAGGATTTGAGTCCCTGGCGGCGTAGTGTGTTACTGATGGTAGGCTTTGTTACTTTGGTCCCAGCTCTCTGCAGGTCATTCACTAGGTCCCCCCGTGTGGTTCTGGGATTTTTGTGATCATTTTGACCCCACGGGGTGAGATCTTGTGTGGAGCCCCAGATCGAGGGAGATTATCAGTGGTCTTGTATGTCTTCCATTTCCTAATAATTGCTCCCACAGTTGATTTCTTCAAACCAAGCTGCTTACCTATTGCAGATTCAGTCTTCCCAGCCTGGTGCAGGTCTACAATTTTGTTTTTGGTGTCCTTTGACAGCTCTTTGGTCTTGGCCATAGTGGAGTTTGGAGTGTGACTGTTTGAGGTTGTGGACAGGTGTCTTTTATACTGATAACAAGTTCAAACAGGTGCCATTAATACAGGTAACGAGTGGAGGACAGAGGAGCCTCTTAAAGATGAAGTTACAGGTCTGTGAGAGCCAGAAATCTTGCTTGTTTGTAAGTGACCAAATACTTATTTTCCACCATAATTTGCAAATTAATTCATAAAAAATCCTACAATGTGATTTTCTGGATTTTTTTTTTCTCAATTTGTCTGTCATAGTTGACGTGTACCTATGATGAAAATTACAGGCCTCTCTCATCTTTTTAAGTGGGAGAACTTGCACAATTGGTGGCTGACTAAATACTTTTTTCCCCCACTGTAAATACACTGGGGATAATGGGGAAGATGGGCAACACCTGGAGGGGGTGGAGACAATCACAAAGACAGGTGAGACAGATCAGGGTGGGACAGTACCCCCCCCCCCCGACCTGGGCGCATACCTGGTTGACCGGGGTGCCGGCATTGAAACTCAGCGATGAGGCCTGGGTCCAGGATGTCCCTAGCGGCGACCCAGTACCTCTCCTCCGGGCCATAACCCTCCCAGTCAACCAGGTACTGGAATCCCCTGCCCCGAGGTCAAACCTTCAAGAGAGGGTACAGGCCAACAGAAGACGAACAGCAGAGGGGCTAATGATCTTGGAGATGGGGAAAGGGCCGATAAACCGGGGGGAAAGTTTGTGGGACTCTACCCGGAGGGGCAGATCTCAGGTGGACAGTCATACCTTTTACCCGAGATGATTCCGGGGAGCCGGGGTCTGGTGGCGGTCCTCTTTTCATCGATACCTGGAGGTGGTCTTGAGAAGAGCCGACTGGGCTCTCCTCCAGGTAAGACGACAGCGGCGGACAAACATCTGGGCCGAGGGTATGACGACCTCTTCCTCTTGCTCCGGGAAGAGCAGGGCTGATAACCCAGGGAACACTCAAAGGGTTAAAGACCCATGGCAGAGCAGGGAAGGGTGTTGCGGTCGTATTCGACCCACAATAGTTGCTGGCTCCAGGTGGTGGGATTGGTGGAGACCAGGCAGCACAGAGTCATCTCCAGGTCTTAGTTGGCTCGCTCTGACAGGCCGTTGGACTGAGGGTGGAAACCAGTGGACAGGCTGGCTGATGACCCAATGAGTGTGCAGAACACCTTCCAGAACCGGGACGAGAACTGAGGACCCCGGTCAGAGATCATGTCCACTGGGAGTCCATGGATCTGGAAGACGTGATGCACCATGAGCTCTTTTGCAGATGGTAGCTTGGGGAGAGGAATGACGTGGGCGGCTATGGAAAACCGGTCCACAACTGTCAGGATGGCGGTGTTGCCATCAGACGGTGGAAGATCCGTGACAAAGTCCAGGGATATGTGAGACCAGGGACGGTGAGGAACGGGCAGAGGTTGGAGGAGACCAGCCGGAGCTTGCCGAGGAGTCTTGTTCTGTGCACAGATCATGCAGGCGGCCATGAACACGGAGACGTCAGGAACCATGGTAGGCCACCAAAAGCGTTGTCGCACAAAGGCCAGGGTCCGACGGGAGCCTGGGTAGCAGGCAAGCCTGGAGGAGTGGGCCCACTCCAGGTCTGAGGAGCGGACAGCGTCAGGAACAATCATCCAGTTATCTGGGGTTTGTTTGGGAACGCTGCGTCTCCCGAACCTGCTTCCCTATTCTCCAACTGAGTGCCGTCGCCAAGCACGAGGTGAGAAGGATGGTCTCGGATTCCGGGGGTGTAGCCGTGGGGCTATAGCGGCGTGACAGCGCATCTGGCTTGACATTCTTGGATACCGGTCGGTACGAGAGGGAGAAGTTGAACCGGGTGAAAAGCAGGGCCCACCTAGCTTGCCTGGAATTGAGACGCTTGGCGGTGTGGAGATATTCCAAGTTTTTGTGGTCTGTCCACACAATGAACGGATGTTCCGCCCCCTCCAGCCAGTGCCTCCACTCCTCCAACGCCATCTTCACCACGAGAAGCTCACGATTCCCCACATTATAATTCCTCTCCGTGGTATTGAGTCGATGGGAGAAGAAGGCGCAGAGATGTAACTTGACGTCCAGGGCCGAACGCTGGGACAGGACCGCCCCCACTCTGACATTCGAAGCATCGGCCTCCACCACGAACTGGCGGGACAGGTCAGGATGAACCAAGATGGGAGCAGTGGTGAAACGGTGTTTGAGGTCCCAGAATGCCAGGTCAGCAGCTGGGGACCTTGTAAACTGAACCTTGGGAGAGGTGAGTGCAGACAGGGGGGAATCCAGGGTGCTGTAACCCTGGATAAAGCGCCTATAAAAGTTGGCGAAACCCATGAAACGTTGTAGCTGCACTCAGGACGTAGGCTGAGGCCAATCCACCACCACTCTCTCCTTCCTGGGATCCATCTGTACACTCCCTGCAGCAATGATGTAGCCCAGGAAGGGAATAGTGGAGCGATGGAATTCGCATTTCTCTGCTTTCTCCCGTATCCGCACCGGAGGTAGGAGTTCTGTAGGTCCAGCTTGTAGAACACGTTGGACCCCTGGAGTGGCTCGAAGGCCGAGGTAATGAGTGGTAGTGGGTAGCGGTTCTTCACCGTGATGTCTTTGAGGCCCCGGTAGTCGATGCACGGGCGCAGGGTTTTAAACTTCTTCTCCACAAAGAAAAACCCTGTGCCGGCGGGGGAGGCAGAAGGATGGATGAACCCGGAAGCTAGGGAGTTCTCAATGTAGGTCTCCATAGCCTTGGTCTCCGGACCCGACAGTGAGTATAGTCATCCCCAGGGCGGGGTGGTGCCTCGGAGAATGTCCATTCCGCAGTTGTAGGGTTGTTGCGGCGGAAGCGAAGTGGCCTAGGCCTTACTGAACACCTCCAGGAGGGAATGGCGGAGAGGTCCGAGGCAACATCCGAGCCCCCAAGAAGACATCCCGGGGCAGGCTGCACTGACTTCATGCAATGAGTGTGTCAGAACGGGCTCCAGCCCATGATGGCACCAGTAGACAACACAATAAAGGTGTTGTGTCGCTGGAGCCAAGAGAAACCCAATACCACGAGAACCTGAGGAGACTTAATTAGGAGGAATTGGATCATCTCGCTGTGGTTCCCTGATACTCGTAGGTTGATGGGGGTGCTATTGTGGGTGACCCGGCTTATAGAGTGCCCATCCAGGGCTCTAATGTCCATTGGAATGGAGGGGCTGAGTGGGGATGCCCAGCTCGGACGCCAGGGTAGTATCCATAAAGCTCTCATCGGCCCCAGAGTCGATGAGTACCCAGAGAGATTTTGACTGGTTCCCCCACAGCAAGATGGCATGAAAGTGGGTGCGAGTAAGGGGAGAGGAAAAGTTATCCGTATGGCCCACCAGAGTACTCGCTCTTACTAGTGAGCCTGGTCTTTTAGTGGACAGGTGGACACAAAATGACCAGTAGTCCCGCAATACAGGTAACTCTTTGTGTGAAGCCAGTATTGCGGTTCGGCTGGAGACAGCCTAGCTCTGCCAAGTTGTATCGGCTCGGGAAGAGGTGAATCGGCAGACATTGGAGACTCTCCAGGGAACTTGTGTAGCCTCGGGTTCTCTCGGCAACGGAGCCGTCGGGGACTTCCGGGATGCCTCGGAGGCGAGGTGGAACCGGACTTCCTCTCCTTCCTACGTTCCCGTAGTCGCCCATCGATCCGAATGGTCAAGGTGATGAGCGAGTCGAGATCTGTCGGTAGTTCCTGGGCTGCAAGCTCGTCCTTTACTTCCTCTGATACTCCGTGCAGGAACGTGTCGAACAGCACTTCCGGGTTCCAGGCACACTCAGCTGCCAACGTGCGGAAATCCACTGCATAGTCTGCCACACTGCGGGATTCTTGCTGAAGCTGGAGTAACTTCCGGGCAGCCTCTCTCCCAGACAATGGAGCATTGAAAACCTTATTTAACTCCTGCACAAACTTCTCCAGGCTGAAGCATATGGCCGACTGTTGTTCCCATAGTGCTGTCCCGGACATCAGCATGATGAGGTACGCTATTTTAGAGCGGTCCAAGGGGATGAGGAGGGCTGCAGCTCGATGATGAGCGAACACTGAGCGAGAAATGCCCGACAGGTTCCCGACTCTCCATCAAAGCATTCCAGGGGAGGTAAGCGGGATTCTCGGGAAACCGGGGTGGCCGGGGAGGTCGTGCTGCTAACAGCTGGATTACTGAGGGGCTGGGAGGTTACCGTCGTCATAGGCTGCATAACAGACAACCCGCAGAAATGCTCCAGCAATGTGTTAAACGCTCGGTCATGGCATTCGCGCAAGGTCTAGAACCCTTCAATGAGACCACGAAGCAACTCCTCGTGCCTTCCAATGGTGGCTCCTTGGGAGAAGATGGCATTGCGGAGCTGGTCCGAGTCTGCTTGGTCAGTCATGGCCAGTTCGTACTATCACGTTTCAGGAGAAGACCCAGATGCAGACAGTGTTGAAGTGACAAAAGTTTATTACAAAAACAGGGGGCAGGCCAACAACAGGTCAAGGGCAGGCAGAGGTCAGTAATCCAGATCAGAGTCCAAAAGGTACAGAACGGCAGGCAGGCTCATGGTCAGGGCAGGCAGAATGGTCAAAACCGGGAAAACTAGAGAACAGGAACTTGAGAAAGACAGGAGCAAGGGGGAAAACGCTGGTAACCAAGCCCCTGTGGCCCGGGTATAAATACACTGGGGATAATGGGCGACACCTGGAGAGGGGTGGAGACAATCACAAAGACAGGTGAAACAGATCAGGGTGTCACACCCACCTATGAAGGTGCCCTCTCAGCTCAGTAGATTTTATTACCTATTCATTTGACTTTGAGTCTCTTTTAATTTGTAATTTTAATTTTAAATGTAACGAATTGCATTTCAAAATCATAATTTCATCAGAATGAGCTGTAATTTAAGATTTTTATATAAAAAGCATTACAATAATATTGACGTCTTGATTTTGTCCAAAGTAACAGTTAGTAAAATCTGGTAAATTGATACAGCACACTTTCTTTAACCTCAATGTCAACTTGTTTTGACATCGCATTGTTGTTTATAGCTGTATAGATTATGATTTTAGGATGTTTTTAGTGTATTTTGAATGCTTTCAGATAATGCCATTAATCACAAGATGAAAATATTTGTGAACTAAAATTATAAAACGTTTACTTGAGTTAACTGATTAACTCTGACAGCCCTAATTCCAAATCATCTCTTTGTAGAAAGGTATCTGTTTACATTCATTCCAAAAGCAAACATATTCACACATTTTCAAATACATTGACCATCCCAGTCCTGCTTTGAATGATGTGCAGCCTTCATGAAGCCTTCATAAACACTACATGAATGTGTCACAAATCATCTATAACCGTATGTCATGCTCTATAAAGGGTTAATAAAGGTGGCATAACAGTGTGACATAACCACCAATGTCAAATATTATAAAGGGTGGCATAAGCACTGCTTAATAAAGGCTTTATAAATCATATTAAATTGAGGCTTCACAAAGCATTTATAACCTTGTCATGCATCTTTTTCTTTTTAGTCATTTAGCAGACGCTCTTATCCAGAGCGACTTACAGTTAGTGAGTGCATACATTTTTTTTTTTTCATACTGGTCCCCCGTGGGAAACGAACCCACAACCCTGGCGTTGCAAACGCCATGCTCTACCAACTGAGCTACAAGGTGGTAGATCATTGCAAAGCCAGGATGGGGGGTTAGATTGCCGGGACCACCCATATGTAAAAATGTTTGCACTCATGACATGATTGTAGGTGACTTTGGATAAAAGCGTCTGCTAAATTGTATGTATTATATTATATTACTAAAAAAAAATTATAGGATGGTCCAACCTCTTTCCCTCTTGGTTGCATAGCCAATATTGGACCTGACCTCAACTTTCCCCAAAATGCTGTGCTGCAGGATAACACACTCTAAAGTGCAGTCATGCAAAGCAACCCAAAAATAAGTTGGTAATGCCTTTTTTCTTTGCGGTTTTGTTTTTCCAGGTTTTGGATTTCCTCCTAAAAATGCTGGTTTTCCCCAGTTTTTTCACAACACATTTGGATTTCCTGTTTTCACAACAATGCTTAAACCACATCAGGGGACGACTTTTGAGGTCTGGGAAAAATCGAAGAAACTTAGATTTTTGAGAGTAGTTGCCCTTTAATTCAGTGCTCATGCCCTGCACTGTTGTTTGGTTAGCGATGTTTCTGTAGCGCAGTAAGCGCACATGTTATGAGTTCGCAAATCAAATGCCCACATGTGGTGCCACTGGACAGCAAAAAAATAGTAAGTTACCATTTTTATTTTTTTGCAGATAGATTGTAACTTCCATCAATGTAATTGTCTGCATCACTTCCAATCCCCCATGTTTATATATATATATATATATATATATATATAATATACTATATATATATATACACACATACATACATATACATATACATATATATATATATATATATATATATATATATATATATATATATATATACAGTGAGGGAAAAAAGAATTTGATCCCCTGCTGATTTTGTACGTTTGCCCACTGACAAAGACATGATCAGTCTATAATTTTAATGGTAGGTTTATTTGAACAGTGAGAGACAGAATAACAACAAAAAATCCAGAAAAACGCATGTCAAAAATGTTATTAATTGATTTTCATTTTAATGAGGGAAATAAGTATTTGACCCCTCTGCAAAACATGACCTAGTACTTGGTGGCAAAACCCTTGTTGGCAATCACATCTCAGGAGGGATTTTGTCCCACTCCTCTTTGCAGATCTTCTCCAAGTCATTAAGGTTTCAAGGCTGACGTTTGGCAACTCAAACCTTCAGCTCCCTCCACAGATTTTCTATGGGATTAAGGTCTGGAGACTGGCTAGTCCACTCCAGGACCTTAATGTGCTTCTTCTTGAGCCACTCCTTTGTTGCCTTGGCTGTGTGTTTTGAGTCATTGTCATGCTGGAATACCCATCCAGGACCCATTTTCAATGCCCTGGCTGAGGGAAGGAGGTTCTCACCCAAGATTTGACGGTACATGGCCCCGTCCATCGTCCCTTTGATGCGGTGAAGTTGTCCTGTCCCCTTAGCAGAAAAACACCCCCAAAGCATAATGTTTCCACCTCCATGTTTGACGGTGGGGATGGTGTTCTTGGGGTCATAGGCAGCAATCCTCCTCCTCCAAACACAGCGAGTTGAGTTGATGCCAGAGAGCTCGATTTTTGTCTCATCTGACCACAACACTTTCACCCAGTTCTCCTCTGAATCATTCAGATGTTCATTGGCAAACTTCAGACGGGCCTGTATATCTGCTTTCTTGAGCAGGGGGACCTTGCGGGCGCTGCAGGACTTCAGTCCTTCACGGCGTAGTGTGTTACCAATTGTTTTCTTGGTGACTATGGTCCCAGCTGCCTTGAGATCATTGACAAGATCCTCCCGTGTAGTTCTGGGCTGATTCCTCACCGTTCTCATGATCATTGCAACTCCACGAGGTGAGATCTTGCATGGAGCCCCAGGCCGAGGGAGATTGACAGGTCTTTTGTGTTTCTTCCATTTGCGAATAATCGCACCAACTGTTGTCACCTTCTCACCAAGCTGCTTGGCGATGGTCTTGTAGCCCATTCCAGTCTTGTGTAGGTCTACAATCTTGTCCCTGACATCCTTGGAGAGCTCTTTGGTCTTGGCCATGGTGGAGAGTTTGGAATCTGATTGATTGATTGCTTCTGTGGACAGGTGTCTTTTATACAGGTAACAAGCTGAGATTAGGAGCACTCCCTCTCAGCTCGTTACCTGTATAAAAGACACCTGGGATCCAGAATCTTTCTAATTGAGAGGGGGTCAAATACTTATTTCCCTCATTAAAATGCAAATACTTTTTTCCCTCACTGTATATATATATATATATATATACACACATACATACACATATACATATACATATACACATATACACATACATACATACATACATACATACATACACATACATATCCTTTAAAAAATATATATATATTCCCCTTTATTACATTCCAAACCTTTCCCTACTTGGGGTAAACTAGTGAACAACAATGCTTAGGCCTCTACTTCCAGCTTATACTTACTATCTACATTTTATGGACACAGTAAAAGTTAACATTTATTTATTGTATTTAAAATGTATTTGCTCTAGTTAAGTGTTGAGATTACATTGCCACATCAATCGTTATTTCAAATAATTTCTGTGATTTCACAGCAATTGCTAGCTAGCTACCTAACAACATTTTGCTACCTAGCAGGCTCAGCTAAATAAATAAAAACCTAGATACAGCCACGTCTCATAGTCACATCATGAGATTTGTAAATGAAAGAGGAATATAATAATACGAATAGAATTGAGTTTACTATCTCCCCATTTAGAGTATTTCTGGCACACCGCAGAAATGTCCTTATCCAGATGGTGTGACAAAGGCATTTCCTAACAGACCTGCTAACTTTCTTTGTTGTTACTTTTAAGGTTGGAACCAACATGCAGTAGCTTCAACAGGCAGAGAGGCAAGAACCATTCTTCCGCCAGCTCAAGAACAAGCTACCCTATTCACAGTCCTGTGTAATGTTCAATGTAATTGCATTGCTAGATTTTTTGAAACGTAATGTATTTTTATAGTTTAAAAAATTTACAAATAAAAGGAAATGTATAGTTTAAAAATGTCTTTAATGTTTATTTGTGTTAATACATTTGTGTTTACATCATTAATCCTTTATGCATGTGTTATGAATGCATGTGTCTGACTTTATAGTAAGTAGAGCGTCATATGATACAAAGCATTTATGTATGTGTTATAAATTACCAAAGGGGTCTGACTTTAAAGTAAGTTCAGTGTCATGCGATATAGAGTCTTTATGGATGTGTTATGAATGACCGAAGGTGTTTCACTTCAAACAAATTATTACGGGACACTACATGAAGTGTCAATAAATAGGTTATTAACGTTCTGCTGATTTATGAAGGATCTTTCATGATCTACAGGTTACTGTAAGGTGTGAGCTTGCATTTGTGTGTGTGTGTGTGTGTGTGTCAGAGCCAAGAGGATTTGGAGTATTCCAACCTGAGACTACCGCAGCAGGTATTCCTCTTCTGTTCCCATTCTGGAGACCAGGGCCTGATTTCAACCTGTTACAATGGTGCCAAAATCTTGTGGCTGATCTTTCAGCGGGGGAGTGAGTGAATGTGCCAAAGACCTGACTGGGTCCAGCACAACACGATATAGCTCATTGTATTGTTGTGTCAAAGACCTGACTGTGTCCAGTGCCCCACGGTATTGCTTGTTATATTGTTGTGTCAAAGACTTGATTGGGCCCAGCACCCCACGGTATGGCTTGTTATATTGTTGGGTCAAAGACCTGACTGGGACCAGCACCCCACGGTATGGCTTGTTATATTGTTGGGTCAAAGACCTGACTGGGACCAGCACCCCACGCTATGGCTTGTTATATTGTTGGGTCAAAGACCTGACTGGGACCAGCACCCCACGCTATGGCTTGTTATATTGTTGTGTCAAAGACTTGACTGGGCCCAGCACCCCACGGTATGGCTTGTTATATTGTTGGGTCAAAGACCTGACTGGGCCCAGCACCCCACGCTATGGCTTGTTATATTGTTGTCAAAGACCTGACTGGGCCCAGCACCCCACGCTATGGCTTGTTATGTTGTTGTGTCAAAGACCTGACTGGAACCAGCACCCCACAATATGGCTTGTTATATTGTTGTGTGCGTGTTTGTGTGCTGAGGAACAAAGAAGAAAGCCACTTTCAATTTCCTTATGTTGGGGGCTTTCATAAGTCTTTCTTGGTGTAACGTCATCCCCAGGCTATTGGGCAGAACCATATCAACCATTCAAAGTTGGTCTTATTTGGAGTTACTATTAACTTCTATGGGAGTGACCTTACTGAGTGAAGTATTTGTCATAGGTCTATGTCCTTTGCTAGCAAAAAATCCCCCCTGGTCATCAATAGTTAACACAGCCACAAAGTCATGATGATGGCTAAACCCTGCCCATTTCCACAATTGATCTTCTTAAAATTTGATTTTAAACCTAACCCTAACTAATGAAGGCCAAGTTTGATGTGTTGGTCCACCATACCTTCCATGCATTTGGGTGAAAGTGTCTGGGAACAAGATTAGGTGTAATGTGACTAACATGGCTTTACTTTAGAGCGTGTGCCAACCTTCAGCACAACATGTCACCCTTTATAAAGCACATGTTTATATCATAATCAACATAGTGGGTTATTATGTCACACAGTTATGCTAAACCCTTTAAAAAGCATGACATAAGGTTATTGATGCTTTGTACCATATTTATGTAGTGCTGAACGTCATTTAAAGTGGGACCAAGGGCCTCCCGAGTGGTGCAGCTGTCACGCCCTGGCTCTGGGGACTCTTTAATGTTGAGCCAGGGTGTTAGTTTCTATGTTTTGTGTTTCTATGTTGGCCGGGGTGGTTCTCAATCAGAGGCAACGTGAATCAGCTGTTGCTTGTTGTCTCTGATTGGGAACCATACTTAGGTAGTCGTTTGGCATTTGTGTGGTGTGGTATCTTGTTCCGTGTAGGTTTGTGTTTGTGAACCTGTGGACTTCACGTATCGTTTGTTGTTTTTGTTAGTTGTGTTGTACATCTAATAAATCATGTACGCTTATCACGCTGCGCCTTGGCCCGTTTCATCTAATGACGATCGTGACAGAAGATACCACCTCGACTGGGTCAAGCAGCGTGAAGAGGAGAGAGGTTGGACTTGGGAGCAGAGGATGGAGAGTCTGGCGAGAGCCATGGAGGCCATATCCACGGGGGAGAGACAAGCCCAATAAATTTTTAGGGGGGGGCTCAAACCGTGGACGACGGTGCTGCTGGAGGCAGATAAGGGGCGAGTTTGTGGACAAGGAGAGAAGGCCACCGGGTTACGGGAGCCATTGGTGATTAGAGGGAAGGAAAGTGTAGAGGCACGGCGAGAGGTACTGAAGTGTGTTGCCAGTCCGGTCCGGCCCGTTCCTGATCCCCGTATAAGGCCAGTGGTGTGTGTTCCCAGTGCGGTCCGGCCTGTTCCTGTCCCTCGCACCAAGCCTGTGATGCACGTCGCCAGCCCGGCCCGGCCTGTTCCTGCCCCTCGCACCAAGCCTATGGTGCGCGTCGCCAGCCCGGCCCGGCCTGTTCCTGCCCCTCGCACCAAGCCAATGGTGTGCGTCGCCAGTCCGGTCCGGCCTGTTCCTGCTCCCCGCACCAAGTCAATGGTGCGCGTCGCCAGCCCGGCCTGGCCTGTTCCTGCTCCCCGCACCAAGCCTATGGTGCGCGTCGCCAGCCCGGCCCGGCCTGTTCCTGCTCCCCGCACCAAGCCTATGGTGCGCGTCGCCAGCCCGGCCTGGCCTGTTCCTGCTCCCCGCACCAAGCCTATGGTGCGCGTCGCCAGCCCGGCCCGGCCTGTTCCTGTCCCCCGCACCAAGCCTGTGGTGCGCGTCGTCAGCCCGGTCCGGCTTGTTCCTGCTCCCCGCACCAAGCCAGTGGTGCGCTTCGTCAGCCCGGTTCGGCCCGTCCCTGCTCCCCGCACCAAGCCAATGGTGCGCGTCGTCAGCCCGGTCCGGCCTGTCCCTGCTTCCCGCACCAAGCTTGTGGTGCGCGTCGTCAGTCCGGCACAGCCCGTGCCCGTTTCACAGGTGCCTGGTCAGGTACCGGTCAGCTGCTCCACACCGGAGCCTAAGCAATCCGCTCCACCGATGTCCAGTCCAGCTCCAGCCAGCGGGACCAGACCAGGGGCACTACGGGGGGGGTTGTTAGAGGGTGGGGGTCACGCCCAGAGCCGGATCCGCCGCCGAGGTGGGGGTACTATCACGCCCTGGCTCTGGGGACTCTTTAATGTTGAGCCAGGGTGTTAGTTTCCATGTTTTGTGTTTCTATGTTGGCCGGGGTGGTTCTCAATCAGAGGCAACGTTAATCAGCTGTTGCTTGTTGTCTCTGATTGGGAACCATACTTAGGTAGTCGTTTGGCATTTGTGTGGTGTGGTATCTTGTTCCGTGTAGGTTTGTGTTTGTGAACCTGTGGACTTCACGTATCGTTTGTTGTTTTTGTTAGTTGTGTTGTACATCTAATAAATCATGTACGCTTATCACGCTGCGCCTTGGCCCGTTTCATCTAATGACGATCGTGACAGCAGCGGTGTAAGGCACTGCATCGCAGTGCTTGAGGTGTCACTATAGACCCGGGTTCGATCCCAGGCTGTGTCACAACCGGCCGTGACCGGGAGTTCCATAGGGCGGTGCACAATTGGCCCAGCGTCGAAAGGGTTAGGGGAGGGTTTGGCCGGGGGGCTTTACTTGGCTCATTGCGCTCTAGCGACTCCTTGTGGCGGGCTGGGTGCCTGAAGGCTGACTTTGGTCATCAGTTGAACGGTGTTTCCTCCGACACATTGGTTAAGCAGGCGGGTGTTAAGAAGCGCGGTTTGGCGGGTCATGTTTCCGAGGACGCATGACTCGACCTTCGCCTCTACCGAGCCTTTTGGGGAGTTGCAGTGATGAGACAAGATTGTAATTGGATATCATGAAATTGGGGAGAAAATTATGTATTAAATGTAACAAAAACCAATGGACAGCTAACAACAAGAAGCTAAAAATAGCTAGCTAGGATGAAATGGAAGGCTAGCTATCGCCTATGACTATGCTAGCTAGCAATTAGCATGTGACAATTAGATGCACATTTTATAAAAAGTTAACTTCTAAAATACATACCATTAGTGTGGTTCATATGTACAGTTGAAGTCGAAAGTTTACATACACTTAGGTTGAAGTCAATAAAACCCTTTTTTCAACCATTCCACACATTATTTGTTAACTAACTATAGTTTTAGTTAACTAAGTCGGTTAAGACATCTACTTTGTGCATGACACAAGTCATTTTTCCAACAATTGTTTACAGACAGATTATTTCACTTATAATTCACTGTATCACAATTCCAGTGGGTCAGAAGTTTACATACACTAAGTTGACTGTGCCTTTAAACAGCTTGGAAATTCCAGAAAATGATGTCATGGCTTTAGAAGCTTCTGATAGGCTAATTGACATAATTTGAGTCAATTGGAGGTGTACCTGTGGATGTATTTCAAGGCCTACCTTCAAACTCAGTTCCTCTTTGCTTGACATCATGGGAAAATCTAAAGAAATCAGCCAAGACCTCAGAAAAAAAATTGTAGACCTCCACAAGTCTGGCTTATCCTTGGGAGCAATTTCCAAACGCCTGAAGGTACCACGTTCATCTGTACAAACTATAGTATGCAAGTATAAACACCATGGAACCACGCAGCCGTCATACCGCTCAGGAAGGAGACACGTTCTGTCTCCTAGAGATGAACGTACTTTGGTGCAAAAAGTGCTAATCAATCCAAGAACAACATCAAAGGACCTTGTGAAGATGCTGGAGGAAACAGGTACAAAAGTATCTATATCCACAGTAAAAATAGTCCTATATTGACATAACCTGAAAGGCCGCACAGCAAGGAAGAAGCCACTGCTCCAAAACCGCCACAAAAAAGCCAGACTACGGATTGCAACTGCACATGGGGACAAAGATCATACTTTTTGGAGAAATATTCTCTGTTCTGATGAAACAAAAATAGAACTGTTTGGCCATAATGACCATCGTTATGTTTGGAGGAAAATGGGGGAGCTTGCAAGCCGAAGAACACCATTCCAACCATGAAGCACGGGGTGGCAGCATCATGCTGTGGGGGTGCTTTGCTGCAGGGGGGACTGGTGCACTTCACAAAATAGAGGGCATCATGAGGAAGGAAAATTATGTGGATATATTGAAGAAACATCTCAAGACATCAGTCAGGAAGTTAAAGCTTGGTCGCAAATGGGTCTTCCAAATGGACAATGACCCCAACCATACTTCCAAAGTTGTGGCAAAATGGCTTAAGGACAACAAAGTCAAGGTATTGGAGTGGCCATCACAAAGCCCTGACCTCAATCCCACAGAAAATGTGTGGGCAGAATGAAAAAGCATGTGCAAGCAAGGAGGCCAAACAAACCTGATTTCGTTACACCAGCTCTGTCAGGAGGAATAGGCCAAAATTCACCCAATGTCATGATCGTTTATAGACGGGACGGACCAAGGCGCAGCGTGATATGCATACATGTTTATTAACGAATAAACACAACGACAAAACAGTAAACAAACGATACGTGACGTCCAAGGCAGCGCAACACAACATACCTTAACACGGAACAAGATCCCACAACTACACAGTGCCAATAGGCTGCCTAAGTATGGTCCCCAATCAGAGACAACGAGCGACAGCTGCCTCTGATTGGGAACCACACCGGCCAACATAGAAATAGACATACTAGAATATCACCATAGAAATATACAACATAGAATATACACACCCTGACTCAACATGTACAAGTCCCCTGAGTCAGGGCGTGACAGTATCCCCCTCCCCCCCAAAGGTGCGGACTCCGACCGCGCCACATAAACATAACAGGGTAGGGGCCGGGTGGGCATTCCACCTCGGAGGCGGATCCGGCTCCGGGCGTGACCACCACTTACTCTCCACCTCCCTGTTGCGCCCCTGGTCTGGTCTGGACCTCGGCGCGCTGCTTCCCCTCTCCTTCCTCCCACGAAGTACCAAGCCCTGTCTGGACCCTGGTGTGGGAGACACCGAACCTGGAGAGGGGCTGACGTCTGGGTCTGGACTGGAACCGCTGACTGGAGCTGGACCGACGAAGGTGGAGCGAACTGCTCTGGCTCTGGAGTGGAGCCGCTGACCGGAGCTGGATCAGGCACCGGTGGAGCGTACTGCTCTGTCTCCGGAGTGGAGCCGCTGACCGGAGCTGGACTGGAACCCGGTGGAGCGGATTGCTCCGGAGTGGAACCGCTGACCGGAGCTGGATCAGGCACCCGTGGCGGACTGCTCTGGCTCGAGGAGCCGGACCAGAGCTGGACTGGACCCGGTGGAGCGGATTGCTCGGCTCCGGAGTGGAGCCGGACCGGAGCTGGATCAGGCACCCGTGGAGCGTCTGGAGTGAGCCGCTGACCGGAGCTGGACTGACCCGGTGGAGCGGATTGCCTGGCGGAGTGGGCCGCTGACCGGAGCTGGATCAGGCACCGGTGGAGTGGACTGCTCTGTCTCCGGAGTGGAGCCGCTGACCGGAGCTGGACTGGAACCCGGTGGAGCGGATTGCTCCGGAGTGGAACCGCTGACAGGCACGGGCCGTGCCGGACTGGACACACGCACCACTGGCTTGGTGCGAGGGACAGGAACAGGCCGGACCGGGCTGGCGACGCACAACACTGGCTTGGTGCGAGGGACAGGAACAGGCCGGAACGGGCTGGCGACGCGCACCACTGGCTTGGTGCGAGGGGCAGGATTAGGCCGGGCCGGGCTGGCGACGCGCACCACTGGTTTGGTTCGAGGGGAAGGAACAGGCCAGACCGGGCTGGCGACGCGCACCACTGGCTTGGTGCGAGGGACAGGAACAGGCCGGACCGGGCTAGCGACGCGCACATCTGGCTTGGTGCGAGGGGCAGGAACAGGCCGGACCGGGCTGGCGACGCGCACCACTGGCTTGGTGCGAGGGAGAGGAACAGGCCGGACCGGGCTGGCGACGCGCACCACTGGCTTGATGCGAGGAGCAGGAACGGGCCGGAACGTACTGGGAACACACACCACTGGCTTAGTGCGGGGAGCAGGAACGGGTCGGGCCGTACTGGGAACACGCACCACTGGCTTAGCGCGGGGAGCAGGAACGGGCCGGACCGGACTGGCGACACGCACCACTTGCTTGGTGCGAGGAGAGGGACTGGGTTCCTTTATAAACCCCTGCTCCTTCTGCTGCCTAACCAGCTCCTCTCGCAGTGCCTCTACACTCTCCTTCTCCCTTATAGCCTCCTGTAGCACCTCCCTCTTACCTAATAACTCCTGCTCCTTCTGAACCAATAGCCCCCGTAACATGGTTGCCTCCTCTCCTAACCTGCAGATCCGCCCTGTCGCTGGCTCCTGCTGCCTCGTCGTCCACACCGTGTGCCCCCCCAAAAAAATTTCCTTGGGGTTGCCTCTCGGGTCTCTGTCGTCGGCACTCCTCTTCCCGTGAGGACTCCTCCGGGAGCCCCCACGAGTTAGGGAACAGATACTCGTCGTCGTCGTCATCCTCCGACTCCTCAGTGTAATACTGTTCCCACTCCTCTTCCCAAGGTCGTAGGGACCCAATCCGAAACCCAACCGGGTGCAGTGGTCGGGGCTCTTCTCTATCGCTCCCCGACCACCCCTTTAGCCCCCCACAAAAAATGTATTGGGGCTGCTTCTCGGGCCTCCTCCTCGGCCGGCTTCCGTGTTGCCATCGTTCCTCTCCTGCCTGGGCATTTACCTTCGCCCTTTCCCCGCGAATATCTCCTCCCATGACCACAATTTGCCCACCTGTGACATCGCTATTCGCTCTTCCTGGGCACGCTGCTTGGTCCTCGTTTGGTGGGATCTTCTGTCACGATCGATTATAGACGGGACGGACCAAGGCGCAGCGTGATATGCATACATGTTTATTAACGAATAAACACAATGACAAAACAATAAACAAACGATACGTGAAGTCCAAGGCAGCACAACACAACATACCTTAACACGGAACAAGATCCCACAACTACACAGTGCCAATAGGCTGCCTAAGTATTGACCCCAATCAGAGACAACGAGCGACAGCTGCGCTCTGATTGGGAACCACACCGGCCAACATAGAAATAGACATACTAGAATATCACCATAGAAATATACAACATAGAATATACACACCCTGACTCAACATATACAAGTCCCCTGAGTCAGCGCGTGACACCCAATTTATTATGGGAAGCTTGTGGAAGGCTACCGGAAATGTTTGACCCAAGTTAAACAATTTAAAGGCAATGCTACCAAATACTAATTGAGTGTATGTAAACTTCTGACCCACTGGGAATGTGATGAAAGAAATAAAAGCTGAAATAAATCATTCTCTCTACTATTATTCTGACATTTCACATTCTTAAAATAAAGTGGAAGTCCCAAGACAGGGCATTTTTACTAGGATTAAATGTCAGGAATTATGAAAAACTGAGTTTAAATGTATTTGGCTAAGGTGTATGTAAACTTCCGACTTCAACTGTACACATGTAAATACACTCAATATGAGCCCTTGTTTATAAAAATAAAACAATTTAAGAGCCAAAACATTTATAATAGAAATCTTAAAAAATCAGAAATGGCATCTTGTTCTCATTGACTTGCATACAAAAGCGAGCTAACTAGCTAGCTACTTAGCTTGGCTACACTCATGTAAATGGAAAAATCTCACTTGTTTTTCACTCGGTCAAAACAATTAAATTATATATAAAAATGACCAGAAAACTCAACACAATTTAGTTAATCATGTTATCTCTAGATTTTGAAAACGTAACCATGTGTACGAACCGGAAAACAGGATAAAAAATAAGGAGACACAAAGAGCTAGGTTCTCTGTTCTTTTCACTGGGCTTCTTCCAACGGTCACGGACCAACGTATAAAGAAGAGAGGTGCGCATCTGCAGCAGTAACACTCCGAATGCCTCTCCCTAGTAGTAGCGCTAAGTATGTATAGTAATGGAGTGGATGGCTCAGAAATAAGAAATACACATGTTTTACACATTTGAATTATTATGCTCAGGTAGGCTAAGTAAACTTTTTACAGAATGGCATTACAGAATTTGCAATTCCACATGTGGAAACATTGCTATTGCAACATGTTAACACCACCTTTTCACAGGTGAGGATAATAACACTATTTCACCCCCATATGTGAACTTGCAATTCCACATGTGAAAGTGAGATTTTCCCATGTGGAGTTTTCTTACATGTGAAACTGCAAATGTGATTTTCACATGTTAATGTTTTTCAAATGTGAACATGCAATTCACATGTGAGGTGAAAACATGTGAACTATGAATTTAATACAATAACTATGACATTTAAGGTCAACATATGAAAACAGCCATTTCACATGTTGATCCTGTGTAATTGAGAAAGTGCAGTAAGAATGTTATTTTCCATAGTGTGGGTTTCCCGCAGCGCAGATTTGAATGAATTTCAATACTGCCTTATCGTGTAACGTACAGTATATTTTGCTGTATTGCAGTGATCAATCAAAGTAAATAGTTTGCTGAGCTTCTGTTGGATAATGTGCTCTCCTATATTCCTTAATATCTAACTCACAAAGCTGTCTTCGATAAATAACTTGAAATTGTGAAGTGTCATAGAAATGTTTAGCTTTTCGCTAATGTGGCTTTGTCTTATGTAAATTGCATGGTGAACTTGCTGATTAAATACTGTATTAGTCTTTCTTTGAAGGCACAAAAATCTTACTGTTGTCGAGAAACAATGCTTCACTGCAGGAGAAATTTAGTACTTTCTGGAACTGTTTATAGAGGCCATGCATCAGTGTATTATGTTAAACTCAACATACTGTACATTAAAAAGCCAGTAAAATAAGAAAACAGTAAATATGTAAATACAATGAGATACAGTGATACAAGGTAAAAAAAAACACAAATTCTGATTTGCAATTTCCTTTTCAAAATAAACGTATCTTTGCTCAAATCTATGCTCAAGTTTTTTTTTGAAAAGTGAATCAATTAAATTACTAATTTCCTACTAGTCATATTCTTTAATGAGTCTGACCCGAAGGATATAATGTTGCTCCCGGACAAGGCCCAAATCCCTGTCATTCGCATGAAGAAAAGAAGGCAATACAGGGGGCACAGATCAGGGTGCCTTGTGAGAATTCGTCGGTGAGTGGGTAACCCGCCTCTACCATCCATTCTATTCGCCAACGTGCATTCACTGGAGAATAAACTGGATGAGCTCCGTTCGAGACTATCCTACCAACGGGACATTAAAAACTGTAGTATTTTATGTTTCATCGAGTCGTGGCCGAACGACGACATGGATAATATACAGTTGGCTGGGTTTCCGTGCATCGGCAGGACAGAACAACTATGTCCGGTAAGACGAGGGGTGGGGGTGTGTGTCTATTTGTCAAGAACAGCCGATGCGCAATGTCTAATATTAAGGTAGTCTCTAGGTATTTCTCGCCTGAGGTAGAGTACCTCATGATTAGCTGTAGACCACACTATCTACCAAGAGAGTTTTCATATCTTTAATAGCTGTCTATTTACCGCCACAAGTGACGCCTCAGTGCTTGAGGCGTCACTACAGACTCCCTGGTTTGATTCCAGGCTGTATCACAACCGGCCGTGATTGGGAGTCCCATAGGGTGGTGCACAATTGGCCCAGTGTCATCCGGGTTTGGCCGGTGTAGGCTGTCATTGTAAATAAGAAGTTGTTCTTAACTGACTTGCCTAGTTAAATAAAAATAAAAATGGGCAAATCTGACCATAATTCTATCCTCCTGATTCCTGCTTACAAGCAAAAACTAAAGCAGGAAGTACCAGTGACTCGCTCAATACGGAAGTGGTCAGAAGACACGGATGTTACGCTACAGGACTGTTTTGCTAGCACAGACTGGAATATGTTCAGGGATTCATCCAATGGCATTGAGGAGTATACCACCTCAGTCACCGGCATCATCAATAAGTGCATCGACAACGTCGTCCCCACAGTGACCGTACGTACATATCCCAACCAGAAGCCATGGATTACAGGCAACACTTTTTTAGTTACTACATGATTCCATATGTGTTATTTCATAGTTTTGATGTCTTCACTATTATTCTACATTGTAGAAAATGGTAACAATAAAGAAAAACCCTTGAATGAGTAGGTGTGTCCAAACTTTTGACTGGTACTGTATGTTAACAGTGTCTATTTTTAGCACTTTTCTGGAATGCTTGATTGTTTTCATTGCTTTACTGGGAAGCTTAGCAGAAGTAGACATGTTCATGTTATTTACAGTATGTTAGTGCAGGGTGAGCTGCACACAGTGGACTTCCTCTTGATCATATTCACATGATTACTGTGTACAATATCTGTAGGATCAGCAGAGGCATTCAGGGCAGTTAGTTGGACAAAAAAGTTACTTACATTGTGTCTACCAATGCCCATGGGATAATGTGCATTTGCTGAAGCATTATGACAACTCAACGACACAAGGGTAGGGATTAACTGAGCTGGGCTTGGGTCATTGATAAGTCATTGTCTCAGCGCAGCCTTATAATGCTGTGAAGAACCAGGAACCCAAATTATTTGGGTGGATCCCATCCTCCTTATAAAACAAACTTTGTTTCCAGAAGGTATCAAAATTGTCAATAAATGTTACATCCACAGAGCTGCAATAGTCACGTAGCCAGTTATAGAGGGCTAAAAGTCTGCTGAAACAATTCCATGATTTCGGGAGAGCACAGGGACAATCCATCTTCAGCTGTTTTGAGCTGCCCTTCATAATATCATTGAATCCCACATGAACTATGATAGACTAAATTTCCTGTTGCAGGTTTAAAATGTTTGGGAGCAGCTTATTGACATCCTGTACTCATGTTCCTGGATAGTACACATACATTTTTCACCATTAAACTGCCCAATAAAACGGACAGAAAGGGGATGGAGAAATCTGCCCATTCCTACCCCTGACACAATTTGTGGAACCTTTCACAGGCCCACAAGAAGCTGGATAGCGTACGCCCGCTGCTCCCGGCGATAGGTCCAGACCTCCCACAGCAGGCAGAGCCCCTTCAGATCCAGAGAGAGGGAAAGGAGCCAAACTCGACGACGAAGCCGCTGTTGTAGTCAACATAGTTGGAGTCAGCACAGCTGTCGAATACACAGGCAGTCCCAGCGATGAAGGTTCAGGTAGATCAGGCACCAGGGCGGTGAAGCTATTCTTCATGTCGATCTGCTCCGGACCTCTCGCAGACACTCTAGTCTGTTTAGCAGAATGCCACTGCCTTCGGTTTCCACAACTTGTGACATGGGACCAGCGCTGATTGGAACAATCCTCTTGCTGTTCTCCGTCTACTCCACTTCAAGATGGATGATGAGAAGCAGATGGAGACGACTTCCTTGGCATGGAAATTCCAGGTAGCACAGGCCATTCGGATAGGGACAGATGACAAGGCGGGGATACATCCATCAAGCCCGAGCGGTGTCCAGCCACAGGAGTTGAGAACGAGAGAGTTCCACTTTGCGTTTTTCCCATAAATTCACTCAGAATATACATTTGCTCGCTAAGGATAGGCACCAAACAATTGCCACATTGGAACTCTCGGTGACAGTGTTGAGAAGTCTTCTTTCTTCCTTTTGAGTTCGAAAAGTCTCTCAGTCTCAATTGACATTACCCACTGAGAACAAACTGGTTAAATCGATGTTGATTCAATGTAATTTGTCAGTGTATTGTGATGTGGAATCCACGTGGAAAATACATCGGATTTGAAAAAAACGAATCAACATTTGTTTTGAGGGTGAAATTTCAACCACATGATTATGAAATCATGGTAATCAATTTTCAACATTGATAAATATGTTGAATTTGTACCTTTGAAACAAAGTCAGATCTTCAACCTAATATCCACAATAATAATAAAAAAACAATAGGCTGGGCAGCACCTCCTACTGGAGAGTTGATCTATCTACAGATACCCTTTGGTCTCCCATAGAGGGTTTTAGCTAAGCAGGGCTGGGCTTGGTTAAAACCCTGGATGGGAGAACAAAGGGTATCTGTAGCTAGATCAACTCTCCAGTAAGAGGTGCCCTGCTTAGCTTGGATATTTGTCACTGACTGTTTCCAATGTGCTATCATGAAAATGATTGTTGAGAAATCTCCACTTAATAGATTCACTGTTGCTATCAAAGTCGTTCCAAGGGGTAGGTTTAACAGAGCAAATTAAATGTAACCATACTTTATTATTCATATATCATCAATGATGCTATTTAAGGCTAAATAGCATTTGGGAAGTCATCAACAGCTATTGTTTAAATTAATCCCAGGATTCAACTACAAATAAACAATATATGTAGGCCTAGTGTTTCAAGCTATGGTTGATTTCAAATGGAATCTACAAGTTAGTTAAAAAAACATGTTGGTTTCACCTCTCCATCTCCAAGAATATGACAAAATCAAACGGTATTTAAAATGCATTTAAAGTTTGATCTGTTTTTGTCCTATTAATTAACTTTTATTTTTGTTTGAAAATGGAGACATGAATCCAACATCCATTAATTATTAATTTGTAGACAAACTGTAGTTAAAGCCAGACGCAGTGGCACAGACGGAACTATCCAAGGATACATCTCCTTCAAATGTTGATATTTGGTTGCGTTGACAACCAAACACAATTTAATATCACTTTTGCAATACAGTAAATAGCCTATTAACTTATCAACCAGTTAACAAATGATATGTTGGATTCAGGTCTCCATCTCAACCAAAAATACAATTGAAAGAATGGGATTAAGCCAGTGGCTCAGATGGAACTATCCAAGCAACAGATCTCCTTTAAATGTTGATATTTGATTGAGTTGTCAACCAAACACAATTCAATATTACTTTTGTAATACAGTAAATAGTCTAAAATTACAAACTAATGTAACAGTATTTATTAAACTTTAAAATAAGTAACACATCCATGGCCACATTTTGAGGTTCCTGTAAGATTAAATGTCTTCTTATGTAATCATAGAAGGCGTGCATGATCAAGATAGCATGCAAATGTCGCAAGTCTGTGGAAGTCTTCACAATTGCTATAATAATCTGCGCAGAATCTCAAATGGCGTTGACCACTTGCACCATGTACTTAAATAATCTCAATTGCAATCCAGGTCATTTGGTTGTGCTAGTAGATGAAGCACAGTGATAACACATTAAGTTGTAGTATAAATAAACAAAATATCTAACATTGTATTCCCATTTGAACTTTGTTGTGCGTTTAAATGGTTGAAAGTGCAGTGATTTCACATTTAGGGGACAACTAAACAAAACATTTGACATTGATTTTCCATTGGAATTTGGTTGTGCTTTTAGATGGTTGAAAGCATAGTGATAACACATTGGGAATTCAACAAACTTTTGACTGTGGGTGAAAATAGGTTGTAATCTCATTGATCAACGTATCAACCAAATATGACCAATTTCTCCACATTGAAATGATATGGTGTGCCCAGTGGGGAGGGCCAAGGATGACAGCCATCCTTCTCAGGTCCTATTCTGAATGAAGGTTGTGATTCGCTTTAAAGCAGAGAACGACCTCTCCAATTCCTTAGGTAGCATGTTGCTCTAATAAGGTCCTTCAAAATCTCACAGTTTTCCTTTGTGGATGGTCACTTGTTGTATTTGCTGTTCATTTAATGCCAGATCGATCCGTGTCATCCCAAAATATTTTATGGTGATCTGGTGTTAGATGTGTGATGCCGACTTTTTGTGATTGTTAATTGTTACCCAGACTTTGTCCCCGGTTGAGAAGAGCAGGCAGGGGAATCAGTACAGGCGGCTACTGGTATCACAGCAACACAACCACTCTTTTCATTCATACCGCTCTATCCCTTCCTCTGATGAAGGTCAGGAAGGACAGGTGTTAGTCTCCCTCTCTGAATTATACTGTACCAAGTTGTCCTTAGAAATCCAACTTGGAAAATTGTTTGAGGTGCAGTATAGTGTCCATTTTGTCAGGTTGGTTTTGCTAGCTAGCTAGCTTTGTTCAGTTTAAGTAATGCGTGTGCCAAATTATGTAGACATGCCCAAATGTGCAGAGTTTACCCACACAACATGTTTAGGCAATATGGATGCGCAAAATATGAAATCCGCTCAGTGCAACGAATGTCAGTTAGGCAAAGCAGCAATGGCCACGCGCGTCAACAATTTGAATGGATGGGGAGGAAGGCATGCATACCCTGGCACTTTTCCTGAGGTTTTGATGCAGTTTTAGCACATTTTGAGATTTTTAGCATATTAACCACCAGAATCATTGAGAAAAAACATTAGATAACAAAAGAGACCATTAAAAAAATATATAACTTTATTTGGCTTTTCATGAAAGCTTTTTAAAAATGTGATTATCACAGGATAAGCACTGCCTACCCTGCATACCCTGACTGCACGTCACTGCTTAGAATTTTAAAACAACCGTCTTTACTTTGTTGTATTCTGGAGAGACAAAATTATCCAACACTTCATATCTGAGAACACCCTGTGATTTCCCCCCTTCATTAAGGCAGCCAGTGTATTCCTTATTAAGATAAGCTTTATTTTTTCCCCTCTCTTTTTCTCTCTCTCTTCATCCAACAGACACAGGCAGTGGATGGGAGCTCTGCATGAATAATGTTTTCCCCCTGGACCAGACCTCCTCTTTTATTCATGACACGGAGCTCCAGGATTGTTGAATATCTGTCGGGGTCTCTAGCACAAGAAAAAGTCAACTTTTAAACCCTAGGAGCAACTATGGCAAAAGGGGCAACACACAGTTGTAATGAATCACTTAGGATTACAAACCAGGTGTTCTAGCCCTGAGTGCTGATTGGCTGAAATACCACGGGTATGACAAAAAAGTTGTTTGTACTGTTCTAACTACGTTGGTAACCAGTTTATAATAGCAATAAGGCACCTCGGGGTTTGTGGTATATGGCCAAAATACCATGGCTAAGGGCTGTATCCAGGCACTCCGCATTGTGTCATGCTTAAGAACAGCCCTTAGCTGTGGTATGTTGGCCATATTTCACACCCTCTCATGCCTTATTGCTTAATTATGATCCATTATTAGCTGTAATGGATCAATTGTTTCTTCGTTATAAGCTTATTGCTTCTATGCTGGGACACTGTGTTCTCTATATATGCCATACTATTCAGTTGAAGAGAAAATCAGCTTGTAAACAGTCCTGCATGTGTAGTCTAGCTGTATCAAAATGTATATTAAGTACAGTGGGGAAAAAAAGTATTTAGTCAGCCACCAATTGTGCAAGTTCTCCCACTTAAAAAGATGAGAGAGGCCTGTAATTGATTTAGTCTATGTTCATTGAAAAAGGTTGTAATATCAAATAGTGCCTCTTATCATCATCTGCGTTGTGTAAATTGCTCCTGTAAGTCGCTCTGGATAAGAGCGTCTGCTAAATGACTAAAATGTAATGTAAATGTATTAAACGTTATTTTAGACCATATTCATGGAAATCTGTTGTTACACACAAATAGCGTATCTCAGCAACATCACTCCTCTCATCATCTTTAGTTGCATTATGGAATAAGCCTGAAATATGAATTTTACCATATTCATTCAAATCTGTTGTTACAAATGGTCTCTTCTCTCATCATCTTTGTGGAAAAAGCCTAACACATTATTTTTGACCTTGTTCACTGAAAAACGACAAAAATATACAGTGGGGAAAAAAAGTATTTAGTCAGCCACCAATTGTGCAAGTTCTCCCACTTAAAAAGATGAGAGAGGCTTGTAATTTTCATCATAGGTACATGTCAACTATGACAGACAAATTGAGATTTTTTTTCTCCAGAAAATCACATTGTAGGATTTTTATGAATTTATTAGCAAATTATGGTGGAAAATAAGTATTTGGTCACCTACAAACAAGCAAGATTTCTGGCTCTCACAGACCTGTAACTTCTTCTTTAAGAGGCTCCTCTGTCCTCCACTCGTTACCTGTATGAATGGCACCTGTTTGAACTTGTTATCAGTATAAAAGACACCTGTCCACAACCTCAAACAGTCACACTCCAAACTCCACTATGGCCAAGACCAAAGAGCTGTCAAAGGACACCAGAAACAAAATTGCAGACCTGCACCAGGCTGGGAAGACTGAATCTGCAATAGGTAAGCAGCTTGGTTTGAAGAAATCAACTGTGGGAGCAATTATTAGGAAATGGAAGACATACAAGACCACTGATAATCTCCCTCGATCTGGGGCTCCACGCAAGATCTCACCCCGTGGGGTCAAAATGATCACAAGAACGGTGAGCAAAAATTCCAGAACCACACGGGGGGACCTAGTGAATGACCTGCAGAGAGCTGGGACCAAAGTAACAAAGCCTACCATCAGTAACACACTACGCCGCCAGGGACTCAAATCCTGCAGTGCCAGACGTGTCCCCCTGCTTAAGCCAGTATATGGCCAGGCCCGTCTGAAGTTTGCTAGAGTGCATTTGGATGATCCAGAAGAGGATTGGGAGCATGTCAAATGGTCAGATGAAACCAAAATATAACTTTTTGGTAAAAACTCAACTTGTTGTGTTTGGAGGACAAAGAATGCTGAGTTGCATCCAAAGAACACCATACCTACTGTGAAGCATGGGGGTGGAAACACCATTACTTCTATGGGATTAAGGTCTGGAGACTGGCTAGGCCACTCCAGGACCTTAATGTGCTTCTTCTTGAGCCACTCCTTTGTTGCCTTGGCCGTGTGTTTTGGGTCATTGTCGTGCTGGAATACCCATCCACGACCCATTTTCAATGCCCTGGTTGAGGGAAGGAGGTTCTCACCCAAGATTTGACGGTACATGGCCCCGTCCATCGTCCCTTTGATGCAGTGAAGTTGTCCTGTCCCCTTAGCAGAAAAACACCCCCAAAGCATAATGTTTCCACCTCCATGTTTGACGGTGGGGATGGTGTTCTTGGGGTCATAGGCATCATTCCTCCTCCTCCAAACACGTCAAGTTGAGTTGATGCCAAAGAGCTCGATTTTGGTCTCATCTGACCACAACACTTTCACCCAGTTCTCCTCTTGAATCATTCAGATGTTCATTGGCAAACTTCAGATGGGCTTGTATATGTGCTTTCTTGAGCAGGGGGACCTTGCGGGGGCTGCAGGATTTCAGTCCTTCACGGCATAGTGTGTTACCAATTGTTTTCTTGGTGACTATGGTCCCGGCTGCCTTGAGATCATTGACAAGATCCTCCCGTGTAGTTCTGAGCTGATTCCTCACCATTTTCATGATCATTGCAACTCCACGAGGTGAGATCTTGCATGGAGCCCCGGGCCGAGGGAGATTGACAGTTCTTTTGTGTTTCTTCCATTTGCGAATAATCGCACCACCTGTTGTCACCTTCTCACCAAGCTGCTTGGCGATGGTCATGTAGCCCATTCCAGCCTTGTGTAGGTCTACAATCTTGTCCCTGACATCCTTGTAGAGCTCTTTGGTCTTGGACATGGTGGAGAGTTTGGAATCTGATTGATTGATTGCTTCTGTGGACAGGTGTCTTTTATACAGGTAACAAACTGAGATTAGGAGCACTCCCTTTAAGAGTGTGCTCCTAATCTCAGCTCGTTACCTGTATAAAAGACACCTGGGAGCCAGAAATCTTTCTGATTGAGAGTGGGTCAAATACTTATTTCCCTCATTAAAATGCAAATCAATTTATAATTTACTCCTGAGTGGCGCAGTGTTCTAAGGCACTGCATCGCAGTGCTAACTGTGCCACTAGAGATCCTGGTTCGAATCCAGGCTCTGTCGCAGCCGGCCGCGACCGGGAGACTCATGGGCGGCGCACAATTAGGGTAGGGGAGGGAATGGCCGGCAGGGATGTAGCTCAGTTGATAGAGCATGGTGTTTGCAACGCCAGGGTTGTGGGTTTGATTCCCACGGGGGGGCAGTATATAAAATAAAATAAAAATTATTCACTAACGGTAAGTCGCTCTGGATAAGAACGTCTGCTAAAATATAAAATAATGTTTTTCTGGATTTTTTTGTTGTTATTCTGTCTCTCACTGTTCAAATAAACCTACCATTAAAATTATAGACTGATCATTTCTTTGTCAGTGGGCAAACGTACAAAATCAGCAGGGGATCAAATACTTTTTTCCCTCACTGTATGCACAAAAAGCTTATTTCTCTAAAATGTTGAGCACAAATTTGTTTACATCGCTGTTAGTGAGCATTTCTCCTTTGCCAAGATAATCCATCCATCTGACAGGTGTGGCATATCAAAAAGCTGATTAAACAGCATGATCATTACACAGGTGCACCTTGTGCTGGGGACAATAAAAGGCCACTCTAAAATGTGCTGTTTTTCACACAACACAATGCCACAGATGTCTCAAGTTTTGAGGGAGAATGCAATTGGCATGCTGACTGCAGGAATGTCCACAAGAGCTGTTGCCAGATTTCATTTCATTTCTCTACCATAAGCTGCATCCAACGTCGTTTTAGAGAATTTGGCAGTACGTCCAACCATTCTCACAACCGCAGACCACTTGTATGGCCTTGTGTGGGTGAGCGGTTTGCTGATGTCAACGTTTTGCACAGAGTGCCCCATGGTGGTGGTGGGGTTATAGTATGGGCAGGCATAAGCTACGGACAACGAACACAATTGCATTTTATCAATGGCAACTTGACTGCACAGAGATACCGTGACGAAACCCTGAGGCCCATTGTTGTGCCATTAATCCACCGCCATCACCTCATGTTTCAGCATGATAATGCATGGCCCCATGTCACAAGGATCTGTACACAATTCTTGGAAGCTGAAAATGTCCTTCCATTACCTGCATACTCACCAGACATGTCACGCATTGAGCATGTTAGGCTCTGGATCGACACGTACGACAGCGTGTTTCAGTTCCCGCCAATATCCAGCAAATACACAGGCCGCATTTCATAGGCCACAATCAACAGTCTGATCAACTCTAGGTGGAGTAGATGTGTCGCGCTGCATGAGGCAAATGGTGGTCACACAAGATACTCACTTTCTGATCCATGCCCCTACCTTTGTTGTAAGGTATCTGTGACCAACATTGACAGTCATTTGAAATCCATAGATTAGGGCATAATTAATTTATTTCAACTAACTGATTTCTCTATCAATCAATCAATCAATCAATCAAATGTATTAATAAAGCCCTTTTTACATCAGCAGATGTCACAAAGTGCTATACAGAAACCCAGCCTAAAACCCCAAACAGTAAGCAATGCAGATGTAGAAGCACGGTGGCTAGGAAAAACTCCCTTGAAAGGCAGAAACCTAGGAAGAAACCTAGAGAGGAACCAGGCTCTGAGGGGTGGCCAGTACCCTTCTGGCTGTGCCGGGTGGAGATTATAACAGTACATGGCCATTAAGGCCAGATTTTTCTCCAAGATGATCAAACGTTCATAGATGACCAGCAGGGTCAAATAATAGTCACAGTGGTTGTAGAGGTTGCAACAGGTCAGTACATCAGAAGTAAATGTCACTTGGATTTTCATAGCCGGGCATTTAGAGGTTGTAATAGCAGGTGCGGTAGAGAGAGAGAGTTGAAAACAGCAGGTCTGGGACAAGGTAGCACGTGTGGTGAACAGGTCAGGGTTCCATAGCCGCAGGCAGAAGAGTTGAAACTGGAGCAGCAGCACGACCAGGTGGACTGGGGACAGCAAGGAGTCATCAGGCCAGGTAGTTCTGAGGCATGGTCCTAGGGCTCAGGTCCTCCGGGAGGGGAGGGAGAGAGGGAAAGAGAGAGAATTAGAGAGAGCATACTTAAATTCACACAGGACACCAGATAAGACAGCAGAATAACACCAGATATAACAGACTGACCCTAGCCCCCCAGCACATAGACTATTGCAGCATAGACACTGGAGGCTGAGACTGTAACTCAGTAAAATCTTTGGAATTGTTGCATTTAGGGCTCCAACATTGTTCGTCCTATTAATTTATTTTCAGATTTGTGTGTAATGTTAAATTTTTTGTCATTTTAGCAGACACTCTTACCCAGAGCGACTTACAGTTAGTGAGTGCATACCATATTTTTTTTCTTCTTTTTTTTTCATACTGGCCCCCCGTGGGAATTGAACCCACAACCCTGGCGTTGCAAGCGCCATGCTCTACCAACTGAGCTACACGCTGGTTAGATGTTACTGCACTGTTGGAGCTAGGAACACAAGCATTTTGCTACACCCGCTACAAGCATTTTGCTACATATCTTTTAAATATGTGTGTACAACCAATTACATTCGATTTGATGCGAAACGAAATTCAAATTTTTCCTAACTTTGTGTCGTCTACAGTGCAGCCAGAGTCCATCAATAGAACAGGAATTTACCAGATCACAGAACAATATGAAAATATGTGGTTTTCGGCGATGACTTTATGGGATAGCTAGCAACTTGTAAACAATGACCCATTCCTATAAGTGAGAACTATTTTAATAGTAATGTTAAATAATGCACATTGTCTGTTAAAACAATTATTAGGGGTTCACAGCGAACCTATTGTTATTCTTAGATCATTTTATTCCCTTGACATAGTCAAACAACTCAAGCATAAATTTGTAACTTTTTTTCTAATTTGGCACACAGAAACTAGAGGCCATGAGTAACTTTTTCGAAAAGAATGGCACTGATTGGCCTATAGGTGGCACTGTTATAAGCAGTCTCACTTAAACCCTCATATCCGCTGCCCTGTTTGACCTAGAGACTCGAAACTTTGTATTTAGGTGTCTTTCTGCTGAACGTACAGTGGGGAGAACAAGTATTTGATACACTGCAGATTTTGCAGGTTTTCCTACTTACAAAGCATGTAGAGGTCTGTAATATTTTTTAAATCCAGAAAATCACATTGTATGATTTTTAAGTAATTAATTTGCATTTTATTGCATGACATAAGTATTTGATCACCTACCAACCAGTAAGAATTACGGCTCTCACAGACCTGTTCGTTTTTCATTAAGAAGCCTTTCTGTTCTCCACTCATTACCTGTATTAACTGCACCTGTTTGAACTCATTACCTGTATAAAAGACACCTGTCCACACACTCAGTCAAACAGACTCCAACCTCTCCACAATGGCCAAGACCAGAGAGCTGTGTAAGGACATCAGGATAAAATTGTAGACCTGCACAAGGCTGGGATGGGCTACAGGACAATAGGCAAGCAGCTTGGTGAGAAGGCAACAACTGTTGGCGCAATTATTAGAAAATGGAAGAAGTTCAAGATGACGGTCAATCACCCTCGGTCTGGGGCTCCATGCAAGATCTCACCTCGTGGGGCATCAATGATCATGAGGAAGGTGAGGGATCAGCCCAGAACTACACGGCAGGACCTGGTCAATGACCTGAAGAGAGCTGGGACCACAGTCTCAAAGAAAACCATTAGTAACACACTACGCCGTCATGGATTCAAATCCTGCAGCGCACGCAAGGTCCCCCTGCTCAAGCCAGCGCATGTCCAGGCCCGTCTGAAGTTTGCCAATGACCATCTGGATGAACCAGAGGAGGAATGGGAGAAGGTCATGTGGTCTGATGAGACAAAAATAGAGCTTTTTGGTCTAAACTCCACTCGCCGTGTTTGGAGGAAGAAGAAGGATGAGTACAACCCCAAGAACACCATCCCAACCGTGAAGCATGGAGGAGGAAACATCATTCTTTGGGGATGCTTTTCTGCAAAGGGGACAGGACGACTGCACCGTATTGAGGGGAGGATGGATGGGGCCATGTATCGTGAGATCTTGGCCAACAACCCACTTCCCTCAGTAAGAGCATTGAAGATGGGTCGTGGCTGGGTCTTCCAGCATGACAACGTCCCGAAACACACAGCCAGGGCAACTAAGGAGTGGCTCCGTAAGAAGCATCTCAAGGTCCTGGAGTGGCCTAGCCAGTCTCCAGACCTGAACCCAATAGAAAATCTTTGGAGGGAGCTGAAAGTCCGTATTGCCCAGCGACAGCCCCGAAACCTGAAGGATCTGGAGGAGTGGGCCAAAATACCTGCTGCAGAGTGTGAAAACCTGGTCAAGAACTACAGGAAACGTATGATCTCTGTAATTGCAAACAAAGGTTTCTGTACCAAATATTAAGTTCTACTTTTCTGATGTATCAAATACTTATGTCATGCAATAAAATGCAAATGAATTACTTAAAAATCATATAATGTGTATTTCTGGATTTTTGTTTTAGATTCCGTCTCTCACAGTTGAAGTGTACCTATGATAAAAATTACAGACCTTTACATGCTTTGTAAGTAGGAAAACCTGCAAAATCGGCAGTGTATCAAATACTTGTTCTCCCCACTGTATCTGCCTGTAAGGCTAATGCAGCTGACTGTAGATGGAAATCAAAGAGTGAAATCTGGGGAGGTAGCATCTGTGACAGCCAAATGTGTGTAGACGATCAATCAATGGGTGAGAGAGGTCTCAAATATCACATTAATTTGTATATATCCACAGATCATAATTTAATCACGCTGTTGCAGAGCAGGAAATGTTAACTTGTAGTGTATTCGAGGTTTAAAAAGGCTTCTAAAGTTTGTAATTTCGACTTTCAAATTCCAGACTTGAACTAAACATTTATCAACCATTACAAAAATGTCCATTAATTATAATCCACATAATAATTAATATTTCCTGTTGCTGTAGGATTATTTTCCTGCTGTGAGAAAGTGGTCAAATTAAGATCCTACATCTGTACATGAATTGCGGAAAAGTTTGTTCCTGTTTCAGTCATATCTTGCGTGGATCAAACAAAAACATTTGTTTTAAGAGATTTGAATCTCTATGTTAAGACAATTGGGGGGTTTCAGAAACAAATATGTGAAAATATTTGATGAAAATGTTGAATCTGGCCTTATTGCCATTACATCAACACACATTTTAAATAACACAGAAATATGGAAATATCCGTTGAAATGATTGAAATGTGATTGAAATGCATCAGAAAGGTATTGGAAAGCAGAAAGAAGATCATCAGGCAATTCATTTTGTATTTCATCTTTCTTAGAACAGAAGATCACAATCAATCAATCAATTTTCCTAGTCATTCTGAGTCTTGCGGTAAAACCCCACATCCCAGTAAAACCCCACATCTCTATCTTCAGTTCACTGAGATAAATTTGTCCACGCCCATGCAGACGTCGGGTCCAGGGGGTCCCCTAACTTTAACTCCCTTACCCTGAACTTCCAATTATGAAAATCAATATATTTTAGTTAGTTGGTCAGTCACATCCATTTCGTTTTTCACCAGTTAGGGTTACAGCAGATTGCAAGGCCTGTGATAGGCCTCATCGTCAGGTGATGGCTCATTCTCGAGGCTGAGGGAATCTACAGGTAACTGCCAAAATAAAGGAAACACCAACATAGTGTCTTAATAGGGCGTGTGGGCCACCACAAGCCGCCAGAACAGCTTCAATGCACCTTGGCATTGATGGCATAGTGTCTGGAACTCTATTAGATGGATGTGACACTATTCACTAATTCCAAACGTTTTGTTAACGGTGGTTGAAAATTCTGTCTCAGGCGCCACTCCAGAATCTCCTATAAGTGTTCAATTGGGATGAGATCTGGTGACTCCTTTGAGACCCCTCTTTCAAAGTCACTGAGATCTCTTCTTCTAGCCATGGTAGCCAAAATTATGGGCAACTGGGCATTTTTTTTACATGACCCTAAGCATGACGTGATGTTAACTCACGAACCACACCTGTGTGGAAGCATCTATTTTCAATATACTTTGTATCCCTCATTTACTCCCGTGTTTAATTTATTTAGGCAGTTTCCTGTAGATTGCATGGCAAGATCGGAAGACGGTGAAGTGGAGATAGACTGGAGGAAAGTGCTGAAGGTGCTGAAGACTGGAAAAAAATAGTGTTGCAGGCTTGGCGATAATGTGCAGGAGGCTGACATCTATGCTGATGGGAAAAGAGGCCCTGCCATCTGCTTCCCTGCTAACTCCAGGGATGCCTGTCAGATCGAGTGTTCACTGAGCAAAAATAGAGAAAATTACTGCATGGTTCACACATGCACACATAACTGCATGCACACGCACGCACGCCACACACACACACAAACAAACCTGATGCCCTCCCAAATATCTTGACATGACTCCTGCTGATAAGCCTGGCAAACAACGTGGGCTACGTTGAGCCAAACAAGGCAGTCGTTGGTGGAACTCTCTGCCCGCCCTACTCAGCCTTTGGCAGGCCTGCTCTGCCAAAGCGCATAGGCCTGACTGTGGGCCTTCTGTGCTGGGTTAGGCTCTTCGTAAGCAGGAATGAAAGGTTTGTTGATACCATTTCTCAACTCTGTCTGTGGGATGAGATGCTTCAATCTTTCATGCTTCCAGTGACCTCACTTTATTTTCGATGGTCAGGTTTCCGTCCCTCAGGGGAATACTCTGAAAAAGAAAAGATTTGGCATGGGGTCCTCAGATCCTCAAAAAGCTTTACAGCTGCACAATCGAGAGCATCCTGACTGGTTGCATCACTGCCTGGTATGGCAACTTCTCGGCCTCTGACCGCAAGGCACTACAGAGGGTCGTGCGTACGGCCCAGTACATCACTGGGGCCAAGCTTCCTGCCATCCAGGACCTCTATACCAGGCGGTGTCAGAGGAAGGCCCTAAAAATGGTCAAAGACTCCAGCCACCCTAGTCATAGACTGTTCTCTCTGCTACCGCAGGGCAAGCGGTACCGGAGTGCCAAGTCTAGGTCCAAAAGGCTTCTTAACAGCTTCTACCCCCAAGCCATAACACTCCTGAACAGCTAATCATGGCTACCCGGACTATTTGCATTGTCACCCCACCCCCTCTTTTACGCTGCTGCTACTCTCTGTTTATTATCTATGCATAGTCACTTCAACTCTACCGACATGTACATATTACCTCAATTACCTCAACTAACCTGTGCCTCCGCTTATTGACTCTGTACCGGTACCCCCTGTATATAGCCTCCCTACTGTTATTTTATTTTACTGCTGCTTTTTTTTACTTATCTATTTTTTTACTTAACACTTATTTTTCTTGAAACTGCATTGTTGGTTAAGGGCTTGTAAGTAAGCATTTCACTGTAAGGTCTACACCTGTTGTACTCGGCGCATGTGGCAAATACAATTTGATTTGATTTGATTACATACATTCAGTGGTGGAAAAAGTACCCAAATTGCCATACTTAAAAGAAAAGTAAAGATACCTTAATAGAAAATGACTCAAGTAAAAGTGAAAGTCACCCAGTAAAATACTACTTGAGTGAAAGTCTAAAAGTATTTGGTCTTAAATACTTAAGTATTAAAAGTAAAGTTAAATGCAAAAATATACGTAAGTATCAAAAGTAAAAGTATAAATAATTTCAAATTGCTTATATTAAGCAAACCAGACAGCACAATTGTCTTGTTCTTTTTTAATTTATGGATAGCCAGGGGCACACTATAACATGCAGACATAATTTACAAACAAAGTATTTAGTGAGTCCGCCAGATCAGAAGCAGTAGGGATGACCAGGGATGTTCTCTTGATAAGTGCGTGAATTGACCATTTTCCTGTACTGCTAAGCACTCAAAATGTAACGAGTATTTTTGGGTGTCAGGGAAAATGTATGGAGTAAAAGTACATTATTTTCTTTAGGAACGTAGTGAAGTAAAAGTAAAAGTTGTAAAAAATATAAATAGTAAATTAAAGTACAGATACCCCAAAAAATTACTTAAGTAGTACTTTAAAGTATTTTTACTTAAGTACTTTACAATTTCATTCTGAGACTGCCATCGTAAATGTTGTTTCTGCTGAGGTCAGAGTGAGGTGGGATGTACAAAACAAGCAATGAGCGATTGGATCGTCTCTAACAAATCAGATTATCAAAGCCAATTACTATTTCTGAAACTGTAACTGGGTGGTAGCCGGCTAGTGACATTGATTAAGTTCAAGGCAGGGTACTGGGTGGAGGCCGGCTAGTGATGGCTATTTAACAGTCTGATGGCCTTGAGATAGAAGCTGTTTTTCAGTCTCTCGGTCCCAGCTTTGATGCACCTCTACTGACATTGAAGATATATTACACTGAGTATACAAAACATTAATATTGAGTAGCACCCCCTTTTGTCCTCAGAAAAGTCTAAATTCGTCGTGGCATGGAATCTACAAGGTGTCAAAAGCGTTCCACAGGGATGATGGCCCACATTGACTCCAATGCTTCCCACAGTTGTGTCAAGTTGGCTGGATGTCCTTTGGGTGGTGGACAATTCTTAATACACACGGGAAACTGTTGAACGTGAAAAACCCAGCAGCATTGCAGTTCTTGACACAAACCGGTGCACCTGGCACCTACTACCATACCGTGTTCAATGGCCCTTAAATCTTTTGTCTTGCCCATTCAATCTCTGAATGGCACACATACATAATCCATGTCTCAAGGCTTAAAAATCATTATTTAACCTGTCTCCTCCCCATCATCTACACTGATTGAAGTGGATTTAACAAGTGACATTAATAACGGATCATAGCTTTCATCTGGATTCACCTGGTCAGTCTATGTCTTTATTTTAATTTGTTGTACTTTTTAGTGATATCCAATTGGTAGTTACAGTCTTGTCCTGTACGGACTCGGGAGAGGCGAAGGTCGAGAGCCATGCGTCGCCGCACTGCTTCTTGACACATTGCTCGCTTAACCCGGAAGCCAGCCGCACCAATGTGTCGGAGGAAACACCATACAACTGGTGACACGAGTCAGCATGCATGCGCCCGGCCCGCCACAAGGAGTCACTAGAGCGCAATGGGACAAGGACATCCCGGCCGGCCAAACCCTCCCTAACCCGGACGACACTGGGCCAATTGTGTGCCACCTCATGGGTCTCCCGGTCGACTGCAAAACAGCTTGGGCTCGAACCTGGGTCTGTAGTGACGCATCTAGCACTTGGATGCAGTGCCTTAGACCGCTGCGCCCCTCAGGAGGCCTATGGTCAGTCTACGTCATGGAAAGAGCAGGTGTTCATAATGTTTTGTACACTCAGTATATGTCTAGACGTATCATGTGTAGATGCTTGACCTCCCCGTGTAGGGGTTGTCCCCAGCATCCTTTACAAATGAATGGGTTGATGGCACCATGAATATTTAATTTATTTGCTATCCAAGGGTAGGATTTACTTTTATTCTTTGAAACTATACCAGAAACCCCTACAATAGAACTCACAACCGCCTGAAGCTGAAGTACAGTCTATGACCTTTCAATCATGTTCTATAGATGACATCTAGGGGCCAAAAAATCCACCAACTGAAAACATCTACAATATTGTTGTGACCTTAACCCAGGCATAGTTATTGAGGGTCTCTCGGCGACTTAATTGGTGGCTCGCGTCAATCATCTGAATGAATGTGTGGTCAGCTGAATGTGCCGCTTAGTTTACAGGTGTTAGCCTCCCTCTCTGAATTATACGTTTTCCTTGGAAATCTTCCTTGGTATCGTGTCCATTTGTCAGGTGGTTTTTGCTAGCTAGCTGTATTGTCTTCTACTGTATTACAGTGCCTTCAGAAAGTATTCAGACCCCTTGACTTTTTCGACATTTTGTTAAGTTACAGCCTTATTCTAAAATTGATTTAAAAAATGTTTTCCCCTTATCAATATACACACAATACCCCATAATGACAAAGCAAAAATACATTTTTTGACAATTTTGCTAATTTATAAAAAATGTAAATATCACATTTACAGACCATTTACTCAGTACTTTGTTGAAGCACCTTTGGCAGCGATTACAGCATTGAGTCTTCTTGGGTATGAAGCTACAAGCTTGGCACATTTGTATTTAGGGAGTTTCTCCCATTCTTCTCTGCAGAACCTCTCAAGCTCTGTCTTGGTTTCATCAGACCAGAGAATCTTATTTCTCATGGCCTGAGAGTCCTTTAGGTGCCTTTTAGGCAAACTCCAAGCGGGCTGTCATGTGCCTTTTACTGAGGAGTGGCTTCTGTCTGGCCACTCTACCATAAAGGCCTTATTGGTGGAGTGCTGCAGAGATGGTTGTCCTTCTGGAAGGTTCTCCAATCTCCCCAGAAGATCTCTAGAGCTCTGTCAGAGTGACTGTTGGGTTTTTGGTAACCTCCCTGACCAATCCCCTGATTGCTCGGTTTGGCCGGGCAGCGAGCTCTAGGAAGAGTCTTGGTGGTTCCGAACATCTTCCATTTAAGGATGATGGAGGCCACTGTGTCCTTGGGAACCTTCAATGCTGCAGACATTTTTTGGTGCCGTTGCCCAGATCTGTGCCTCAACACAATCCTGTCTCGGAGCTCTACGGACAATTCCTTCGACCTCATGGCTTGGTTTTTGCTCTGACATGCACTGTCAACTGTAGGACCTTATATAGCCAGTTCTGTGCCTTTCCAAATCATGTCCAATCAATTTAATTTACCACAGGTAGACTCCAATCAAGTTGTAGAAACATCTCAAGGATAATCAATGGAAACAGGATGTACCTGAGCTCAATTTCAAGTCTCATAGCAAAGGGTCTGAATACTTATGTAAATGAGGTATTTCTGTTTTTATTTTTAATACATTAGCAAAAATATTTAAACTTGTTTTCGCTTTGTCATTATGGGGTATTATGTGTAGATTGCTGAGGATTTTTTATTTATTTAATCCATTTTTGAATAAGGATGTAACGTAACAAAATGTGGAAAAACGTAAGGGGTCTGAAGGCACTGTATATGGACTTATATTAGGCACATCGTTCAAACCATGATAGTGTTGGCAGAGAACATGCGATTCTGGTGCAGCACTTGCAGCCTATGAAGTTACAAGTATAGGCTAGTGAATTGTATTTTAATTTTGAAATATGATAGGGCCTATTTGTACAATTAGTAGGGTGACTCATATATACCTTTCATAATATTTCCCGTAATGTTATTAGCCTACCTCCTCTTTCTCTCTCTATTGTTGCATCATTCCTTCCTCGCTTTCAACAGTTAAATGAAATAAGTTTTGTTGTCCTTATCTTCATCATTCTAATGACATCCTTGAATAACATAAGACTAGAATTAGATGCAGAAGGCTTTCACTTCTCTTCATGAAGATTGAATGGTTATGGGTCTGAATAAATAACGAAGGTTACATATGTAACCATGGTTATGTGAGCTAGAGTTGAAGTCGGAAGTTTACTTACACATTAGCCAAATACATTTAAACTCAGTTTTTCACAATTCCGACATTTAATCCTAGTAGAAATTCCCTGTTATACGTCAGTTAGGATCACCACTTTATTTAAGAATGTGAAATGTCAGAATAATAGTAGAAAGAATGATTTATTTAAGCTTTTATTTCTTTCATCACATTCCCAGTGGGTCAGAAGTTTACATACACTCAATTAGTATTTGGTAGCATTGCCTTTAAATTGTTTAACTTAGATCAAACGTTTTGGGTAGCCTTCCACAGGCTTCCCACAATAAGTTGGGTGAATTTTGGCCCATTCCTCCTGACAGAGCTGGTGTAACGGAGTCAGGTTTGTAGGCCTCCTTGCTCACACACTTTTTCAGTTCTGCCCACAAATGTTCTATTGGATTGAGGTCAGGGTGATGGCCACTCCAATACCTTGACTTTGTTGTCCTTAAGCCATTTTGCCACAACTTTGGAAGTATGCTTGGGGTCATTGTCCATTTGGAAGACCCATTTGCGACCAAGCTTTAACTTCCTGACTGATGTCTTGAGATGTTGCTTCAATATATCCACATCATTTTCCTTCCTCATGATGCCATCTATTTTGTGAAGTGCACCAGTCCCTCCTGCAGCAAAGCACCCCCACAGCATGATGCTGCCACCCCCGTGCATCACGATTGGGTTGGTGTTCTTCGGCTTGCAAGCAGCCCCCTTTTTCCTCCAAACATAAAGATGGTAATTATGGCCAAACAGTTCTATTTTTGTTTCATCAGACCAGAGGACAAAAAGTACGATCTTTGTCCCCATGTGCAGTTGCAAATCGTAGTCTGGCTTTTTTATGGCAGTTTTGGAGCAGTGGCTTCTTCCTTGCTGAGCGGCCTTTCAGGTTATGTCGATATAGGACTCGTTTTACTGTGGATATAGATACTTTGTACCTGTTTCCTCCAGCATCTTCACAAGGTCCTTTGCTGTTGTTCTGGGATTGATTTGCACTTTTCGCACCAAAGTACGTTAATCTCTAGGAGACAGAACACGTCTCCTTCCTGAGCAGTATGACGGCTGCGTGGTCCCATGGTGTTTATACTTGCGTACTATTGTTTGTACAGATGAACGTGGTACCTTCAGGCGTTTGGAAATTGCTCCCAAGGATGAACCAGACTTGTGGATGTCTACAATTTTTATTCTGAGGTCTTGGCTGATTTCTTTTGATTTTCCCATGATGTCAAGCAAAGAGGCACTGAGTTTGAAGGTAGGCCTTGAAATACATCAAGAGGTACACCTCCAATTGACTCAAATTATGTCAATTAGCCTATCAGAAGCTTCTAAAGCATTTTCTGGAATTTTCCAAGCTGTTTAAATGCACAGTCAACTTAGTGTATGTAAACTTCTGACCCACTGGAATTGTGATACAGTGAATTATAAGTGAAATAATCTGTCTGTAAACAATTGTTGGAAAATTAACTTGTGTCATGCACAAAGTAGATGTCCTAACCGACTTGCCAAAACTATAGTTTGATAACAAGACATTTTTGGATTGGTTGAAAAAAGGGGTTTAATGACTCCAACCTAAGTGTATGTAAACTTCCGACTTCAACTGTATATGGATCACTCCAATATATTGGTATCACTCCGCGGCGGAGGGATACATCCGAGGTGAGGATTTAAAGATTTACTCCCGTGTACACCTGTGTCACGGCTGGGGTCATTTTTGAGGTGCCTCTAGCACTGTAGAGGATTGGAGTGATCCATATAAATCACATAACCGTGGTTACATAGGTAACCTTTGTTATGTTTCATTATACTGGATCACTCCAATATATTGGTATACCCGTAGCAGATTTAGTCGGTGCTAGAGGGACCTGGCCAGCCAGCCGCGAAGTCCCAGCATGGAACCGAGACGCAGGGGCCGTCAATGGGGAAGGGGGTTCCCGGCACAGTCCCCGGAAGGGGCGCCTAGGACCGCTGAACAACTGCAGAGGGAGGTGCCACATTTACCCGATAGTCCCTACCAAAGGTGCAAGAGGAAGCCCACCTGGATATATCAGCGAGGGGCACTCCTCTCAGTAGAGCCCAGGACGCAGCCACACCTCGTGTTGAATGTGCCACCACAGATCCCAGCACTGACCTGCCAGCCAGGCGGTATGTCGTAATCATGTCTATGATCCAGTGAGAGAGCCTCTGCTTTGATAGCCCAGCCCCCAGGACTCTCTCACCATAGCAGACAAAGAGCTGGTCTGTTGTTCTCACTAACCGTGTCCGCTCCACATAGGCAGCCAGTGCCCGCACAGGGCACAGCATGCCGGAGGGAGGCCCAGACTCCCCCGCCACTGCCGGAGGGTCATAAGCAGACAGGGTAAAAGGGATGTTCACATGCCTGTCTGACAGGACCTTCGGGAGGAATGAAGGGTTGGGGCTGATGTTGGTTGAGATATACTCCTACCACCGGGGTCCATACGGTAGCACTCAGAACTTACCAAAAAAGCATGGAACTCACCAACCCTCTTCATGGAAGTAATCGTTACCAAGAAAAACACCTTCATAGAGATGTGTTTCAGGGAGGCAGACTCCAATGGTTTGAAAGGCGGTTTTGCCAAAGTTGCCAAGACCCCATCCAGATCCCAGCTTGCCATTGAGCGGGTCCTAGCTGGACGCAGGCGACGAACCCCCTTCATAAACCTGGAGACCAAGGGATGGCGCCCCACTGGCCTGTCCATCCACCACACATGGCAGGCAGATATAGCGGCCAAATACCCTCTCAGTGTAGAGGCTGCCAAGCCCTCATCCAAGCGAGACTGCAGGTATTGGAGGACATACTGCATCCCGCATGACTCGGGCACAACCTCAATACCAGTGAACCAAGAGCAGAACAACCGCCAGCGCAACTGGTTTGCAGCGGTTGTAGCCGGTGCCCTTGCTCTCTGCATGGTGTTCATTACGCCCTCCTGTGGTCCTAACATGGATCATTGGTGCCGTTCAGTGGTCAAGCCCACAGACTGAGGCGGTGCGGTCTCGGATGCCACAGAGTTCCCCTGGCCTGAGACAGCAGGTCCGGTCTCAGGGGCAGTTGCCAAGGTGTCCCAGACAACGGGACAGGAGAAGGCTGAACAAGGGTTGTCTGGGCCAGTATGGGGCCACCAGCAGCAGACGATGCTCCGCCATCCTGGTCCTGTCCAGCACAGCCTGGATCAGGGGAAAAGGGAGGAATGCGTAAAGCTCCAGGCCTGGCCAATCGTGAGCCAGAGCATCCAAGCCCAGAGGCCCAGAGTTCCACAAGGGACAGTGTGCATTGCACAGGGAGGCAAACAGGACCCCCTACGCCCTCCCAAACTTGTCCCACAGGTGCTGCTACACCTGGGAATGTAGGCTCCAGTCCCAAAGTGGCGGGCCCTCCCTCAAGAGCATATCCACTGCCACACTCAGGATGCCAGGTATGTAACGCTGCACGTACAGTAGATACGCCAGACGTCCCTGAGCCCAGAGAAGGAGCTCCCGTGCCATAAGATGGAAATGGTGGAACCTCAGTCCACCCTGATGGATTGATGTAAGCCACCACTGTGGTGTTGTCCGTTCTCACCAGGACATGTCTTCCCTTCAGGTGTGGAAGGAAAGACCGCAGGGCCAGCAGTACAGCTCGAGCTCTGGTCTATTGATGTGCATGCCACTCCAAGGGGGTAGCCAACAGCCACTGGCCGACCTGGGAGGTATTTGTGCTGACCAGCTACCGGCGGCACATCCTCAGCATCTCCACCCCACCTGAGAGAAAGGAGCGACAGCACCACCTCAACAATGCCCTGCGGCACTGTGCAGTCACCTGCAGCTGGCGGTGACGTTGGTGCTTCGGGTGCAGCCGGAGGCAGGATAAGATCGCCTGAACCCTTCTGATGGGCAGGCGTGCTCTCATGAGGACTGAATCCAGTTCCATGCCAATGAAGGCCACCCTCTGTGTGGGTGTCAAATGACTCTTCTTGATGTTTACAGTAATGCTCTCCTCTGGCGCCCCGAGCGCCTGGGTCCCCAAGGCACGTCCCTATGGCGGTGACAGTTGACAGGTTGTTGCTTCATTGCACGCTGTGCCCCTCCCCAATGTCGTCCCTCAGCACGAGGTGATTGTCCCTGACATCCTTGGAGAGCTCTTTGGTCTTGGCCATGGTGGAGAGTTTGGAATCTGATTGATTGATTGCTTCTTTGGACAGGTGTCTTTTATACAGGTAACAAACTGAGATTAGGAGCACTCCCTTTAAGAGTGTGCTCCTAATCTCAGCTTGTTACCTGTATAAAAGACACCTGGGAGCCAGAGATCTTTCTGATTGAGAGGGGGTCAAATACTTATTTCCCTCATTATAATGCAAATCAATTTATAACATTTTTGACATGCGTTTTTCTGGATTTTGTTGTTGTTATTCTGTCTCTCACTGTTCAAATAAACCTACCATTAAAATTATAGACTGATCATTTCTTTGTCAGTAGGCAAACGTACAAAATCAGCAGGGGATCAAACACTTTTTTCCCTCACTGTATGTATTATTTAGTATTTGTGAAGACAAGATTAAATCAAGAATAGTCTGATGGGTGACAATAATAATATAATGCCACTTAGCAGACGCTTTTATCCAAAGCGACTTACAGTCATGCGTGCATAAATTTTTTGTGTATGGGTGGTCCCGGGGATCGATCCCACTACCTTGGCATTACAAGCGCCGTGCTCTACCAGCTGAGCTACAGAGGACCACAATATTAGCCTATCACTTGTGAATTATATAATAATAATATAATAATATGCCATTTAGCAGACTCTTTTATCCAAAGCGACTTACAGTCATGTGCGCATAAATTTTTACGTATGGGTGGTCCCGGGGATCGAACCCACTACCCTGGCGTTACAAGCGCCATGCTCTACCAATTGAGCTACAGAGGACCACATATATATTATCACTTGTGAATGATGCCTAGCATAAGAAACAATGCCTTTTCATTTGCGACTTGTTCGAATCATAGTGGCACACCTCATGTAGCCTAGCCCATAGGCCTAAATGTTTTAATAAGGTTTGTATCACAACTAAAGTGGCCAAATAACTTATTAAAATTAAGCACATTAATCCGCTTTACAAGGGGTGTAGAGCCTAACTTGCGTATATAAGCAGCGCGTGAGTTTCAAGTGTGGGGAAGATCATTTTCACCATAAAAATGCACCTTTATAATAAAAGCATTACATGCATAATTGCATTTTCGGTCATTTTTGATAATGGTGTTTTCCGCTAATGGAACATTGGGGCTTATAGCCTACTACCATGTGCGCATTGCTGCACTTATAATGTGAAGAAATAGCCTAAAGGTTTATCACCATTTTAAGCTAAATGTGCTGATCTGTTTCGTCAGCCACATTGCATAACTCACTGTACACTAGGTATACGGATCCCCAAGGGGGATACCACCATCACACCTGTCACAAAGGGAAGCCATAAGCTGGAGTCCATGGAGCAGGAGCAGGAGTCCATGTGGCCAGCTGCTCCAGGCTGCAAACAGCCAGTGAGTATACTTCCACACAAGATATTACACTTAACAGTGACTTACCAAGCGAACTTTAGAAAGTTTGTACCTCAAACCACATGGACGTCCGCAGAGAAAATGAAAGAGAACGTGTGTCGCAGCCATGGGGTCTATATATAGGGGTGGACCCCAGCCGTGACACAGGTGTACACGGGAGTAAATCTGTAAATCCTCACCTCGGATGTATCCCTCCGCTGCGAAGTAATACCAATATATTGGAGTGATCCAATATAGTGAAACATAACTGCTATAGCCTACTGCCATCGCGAGTTCGCTCTTCTTTCAAACCATGAGTTCTATTGGCTGCTTTATTTAACATTCAGCAAAAAAAAAAGTAAAAATGTAAGAGCTTGCATCCCTCTTCAAATAGTCTATTGGTATAAGAAATGTCCAGCAAGCTATTCTAGTCTAGCTTTTCCTGCATGGGACTCCAAGAGTTATGCAGCGTTTTTTAAGGAGAGAGGCCAGCAGAACACAGGTGCGTGCGTATTGCGGATATTTAAATTTACAGAGCTCCATTCCTGACAAGCTGATCAGATTAGCTTTCAGCCTTAGTGCTTGATCAGATTCAATAGAAGCCTCAGAGGCTGATAGGTCAGGATACTGCCTTGTCTGTTTCATGAGCAAAGCTCCTTGCAGGAATATTAGCAGTCAAAGTGCCTTATAGGCTGATGCATATCTGATCCAGTGGGTGAGCTCTATTCCTGCCAGGCTGATCAGATTCAATAGCAGCCTCAGAAGTCAGGATGCTGCCATTCATAGGTCCATGTTGTCTCAATTAACCCCTTTCCTCATCTCTGCCAGCTCCCTGTGCCACACCAGACTAGCCATGTCATTGTTGATTGCAAGCAGTGCAGTCATGACCTAAATTATTGGCACCCTTGAAAAAGATGAGCAAAAAAGACTGTATACTATAAAAATAAAGAGAGTTGCACACTCTCTATATATAAACTCCCAGTATTTTTTTGGGTAAAACACCAACGTTTCGGCATCACTGGTAATATAAAAAGTAAAAAATTAAAATACTGAGCTATATTGTATGCTCCGTTTTTTTTAGAAAATTATATACTTTTTCTGAGAATGTACAATTTTTTTCTCTCAAAAAGATAGGGGTCAAAATTATTGGCATCCCTGTTTTCAATACTCCAGCACCCTCCCGTTGTGAGGATAATGGCACTGAGCCTTTTTCTAAAATGTTTTATTTAATTGGAGAACACATTGGGAGGGATCTTAGACCATTCCTCCATACAGAATATTTCCAGATCCTTGATATCCTTAGTCTGCGCTTATGGACTGCCCTCTTCAATTCAAACCACAGGTTTTCAGTGGGGTTCAAGTTGGGAGACTGAGATGGCCATTGCAAAATGATGATTTTGTGGTCAATTAACCATTTCTTTATGGATTGTGATGTGTGCTTGGGGTTATGGTCTTGCTGGAATATCCACTTGCTGCCAACTTTCAGCTTCCTGGCAGAGGCAACCAGGTGTTGGGCAAATATGTCCTGGTACTGGGTCAGGGCTGGCATTATGGGCGGGCCTTAGGGGGCTTGGCCCGCCCTACCGTACCTCCTTGCCCTACCAAATAAAATATTGAAATATTGATCATTTGACCGAGACACGCGCCAACAGAAAGACGCATCAATCTCAGTTAAGGCAGCACCCCTCGGTCTCAGTATGTGTAGACCATGTATATGATGCTGTCTAGACCAAAAGAGTATGGCGTGTCATACTATTTCTGGCCAGACAGCATCAGATACATGGGCTACATATTGAGGGGCGCTGTTTCGCTCGCTCAGATGCTTTCTCCAGTGAGAGAGTTTCAGCAGAGAGGAAGAGGCAAAGCAAGAGGGCTCACTCTTGCCAAAATCTGTCCAGTATAAGCCCAATGCGTCTCTATGGGAATAATATGCAGACCTAAGATTGTCGCCTGACTTCCCGCTTTTGGGACAAAGACTCCCATTGTTAGGGCGGAGACATGAGCATCTCGTCATTATATACATATCTCTGGTTTCAGTCTCTTGCAAATCGGAAAATAAAGTTGGTGGGTGCACAGTGCACTGTTAGGATGCTGGATTGCCCTAAAGTTAATGTACAGTCGTGGTCAAAAGTTTTGAGAATGACACAAGTATTGCTCTTCACAAAGTTTGCTGCTTCAGTGTTTTTAGATATTTTTGTCAGATGTTACTATGGTATACTGAAGTATAATTACAAGCATTCCATAAGTGTCAAAGGCTTTTATTGACAATTACATTAAGTTTATGCAAAGAGTCAATATTTGCAGTGTTGACCCTTCTTTTTCAAAACCTCTGCAATCCGCCCTGGCATGCTGTCAATTAATTTCTGGGCCACATCCTGACTGATGGCAGCCCATTCTTGCATAATCAATGCTTGGAGTTTGTCCGAATTTGTGGGTTTTTGTTTGTCCACCCGCCTCTTGAGGATTGACCACAAGTTCTCAATGGGATTAAGGTCTGGGGAGTTTCCTGGCCACGGACCCAAAATGTCGATGTTTTGTTCCCTGAGCCACTTAGTTATCACTTTTGCCTTATGGCAAGGTGCTCCAACATGCTGAAAAAGGCATTGTTCGTCACCAAACTGTTCTTGGATGGTTGGGAGAAGTTGCTCTCGGAGGATGTGTTGGTACCATTCTTTATTCATGGCTGTGTTCTTAGGCAAAATTGTGAGTGAGCCCACTCCCTTGGCTGAGAAGCAACCCCACACATGAATGGTCTCAGGATGCTTTACTGTTGGCATGACACAGGACTGATGGTAGCGCTCACCTTGTCTTCTCCGGACAAGCTTTTTTCCGGATGCCCCAAACAATGGGAAAGGGGATTCATCAGAGAAAATGACTTTACCCCAGTCCTCAGCAGTCCATTCCCTGTACCTTTTGCAGAATATCAGTCTGTCCCTGATGTTTTTCCTGGAGAGAAGTGGCTTCCTCGCTGCTCTTCTTGACACCAGGCCATCCTCCAAAAGTATTTGCCTCACTGTGCATGGATGCACTCACACCTGCCTGCTGCCATTCCTGAGCAAGCTCTGCACTGGTGGTGCCCCGATCCCGCAGCTGAATCAACTTTAGGAGACGGTCCTGGCGCTTGCTGGACTTTCTTGGGTGCCCTGAAGCCTTCTTCACAACAATTGAACCTCTCTCCTTGAAGTTCTTGATGATCCGATAAATGGTTGATTTAGGTGCAATCTTACTAGCAGCAATATCCTTGCCTGTGAAGCCCTTTTTGTGCAAAGCAATGATGACGGCACGTGTTTCCTTGCAGGTAACCATGGTTAACAGAGGAAGAACAATGATTTCAAGCACCACCCTCCTTTTAAAGCTTCCAGTCTGTTATTCTAACTCAATCAGCATGACAGAGTGATCTCCAGCCTTGTCCTCGTCAACACTCTCACCTGTGTTAACGAGAGAATCACTGACATGATGGCAGCTGGTCCTTTTGTGGCAGAGCTGAAATGCAGTGGAAATGTTTTTGGGGGATTAAGTTCATTTTCATGGCAAAGAGGGACTTTGCAATTATTTGCAATTCATCTGATCACTCTTCATAACATTCTGGAGTATATGCAAATTGCCATCATAAAAACTGAGGCAGCAGACTTTGTGAAAATTAATATTTGTGTCTTTCTCAAAATTTTTGACCACGACTGTATGTTTCGCCAACATTATATAATTACACATGCCTAAATTAAATCATTCAAAATACTTCACAAAGGAGCATGACTTACAGTGGGGAAAAAAAGTATTTAGTCAGCCACCAATTGTGCAAGTTCTCCCACTTAAAAAGATGAGAGAGGCCTGTAATTTTCATCATAGGTACACGTCAACAATGACAGACAAATTGAGGAAAAAAAATCCAGAAAATCACATTGTAGGATTTTTAATGAATTTATTTGCAAATTATGGTGGAAAATAAGTATTTGGTCACCTACAAACAAGCAAGATTTCTGGCTCTCACAGACCTGTAACTTCTTCTTTAAGAGGCTCCTCTGTCCTCCACTCGTTACCTGTATTAATGGCACCTGTTTGAACTTGTTATCAGTGTAAAAGACACCTGTCCACAACCTCAAACAGTCACACTCCAAACTCCACTATGGCCAAGACCAAAGAGCTGTCAAAGGACACCAGAAACAACATTGTAGACCTGCTCCAGGCTGGGAAGACTGAATCTGCAATAGGTAAGCAGCTTGGTTTGAAGAAATCAACTGTGGGAGCAATTATTAGGAAATGGAAGACATACAAGACCACTGATAATCTCCCTCGATCTGGGGCTCCACGCAAGATCTCACCCCGTGGGGTCAAAATGATCACAAGAACGGTGAGCAAAAATCCCAGAACCACACGGGGGGACCTAGTGAATGACCTGCAGAGAGCTGGGACCAAAGTAACAAAGCCTACCATCAGTAACACACTACGCCGCCAGGGACTCAAATCATGCAGTGCCAGACGTGTCCCCCTGCTTAAGCCAGTACATGTCCAGGCCCGTCTGAAGTTTGCTAGAGTGCATTTGGATGATCCAGAAGAGGATTGGGAGAATGTCATATTGTCAGATGAAACCAAAATAGAACTTTTAGGTAAAAACTCAACTCGTCGTGTTTGGAGGACAAAGAATGCTGAGTTGCATCCAAAGAACACCATACCTACTGTGAAGCATGGGGGTGGAAACATCTTGCTTTGGGGCTGTTTTTCTGCAAAGGGACCAGGACGACTGATCCGTGTAAAGGAAAGAATGAATGGGGCCATGTATCGTGAGATTTTGAGTGAAAACCTCCTTCCATCAGCAAGGGCATTGAAGATGAAACGTGGCTGGGTCTTTCAGCATGACAATGATCCCAAACACACCGCCCGGGCAACGAAGGAGTGGCTTCGTAAGAAGCATTTCAAGGTCCTGGAGTGGCCTAGCCAGTCTCCAGATCTCAACCCCATAGAAAATCTTTGGAGGGAGTTGAAAGTCTGTGTTGCCCAGCGACAGCCCCAAAACATCACTGCTCTAGAGGAGATCTGCATGGAGGAATGGGCCAAAATACCAGCAACAGTGTGTGAAAACCTTGTGAAGACTTACAGAAAACGTTTGACCTGTGTCATTGCCAACAAAGGGTATATAACAAAGTATTGAGAAACTTTTGTTATTGACCAAATACTTATTTTCCACCATAATTTGCAAATAAATTCATTAAAAATCCTACAATGTGATTTTCTGGAGAAAAACTATCTCATTTTGTCTGTCATAGTTGACGTGTACCTATGATGAAAATTACAGGCCTCTCTCATCTTTTTAAGTGGGAGAACTTGCACAATTGGTGGCTGACTAAATACTTTTTTTCCCCACTGTAGCCACAGAAGATCATTAGCTTATTTAAATTGTTTTTCCTGTGGATTGTTTCAAATCACAAGTGTGTTTGGGAAGCCCGCGATTTGGGTAGTGTGCGTGCCAATAAGTCTATCTGATTGAGTTGTGGTTGACAGTGAAAAGCGTCTCAAATATGTGTGAAGATAATGTGTCTTGAGTATAATTTTCAATGTTGCATCAAGAAGGGGAGGGGGGTGTGCCGAAGATATGGTGCGCCTCTCTCCAGAATGCATGCATATGTAGGAAAGTGCCCATTTGGCAATGTCTTATTTCTGATTGTCTTAACTCACCATGTACACCACTAATTTTTTATTTGCCTCACACAAGTCAACGAAGTCGGTTTTTTAACATCCATTGCAAATGATAGTTCCTCAGTATTTGAACAATCTTTCCAACACTCCCGGCCTCGATAATCACCAAGCCATGTGAAAGAGCAAAATATCATGATCTGATGATCCCATATATCCAGTGGAAACATCATAAAAAACATATTTCTGTCCCAAGCTCATTGGCGCAGGAAACTCTGAGGGCCTGGAATTGGCTAGTTGATACAATGTTGCAAGTTCGCTAGCAACAGCTTTTGGCCAGACTGAGTGATGATTTGATACAATGTTGCACTTCACTAGCAATAGCTCCAGTCAAGACAGATAGTAAGGGAGGCAGACAGGTGGAATAGAGAGATGAATGTGATTTAAAGAACCATAATATTCATGAGGATATTTTCTACTGTTTGTATTTGTCGGCTTTAGGCCAATTCATTTTACTTTGTTGACGATGGAAGTTATAGGCCTACTGCTGTATCTCTGAGTTCTATGCTGTCAGTTCTATGAGGCTAGTGCTCTCGCCATAGTTAATTTTTAACTTTTACGTTTTTATAATTTTACATCAGATTTTTATGATTAACCACTTGACAATGATTTTGAGAAGCGAAAACGTTATTATTGAAATGAAACTGTTCCATGAAAATATGCATATAAAATAATCATAACTGGCACGCAAGTCGGTAGAAATTGTAGGAAAAATTGTAAGCTTCTCCAAACTTGAAACTCACAAGCTGCCTATAGTCTTTACTATTACATCCACACATAGGAGGTCCCGTGAAAACACGTGCCCCCCTATGGAAATCAAATGCCCATCCAACTGATTTGTTCTGGCACCAGGTCTGTACTGGGTAAAGTTCATGCTGCCCTTATATGCCAACTCCTCTGTAAAGTACAAATTAACAACGAAAGGGGGCATGAATAGCCATGCTAACTCAATGACGATGTGTACAGTAAAAATTACAGTAGCTAGCTAGCATGTACAGTAAATTAACAGATAAAAAGTTAAGACATGACTGAAATGCATACACATCACAACATATTGGTGGGAGACCATTGTCAGTGACCATCCTTATAAGTATTTTTACACATAGGATCGATTATGATTTTCATGGGACTATTGTACTTAACCCCATCAATCACGATGGCCTGAGTTCTGTCACTAAGATCATCATGAAACCATGAACAGGCGTCAAAGCTCAGGCCATTCGAGGACAACTTATTCAATAAAATAGCATGAGCAAAGGATTCAAGAATCTTAGCTAGACAAGGAAGCCTTGAAATGGGGCGATAATTATGAAGATCACTACTATCTCTCGCCCTTATGGAGTGGCAGCACAAGATCTGATTTCCATACTTTTAGAATATTTCCTGAAAACAATGTAAAATAAAAAATGTGGGTTAGTGAGCCAACAATGATGGGCGCTGCACACTTAAGCGGACCAGGATGCAATTGATCGGCTACTGTGGATTTCTTGTTGTCTATTGCTAGCAAATCATCCAGAACTTATTTTTCTATAAATAGCTTAAATGAAAAGCTTTGACTATCATTTATTTGATCATTCAGCAAGTTTCCCCTATCAGCATCCAGCCCAGTATCATTGTGAATAGGCTTGGAAGTTATTTCAAAGATATAGCCCACTGAAATAAAATGGTGATTAAATGCTTCAATGGTGGCATTTTTACCTGTAATGAGGCCAGTGTCTGAATTAATTTGTTTGCGGAAGAGAGGAAGAAGTAGAACCCTTCGGGGATTTCACAGTTTTCCAGAAGAGGAAGTAGAACCCTTCAGGGATTTCACAGTTTTCCAGAATTTAGCCGGGTTCCCATTACAAGCCGAAAGAACAGTTACATAATAATCAGATTTAGCCTTTCTGATTTGTCTTACACAATTATTTCTCAGTTGCTTACAAGCTTGCCAGTCCGGCCCTAAGCCTGTGTTCCTGGCCTTGACCCAAGCGTCATCTCTTTTATGAATGACTTCTGATAATTCCATGTACCAGGCATTCGATCTACCTTTAACCCTTCATTTTTTGAAGGGAGCATGATTATCCACAACATCATTGAAGACATCTGGAAAACGTTTTAAGCTAAATCAAGTTCAGGGATAGCTGAAATACAATCAAGGTTACTAAAATAAAGATAATGTAAAAAAGCCTACTCAATTTAAAAAAAAGACTATGCGCAGATCGCCTCAAGATAAAAACGTAATAGTCAATATCTGTACGTTTGACTAAATATTAGCACTTTACTCCACATGCTCGTGGTTAATAACCTTCAATCTGGAAAACAACCCCCCCAAAAAAACTATAAGGCTAGAGAAATGTATCGACCAATATTACCAAAACAATCAACACCCAAACATGACGGAGAGTAAACATGGAGGACCAATCCTCAAAAGACTCCTCGACGGACACAGACGATTTATGCTTTTCACCACCCGGAATGGTAAGGGTGGAAACTGATCTGTTAAAGTCGATAAATGATCAACTGGGCATACTTGAATTAGTCAGTAAAGATATAAAAGAGTTGAAGGCAAGCCTCGAGATGAGTGACGAAAAAGCTGCGACAATGGAGAAAGAAACAAACAAGCTAAAAGGTACATTCAATAAGATAGAAACTGACATTAATGAACTTAAAAAGGAGAACATGTTTCTGAGAGAAGCCTTACTTGACATACAGACTAGGTCTATTAGATAATCTGGTACTTACTGGTATCAAAGAAAAGAAGCCGAAAATCCTGAAAGCGAGGTGAAATAATTATTTCTTACAGCGCTACAGATCCCAGGCGATGTTGTCGACAAAATCCAACTCGAACCTGTACACCGTTTTGGACAGAGAGGACAGAGATATGAGTGCCCAATCGTTGCCAAATTGGCATTCTTTAAAGATAAAATAACGTTCAGAGACACCAAGACTACTCCATGGCTATTCTAAATATTACAAAGGAGTCGAATAATGGAACACCCAATACTCTCCATGGCGGGGATTGTAATAAAAAAAATATATAGGAAAACAATGAAATACAACAATTGATAAAGAAATAAACTACAACTACACTATACCATTCAAGATAGTGAATGTTGTAAAATAATTAGTATTCGACTTTCTATCAATAGTACTTTATAAATAGATAAGACAGCATTAGAATAAATGATAAATAGCGAAATATAAGGAACTGGAACACAAAAGTACTCAGAATCAACATGGTAGGGATAAAAACACAGCAAACAGAGGACATACAGTGGGGAAAAAAAGTATTTAGTCAGCCACCAATTGTGCAAGTTCTCCCACTTAAAAAGATGAGAGAGGCCTGTAATTTTCATCATAGGTACATGTCAACTATTGTCAAGAGTTGCTGTAGGTAGGTGTGGTGTGGAATCAGGCGCAGGACGCAGAAGTTAAGTCCAACAAAGACTTTAGTAGATCACACAAAATATAATCCAAAAACAGCCCGGAGGCGAGAAAAGCGCGCACAGGCGTAAACAAACGGGCGCACTAAACATGTGCGTAATCTTCTCCTTAAAACAAACAAGGAGGTAAGCTACAAAATAGCGCACCAAAACAGGTAGCGCAGCAACACGATAAGGAACAATTACACACAACACCTAAACAAACAACAAGGAACTAAATAGGGTGCTTAATGAGACATAACACAAAACAGGTGTGACAAACAGACAAAACCAATCAAACAAGAAACATAGAACGGTGGCAGCTAGTACTCCGGAGACGACGACCGCCGAAACCTGCCCGAACAAGGAGGAGGGGCCGCCTCGGCCGAAACCGTGACAGTACCCCCCCCTTGACGCGCGGCTCCAGCCGTGCGCCGCCCCCGGCCTCGGGGACGACCAGGAGGACGCGGAGCAGGGCGCGTAGGATGACCACGATGGAATTCGGTCAGCAGGGACGGATCCAGAATGTCCCTCCTCGGCACCCAGCACCGCTTCTCCGGACCGTACCCCTCCCACTCCACGAGATATTGGAGACCCCCCATCCGGCGTCTCGAATCCAGGATGGTCCGAACAGTGTACGCCGGAGCCCCCTCGATGTCCAACGGGGGCGGAGGAGTCTCCTCTAACTCAAAATCCTGGAGTGGACCAGCTACCACCGGCCTGAGGAGAGACACATGGAACGAGGGGTTAATATTCTTGTAATCAATGGGCAGTTGTAACCTGTAACACACCTCGTTCAATCTCCTCAGGACTTTAAAAGGCCCCACAAACCGCCGACCCAGCTTCCGGCAGGGCAGGCAGAGGGGCAGGTTTCTGGTTGAGAGCCAGACTCGATCTCCAGGTGCGTACACTGGCCCCTCACTGCGGTGTAGGTCGGCCACGTCTCCTCCGAGCGCCGCACCCACTCATCCACAGCAGGGGCCTCGATCTGGCTCTCATGCCAAGGTGCCAGAACCGGCTGGTACCCTAACACACACTGGAAAGGGGTTAGTCTAGTGGAGGAGTGGCGGAGAGAGTTCTGTGCCATCTCGGCCCAGGGCACATATCTCGCCCACTCCTCCGGCCGGCCCTGACAATATGACCTCAGAAACCTACCCACATCCTGGTTGACTCGTTCGACCTGCCCATTACTCTCCGGGTGGTAACCCGAGGTAAGGCTCACCGAGACCCCCAACCGTTCCATAAAGGCTCTCCAGACTCTGGAGGTAAACTGGGGGCCTCGATCGGACACTATATCCTCGGGTACCCCGTAATGCCGGAAGACGTGAGTAAATAGAGCCTCAGCGGTCTGTAGGGCAGTAGGAAGACCCGGCATGGGAAGGAGACGACAGGCCTTCGAGAACCGATCCACAACGACCAGGATGGTGGTATTCCCTTGTGAGGAGGGAAGGTCGGTAACAAAATCCACCGAGAGGTGAGACCAGGGTCGTTGTGGAACGGGCAGGGGTTGTAATTTACCCCTGGGCAAGTGTCTGGGCGCCTTACACTGGGCACACACTGAGCAGGAGGAGACATAAACCCTCACATCCCTGGCTAACGTTGGCCACCAGTATTTTGTACTAAGGCAGTGCACTGTCCGGCCAATACCTGGATGTCCAGAGGAGGGTGACGTGTGAGCCCAATAAATCAGCCGATCCCGGACCTCGAGCGGGACGTACGTCCGACCCACCGGACACTGTGGAGGGCTAGGGTCGGTGCGTAATGCCCGCTCGATCTCCGCATCGACCTCCCACACCACCGGTGCCACCAGACAAGACTCCGGTAGTATGGGAATGGGCTCCACGCTCCTCTCCTCCGTGTCATACCGCCGAGACAGGGCATCTGCCTTCCCGTTCTGGGACCCAGGGATGTAAGTGATCTTGAACACAAACCGGGCGAGAAATATAGTCCATCGAGCCTGGCGAGGATTCAGTCTCCTAGCTGCCCGAATGTATTCCAGGTTACGGTGGTCGGTCAGAATGAGGAAAGGGTGTTGAGCCCCCTCAAGCCAATGCCTCCACACCTTTAGGGCCTGTACTACGGCTAACAGCTCCCTGTCCCCTACGTCATAATTCCGCTCCGCCGGACTGAGCTTTTTAGAATAAAAAGCACAGGGGCGGAGCTTAGGTGGTGTGCCGGACCATTGTGAAAGAACTGCCCCGATACCGGCCTCAGACGCGTCTACCTCTACTTGGAAGGGTAAAGTGGGATCCGGGTGCGCCAGCACTGGAGCCGAGGTAAACAGGTCCTTCAGTCTCCCAAAAGCCCTGTCCGCATCAGCCGACCACCGCAAGCGCACCGGACCCCCCTTCAGAAGAGACGTTATGGGAGCTGCCACCTGTCCAAAACCCCGGATAAACCTCCGGTAGTAATTCGCAAAACCCAAGAACCGCTGCACCTCTTTAACCGTAGTTGGGGTTTGCCAATTACGCACGGCAGACACCCGGTCAACCTCCATTCTCACCCCTGACGCAGACAACTGGTAACCCAAAAAGGAGACTGACTCCTGGAAGAACAGACATTTCTCGGCTTTGACATACAGGTCATGCTCCAACAGTCTCCTCAATACCCTGCGCACCAGGGCTACATGCTCGGCCCGAGTAGAACTGTACACAAGAATATCATCTATGTACACCACTACTCCCTGCGCCTGCATGTCCCGGAAAATCTCATCTACAAAAGATTGGAAGACTGATGGAGCATTCATTAAACCATATGGCATGACGAGATACTCGTAATGGCCGGAGGTAGTACTAAATGCTGTCTTCCACTCATCGCCCTCCCTAATGCGCACCAAGTTATATGCGCTCCTGAGGTCCAATTTTGTGAAGAACCGTGCCCCGTGTAAGGACTCCGTCATGGTCGCAATCAGCGGGAGTGGATAACTATATTTCACAGTCACCTGATTGAGACCGCGGTAATCAATACACGGACGCAAACCTCCATCCTTTTTCTTCACAAAAAAGAAGCTCGAGGACGCGGGAGAAGTGGAGGACCGTATGTATCCCTGTCTCAGAGACTCGGCAATGTATGTCTCCATTGCCCTTTTCTCCTCCTGTGACAAAGGATACACATGGCTCCGCGGGAGCGCAGCTCCTGCCTGGAGGTCTATCGCACAATCCCCCTGTCTATGAGGCGGCAACCGTGCCGCTCTTGTTTTACTAAACACGAGTGCCAAATCCTCATACTCAGGCGGAATGTGCAGTGCTGGCATCTGGTTCGGACTCTCCACCGAGGTCGCCCCAACGGAAACACCCAGACATAGCCCCTCACACTGAGCAGACCACCCTTTAAGAGCCTTCTCTCGCCACGAAATCGTAGGATCATGGGTAATCAACCAGGGAAGCCCCAGTACCACCGGATACGCAGGAGAGTCGATCAGATAGAGTTGAATCGTCTCCTCATGACCCTCCTGCGTCATCATCCTAAGTGGCGCCGTGACCTCCCTAATCAACCCAGATCCTAACGGACGACTATCTAGGGCATGTACAGGGAAAGGCTTATCGACCGGAAGGAGGGGAATCCCTAACTCAACACAGAATTTACGATCTACAAAATTCCCAGCTGCGCCTGAATCGACTAGCGCCTTATGCTGGGAACGAGGTGCAACCTGTGGGAAACAAACAGGTAATGTTAAGTGTACGACAGAAAGCTCTGGGTAAGTAGGGCGCCTACTCACCTGGGAGGACTCCCCAATGTGTGACCTGCCATCTCCCTCACCAGGGGACCCTCCCCAGCACCTAGCCGCGGTGTGCCCTCCGCGGCCACAGTTGGTGCAGGAGACTGCCCCCCTCGGGCTCCTTCTACTCCTCCCTCTAGCGCCAGCACCTCCGAGCTTCATCGGGCTCTTCTCGGAGGCGCTGGAGGGTGGAATGGGCGGCCCCCACCTGGGACGTCCGCGGGTCGCGAGCAGGGTGTCCAGCCGAATGGCCATGTCCACCAACTGGTCAAATGTTAGTGTAGTATCCCTGCACGCTAACTCTCTGCGGACGTCCTCCCGAAGGCTGCATCTAAAGTGGTCTATGAGGGCCCGCTCATTCCACCCTGCATCTGCCGCTAGAGTCCGGAACTCCAGCGCAAACTCTTGAGCGCTCCTCATCCCCTGTCGGAGGTAGAATAGACGCTCCCCCGCCGCCTTCCCTTCTGGTGGATGGTCGAAGACCGCACGGAAGCGGCGGGAGAACTCCGCATAGGTGACTGTGGCGGCGTCTATTCCCCTCCATTCGGCGTTGGCCCACTCCAACGCCTTGCCGGTGAGACAGGAGATGAGGGCGGAAACGCTCTCGTATCCCGAGGGCGCCGGGTGTATGGTGGCAAGGTAGAGCTCCACCTGTAACAGGAACCCCTGACACCCGGCAGCGGTGCCGTCGTACGCCCTCGGGAGCGAGAGCCGAATCCCACTGGGTTCCGGTTGTTGGATCGGGCGGGTTGACCGAAGGTGATGGTGCGGTAGGTGGAGGTGTGGGTACATCGCTGGTCTCCCAACGATGGAGAATGTTCATCACCCGGTCCAAAGCGTGCCCGATCTGATTAATCCGATCATCTTGACCTCGGAGACGCTCCTCCATGATGTCGGTGGGTGCTCCTGCTGATTCCATTCGATGGTGTGTAATTCTGTCAAGAGTTGCTGTAGGTAGGTGTGGTGTGGAATCAGGCGCAGGACGCAGAAGTTAAGTCCAACAAATACTTTAGTAGATCACACAAAATATAATCCAAAAACAGCCCGGAGGCGAGAAAAGCGCGCACAGGCGTAAACAAACGGGCGCACTAAACATGTGCGTAATCTTCTCCTTAAAACAAACAAGGAGGTAAGCTACAAAATAGCGCACCAAAACAGGTAGCGCAGCAACACGACAAGGAACAATTACACACAACACCTAAACTAACAACAAGGAACTAAATAGGGTGCTTAATGAGACATAACACAAAACAGGTGTGACAAACAGACAAAACCAATCAAACAAGAAACATAGAACGGTGGCAGCTAGTACTCCGGAGACGACGACCGTGCGGAACAAGGAGGAGGGGACGCCTCGGCCGAAACCGTGACAACTATGACAGACAAAATGAGAAAAAAAAATCCAGAAAATCACATTGTAGGATTTTTAATGAATTTATTTGCAAATTATGGTGGAAAATAAGTATTTGGTCAATAACAAAAGTTTCTCAATACTTTGTTATATACAACTTTGTTGGCAATGACACAGGTCAAACGTTTTCTGTAAGTCTTCACAAGGTTTTCACACACTGTTGCTGGTATTTTGGCCCATTCTTCCATGCAGATCTCCTCTAGAGCAGTGATGTTTTGGGGCTGTCGCTGGGCAACACGGACTTTCAACTCCCTCCAAAGATTTTCTATGGGGTTGAGATCTGGAGACTGGCTAGGCCACTCCAGGACCTTGAAATGCTTCTTACGAAGCCACTCCTTCGTTGCCCGGGCGGTGTGTTTGGGATCATTGTCATGCTGAAAGACCCAGCCACGTTTCATCTTCAATGCCCTTGCTGATGGAAGGAGGTTTTCACTCAAAATCTCACGATACATGGCCCCATTCATTCTTTCCTTTACACGGATCAGTCGTCCTGGTCCCTTTGCAGAAAAACAGCCCCAAAGCATGATGTTTCCACCCCCATACTTCACAGTAGGTATGGTGTTCTTTGGATGCAACTCAGCATTCTTTGTCCTCCAAACACGACGAGTTGAGTTTTTACCAAAAAGTTCTATTTTGGTTTCATCTGACCATATGACATTCTCCCAATCCTCTTCTGGATCATCCAAATGCACTCTAGCAAACTTCAGACGGGCCTGGACATGTACTGGCTTAAGCAGGGGGACACGTCTTGCACTGCAGGATTTGAGTCCCTGGCGGCGTAGTGTGTTACTGATGGTAGGCTTTGTTACTTTGGTCCCAGCTCTCTGCAGGTCATTCACTAGGTCCCCCCGTGTGGTTCTGGGATTTTTGCTCACCGTTCTTGTGATCATTTTGACCCCACGGGGTGAGATCTTGCGTGGAGCCCCAGATCGAGGGAGATTATCAGTGGTCTTGTATGTCTTCCATTTCCTAATAATTGCTCCCACAGTTGATTTCTTCAAACCAAGCTGCTTACCTATTGCAGATTCAGTCTTCCCAGCCTGGTGCAGGTCTACAATTTTGTTTCTGGTGTCCTTTGACAGCTCTTTGGTCTTGGCCATAGTGGAGTTTGGAGTGTGACTGTTTGAGGTTGTGGACAGGTATATTTTATACTGATAACAAGTTCAAACAGGTGCCATTAATACAGGTAACGAGTGGAGTACAGAGGAGCCTCTTAAAGAAGAAGTTACAGGTCTGTGAGAGACAGAAATCTTGCTTGTTTGTAGGTGACCAAATACTTATTTTCCACCATAATTTGCAAATACATTCATAAAAAATCCTACAATGTGATTTTCTGGATTTTTTTTCTCAATTTGTCTGTCATAGTTGATGTGTACCTATGATGAAAATTACAGGCCTCTCTCATCTTTTTAAGTGGGAGAACTTGCACAATTGGTGGCTGACTAAATACTTTTTTTCCCCACTGTAAAAGGCACAGTATGTGGGTATGTGCGGGTGTATTGTGATGGACGGTGGGGTGTGTGTTATTGTGTTTGGAAAAGTGTGGAATTAAGTGACTGAAAAAGGAAAAGGGTTGCGAATACCAGAGCCCATGTGTGTCTGCAAGCAGGGGTTGTGAGAGAAAGCTTAAAATGTTGTGCAGGAATGGGATATACAGTACATTCGGAAAGTATTCAGACCTCTTGACTTTTTCAACTTTTTGTTACGTTACAGCCTTATTTTAAAATGGATTAAATAAATAAAAATCCTCATAATGAGAAAGCAAAAACTGTTTTTTTGAAATCTTTACAAATTTCTAAAAATAAAAAACTGAAATTGCTATGACTCGAAATTGAGCTCAGGTGCATCCTGTTTCCACTGATCATCCCTGATATGTTTCTACAACTTGATTGGAGTCCACCTGTGGTAAATTCAATAAATTGGACAAGATATGTAAAGGGTTATATAAGGTCCCACAGTTGACAGTGCATATCAGAGCAAAAACCAAGCCATGAGATCGAAGAAATTGTCCGTGGAGTGCCAAGACAGCATTGTGTCGAGGCACAGATCTGGGAAAGGGTACCAAAAAATGTCTGCAACATTGAAGGTCAGCAAGAACACAGTGGCCTCCATCATTCTTAAATGGAAGAAGTTCGGAACCACCAAGACTCTTCCTAGAGCTGGCCGCCCGGCCAAACTGAGCAATCAGGGGACAAGGGCCTTGGTCAGGGAGGTGACCAAGAACCCGATGGTCACTCTGACAGAGCTCCAGAGTTCCTCTGTGGAGATGGGAGAACATTCCAGAAGGACAACCATCTCTGCAGCACTCCACCAATCAGGCCTTTATGGTAGAGTGCCCAGACAGAAGCCACTCCTCAGTAAAAAGAAACAAGATTCTCTGGTCTGATGAAACCAAGATTGAACTATTTGGCCTGAATGTCAGGCGTCACATCTGGAGGAAACCTGGCACCATCCCTACGGTGAAGCATGGTGGTGGCAGCATCATGCTGTGGAGATGTTTTTCAGTGGCAGGGACTGGGAGACTAGTCAGGATCGAGGGAAAGATGAATGGAGCAAAGTACAGAGAGATCCTTGATGAAAACCTACTCCAGAGTGCTCTGGACCTTAGACTGGGGCAAAGGTTCACCTTCCAACAGGACAACGACTCTAAGCACACAGCCAAGACAACGCAGGAGTGGCTTCGGGACAAGTCTCTGAATGTCCTTGAGTGTTCCAGCCAGAGCCCAGACTTGAAATCGATCGAACATATCTGGAGAGACCTGAAAATAGCTGTGCAGCTAACCTGACAGAGCTTGAGAGGATCTGCAGAGAAGAATGTGAGAAACTCCCCAAATACAGGTGTGCCAAGCTTGTAGCGTCATACCCAAGAAGACTTGAGGCCATAATCGCTTCCAAAGGTGCTTTGACATAGTACTGAGTAAAGGGTTTGAATACTTCTGTAAATGTGATATTTCAGTTTTTATTTTTTTATAAATTTGCAAAAAAAATGAAAATCCTATTTTTGCTTTGTCATAATGGGGTATTGTGTGTAGATTGATGAGGAGGGAAAACAATTTAATCAATTTTAAAATAAAGCTGTAACATAACAACATGTGGAAAAGGCAAAAATATAAAGGCAACATGCAACATGCAACAATTTAAACGATTTTACTGAGTTACAGTTCAATCTATCAATTTCACATGACTACGCAGGGGTGCAGCCATAGGTGGGCCTGGGAGAGCATATCAGAATGAATTTTCCCCACAAAAGGGCATTATTGAAGACAGAAATACTCCTCAGTTTTATCAGCTGTCCGGGTGGCTGGTCTCAGATGATCCCAAAGATTAAGAAGCCGGATGTGTTGGTCCAGGGGTGGCGTGGTTACATGTGGTCTGCGGTTGTGAGGCTGGTTGGATTCTCTAAAATGACGTTGGAGACGGCTTATGGTAGAGAAATTAATATTACATTCTCTGGCAACAGCTCTGGTGGACATTCCTGCAGTCAGCATGCCAATTGCATGCTCCCTCAAAACTTCAGACATCTGTGGCATTGTGTTGTGTGACAAAACTGCACATTTTAGAGTGGCTGTTTATTGTCCCCAGCACAAGGTGCACCTGTGTAATGATCATGCTGTTTAATCAGATTCTTGATATGTCACACCTGTCAGGTGGATGGATTATCTTGGCAAAGGAGAAATGCTCGCTAACAGGGATGTAATCAAATTTGTGCTCAACATTTGAGAGAAATAAGCTTTTTGTGCAGATGGAGAATTTCTGAGATCTTTTATTTCAGCTCATGAAACATGGGACCAACACTTTACATGTTGTGTTTATATTTTTGTTCAGTATATGACACAACTTATCGTCTATCCAAATGCCCAGATATTTATAAGCAGGGACAAGATCAATCTAGGCAATATCCAAGGTACAGAGGCTTAAATCAGTTGTCATTATTGTACGCTCTCGAAAACAACATATACTTATGTTTACCTGCATTCATACTAATTCAAGGTCAACAAGGGTTTATTTATTTATAGGTCAACAAGGGCCACTGGAATCCTGCCTAATGTTCAACTTTTTTATCACTAATTTATATTTTGACCAATCAGATCCGCTCTGAAAAAGATTTGATGTGAAAATATCTGATGTGATTGGCCAAAATAACAATTAGTGGAAAAAATATCTGATTTGGGCTCCCTCTGTAAATGCAGCCTTATGGTATTTCAGAGTACATAGATTTTGTTTTAAATCACATTTAGGCTGTGTTTACACAGGCAGCCCAATTCTGATATTTTTTCCACTCATTTGTCTTTTGACCAATCAGATTAGTTATTTTGCCAATTTGGTGCTTTTACATTGAGCCAGGGTTTTAAGTTAATGTAAGCTCTAGTGTTATTGTGTTTCCATCAGGAGTGTGACATTAAAGACTTGTGGCGTGCAGAATTAGCAATATCAGCAGGCAGCAGGTAGCCTAGTGGTTAAGCGTGTTGGTTCAGTAATTGAAAGGTTGCTGGTTTGAATCTCCAAGCCAACTAAGTGAAGACTCTGTTGATGTGCCCTTGAGCAAGGCACTTAACCCTAATTGTTACTGTAAGTCATTCTTGATAAGAGTGTCTGCTAAAATGCATCATTCAAGACTGTTGCTTTGTGAGGTGTTCACAGTTAGTCATTGTTATGTAAATGCAAGACGAAAGTACCCAGGGCCTTGCCTTGCCTTGGCTCAAAGTCGGAGCCATGGCCCAGTGAAACACGGATGCCAGCCCACGTTGATGGAAACAGATAAGTTTGAGCCTTTCTGGTAAACCCTAATTGAAAATGTGATATTAGTGTATCATAAAACTTACATTGGGTTTACATTCAATAATCCTGCAAACACATATCTCCCAAAAGGGTTCTCTGGATTAAAAAGGTTCCATGTACCATACTTACTCCTCCACCAAGAACACTTTGAGAACCTGTTTTGTGTGTACAAATGACCGAGATCAGTCAGTAGTAGTGAGCCAGAAAATGTACTATTTGGCACTGATGTTTAGAATACACTACTGCCACCTTCTGGTATACCAGAGGAAGATAAGAGTTGTTGAAAGTTGTAACTTGTTTACCAGTACCAAGGTAATTCAACTGTGCCGTCATTTATGTCACAAAGATATCAATGAAGTAAAATAAAAGTATCTGCTGTGAAATGGTGCCATACTAATGCCATTGTGATAGTTTTGTCCACAGTAGCAATAGGAGGTGGCAAGTATGTAGCCTAGGCAGCCGATAGTGGGCACTAGATCTGCACTATCATCTAGGATTGATGTACATTCCGTAATACACTTGTGTCCTGTGGACCCACTTGTACTTAGGGACCAATTCAGACCCGGGTTAAGCATGTGTAAATGGAACGTAATTCCCTTTGTATGCACTTTTCTCTCTATGCATATTCTGACCTTGAATTTAAGCAGGAGAATAGCATGCTATTCACTCGCTATTTATTCAAGGTGGAGATCTAAGTAATGAAGGTGTGGAGGAGGTGTGTCTACAGATACGCCGTATTCTGACCATTAACTTATCCATGAGAATAGCATGCTATTCACCCAATATTTGTTCGGGGTGGAGATCTAAGAAATGAAGGTGTGGCAGAGGTGTGTCCACAGATACGTATTGTATGTATTCTGACCTTGACTTAATTCCCTCATAATTTCACCATCTTTACGCTTGAGGAAACCATGAATAAGGTCGAGCGAACCTGCCGGTTCCAAGTGGAAAAAGCATCTACTTTATTTTTTCAGATAGAAATAAGCGCATTCTCCATGCACTGTAATTTATAAATTGATAAGAGCTAGGTAAATGAGTAATCCGTTTGGAGAAGTGGATTGTAAATATACATAGCAATTGTTTTAGATGATTTTTCCTTATGATCCCTGGAAACGAATGTGAAACCAGTCATATGGAAGCTAACTAAAAATCCTATCAATATGAGGTAGTGTGGCCCCTTTTCCACAGCGAAGTAGGCTATAAATAGCTGTGTCGTTATTCAGAATTTTAAATGTGTGCCCTCATAATTTGCGTGGATGAAATATGGAGACCCAAGCTATAGACTTCTGTAGAGCTGAACCTCCCGAGTTGATGTACGCTCTTTAGAATATAGTTGCTTGGGTTTGGAACATTCTTAGTACATTCTCAGCACATTTAAGGAACTGGACAAAAAAAAACATTATTATTTTGTTACTTTAACAGAACGTTTCCTAAAAGTTCAAACATGGTTAGATTTAATTAAAATGTTGGTAATGTTCTAGTAACATTCTCCAACTGGTTTGATATTGGGAGTATAAAGAACTGACAACGTGCACCTTTTCTCGTAGGTAGCAAAATATCAATCACAGGGGAGAAAATAATGGCGAGACCATACACTTCTGCTCAACTTGTGTGAAAAGTAACCCATGGAAATGAGCATCGATATCAGGTTGAGCATCCACCAGTTGTTATTTTGCCAACAACATTTGTCACTGAAGATGATCAGCTTGCACACCTCTGGTTTGGTAAGTGGAGTGAACTTCGTCTGCACCCACTTCAGTTTGCAGCTTGCCAACTCAAAGAACCCTCATGTGTGCAATGCCCTCATGCCAGACATATGTATGCAGGATCTTCTGTTCCAAGTTCCTGGATACACAGGTTGTAGTTGGACAGCTGCCACTGGTAGTAAACATTGGAGTGGGTCAGATTTGGTGAGTACACCACTCCCTGCAGATTGATACAAATGACATGTCAGACCCAATAAATGTATTATCTGGCTCTTTTGTTATGAATGTGATGGTCACTATTTGTGTGCTACAGTCTTTCCAGTATGTGATAGTACAGTAGGGTTTTAGTGGTCCAAAGTCATGGCTATATGGCATGAAAGTGTTATGTTGGCTGTAATATTGTTGTGAAGGAAATTACATATATGTTGTACCAATTGGGTGTGGAGTTAGGGTGTGGACAATTAGATTTGTTTTGTACTGGTTGCTTCATATGGTGTTGCATTTGGTGGTGTTGGTTTGAAGTTGACAGAAAGGGCAAGTAAGTGTTTAACCTTTTACAGCAGTGGGCTAAATTAGGGACACACAGAGTGATTATTGGTCTTAAACAAATCTACTTTGAAACAAAAGTATACACCTCACACACATGGTTATGTGCATAAAAAAAATAAGACACCTGTACCATGTTAGATATAGAGTTGAAATGCATTCCATTTTGAGTTTGCATCCCAATATTACACTTTATATACAGTACCAGTCAAAAGTTTGGACACACCTACTCATTCAAGGGATTTTCTTTATTTTTACTATTTTCTACATTGTAGAATAATAGTGAAGACATCAAAACTGTGAAATAACACATATGGAATCATGTAGTAACCAAAAAAGTGTTGAATAAATCAAAATGTATTTTAGATTTTAGATCCTACAAAGTAGCCACCCTTTGCCTTGATGACAGCTTTGCACACTCTTTCCCAACATGCGCCATTGCAGTTAGATTTTTTAAAAAAATGTTTTATTCAATATCTATGTTTTTGCATGTACATTGATTGATTAATTAATCAACTAAATTATCTTATGCTACACAAAAATACATAACATAAATTTTTCTAACCTAATCCAATCTGTTGGATTTATTGCATCTGTTACTGAAATGGTTGTTCCAGATTAGATGATTTAGGTAGTCTCATTCATTCATCTTTCTAATCCTGGCAGTCATTCTGAATGCAGATTGTGGGTGAATAAAATTCCCAATTATTGGATATCCCCACTTAGGCTGGATTCCAATAGGAATTAGATATCATTTTGCAAGCCAGCATAATGTGACTTGATTCTCGTTTTGCGGGTGACCAGCATATGCTGGTACGCTGGTGATCAGTTTATGCTGCAAAAACACAGCGAAGGCTGGTCACCAGCGATAACAGATCGAAGGCTGGTCACCAGGGAAAACACAACGAAGGCTGGTCACCAGCGAAAACACAACGAAGGCTGGTCACCAGCCTATGATGGTCTATGCTGTTTTTTTCAGCAGGGTCATTAGCACAATAACATTATTTGAATATTAGTATAGCTAGTTAATACAAAAAATAAATAACAGTTATTGTAGGTACTGCTAGACTAGCTATCTAACGTTAACGTTAGCCCTAGCAACGTTTTTAGCAAAAACAAACTAGCTAGCTAGCCAATAATACCTAGATGCAGAGTGTTGCGGTACCATTTCTGTAACAATTTCCATGTCTTGAAGTGTCCTCCTCGTGACAAAACCCTTACTTAGTGTATTGCTGCCACCACTGGTTGGAGTGCACACTGCACTCTTAACCCAAACAAAATATTGTGACTTAAACTAACTAAGATGGTGTTGACCTAACATATGAGGACAATAGACAAGGTCTGAGGGGCTATTAGCATGTGTAAGGATCCATGACCTTCCAGAGCCAACTAATCATGACTGGTCAAGCTCTGTTTTTATCATGACTTCTCAATACTGAGATTCTACTTCATATCATTAAAAATATTCTGACTTACATGTACACACTCGGAAACAAGCCATTTTATGAAGTGTTCTCAGGTCTTCCGTTCATATCAGATTTGTATGTTTAAAAAAATACATCTATACGCTTTAATTTTTCAACCAATGTTCACATGAGGGTGGGGGTGGGGTTTAGAAGGTGCTGAACTAATCCGGTTAGTATTGGTCAATACATTTGGAGTGACAGTTCAATGACCACACCCACAGAACAAATCATCAACACTGTCAACCCACTACCTAGCTACTTCCCTCACCGTACTGCGGGACAGCAGTGCTCGGCAAGCGGGAGCGAAGGACACTGTGCCCTGGTGTCGTGTTGCCGGCTCGCAGAGCATACTAAACCTGGTCCTGGGTAGGGCTGCGCCAGTCATGACATTTTGTCAGCTGGTGATTGTCAAGCAAATAACTGCTGGTCTCACGGTTAATTAACACATTTAGCATTTCCTGGCATCCACTCATAGCCTAGGCCACTGATGTAGACCTTTGGAACATCTACTTTTTAAAAAGTCTAGTAAATCCATTTAATACACCATCACAATAAATCCATTCTTTATTTTAGACAGGTCTAAAGAAACATGATATGATGAAAATGTAGTCTATTTCAGAAGAATAGAATAGCATACTCTGAGTTGTCCTTATGTTAAATCCTAATCTGGCTATGCCATATGGCTGCGGGCTACACTAGTTCATTTAGCAGACAAGATTTGCTTGGAATTCTGTGACATTATTTTATAATGTTTTCCAAAATATTTCTGAGGGTTAGGCACATGCAGCTATTCTGTGTTGGGCAGTTAACAAAGAAACGCTTAAGAAATGCTTAATTTAGAGTTATTTATGCAACTTTAGTTGTGATACAAACGTTGGGCTATACAGTATGCTTTGATTTGTAATACATTCTAAGGCTGCCTGATGCAACTCTATTGATGATTTGAAAAAAGTCACATGAAAGGCACGAGCTCTGCTTTGTTTCTTGCACAGGCTGCCCACACTCCATCAGTCTCTTATTCACAATTTGACAAGCATTTGATAATGCCTCGAATTTCCCGGTGGCATCCCTCTAGTGTGGCTGTAATACCCCATAAAAAAATACATGCCTTTTGCGGCCAGTGGCCGTTGTGGCCTTGGGCTGAATATAATCATTATAATTCCCTTCTCCCGGCTGCTTGTTCCAAAGCACCTCTGACTCACATGGCTCTCTCAGATATCTAAATTATTATGAGCCAATGCCCGTCACGTGATCAGGATTTTCTCACAGGCATATATCTCAGCTTTAAAGTAGGCTACAAGTGAAGACAGACATATCGAGAACGCAACTGCGGGCATCCTTCTTATCAAATTCCGAGGCGCATATTGAAGATGTTAGAAGAACTGTCCACATTTACTTTTCGTCAGCCAACAAGATGAGTAGGCCTAACGAACAGCAAAACCACTAGCCTATGTCTACTATCGCCCATAGTACAAAAGTTGACCTATTCTATTGGTGAACTTGTCCTTCTGTGCGAGAAATATATATTCCAAACATAGTCTGGGACAGTTGTGGGATGCAATAGATCCCAAATTAATACAACCATTCACATAATATATTTTTTTTTAAGCAATGAGGCTGATACAACAGATCAGAACGTTTAGCTTAAAATGTTGATAAACTATTAGGCTATTTCTTCACATTATAAGCGCAGCAATGCACACATGGCAGTAGGCTATAAGCGCGAATGTTCCATTTTTGCAAACAAATCTCCCACTGACAAATGTAGCTGGCTAACTAGCTGGGATCATTCTATTAGCTTAGCTAACTTTGCATTAATGAAATAAGCATTTGTTAGCCAACTAGCTAGCTAGAAAGCTAGGGGTAAGAGTTCTTTATACTTTGTCTAAAAATGAGCTTTTACATTAGTTCATTTAGCTATACAAGCAAGCTAAAACTGCACACCTCTGAGAACAAGCCATCTCGACCAGCTGACAGCTTATTATGCTAGCTAGCTAATTCAAGGGTGAGGCAGGGTGAGACGAGAGACATCCGCACGAGCACAGGAGTGTTCACAACTAGCTAACAGGCTTGCGGGTAATGCAGCAATTGCTATGTTAACACATAAACAGCTAATTCTCGCCATTCCACCCAATTGCTAAAGTTACCCAACACTAGTTAGCCAGCTCCGACAGAAGCTCAAAACAATCAATAATATATTTTAAAATGGATCATTACTTATTTATTCACGTTTACAGTGTCAATTTCAATCAGGCACTGAATATATCCACCTAGGTAACCGGAAGCAAAATTGAAGCAGAAGCGCAAGCAATTGACCGGTGATCATTTTCATGCTGTGAGGATATTTACGGCAAGTGATATTAGTGTGAAAAAGCTCACAGTCAATCATAATCATAGATTGTGAGCTATTTCACGCTGTGATCTTTTTTACATGACAGCTGTCAGCTAGCCAGCATCAGTGGGTAGGTTTGTTCGAAGTCTAAGTTCACAGACTGTGGGTGTGGTCGATGAACTGTCACTCCAAAGGCACGTTGACGCCTTAGTCCAGGGCTAAGAGCCTGCTTAGCCCTGAGCTAAGGGAGATTTTAGGCTGGGGCTAAGCGAGTGTTCACACTTACACATTCTAAAGTGGGCTAGCACCAACCTTAGCCCAGGGCTGGCTGGTCCTGCTCTGGAGCATGGTTAGCATTGAGTTTTTTCACTATCCCCAGAAACACGGTGCCAAAATAACCCATGTAAAACGGGGTCAAGAACAACGCATATCATTTTCACAGTCCAATCACAAAAGCTGCACTTTCAGTTAATTTACATATGCCTGTGATGCATTCTGCAGCTATTTTGATAAGTATATTTATACTATTTCATACTTCCATCTGAGGACAAAACCCCAAAAATACTTTCATCTGTGCAAATATACTGAACAAAAAGATAAACGCAACATATAAAGTGTTGGTTCCACATTTCATGAGTTGAAATAAAAGATCCCAGAAATGTTCCATTTGCACAAAAGCTTATTTCTCTCAAATTATGTCCATGTTAGTGAGCATTTCTCCTTTGTCAAGATAATCCATCCACCTGACAGGTGTGGCATATCAAGAAGCTGATTAAACAGCATGATCATTACACAGGTGCACCTTGTACTGGGGACAATGAAAGGCCACTCTAAAATATGCAATTTTGTCACACAACACAATGCCACAGATATCAGATATTACATTTTGAAGGAGCATGCAATTGGCTTGCTGACTGCAGGAATGTCGACCAGAGCTGTTGCCAGAGAATTTAATGTTCATTTCTCTACCATAAGCCGCCTCTAACGTCGTTTTAGAGAATTTGGCAGTATGTCCAACCGGCCTCACAACTGCAGACCATGTGTAACCACGCCAGCCCAGGACCTCCACATCCGTCTTCTTCACCTGCGGGATCATCTGAGACCAGCCACCCGGACAGATGATGAAACTGAGGAGTATTTCTGTCTGTAATAAAGCTATTTTCTGGGGAAAAACGTATTCTGATTGGCTGGGCCTGGCTCCCCAGTGGCATAGGTCCACCCATTTGGGAGCACCCCTGCCCAGTCATGTGAAATCCATAGATTAGGGCCTAATGAATTTATTTCAATTGACTGATTTCCTTAAATTAACTGTAACTCAGTAAAACCGTTGAAATTGTTGCATGTTGCGTTTATATTTTTGTTCAGTATACATACACTGCTCAAAAAAATAAAGGGAACACTTAAACAACACAATGTAACTCCAAGTCAATCACACTTCTGTGAAATCAAACTGTCCACTTAGGAAGCAACACTGATTGACAATAAATGTCACATGCTGTTGTGCAAATGGAATAGACAACAGGTGGAAACTATAGGCAATTAGCAAGACACCCCCAATAAAGGACTGGTTTTGCAGGTGGTGACCACAGACCACTTCTCAGTTCCTATGCTTCCTGGCTGATGTTTTGGTCACTTTTGAATGCTGGCGGTGCTTTCACTCTAGTGGTAGCATTAGACGGAGTCTACAACCCACACAAGTGGCTCAGGTAGTGCAGCTCATCCAGGATGGCACATCAATGCGAGCTGTGGCAAGAAGGTTTGCTGTGTCTGTCAGCGTAGTGTCCAGAGCATGGAGGCGCTACCAGGAGACAGGCCAGTACATCAGGAGACGTGGAGGAGGCTGTAGGAGGGCGACAACCCAGCAGCAGGACTGCTACCTCCGCCTTTGTGCAAGGAGGAGCAGGATGAGCACTGCCAGAGCCCTGCAAAATGACCTCCAGCAGGCCACAAATGTGCATGTGTCTGCTCAAACGGTCAGAAACAGACTCCATGAGGGTGGTATGAGGGCCCGACGTCCACAGGTGGGGGTTGTGCTTACAGCCCAACACCGTGCAGGACGTTTGGCATTTGCCAGAGAACACCAAGATTGGCAAATTCGCCACTGGCGCCCTGTGCTCTTCACAGATGAAAGCAGGTTCACACTGAGCACGTGACAGGCGTGACAGAGTCTGGAGACGCCGTGGAGAACGTTCTGCTGCCTGCAACATCCTCCAGCATGACCAGTTTGGCGGTGGGTCAGTCATGGTGTGGGGTGGCATTTCTTTGGGGGACCGCACAGCCCTCCATGTACTCGCCAGAGGTAGCCTGACTGCCATTAGGTACCGAGATGAGATCCTCAGACCCCTTGTGAGACCATATGGTGGTGCGGTTGGCCCTGGGTTCCTCCTAATGCAAGACAATGCTAGACCTCATGTGGCTGGAGTGTGTCAGCAGTTCCTGCAAGAGGAAGGCATTGATGCTATGGACTGGCCTGCCCGTTCCCCAGACCTGAATCCAATTGAGCACATCTGGGACATCATGTCTCGCTCTATCCACCAACGCCACGTTGCACCACAGACTGTCCAGGAGTTGGCGGATGCTTTAGTCCAGGTCTGGGAGGAGATCCCTCAGGAGACCATCCGCCACCTCATCAGGAGCATGCCCAGGCATTGTAGGGAGGTCATACAGGCACGTGGAGGCCACACACACTACTGAGCCTCATTTTGACTTGTTTTAAGGACATTACATCAAAGTTGGATCAGCCTGTAGTGTGGTTTTCCACTTTAATTTTGAGGGTGACTCCAAATCCAGACCTCCATGGGTTGATAAATTTGATTTCCATTGATAATTTTTGTGTGATTTTGTTGTCAGCACATTCAACTATGTAAAAAAAAAATATTTAATAAGATGATTTCATTCATTCAGATCTAGGATGTGTTATTTTAGTGTTTCCTTAATTTTTTTGAGCAGTGTAAATACAAAAGTCTGTGGACACCCCTTCAAATTAGTGGATTCGGCCATTTCAGCCACACCTGTTGCTGACAGTTGCTGGCACACAGCCATGCAATCTCCATAGACAAACATTGGCAGTAGAATGGCCTTACTGAAGAGCTCAGTGACTTTCAACGTAGCACCGTCATAGGATGCCACCTTTCCTATCAGAACTCAGGATAAGACCCAGATGCAGACAGTTCGAATCACAGATGTTTATTAACAAAACAGGGGGCAGGCAGATGACAGGTCAAGGGCAGGCAGAGGTCGGAAATCCAGGGCAGAGTCAGTAAGGTACCGAATGGCAGGCAGGCTCAGGGTCAGGGCAGGCAGAGGTCAGTAATCCAGGGCAGTGTCAGACAGGTACAGAACGGCAGGCAGGCTCAGGGTCAGGGCAGGCAGGGTGGTCAAAACCAGAAGAACTAGAGAAACAGGAGACAGAGGGCTGTGAGACATAGGTTTAATCCTTGATACATGAAAACTGGGATGTATACGGAGGGTGCGGGGCAACAGAAGACAAACAGCAGAGGGGCTAAGGATCTTAGAGATGGGGAAAGGGCCAATAAAACAGGGGGAAAGTTTGCGTGACTCCACCCGGAGGGGCAGATCCCGAGTGGACAGTCATACCCTCTGCCCGAGACGATAGCGGGGAGCCGGGGTCCGGTGGCGGTCTGCCTGTCGTTGATACCTGGAGGTGGTCTTGAGAAGAGCATACCGGGCTCTCTTCCAGGTACGGTGACAGCGGCGGACAAACATCTGGGCCGAGGGTATGTTGACCTCTTCCTCTTGCTCAGGGAAGAGCAGGGGCTGATAACCTATCGAACACTCGAAAGGCGAGAGACCAGTGGCTGAGCAGGGGAGTTGCTGGCTCCAGGTGGTGGGGTTGGTGGAGACGAGGCAACAAAGAGTCGTCTCCAGGTCCTGATTGGCTCGCTCCGACTGGCCGTTAGACTGGGGGTGAAACCCGGAGGACAGGCTGGCCGACGACCCAATGTGTGTGCAGAACGCCTTTCAGAACCGGGACGAGAACTGAGGACCACGGTCGGAGACCATGTCCATCGAAAGTCCATGGATCCGGAAGAGGTGTTGCACCATGAGCTGGGTCGTTTCCTTGGCAGAGGGTAGCTTGGGAAGGGGAATGAAATGGGCGGCTTTGGAAAACCTGTCCACCACCATGAGGATAGGGGTGTTGCTATCAGACGGAGGGAGACCAGTAACGAAGTCCAGGGATATATGTGACCAGGGACGGTGAGGGACAGGAAGAGGTTGAAGGAGGCCAGCCGGAGCTTTCCAAGGAGTCTTATTCTGAGCACAGACAGTGCAGGCGGCGATGAACGCGGAGACATCAGAGACCATGGTGGGCCACCAAAAGCGTTGTCGCACAAAGGCCAGGGTCCAACGGGAGCCAGGGTGGCAGGTAAGCCTGGAGGAATGAGCCCATTCCAAGACCGGGGAGCGGGCAGCGTCTGGGACAAACATCCGGTTATCCAGACCCCCCGCCTCACGGACCTGGTTCTCTATTCCCCGGATGAGTGTAGCCGCCAGACACAAGGTAGGAAGGATGGTCCGAGGGTGTAGCAGCGGGGCTATAGCGGCGTGGAAGCGCATCCCGCTTATCATTCTTTGACCCCGGGCGGTAGGAGATGGTAAAGTTGAACCGGGTGAACAGTAGGGCCCATCGCGCTTGCCTGGAGTTAGGACGCTTGGCAGTGCTGAGATATTCCAGGTTCTTGTGATCCGTCCACACAATGAATGGATGTTCCGCCCCCTCTAACCAGTGCCTCCACTCCTCCAATGACATCTTCACCGCGAGTAGTTCTCGATTCCCCACATCATAATTCCTCTCTGTGGCGTTAAGACAATGGGAGAAGAAAGCGCAGGGATGCAGCTTAAGGTCCAAGGTAGAACGCTGGGACAGGATGGACCCCACTCCGACATCCGAAGCGTCAACCTCCACCACGAACTGACGGGACGGGTCCGGATGGATTAATATGGGAGCTGTGGTGAAGGTGGTGCTTAAGGTCCAGGAACGCCCAGTCAGCAGCTGGGGACCACGAGAATGGGACCTTGGGAGAGGTGAGTGCTGAAAGGGTGCTGTAACCTCAGATGAAGCAGCGATAGAAATTGGCAAATCCTAAGAAGCGTTGCAGCTGCACTCTGGATGGGGGTTGGGGCCAATCCACCACCGCTCTCTCCTTTCCGGGATCCATCTGCACATTACCAGCAGCGATGATGTATCCAATGAAGGAGATGGTGGATCAATGGAATTCGCATTTTTCAGCTTTGACAAAAAGCTGGTTCTCCAAGAGACGCTGGAGGAACTGTGGGACATGGAGAACGTGTTCTTGAGCTAAGCGGGAAAAGACGAGGATGTCGTCGAGGTAGACGGACACGAACCGGTTCAACATGTCGCGGAGAACGTCATTAACCATGGCCTGGAACACAGCAGGAGCGTTGGTCAGACCGAATGGCATCACCAGGTATTCGTAGTGTCCGCTAGCAGAGTTGAAGGCTGTCTTCCACTCGTCACCTTCCTGTACCCAAACCAGATGGTAGGCGTTCCGCAGGTTCAACTTAGAGAAAATGGTGGCCCCCTGGAGCGGCTCAAAAGCCGAGGCGATGAGTGGTAGCGGGTAGCGATTCTTAACTGTGATGTCATTGAGGCCCCGGTAGTCGTGCACGGGTGCAGGGTTTTGCCGGCGGGGGAGGCAGAAGGACGGATACACCCGCCAGGCAGGGAGTCCTCGATGTACGTCTCCATTGCCTTATGCGGAGGAAGCGAATTGGCCTGGACTTTGCTGAAAACCTCCCGGAGGTCCCGGTACTCCGCGGGAACGGCGGAGAGGTACGAGGCTTCTTCCAAGCCCACAGGAAGACGTCCCGGGGCAGGCAACGGGCGTGGCAGAACGGGCTCCAGCCCATGATAGCACCAGCAGTCCAGTTGATAAGGGGATTGTGTCGCTGGAGCCAAGAAAACCCCAATACCACGGGAACCTGAGGAGACTTGATGAGCATGAACTGCATTGACTCACTGTGGTTCCCTGACACTTGCAGGTTGATAGGAGTGGTATTGTGGGTGACTCTGCCTATAGAGCGCCCATCCAGCGCTCTAACGTCCATGGGAATGTCCATGAAACTCTCATCGGCCCCAGGGTCAATGAGAACCCGGAGAGATTTCGACTGGTCGCCCCACAGCAGGATGGCATGGAGAGGGGTGTGAGTAAGGGGAGAAGGAAAATTCTCCGTATGGCCCACCAGAGTACTCGTACCTACTAATGAGCCTGGTCTTTTAATGGACAGGTAGACACGTAATGACCGGTAATCTCGCAATACAGACAACTCTTGGTGTTAAGTCTGCGTAAACGTTCAGCCGGAGACAGCCTAACTCTGCCGAGTTGCATCGGCTCCGGAAGAGGCGAGTCGGCAGACCTCGGAGACTCTCAGGGGAACTCGGGTAACCTCGGATTCTCTCGGGAATGTAGACGCCGGGGACTTCCAGGACTCCTCGGAGGCGAGGTGGGATCCTTGGGCGAGCGAGTGGGACCGGAATCAGATCTCCTCTCCCTCCTACGTTCCCATAGCTGCCTATCGATCTGGATGGTCAAGGCGATGAGCGAGTCGAGAACCGTAGGCAGCTCCCGGGTTGCGAGCTTGTCTTTAACCTCTTCCGATAATCCAGGAAAGAACGTGTTGAACATGGATTCTGGGTTCCAGGCACTCTCAGCAGTCAATGTGTGGAAATCAACTGCCTAGTCCGCCACACTGCGGGAGTCTTGACAAAGCTGGAGTAACTTCCGGGCAGCCTCTCTCCCAGACATCGGAGAATCGAAAACCTTTTTCACCTCAGTTACGATCTCCTCCAGACTGAAGCACACAGCAGATTGTTGTTCCCACACCACCGTAGCCCAGGCGAGAGCCCTCCCGGACATCAGCGTTATGAGGTATGCTATCTTCGAGCAGTCCGAGGGGAAGGACGAGGGCTGCAGCTCGAAGATGAGGGAACACTGGGAGAGAAACGCCCAACAGGTTATAAACTCTCCAGCAAAGCGTTCAGGAGGAGGTAAGCGGGGTTCTCGGGAAGCCGGGGTGGCCTGGAGAGACGCAGTGCAGACAGCTGGGTTACTGAGGGCCTAGGAGGTTAATGTCTTGGCCGGTTGCCTAGCAGATCATCTGCAGAATTGCTCCAGCAATGTATTCAAGGCACGGTCAAGGCGTTCCGCCAAGGTCTGGAATCCTTCCATAAGACCTCGAAGTAACTCCTTGTGCCTCCCAATAGTGGCTCCTTCAGAGGAGACGGCGTTGCGGAGCTGGTCCGAGTCTGCTGGGTCAGTCATGGCCAGTTCGTACTATCAGAACTCAGGATAAGACCCAGATGCAGACAGTTCGAATTACAGATGTTTATTAACAAAACAGGGGGCAGGCAGACGACAGGTCAAGGGCAGGCAGAGGTCAGTAATCCAGGGCAGTGTCAGACAGGTACCGAACGGCAGGCAGGCTCAAGGTCAGGGCGGGCAGAGGTCAGTAATCCAGGGCAGTGTCAGACAGGTACAGGACGGCAGGCATGCTCAGGGTCAGGGCAGGCAGAGTGGTCAAAACTGGAAAAACAAGAAAAACAGGGGCTAGAGAGAAATAGGAGTACTAGAAAAACACGCTGGTAGGCTTGACGAGACAAGACGAACTGGCAACAGACAAACAGAAAACACAGGTATAAATGCACAGGGGATAATGGGCGAAAATGGGCTACACCTGCAAGGTGGGTGGAGACAAGCACAAGACAGATGAAACAACAAGTCAGTCCGTCAAATTTGAATTTGGAAAAATCTACCCGCACTCGGCCCTGCCCTACCAACTCAGCCAATCAGGAGCCGCTACTGCGTTGTGGCCGTGGCATACTGTATACTTTTTACTAAACGGTACGTGCTAAATAGTATGTGACGATGAGTAAATAGTATGCAGTTTAAGAATGTATTATGCTAGTATAGCTATTCGCGCTAATCGCGCTATTGTGTGGATCTTCAGCGCTACGGATTGAATCTAGACCTTAGTCCATTTGACATCTGGCAATGTGAAATCAACCAGACCAAATGAAAAAAATACTGTGTAACAAAACTCTGATTAGAACTTCAGCATACAAACTGTGTGAAAATGCCCTAGTATTGTTGGTTCAAATAAATTCCTAAACCAACCAGGCAGTGGCAATTTTAGCATGTAAATCTTGGTGGGGCAAACACTTTTTTTTTATTTTTTTTATGCATGACTGCACAGCCACTACACAACACAACACTAAACAACACATTAATTGCACTATAACGGCAACAAACGGTGCCCACAAACTGTTACATAAAGCTGTCCTGACAGCTGAGCTTCCCTTTCAGCACCATGGAGTGAATCCTTACCACCACTACACCTGGCTATCAGCAGAGCCTCGTCTGGCAGCAAAACAGTTAATTCAGTCTAATTTACTGCCTTTAAAAAAAACATAGCTGATATGGCTGACTTACTTAAATAAATATGGTTTCTACTGACTCCTTGTGGATTTGTGTAACTCGATAAGAACCGTATTCTTCAATAATAACCAATACCCACATTTATGTTCAGTAAATTCATAATGTTTGTTCTTATATCATTAACACTTAGCTCTAAGTATAAGCAAGTGCAAGCAAACGAGCTGCGACGAGGTAGGCCTTCGTTCACCAATTTAAAAATGGACAACGACAGAAATTCACATAGACGTTAGTTCAGATAAATTCTGCAAGATGTTGAGGCCTTAACTTTACTCTTCTTTAAGGCACTTTAAGTCACCACACACAGAGAGAGAGAAACAAAAATGCAAAAACAAAACAACCCTCGCAATATCAACTGGAATTACATGGGCCTATTACTGAACTTTCACTGGCAAACATTGTTACAGACTCAACAACATTATATAGTATTTATAATACACAATATAAGCAATATAACAATTGAGATGTACAAACTATGGCATAAGAGAATGTTGAGTGGGTAAGAGGCAAGCCTTTATCTCGATTAAGACATTAATGAGCACTTTCAGCACTTCTGAAATGGAAGGCGACAGAATTCAGAACATGGGCCGTTCTTACAGTATTCTCCCTGTACACCAAGTCAGAACCATAGGATAAAGAACGGGGGCATATAAGCAGAGAATCAAAGCTTACTGTATATTCGATGTTGACATTTCTCTAAAACAGGCTATAGGCTACATGTGCACCACCAAGTCAGAACAGTAGGCTAAGTTCTGAGGGGGAGAGGGATCAAATTCTTAGGGTGAGACACATGGGCTACTCACAGCTTACTACACAATATACACTTAGTATTACTTTCTTAGCTACAGTATACATACAGTCGTATGAAAACGTTTGGGCACCCCTCTGAGGCTGCATAATAATTTACTCTGTCGTCACAGAAAATGATCATAGTGGCATGCCATTCATTTTCTAATAAAAGTTGAGTACTGGGGTATTGTCCAGACAAATATTTTTAGTGTAGCAATATTAAGTTGTATGAAATTAAATCAGATGTGAAAAATAGGCTTCCAAAAATGTGGCACCCTTGTCATTCTGTTGATTTGAATACCTGTAACTACTTAGCACTGATTAATTGGAACACACAATTGGTTTGGTGAGCTCATTAAGCCTTGAACTTCATAGACAAGTGCATCCAATCATGAGAAAAGGTATTTAAGGTGGCCAATTGCAAGTTGTTGTTCTCTTTGACTCTCCTCTGAAGAGTGGCAACATGGGGGCCTCAAAACAACTCTCAAATGACCTGAAAACAAAGATTGTTCAACATTATGGTTTAGGGGAAGGCTACAAAAAGCTATCGCAGAGATGTAAGCTGTCAGTGTCCACTGTGAGGAACATAGTGAGGAAATGGAAGACCACAGGCACAGTTCTTGTTAAGGCCAGAAGTGGCAGGCCAAGTAAAATATTGGAGAGGCAAAGGCGAAGGATGGTGAGAACAGTCAAAAACAGCCCACAGACCACCTCCAAAGACCTACAACATCATCTTGCTGCAGATGGTGTCACTGTGCATCGTTCAACAATTCAGCGCACTTTGCACAAGGAGAAGCTGTACGGGAGAGTGATGCGGAAGAAGCCTTTTCTGCACACACGCCACAAACAGAGTCGCTTGAGGTATGCAAACGCACATTTGGACAAGCCAGCTTCATTTTGGAATAAGGTGCTGTGGACTGATGAAACAAAGATTGAGTTATTTGGTCATAACAAGGGGCGTTATGCATGGCGGCAAAAGAACACAGCGTTCCAAGAAAAACACTTGCTACCCACAGTAAAATTTGGTGGGGGTTCCATCATGCTGTGGGGCTGTGTGGCCAGTGCCGGTACTGGGAATGTTGTTAAAGTTGAGGGTCGCATGGATTCTACTCAATATCAGCAGATTCTTGGGAATAATGTTGAAGAATCAGTCACAAAGTTGAAGTTACGCCAGGGCTGGATATTTCAACAAGACCCAAAACACTGCTCAAAATCTACCCGGGCATTTATGCAGAGGAACAAGTACAATGTTCTGGAATAGCCATCCCAGTCCCCAGACCTGAATATCATTGAGAATCTGTGGGATGATTTGAAGCGGGCTGTTCATTCTCGGCAACCATCAAACCTAACTGAAGTGGAGGAACGGTCCAAAATACCTTCATCCAGAATCCAGACACTCATTAGAGGCTATAGAAAGCGTCTAGAGGCTGTTATTTTAGCAAAAGGAGGCTCTACTAAATATTGATGTGATTTTTCTGTTGGGGTGCCCAAATTTATGCACCTGTCTAATTTCGTTTTGATGCATATTGCACATTTTCTGTTAATACAATAAACCTCATTTCACTACTGAAAAATTACAGTGTCCATCAGTTATTTGATAGATCAAAATGAAATTGCTGATCCAAACACCCAATTATTTATAAATGGAAATCATGGAAATTGTCAGGGGTGCCCAAACTTTTTTATACGACTGTATCTACCTGGCATATTACATCATTTATGCAGCAGCATACAATACATTTTTGGACTCACCACACTACAAAGAGGGCCGATTTCCCAACTTGGAATTCCGAGTTGGATGACCATTCAAAACGTATTTCCCCAGTCGAAGTTCGTTTTTTTTCTCAAGTTGTCTTGAACACACTGAAGTCGGAAGTCGGAGACTTCCCAGTTCCGAGTTCTGAGTTCCCAGTTGTTTTGAGCGTGGCAGAAGTCATGCTGGATTGACAGCATGGCAAATGCATTTAATCCTATCTGATTGCCGAAATCCGATCAGATAACTTTTGAAAAACTGAGCCCTGTTGTGCACCAGGGCCCAGGTGACGCTCACAATATAGTCCTATCGCTGACGTAAACACTTTGCTAAGAGATGTGGGAAATCCTTTAATCTGTTCTGATGTTTAATAATGTAGGTAACATACAACTTCCTTGTTAGGATAGTACACTTGGCAAGTCCCTTTACGCACCATCCACCCTCATTCCCACAGTCGCAAAGAGCAGCATAATGCTTTATTTTACTTATAACCAAATCAGCTCACCTGTAGGAACAATCACAGCAATTAAATATATGGGCACTTTCTACTTTACCTTGCATCTGGCACTAGCCACTTCTTTCCTTTGCTGACAATATCATTACGACATACAGTGGGGAAAAAAAGTATTTAGTCAGCCACCAATTGTGCATGTTCTCCCACTTAAAAAGATGAGAGAGGCCTGTAATTTTCATCATAGGTGCACGTCAACTATGACAGACAAAATGAGGAAAATAATTCCAGAAAATCACATTGTAGGATTTTTTATGAATTTATTTGCAAATTATGGTGGAAAATAAGTATTTGGTCAATAACAAAAGTTTCTCAATACTTTGTTATATACCCTTTGTTGGCAATGACACAGGTCAAATGTTTTCTGTAAGTCTTCACAAGGTTTTCACACACTGTTGCTGGTATTTTGGCCCATTCCTCCATGCAGATCTCCTCTAGAGCAGTGATGTTTTGGGGCTGTCGCTGGGCAACACGGACTTTCAACTCCCCTCCAAAGATTTTCTATGGGGTTGAGATCTGGAGACTGGCTAGGCCACTCCAGGACCTTGAAATGGTTCTTACGAAGCCACTCCTTCATTGCCCGGGCGGTGTGTTTGGGATCATTGTCATGCTGAAAGACCCAGCCACGTTTCATCTTCAATGCCCTTGCTGATGGAAGGAGGTTTTCACTCAAAATCTCACGATACATGGCCCCATTCATTCTTTCCTTTACACGGAACAGTCGTCCTGGTCCCTTTGCAGAAAAACAGCCCCAAAGCATGATGTTTCCACCCCCATGCTTCACAGTAGGTATGGTGTTCTTTGGATGCAACTCATCATTCGTTGTCCTCCAAACACGACAAGTTGAGTTTTTACCAAAAAGTTCTATTTTGGTTTCATCTGACCATATGACATTCTCCCAATCTTCTGGATCATCCAAATGCACTCTAGCAAACTTCAGACGGGCCTGGACATGTACTGGCTTAAGCAGGGGGACACATCTGGCACTGCAGGATTTGAGTCCCTGGCGGCGTAGTGTGTTACTGATGGTAGGCTTTGTTACTTTGGTCCCAGCTCTCTGCAGGTCATTCACTAGGTCCCCCCGTGTGGTTCTGGGATTTTTGCTCACCGTTCTTGTGATCATTTTGACCCCACGGGGTGAGATCTTGCGTGGAGCCCCAGATCGAGGGAGATTACCAGTGGTCTTGTATGTCTTCCATTTCCTAATAATTGCTCCCACAGTTGATTTCTTCAAACCAAGCTGCTTACCTATTGCAGATTCAGTCTTCCCAGCCTGGTGCAGGTCTACAATTTTGTTTCTGGTGTCCTTTGACAGCTCTTTGGTCTTGGCCATAGTGGAGTTTGGAGTGTGACTGTTTGAGGTTGTGGACAGGTGTCTTTTATACTGATAACAAGTTCAAACAGGTGCCATTAATACAGGTAACGAGTGGAGGACAGAGGAGCCTCTTAAAGAAGAAGTTACAGGTCTGTGAGAGCCAGAAATCTTGCTTGTTTGTAGGTGACCAAATACTTATTTTCCACCATAATTTGCAAATAAATTCATAAAAAATCCTACAATGTGATTTTCTGTAGAAAAAAAATCTCAATTTGTCTGTCATAGTTGACGTGTACCTATGATGAAAATTACAGGCCTCTCTCATCTTTTTAAGTGGGAGAACTTGCACAATTGGTGGCTGACTAAATACTTTTTTTCCCCACTGTGAGGGAAAAAGGTATTTGATCCCCTGCTGATTTTGTAAGTTTGCCCACTGACAAAGACACGATCAGTCTATAATTTTAATGGTAGGTTTATTTGAACAGTGAGAGACAGAATAACAACAACAAAATCCAGAAAAATGCATGTCAAAAATGTTATGAATTGATTTGCATTTTAATGAGGGAAATAAGTATTTGACCCCTTTTCAAAACATGACTTAATACTTGGTGGCAAAACCCTTGTTGGCAATCACAGAGGTCAGACGTTTCTTGTAGTTGGCCACTAGGTTTGCACACATCTCAGGAGGTATTTTGTCCCACTCCTCTTTACAGATCTTCTCCAAGTCATTAAGGTTTCGAGCCTGACGTTTGGCAACTCGAACCTTCAGCTCCCTCCACAGATTTTCTATGGGATTAAGGTCTGGAGACTGGCTAGGCCACTCCAGGACCTTAATGTGCTTCTTCTTGAGTCACTCCTTTGTTGCCTTGGCTGTGTATTTTGGGTCATTGTCATGCTGGAATACTCATCCACGACCCATTTTCAATGCTCTGGCTGAGGGAAGATGGTTCTCACCCAAGATTTGACGGTACATGGCCCCATCCATCGTCCCTTTGATGTGGTGAAGTTGTCCTGTCCCCTTAGCAGAAAAACACACCCCAAAGCATAATGTTTCCACCTCCATGTTTGACGGTGGAGATGGTGTTCTTGGGGTCATATGCAGCATTCCTCCTCCTCCAACCATGGCGAATTGAGTTGATGCCAAAGAGCTCCATTTTGGTCTAATCTTACCACAGCACTTTCACCCAGTTCTCCTCTGAATCATTCAGATGTTTATTGGCAAACTTCAGACGGGCCTGTATATGTGCTTTCTTGAGCAGGGGGACCTTGCGGACGCTGCAGGATTTCAGTCCTTCACGGCGTAGTGTGTTACCAATTGTTTTCTTGGTGACTATGGTCCCAGCTGCCTTGAGATCATTGACAAGATCCTCCCGTGTAGTTCTGGGCTAATTCCTCACTGTTCTCATGATAATTGCAACTCCACGAGGTGAGATCTTGCATGGAGCCCCAGGCCTAGGGAGATTGACAGTTATTTTGTGTTTCTTCCATTTGCGAATAATCGCACCAACTGTTGTCACCTTCTCACCAAGCTGCTTGGCGATGGTCTTGTAGCCCATTCCAGCCTTGTGTAGGTCTACAATCTTGTCCCTGACATCCTTGGAGAGCTCTTTGGTCTTGGCCATGGTGGAGAGTTTGGAATCTGATTGATTGATTGCTTCTATGGACAGGTGTCTTTTATACAGGTAACAAACTGAGATTAGGAGCACTCCCTTTAAGAGTGTGCTCCTAATCTCAGTTTGTTATCTGTATAAAAGACACATGGGAGCCAGAAATCTCTCTGATTGAGAGGGGGTCAAGTACTTATTTCCCTCATTAAAATGCAAATCAATTTATAACATTTTTGACATGTGTTTTTCTGGATTATTTTGTTTTGTTATTCTGTCTCTAACTGTTCAAATAAACCTACCATTAAAATTATAGACTGATCATTTCTTTGTCAGTGGGCAAACGTAGAAAATCAGCAAGGGATCAAATACTTTTTTCCCTCACTGTATGTACACTACCAGTCAAAGGTTTGGACACACCTACTCATTCAAGTGTTTCTTTTTTACATTGTATAATAATAGTGAAGACATCAAAACTATTAAATAACATAAGCAATCATGTAGTAACCAAAAAAGTGTTAAACAAATCTAAATATATTTTATATTTGAGATTCTTCAAATAGCCACCCTTTGACTTGATGACAGCTTTGCACACTCTTGGCATTCTCTCAACCAGCTTCATGAGGTAGTCATCTGGAATGCATTACAGAAGATAGCCCTATTTGGTAAAATACCAAGTCCAAGAACAGCTCAAATAAGCAAAGAGAAACGACAGTCCATCATTACTTTAAGACATGAAAGTCAGTTAATACAGAACATTTAAAGAGCTTTGAACGTTTCTTCAAGTGCCGTCGCAAGAACTATCAAGCGCTATGATGAAACTGGCTCTCACGAGGACCGTCACAGGAATGGAAGACCCAGAGTTACCTCTGCTGCAGAGGATAAGTTCATTAGAGTTACCAGCCTCAGAAATTGCAGCCCAAATAAATGCTTCACAGAGTTCAAGTCACAGACACATATGCTGAGCACTTGTTGGCTGCTTTTCCTTCACTCTGCCGTGCGACTCATCCAAAACTATCTCAATTGGGTTGAGGTCGGGGGATTGTGGAGGCCAGGTCATCTGATGCAGCACTCCATCACTCTCCTTCTTGGTAAAATAGCCCTTACACAGCCTGGAGGTGTGTTGGGTCATTGTCCTGTTGAAAAACAAATGATAGTCCCATTAAGCACAAACCAGATGACTGTGCCTTTAAATAACTTGGAAAATTCCAGAAAATTATGTCATGGCTTTAGAAGCTTCTGATAGGCTAATTGACATAATTTGAGTCAATTGGAGGTGTACCTGTGGATGTATTTCAAGGCCTACCTTCAAACTCCGTGCCTATTTGCTTGACATCATTGGAAAATCAAACGCCTGAAAGTACCCTGTTCATCTGTACAAACAATAGTACGCAAGTATAAACACCATGGGACCACGCAGACGTCATACCGCTCAGGAAGGAGACACATTCTGTTTCCTGAAGATTAACGTACTTTGGTGTGAAAAGTGCAAATCAATCCCAGAACAGCAGCAAAGTACCTTGTGAAGATGCTGGAGGAAACAGGTACAAAAATATCTATATCCGCAGTAAAACGAGTCCTATATCGACATAACCTGAAAGGCCGCTCAGCAAGGAAGAAGCCACTGACACATCCAGCGCAAAGCAGAGATTTAAAAAAGACTTAGTAGTCGCCAAAGTTCCAGAGCATGTCTTTAAATTCATAGAGGTATGGATGCAAAGACTGACACTCCATGATGTCGAAATTATAGTTTTAACCATGTTGAAGCTATAGTGTTTTTTACATATATTGTTTACAAACATTGGAGTAAACAAGCTTATATTTTGGGTTCTGATGGGGTATTACAGTTGAACTAAACTCATGAGGCATTTATAGGTTATATTCAAGAATCAATGGGTATACAAAACATTAGGAACACCTTACAAATATTGAGTTGCACCCCCTTTGTCCCTAGAACAGACTCAATTCCTCAGGGCATGAACTGTACAAGGTGTTGAAAGCGTTCCACAGGCATGCTGGCTCCAATGTTTCCCAGTTGTGTCAAGTTGGCTAGATGTCCTTTGGGTGGTTGAACATTCTTGGTACACGTGGGAAACTGTTGAGCGTGAAAAACCCAGCAGCTTTGCAGTTCTTGACACACTCAAACTGGTGGCATGGCACCTACTACCATACCCTGTTCAAAAGGCACTTAAATATTTTGTCTTGCCAATTCACCCTCTTATATAACGATTAAATGAATGCATCATAAGTTAGAACCATTGACCTCATTAACAGTTTCAATTCTCTTTCCATGCATTTCTCTGGAAATCTGCATTCTCCCTGCACAGTTTCATGTAGCCAAATGGGATTTCAGCCACAAATACAACACCTTGCACAGCTCAGCATTCAACACCATAGTACTCTCCAAGCTCATCATTAAGCTCGAGGCCGTGGGTCTGAACCCCACCCTGTGCAACTGGGTCCTCGACTTCCTGACGGGCCGCCCCCAGCTGGTGAAGGTAGGAAACAACATCCCCACTTCGCTGTTCCTCAACACTGGGGCCCCACAAGGGTGCGTGCTCAGCCCCCTCCTGTACTCCCTGTTCACCCATGACTGCGTGGCCAAGCACGCCTCCAACTCAATCATCAAGTTTGCAGACGACACAACAGTAGTAGGCTTGATTACCAACTATGACGAGCCTGCCTACATGAAGGAGGTGAGGGCTCTGGGAGTGTGGTGCCAGGAAAACTTTTACAGATGCACAATTGAGAGCATCCTGTCGGGCTGTATCACCGCCTGGTACGGCAACTGCACCGCCCACAACCGCAGGGCTCTTCAGAGAGTGGTGCGGTCTGCTGAACGCATTACCGGGTTCAAACTACCCGCCCTCCAAGACACATACAGCACCCGATGTCACAGGAAGGCCAAAAAGATCAAGGACATCAACCACCCGAGCCACTGCCTGTTCACCCCGCTATCATCCAGAAGGCGAGGTCAGTACAGGTGCATCAAAGCTGGGACTGAGAGAATGAAAAACAGCTTCTATCTCAAGGCCATCAGACTGTTAAATAGCCATCACTAGCACATTAGAGGCTGCTGCTGCCTATTGAAATCACTGGCCACTTTAAGAAATGGAACACTAGTCACTTTAATAATGTTTACATATCTTGCACTACTCATCTCATGTGTTTATACTGCATTCTATTCTATAATATTATTCTGTATCTTTGTCCATGCCGCTCTGTCATTGCTTGTCCATATATGTATATATTCTTAAATCCCATTCCTTATTTTTTTTTGTGTGTATTGGGTATATGTTGTGAAATTGTTAGATATTACTGCACTGTCGGAGCTAGAAGCACAAGCATTTCACTACACCTGCTAAACACGTGTATGTGACAAATACAATTTGATTTGATTCAATCTGATCAGAAACAATGTTATCTAGTGGAAGTGGCTTTGCTGGGTTTTCAGCTTGCTGTGTGCATGTACCCATACTAGTAACTGACCGCTAAGTGGCTGAAGGTCTGTTTCCTCCCCCCATTGGAAATTACTGATCACCAGTAGATCGCTAGTAGGGCCTTCTACAACTGGGCCATTAAAGGGGCAATCTGCAGTTCGAACAAAGCGGTAAAAAGCTGATGGATGGGGCTGGAGAAATGTTACCACTCTCAAACTAATGGAAAGAGACATGGATACAAGGACTGACCATCCATGATATCAACAATTGTAGTTTTAATCATATTTTGAGGCTATACAGTGTTTTACATTTACATTGTTTACTAACAAAAGAGTAAAACAAGCTTATATTTGGGGTTCTGATGGGGTACAACAGTTGAACTAGGTTCATGAGGCATCTACAATTTATATTCTTCAAGAATCATAAAAAATATATATATATTATTGAACTAGGCAAGTCAGTTAAGAACAAATTCATATTTACAATGACGGCCTACCCCGGCCAAACCCGGATGACGCTGGGCCAATTGTGTGCCGCCCTATGGGACTCCCAATCACGGCCGGGGTGTGATACAGCCTGGAGTCGAACCAGGGTCTGTAGTGACACCTCTAGCACTGAGATGCAGAGCCTTAGACAATGAGTATATCATACCCTTAAAAAGTCTATAAATGTATGTAGCAACTGCAGATTGGCCCTTTAAGACCTAGTTATACCAATAGCTACAAAGTAGTAGGACTAGGAATCACCAAGATCTTCCTTTGCACAATGTCACATTTGCGATTATCCTGTCCAGCACGGTGTTAAAGCTAGCTAGCAAGACCATCCCTCCTCCGATTTATCGCATAAACGTGGGACGTTGAGCCCTGGTCGCCAAGCTCATAGCTACAGTTTGAACCCCTGCTGTCTCTGGCTCCACACCCACCCGCCCGGCCATCTAGATGTGTGAAAGTTAGCTTATACACTAATGATCCATCATGTATGACATTCCTGGGAGTGTGTAAACTTACAAAAATGATATGGTAATACAAAATGTATGTTCTCTATAGTTATGTCTTTGAAAATGTATTAATTGACCAATTCGGCACATTTGGGCAGACTTGATACAAAATAGCCCAGTATTGAAATGCTTCACTGGATCAACCTGAAACTTTGCACACACACAGCTGCCATCTAGTGGCCAAAATCTAAATTGCGCCTAAACTGCAATATATTGTGGCCTTTCACTTGCATTTCAAAGATGCTGAAAAAATTAATAGAAAACATATTTTTTTGTTTGTATTATCTTTTACGAGATCTGTGTTATATTCTCCTACATTAATTTCACATTTCCACAAACTTCAAAGTGTTTTCTTTCAAATGGTATTGTCGTATCTGATGAGTGGTGGCCATTATTGCTGTCAACAAAGAGTCCGTTCATGCTGCATCGTGTTAGAGGCTTTTATTAAAATCACGAGGTTACAGCATAAGTTAACAGACCCGCGGAGTCCGGAGAACAGCATCCTAGATCTGCCTTCTCATCGTTTAACCCCTATTTATAAACAATGCAAAAAGATGGGTGGCTCCCTCTTCTGGCCAATCACCAGTCTCCCCTGGGGCGTCACCCTCCAAACGCTACATTTGAACTAAGATCATAAAACAACATTCTTTGTTCCTCCAAAACATTTAACAAAGACATAATCTTCAGATACGATATTCCCCCCTTCGAGACGAACTAAACGTCTCGAAAACAAACAGAATAGGATTATGACTAGTAACCATTTATCTTATTGAGTATCTTTAACATTAAACCAAAAACATTCTCCTCTAGAGTGTAAATACCTTTCTATGAAATACCTGTTTATGAAGTGTGAATACATTACTATCCTTATGAACAAATCTCTATGGAGTGTAAGAGCGAAAAACTGTCCGGCAGCCATCTTTTCAGATATCCATCCATCAATCAAGACAGTAAAATTCTCTCACGGTCCCTCTGCCCCAGGCAACCACCTCGGTACTCCAGATAACCTCATAAACCATGTAAATGCCTTTGAAACTATGATGCAATTAAATACACATGTAAGCCCCTGCAAACAAAATCCTATCCAATAAATATCCATTGTAAGGCTGGTCAACCCATTGGACCGTACAATGAAACTCTCCCTTCCTAGCCTCTCTGTCCCTAAACATTCACGAAATAAACAAAAACATCTAAGATCCTCACATGTATTCAACAACATCAAACATCATTCTACAAAAATTAATCCCTAAGAATATGACACAATTATGTATTACACATGTCTATATTTCATTGCAGACACTGGAATGTAGTCCACTACACTTCATCTCCCTGTAGTCTCGACTTCCAATGGACTGTTGATGATGGAATCAGCCACACCCTCCTTGTTTCATCTCCTCCAGTCATATTGTCCCTTCATATTGTCTTTGTTTGAGTATTTCAATCTCCACATGTCCCCCAAATGCTTCTGGAAGAAAAGAAAAGAAACCAAACAGTATCTTTTCCAAAAAAACACTTTCAAATTGAACATCAATATCAACTAAGAATATAGAAATGATATATAAATGATGTATGAATCACATAAACCTATTCCCCCCTTTGATTCATAAATCATACCAACATCACCCTAATATTGAAAAAAAAATTGAAAAATGATCAAATAATAAAAAATGATATTTATCCATCAGTTCCACTTGTCCAGATCAGGAACAGTCACCACCGACATCTGAGTGTTGTCTCCAGACATCACTCTCCAACCTATCTCAATATCATAGCTTTCTCAAAAGTTAGTAACATATTACAAACATCACACAGTGTTATCAAAGCTGCCATTAAATGTAACCCATCACTGCCCCTACTGGCCTAATTGATCTTGCAACCAAATCTTCTCAGATCTCCCAAACGCATCCCTTATAATGCATATATAACCCTAGTGATATTATCTGAACTATCTGGACTCAAAGTATCTACTAATATTATCAATATGATCTTCCCAAATGTTACACCATACCATGAATAAAGTCCCCCCTTCTCCCTTAAGATTTATCCTTCAATGATAGGCTTGAAGACTATGACATGTAGTCATGTCACCCTTTTAACCCTAGATTTAGCTGTGTCCGGTGCTATCCCTCTTATAATGGTAAAAACCTCATATGGAAGCTTCAACGTTGACATGTAACCAAATCCTGTCCATCCATAATGTAAGAATATATATGCTTTATCACCACAAACCCACCAAATATCTCTAAAATTCCCAATAGTCACATTGTCAGTCAAAAGCTAATCGTTTAACCATCAAAGTCCTGCTCTTCTTACTACCTGGTATATTAAAAATTACATTATATTTGTCATTACTACCCTTAAGGTCATGCTTATCCAAAGTCATCATATAATCATCACAATCTGATATTCCCATAAACATACCCTTTACCTCATATGTTTTATTAGAACAAAAACAACTTTTAGCCCTCAATGTTTCACCTGAATACTTCAGGGTTTGCTTGTTACCTGATTTTACTTTACCATCCAACAAATTCACACAAGTTAATTCACTTAACCTAATAACACCTAACCCTAGGCTTAAACAAATGTTTTGACAATGACATTATTTTATCTGTTACTAATTGTTGCTGATACCATAGTCATGACAAAGCATAATACTGACACACCCTTGATAAAGGTCGAACGACCGTCTCTAACATGTTTGACTGGAATTCTAACCAGACATGGACCCTCAAGATTCCTCACTGATCTTACAGAATGAGCTGCTGGAACCTGCCCATCTATCTCTAATCTTCACAACAGAAGAATCAAACCACTCCCTTTAGTTTCTCTCTTCCCTAACGAGCGGTACTGATCAGATACCTCTCCTTGTCTGTCATTAAAATCAAAGACCTCATCCTGTCCTCCATGATGAATCTATATTCTCTCTACTACTATCTGTTCTCCTATTTTAACCCTATTCGTACTATCATTGACAGCACTCTCCATCCGTAACATAACCCATGAGTCTAAAATTCCCCATTTAATTTCAGAAAAGTTGTCGATGTCATACTCCCTACATTTGCTATTGCCATCGTATCACTAATCCCTTCCAAAGTTACCATTAAAGTAGTTGATTTAGCTGCTGTATCAACCCTAATTACTTCTAGTGCAAAAGTTCCCATTATCCTCTGTGTATTATCTACTGTTGGAGTGACTACTGTAATCTACTCCTCCTGAACTCCCTCAATGACTGTGGAAACGTCAACAGACCTCAAATCTTCCATTATAAGCGTCACTTTACGAATTACATAGCCCTTTAACCCATAATTCTTAACCGGAACAACTTCTAATGCTTGCACTAGATAAGTATACATATATTCTCCCTGACCTTTCTCTGTAACATTACGCAACATAAGTGAACAGTCACTCCTAACCTCTTCCACTTCATATCGTTGTACAAACTATCCCTCCTCTGACTAGGGGACACCGCTTCTACATCTGGTCCTGATAACAATACTTATTCTCCATAATTATCTCTCCATATGGGAGGAACGTCCCCATCCTAACCCTAATAAGTATTCTTTCCCCTAAAATTGGTGCTGTATTGGTTCCCCTATAATCAAATGCGATATATTTATGGCTTTAATAACTATCAATGTTGAAAGAGTTAAATTGCTTCTCCCTGTTGTTCTAATAAACTGAAGTGTTAATGTCCTTAGTTACTCCTAGTTTTCCCCAAAGAAAAGTTGTCTCTGCTTGTACTTCCATCTATCACCACTAGTGTCACTTTTTCCCCAAATCTCAGTCCTTTCTCTAAATCCCTGACTTTAAACTTTTGATTACACAAAATACACCTATAATTACCTTGATCTTCCTACTCTACAGTGTCATTCACCATTGTTCTCTCTCTTACTACTAACTTTGAAACTTAGCTTTCTGTCTCAGAGTTCCTTCAACCCTAATCTACTCCTAACTTATTTTAATCTAATGTTTTCTCTCATAACATTTAAAACCTTTTCCCCTGATTTATTCACAAAATCTCTTTACCACCAAATTTCAGAATATGTGATTGGAAAGTTCCCCACCTGCTTCTGACTCATTACACACAGACTTGGCAAACGACTAAACACCTTTTAGCCTAGCCTGAAATCTCTTAGTGTAAGAATGTAACCCTGAATAATAGTCACCCCTTTTAACTTTATTTTTCCAGACAGATTGTCTAATAGACAGAACAATAGATTATCATCCTTCCTATGATATTATCGTTTTTAAGCAAATGATTCCCAAAAACCCAGTCGTCTAGTGTACATCTTATTGTACAATTCAATTTAAACAATGCATCTCTTCCCAACACTGCAATAACAATATCTTCTAATATTAGTACCTTAAGAGTAAGTAACTGTTTTACTACCTCAAATCCCTATCCTAATTAGTTATCAATTAGTGAGATGTTTAACCTCTTTAGGCTGAACACAGATACGTTTTTCCACTATTCACCATCACTTCTAATGGTCAGTTTTTACTTCAATTGTTAGCTATTTTCTCTTCTTCTCTAATCGATTCTCTCAGCTGACACCCCCCTTCGTCTCTTCTAGGCACTAACAGGTGATCTTCACTTGCTCCTTTATCTTCCTCTGTTGTTTTCTCCTGGCGCATTTCCATCCCAGGTAAAGTAACCAATCTGTCCACAATTATAACAGTCTTCTGAAAGTTGCTGGAAGTGTAGCTGAAATCTTCCTCCTTCTTCTATTTCTTCTTTGTTCTTCTCCAATTCTGTGTCTGTCCATAAACTGGCTTTGGATATGAATCAACTGGTGCCGCCCTTGGTGGCTGATACAATTGCATTTGATATTGTTCAGTTGACGCTGTAACAGTGATTGTTGATTTGGTTCACTCTGATTCTTCATAACCAAAACTTATCTTCTCCACCCGTTGTATGATTGAGTTCTCAGAGTTTCTTCGTCCTGTTCTTTCTTCTTCTCCAATTCTTGGGATCCTTTTCTCAGCAGTTTCTCCTCTTCTGTATCTTCAGCTGTGTTACTTCTAAACTATTTGCTTTATCCAGGCATGATAAACATCGGTCTATATCTCCTTCTATTTCTTCTTTGCTAGTCATTGTAAGATAAAATCCTCTTGAACATAAAGCACCTTTAATCTCCAAATCTTCATCTTCAACTTCCATCAGAGATCAAATCTCGTGTATCCTTCTTCCTTCAACTTCCATCTGATCACAGAGTCATATCCACCCATGCATGACCTCTTCATCATCACTCTCATCTTCATCCTCCTCGTCTTCTTTAACCTCACTCTTCTCTTCCAGACATCTCATTTTCTTCCTTCTGGAGTTTTGATCCATCTTCATCGTCGTTTCTGCTTGTCCTCTATCTATTATTCGTCTTCATCTCTGATGCCATAATCACCCTGCTGGATGATCACTGAAAGCTTCCTTCTCATAAGGTGGGTGTCTTTTTGCTGAATCCGTATGTGAGAAAGGTGTACTAACATCTGTCATTAGTTTCTCCTAACACTACTTTAGTTAAAGAACTATCCTAATTAGTCAATTTTCCCCTATATCAACCCTTTTATATTCCTTTATTGTGAACTATCTTATTTTAGACTGTATAGCCTATGGCTTCCCCCCCCCTCTAATTATTAATATAAACCTAACAACTCCAAAAAAATAAAAATATCCCCCCCCCCAAAAAAAAAAAATCTAATCAACTAAAATATGAATATTAAAAAATTCAATTAAATGCCTTATTCAAAAACCATTTAATTAAAAATAAAAAACCAATTAAAAACTCAATTAAAAATTATGAATAATTTAAAACCAATTTTTATTCCTATGTCACCAATTTATCAATTAGTGTTGGCTATCTTACCACAACCCATCAAATGCAAGTAAATGAAGTTAGTCAACTTCAAAGCAATCCCCCAAAAACAAAGCCTCTAACCCTATCATTACTCCAATTCCCATAAACCCCTTGCTCTATCAGCTCTAATTATCTTAAATTTACAGAATAATGTCAATCCTTGATTCCCAACACAACCCCCATCAAACCCCAGTGAGGCACAGAGCCTCCAAAATGCAATTTTTAATGAAATAGTATTTGCCAAGCCTATGTAAAATTGTCATAACATCACATATCTTGTAACAGTCTCAAAACCTTTTTTTTTTACTTGATCCTCTGCCGCGTCACGTGATCACTTCCTGTATCTCCTCGCTCCCCCTCTCTCCTGTCTCTCATGACAAGGGACAAAGACACAAAAACAGCTTTTAGTAGTGAATGCAATCACTGAGTATTTCCAACCATTCAATATTCGTTCGTTCTACATTATTCACTCTAAGACTAAACTCAGAACTAAATAGATCGCTCAAAAACATTTCTATTTTATTTTAATCCGTCATTTAATTCAATTCATTATACTTCGCCAACATATATTTAATTTATAAATTCAATAGGTTACAAAACAAGTTTCATCTCTAACCAACCGCAGTTTAAACTAGAATACTCGTGCTAAAATCTCTCTTCTCTTTGTCCGTGCGTTTCTCTGTCTGCCCCTGCAGCTCCCAAATGGGACCTATGACCTCAACCAACCATTTTGTTTTGTAGGCTGAGCACAACCGCATGTCGTAGTGTTAGTGCCGTAAACCAAAACGTGTCCTAATCTCGTGTCATAAACTCCCCCTTTCTGTAGTGTAGTGTCGCAAAATTAAACGCATGCGCACAGCCATTCAAAAATCCCTTTTCACCGTGGAAGGAAGATTTTCTACTCCCTCCCCCTTATAGTCAAACAACATTTAACAGCGCTCACAAAACATATAACCTGACTTAAACACAGAGACAAATTTAAGAGACTTTAATCCATCGCAATGGAGTCTAAGGATACATTAGCATGTAGCACACAACACAATTAGCATTTAGCATTAACATTAGCCTTAGCCTCTAGCTAACTGCGGCCTACTACACAAACAAACATATCCTGCACTGCCCTATTTCCTTTTAAACATATTTATCCTACCGTTTTTGCTACCGGGACTAATGAGCATTACACCGAGAAATTAGACCCAATCAGACCTCCCGTCGGACGAAAGTCAAATCATAATCACAATCAGATAAACCTCATTAATCCGAGCTCTCTTTAACAAAAAAAAAACCACCGTCCACCCATTCTATCGTGTAAACGGATTTGTCGGCCCAACATCTAAAATGGCCCCCCCTGGAGGTCTTAAGTGGTACAGTGCCCTAAAGAATGCGCATATCTGCCTTAATCGTCACTTCAATACTTAAATCCTACCGTTTAATGCTCTAAAAACTCCCAATTATCTGCCGTTTCCAATGGAATAAATTTTAGCAGACTCTAGTCGACCGCAATAACGCCACCCGAGGCAAGGTCGGAATGGTACATCTCTCCAGTGTACCCAAGTCGTATTCAATCTAACAAACTCCGAAGCGGTAAGAAAAACTCACCATCTTTTGGCCATGCTTCAAAGCGAGTTAGCCTGGCGGTTGACTGAAACAAGGAAGAGACGCAAACCCAGCCCCACGTTGGGCGCCATTGTGTCGTATCTGATGAGTGGTGGCCATTTATTGCTGTCAACAGAGTCCGTTCATGCTGCATCGTGTTAGAGGCTTTTATTAAAATCACGAGGTTACAGCATAAGTTAACAGACCCGCGGAGTCCGGAGAACAGCATCCTAGATTGCCATGGCCGCTCTGCCTTCTCATCGTTTAACCCCTATTTATAAACAATGCAAAAAGATGGGTGGCTCCCTCTTCTGGCCAATCACCAGTCTCCCCTGGGGCGTCACCCTCCAAACGCTACATTTGAACTAAGATCATAAAACAACATTCTTTGTTCCTCCAAAACATTTAACAAAGACATAATCTTCAGATACGATAGTATCAAGTATATGCATATCCTTGCTTCAGGTCCTGAGATACAGGCAGTTAGATTTGGGTATGTCATTTTAGGGGAAATTGAAAAAAAGGGTCAGATCCTTAAGAGGTTAAACATTTTAATTAGGCTATTAGGCCTAAATACGATTCCTTAATTATTTGGGTACTTTGTATGGAAAACATTGTTGTATTGGCTACTTTTCATTACTCACTGCGTACAGCTGGATGAGAAATACCTTTTGCTCAAGGAATATAAAACATTTAGCTTGCTGAGAAAATACAGGGCTACCTTTTTTGTAATGTTACCATCTAAATCAATAATTCCATGTTGTCTTGATAAACCTGCAACACAGGCCAGTCCCTATGAAAGGTAATCCACAACATAGAATCCACAAGTCCCGCCCGCTCGCTCGAGGAAGGCAGTTTTGCCATGGTTTGGTATCATTTTTAGGGCTCTATCAAATCTGCGTTCCGGAGAACGTGGAATGAATCACGGAATACAGACATTAAAGCAGAATTCAACAATGTTCAAAAATGTATTGGACTTAGTATAAAAGTTAGTCATTTGCCCAAGTCATGAACAAAATGCATCAGTGATTCGTATTTTCCTGCAACTTTCTGAAACGGCACAGGAATGCCCCCATTGTGTGCGCGTATGTCTACACTTTGTGTAGCCTTTAGCGATGATGCTAATGATAACGGTCTTCTGGTAGAGATGGGAAGGCTTTCCCAAAAACCTTCTCAATTAAATGTTAACTACAAAGTAGCCTACAGTATGCCTACCTGGCAGAATTATATGATTATTTGCATCAATCCAGTGGCCATTTGTTAAGCAAACTCTGCAATCACGAGTGCTACAGAAACCTATGCTAACCAAACATGGTGTCTTGCTGGTGTGCGCTTGTATTACACCCCAAAATCTAAATTTCTTCAATTTTTTCCAGACCTCCAAAGTAGTCTCCTGATGTGGCTTAAGCATTGTTGTGGACTTAGAACATCCAATTTGGTTGTCTTTCTATAAAGATTTTGAGCGCGAAAACCAAAAAAAAACGAAAACTGAAACCTGAAAACACAAATTTGGGAAAGAACTGAATCAGACAAAATAAGATTTTATAGGGCCCTACATTATCAAATTATTGGTGGTGGGCACCAATATTGATCATTCGATATGAATCTAATATTTTGATAGCGATATGAGCAAGGCATGTCGTGATATCGATTTATTCTTCCTATTAACTTACACTGTTATGCAAAAAAGCATACATGACTGATCCTGCTTGCACAAAACCCTCTCACAGACCTTGCCACAGGCTAAGCATACTTAATTGCCTGATGGGCCATCCACTGTGGATGGGCTTCCCATTGTAATCAAACTGGTTAGGTAGGTTTATGCTACCTGAACATTCACACTTGGCCCTATGGGCAATCCGTACGCAGTTGTTTGACTTCACAGAGTCGTGGAAGTGAACAGAAAAGCAAACATTCACGCAGTTGCAAAGTATTTTATACAAACAGATATATCGAATCAAAAAATGCAACTGATATCAATTTTCCATATCGGTGCCCATCACTAATTATAAATAACACTTCGTCATCTGATCCAAGTTAACCCATTTTTTAAATGTAAATGTTATATTAGCAGATCAGGCTTACCCTAATAAAAAATTGGACTGGAGCGTAAATCGCATAATGGTCAAATTTGGATTCGCACCAAACCAGACTGACTCAACTTTGCATCCATTGAGCTATTTGGTAACATAAATACTTTTTAAACTACAACAGTTTTGTGCCCCCAAAATGTCCAATTCACGTTAATGGTGATAGGCAGATTTACCTCAACATTAACTTCCCACTGTTGAAATAACGATAAACTTTCAGAATGTTGAAATGAAAACACTACTTTTACCACAGTCACTAATACCATTGATATGAATACAAGCAATACCATTACTACTACTACTTTTAGACAGCTGAAGAAAGCACACACATTTTCTTCAGGAAATGCACAGTTTCTAGTTACCTTTTGCCATAGTCTGACCAGGGAATAAAGGGACACTTCGAACAACCAAAACGGATGGACAATGTTGATAGGAAGGTAGAAAGGCACAATCATGTACAATGACGCTGCAAGGTAAAAGTGGGAGGCTGGATCACTTGTTCACATTGGCTGCTCTTTAACAGTAGGGGCAGTGAGTGCCAATTGTGTGGTACGTCATTAGAATGTAAATGCAGTGCAGATGTACATGGGACACAACGCTAATATGACATAGTACATTTCAGGCACCCATTATGGCTTGTGACTGCTAGGCTACTTTTAGAACTACTGGCTGAAATTATATAAATATCCCACTGCATCTCTTTCAAAAAGTCACCTCAAAAAGTTGTTGTTTGAATGTAAAAGAACATACAAACAACAATGTTAAACAAAATAAAAAAGGTTTTTAACCGATGGTATTCTGTTACATCCAGGTACATTAGTGATTCACATAAAGAATAAACCCATCATGAAACAATGAGCCACATCTACAAGATCGGAGAGAGCAGTTAATGAGTAAGTGTGACCCATTGAGATAGATAGAGGACTCATCATGGATATAACCCGTTTTGGCATGGACATTGCCATTGAGGGCTTCCACCATGCTTCCACCATTTTAAAGTAGTAAAAGTAGCCAACTGGGTAGAGATTCCTATGGGTTGTAGCTTCAATGGCACTGCCCATGCTGTCACAGACGCTATAAATGTCAGAGATAAAGTTGAGTCCTCTCTCTAATCTATCTCTTTGGTGTGACCCAATATCTGAAAACAAAACACATACTAGCTATCCAAAGGAATGTGTGGTCCATCAATTACCCCCGACAGAAATGGGGGGTGAACATGCAAAAGACAAGTCTAAGGTACGTGATCCAAACCCATCAGACATCTCTTTAGACAGGGTTCACTGGGAGTGGGAGAGAATGTACAATGGCGCAAATACTCCTTCATTATTCTTCAAGTCTTGGTTTTACAAAGGGAAAAATATACAAAACAAAATTGTCACTTCCTCCTTTCTAAATGATGAGTAAATCGCTTACTCATGATTTAAGATTCCTTCATTGTTTGTCATCCCCTTTCAAAACAGAATGTCTTCGTTCTTTATGAGCGTCTCCACCACCTGTCTCTGGTAGCGGATGTCATTGAGCGCCGTCATGGCATCCAGGTCTGGGGCACGCATGAGGGTGGGCCCAAAAACAATTCCAAGGTTTTCTGCATTCATCAGGTTGTCTTTCTCATTTTGGGTTACCCTTTGGAGAGGAGCAGGAAAGGGTCAGGGCAAAGAGAGAGAAACTGCTAAAAAAGAACCAGTTTGGGGGCCATTGACATGCTCATTCAAGACCAATGAGTTTTCTACCATAAAACAATTATTGCCTACTGTTAACGTATCACGCCTAGTAAAAAATATTAACTCTAAAATTAATAATAATAAAAAAAGGCATTTGTCTTGATTGCATAAGTATTTGTGCTAAGAACTTCCTTAACAAGTCACACAACAAGTTGATTTTGTATTTAAAATAAGGCAAAGGCTGTGGATGCGGAGGTAACCACCCCATCCTGCCCCCCTTGGATACCTTTTCCCCAGAACTGAAGATCCGAATCACGTTGTGCATGCGATTCTTTAGGTCTACATTTTTGTGGTCACCCTCTGTTCACATTTCTCACTGTCAATTGTGAATGATAATTCTTCAAGTTTTACCTGTGAAACATACATGCAGCATCTGCATGCCAACCATTTGATCTCTATCAGTTTCATGGGAATATGCATTTAGATCTTCTTGTAGGCCTACAGTGTTGCTTTGAATTCTGTACAGTGAGCTAATTTTAGAGCAGATGTTAACTGTAGCATACCTGTGTTTTGTTTCAATAAATGCACATATTTTGTCTATTGGCACACGCTGTTGAGTTTTGGCCACATGAGAAAAATGCGACCATTCACACAATCATCCTAAAATCTCATAATTGAGGTGGTTTTCTTGTCAGTACGTTATACTATGCTATTATATTCGGTTCTGTTATATAGAATACTATCAATATGTGATCTTGCAGACATTGATTCAGCCTTGATCTAACAACATTAAACAAGCATAATTCGCCAGAGTAGCCTGTTCTCTGGGCAGCTGAACGAGTAGAGCAGAGACTAATTGCCAAGACAAACAGCGTTGCTACCCACAAGCTAACATTTTTTTTCCTCAATTCATGATTGAATTTGAATTATCTGAATAATGCTAATGACGATGGTGAAGGGGGTGATTGAATTTAGTTCACAATGGCAAGATAAACAAAGTGAATGGATGTGCAGACTGCATTGGAGATGCATTAGAATTTGGAACATCACTCTAGTTATTTATATGGAAAAATGTTCTATTTTATTGTATTATATTGCATTATATTATTATAAAATACCATAACAGCAGGAATCATTTGACATGGCAGGAATCAATCTTTCAACGTGAGATAAAGATGCTGTTAGATTTCACCGGAACAGAGCGGCAAAATACGTGCATGCCAGGGATTCCGTTAGGAAAATGTGGCGCCGGACATTTGACCGGCAGCATTTTAATTTAATGCTCAGAACGAAATAAATCACATTTAGATTATGGTAATTAATCTTAACAAAACATGCAAGTCGAGGATGCAACGACGTGTGTCCTTACCGCGCACTTTGAAGATGTTAGAATAACTGTCCACATTTACTTTTCCTCAGCCAACAAGACGAGTAAGAACAGCAAAATCACTAGCCTATGCATAGGCAAAGCGTGAGTTTAAAGTTTTCACCATAAATATGCACCTTTATAATAAAGCATTCCATGCATCATCACATTTGCAGACTTTTGTAAGATAGCCTACTATTTGTAATATGATTGACTATCCAATCTACTCATCATAACTCAATCACTGTTTGCAAAAAAAAGACCAATCAATGCATGGCTGAGCGAGTATAGTGTAGAGGCCTGGGCTATATCAGACACATTTCTTCTTTCTTTGCACGGGAAAAACACATTTCATGCAATTCTACTACACTTTATATGACTGGAGACATCAGCAGAATATGTTTTAATAGGACAAATTACAGGGTAGCCAACTCTGCTGAAACTGACAAACAATCAATAAAAATGGCATTGTCCATATAACAGGCCTACGATAAGGGGAGACACAAATAGAATATGACGTCCATCTAAACTGGAGGAGGAAATTATTGTCCAAAAACAAACTTTTATGTGGGACTGACCCAACAATGAGTGTGAATATGCGCAGTGCGCATATTCTTATGGCGGATGCTCTCCGCTGCGGCCGATAAGATAGGCTATAGGCTTACTGTTGTTCGCTCAATTAAGTTGAACATTTTAGACAGATTAGTCTTTTCATTGTCTTCTCTTTACAGCAATAGCCATTTGCTTTCCAACCTATGTTTTCCTGCTATTGAATTTAGAAATATTGTAATATGCCTGGCTGGGCCTCTACTTTCACTGACAGTCGGAACTCAACAATAATCTATTTGGTATTTGCAGCGCTCGCTGCCTTTCCTTCTGACTGTAGGCAATGTGATTTTAAAACAATCCACAATTTGTTTTCTTTTTAAGGTTAGGGGAAGCTAATGATCCTCTGTGGCCAAATCATGATTTAGTAGTCTATTTTGAATGATTTTATTTATTTCTGTATAGACAGGAGTAGGCTAATTAGGCTATATAAATTTAGCAAATCTACCCCATAGTAGAAAAGTTGACCTATTCTATTGGTCAGCCTGTCGACAAAGAAATAGCCCAAACAGACTCTGGGACAGTTGTAGGAGGATAGAGCCCAAATTCATACAACCAGTAGGCCTAGGTGACTTAAAAAAACGTTAAAAAGTAATGAATTTGAGGTAACAGATCAGAACGTTTAGCTATTATTACTATTATTTCTTAACATTACTAGCGCGGCAATGCGCACGAGGCAGTAGGCTACGCGCTAATGTGCATTTGGCTCCCGGACAATGAAAGAAAGTTGAAAACCAATAGAACATGAGAAATAGTCTACTGGTTTCAAATCTGTATAAAATAATTGCCTCCACTGATTTGGTGAGATTTTGCCAAGGCTACTTCGAAGCAAGGTCAAACATGCCTCATAATATGTAGTAAAATGCTCAGGTTTCAAACAATTAAGTAGCTACAGTATATGTTTTAAAAACGCATACTGCCTCCAGCTCATTGCAAAGTTGTGTGAGAAATACAAATATTAGCTCTTTTTAATTGTGGGCCAAAAACTTTTTTTAACAACCTAATGGCTGTCCACCAAGTATTGCTTTAGGCGCGCAAATATTTATGCAATCAAGACATCTCCAGATTTAAAAAAAATTGTTAATAGACTGTAAATCTAATCATTGTCTCTTCTCAATGACTAGGCACTGTTTTACCATAATATACTCTGATATCTAGTCTCACCTCTTTAAGTGGGCCATGAGATAACACAGTGTTTCACAGTGTGCAGGTGGCAGCAGCTTCAGAGCTTCATGATGGGCCTCCAATCGCTTGTCTGGATCTGTGATCTCTAGAACCCGACAAACGCACACACAGTCAGCGTCTGCAGGACAGGAACTATAATACACACACCCAATAACAAAAATCAAACAAATATCCATAATCGTGCTAAGTTTAGGACTAACTTGCTGCCTCCATGAACCTTGGGTAGGCGTCGTATGTGATAAGAGGAATAGGTAGATCCCTGAAGTACAGTTTCAGTGCGCCAGTGATTATGTTGATGTCTTCATACACATTCACAGAAATGTCTGCCTTTTCACCATCTATTGGGAGACAGAGGGAGGATTGGGAGACAGAGGGAGGAATTTAACTTGCCTATAGATGGGGCAGTCAATTAAAAGATGTCAAAGGTTGCAAGCATCCATATGGAAAAAAGGAGGTCTTAGAATTACATAGTTTTGTAGCTGTGCAGCCAGTCTAGAGATGGTAAACTCAGTTGGCACTCGATTGGCCTTACTTGATAACTGCCATTAACAATTAAACAAATGTAATTAATGAACAATGAAATCAGTTTTTGTCCAACCTAGTTCTCCGCAATCTTGCAGCAATATCAACAATAGGCCATGGACAGCATTTTTCAAGGACTAAGTCGAATTGATACCCACTGACTGCCCCACCGAGAAAGCAGGTAACTGAATGAGATACAGTGGCAAAGGAAAAAAGGCCTTGCCTCTGTCAAAAGCCAGCTTCACATCTTCAATCAGATCACTGAAGCCTGAGATTCTGTACAGGCCCTCAGACTGAACACCTACAGAAAGAGAAGGATAGTAGAGAGAAAGATAATGACAAATTAAACGGCTTTACATTTTCATCAAACTAACACCAGTGCAAATTCATACCTCTCCATTACTTGTCAGGTGCTCAGGAAATTTCGAACAAAGTAACATGAACGTTGTTACTGGAGGATGTCTGAACCCATAACAACCCTATATGGGTCGGTTTCTACTGCTCACCTCTAGACTCAATCTCTTGTATGCACATGTCCACCACCATGGGTCGCTTGGAATTGTGGGCTTTCACCAGGGTCGTGAGGTCACAACTGTATACTTTCTTGACATGCTTGAGGTCAGGCTTGCAGTCGTTAGGCACCATTTTGGAACACTGCTTGTGGACATTCAAACCGCAATCTGGGGAGAAAAAGAGATGGGACTAGCAAAAATGCTGTATATAATTTAACCATTATTTAGGTCTCAATTATCACAGGCAGTATCAAATCAAATCAAATTTTATTGGCCACATGCGCCGAATACAACAGGTATAGACATTACTGTGAAATACTTACTTACAGCCTTTAACCAACAATGCATTTATTTCTTTATAAGAAAAGTAAAATAGAACAACAACAAAAAAGTGTTGAGAAAAAAAGAGCAGAAGTGAAATAAAATAACAGTAGGGAGGCTATATATACAGGGGGGTACCGGTGCAGAGTCAATGTGCAGGGGCTAGTTGAGGTAATATGTACATGTGGGTAGAGTTAAAGTGACTATGCATAAATAATTAACAGAGTAGCGGCAGCGTAAAAAGATGGGGTGGGGGTGGGGGGGCAGTGCAAATAGTTCAGGTAGCCATGATTAGCTGTTCAGGAGTCTTATGGCTTGGGGGTAGAAGCTGTTGAGAAGTCTTTTGGACCTAGACCTGGCACTCCGGTACCGCTGGCCGTGTGGTAGCAGAGAGAACAGTATATGACTAGGGTGGCTGGAGTCTTTGACAATTTTGAGGGCCTTCCTCTGACACCGCCTGGTATAGAGGTCCTGGATGGCAGGAAGCTTGGCCCCAGTGATGTACTGGGCTGTACGCACTACCCTCTGTAGTGCCTTGCGGTCGGAGGCCGAGCAGTTGCCATACCAGGCGGTGATGCAACCAGTCAGGATGCTCTCGATGGTGCAGCTGTATAATATTTGGAGGATCTGAGGACCCATGCCAAATCTTTTCAGTCTCCTGAGGGGGAATAGGCTTTGTCGTGCCCTCTTCACGACTGTCTTGGTGTGTTTGGACCATGATAGTTTGTTGGTGATGTGGACACCAAGGAACTTGAAGCTCTCAACCTGTTCCACTACAGCCCCGTCGATGAGAATGGGGGCGTGCTCAGTCCTCTTTTTTTCCTGTAGTTCACAATCATCTCCTTTGTCACGTTGAGGGAGAGGTTGTTATCCTGGCACCACACGGCCAGGTCTCGGACCTCCTCCCTATAGGCTGTCTCATCGTTGTCTGTGATCAGGCCTACCACTGTTGTGTCGTCAGCAAACTTAATGATGGTGTTGGAATTGTGCCTGGCCATGCAGTCATAGGTGAACAGGGAGAACAGGAGGGGACTGAGCACGCACCCCTGAGGGGCCCCCGTGTTGAGGATCAGTGTGGCAGATGTGTTGTTACCTACCGTTACCACCCGGGGGGCGGCCCGTCAGGAAGTCCAGGATCCAGTTGCAGAGGGAGGTGTTTAGTCCCAGGATCCTTAGCTTAGTGATGAGCTTTGAGGGCACTATGGTGTTGAATGCTGAGCTGTAGTCAATGAATAGCATTCTCACGTAGGTGTTCCTCTTGTCCAGGTGGGAAAGGGCAGTGTGGAGTGCAATAGAGATTGCATCATCTGTGGATCTGTTGGGGCGGTATGCAAATTGGAGTGGGTCTAGGGTTTTTGGGATAATGGTGTTGATGTGAGCCATGACCAGACTTTCAAAGCACTTCATGGCTACAGACGTCAGTGCTACGGGTCGGTAGTCATTTAGGCAGGTTATCTTAGTGTCCTTGGGCACGGGGACTATGGTGGTCTGCTTGAAACATGTTGGTATTACAGACTCAGTCAGGGACATGTTGAAAATGTCAGTGAAGACACTTGCCAGTTGGTCAGCACATGCTCTGAGTACACGTCCTGGTAATCCGTCTGGCCCTGCGGCCTTGTGAATGTTGACCTGCTTAAAAGTCTTACTCACATTGGCTACGGAGAGCGTGATCACATAGTCATCTGGAACAGCTGGTGCTCTCATGCATGCTTCAGTGTTGCTTGCCTCGAAGCGAGCATAGAAGTGGTTTAGCTCGTCTGGAAGTCTTGTGTCACTGGGCAGCTCGCGACTGTGCTTCTCTTTGTAGTCTGTAATAGTTTTCAAGCCCTGCCACATCCGACGAGCGTCAGAGCCGGTGTAGTACGATTCAATCTTAGTCCTGTACTGACTCTTTGCCTGTTTGATGGTTCGTCGGAGGGCATAACGGGATTTCTTATAAGTGTCCGGGTTAGAATCCCGCTCCTTGAAAGCGGCAGCTCTACCCTTTAGCTCAGTGCAGATATTGCCTGTAATCCATGGCTTCTGGTTGGGGTATGTACGTACGGTCACTGTGGGGACGACGTCATCGATGCACTTATTGATGAAGCCAGTGACTGATGTGGTGTACTCCTCAATGGTATCTGAAGAATCCCGGAACATGTTCCTGTCTGTGCTAGCAAAACAGTCCTGTAGCTTAGCATCTGCGTCATCTGACCACTTTTTTATTAACCGAGTCACTGGTGCTTCCTGCTTTAGTTTTTGCTTATAAGCAGGAATCAGGAGGATAGAGTTATGGTCAGATTTGCCAAATGGAGGGTGAGGGAGAGCTTTGTATGTGTCTCTGTGTGTGGAATAAAGGTGGTCTAGAGTTTTTTTTCCTCTGGTTGCACTTTTAACATGCTGGTAGAAATTAGGTAGAACTGATTTAAGTTTCTCTGCATTAAAGTTCCCGGCCACTAGGAGTACTGCCTCTGGATGAGCGTTTTCCTGTTCACTTATGGCCTTATACAGCTCATTCAGTGCAGTCTTAATGCCAGCATTGGTTTGTGGTGGTAAATAGACAGCTATTAAAGATATAGATGAAAACTCTCTTGGTAAATAGTGTGGTCTACTATACTCTACCTCAGGCGAGCAAAACCTCGAGACTTCCTTAGTATTTGATTTGGTGCACCAGCGGTTGTTTACAAATATACACCGCCACCCCTTGTCTTACCGTAGTCAGCCGTTCTATCCTGCCGATGTATCGTATAGCCCGCTAGCTGTATGTTGTCCATGTCGTCGTTCAGCCACGACTCGGTGAAACATAATATATTACAGTTTTTAATGTCCCGTTGGTAGGATAACCGTAATCTTAGGTCATCAAATTTATTTTCAAATTATTGAACATTGGCTAATAGGATTGATGGAAGAGGCAGTTTACTCGCTCGCTGTCGGATCCTTACAAGGCACCCCGACCTACGTCCACGATATCTCTGTCTCTTTCTCATGCGAATGACGGGAATTTGGGCCTTGTCGGGTGTCTGTAGGATATCCTTCCTGATATCCAGAAGCTCTTTTTGGTTATAAGGCAGAAACATTATGTACAGAATAAATTACAAATAACGCGGAAAAACACACATAATAGTACAATTGGTTAGAGGGCTGTAAAACTGCAGCCATCTTCTCCGGCACCGTTACAGTTTTTTTAGTGGAGCAGAACTAAAAACTCTTCTTCTGTTACAATGCCTACAGACTGTCCTCAATGTTATGCCAATCTGATTGCTTTTCCAATTGGAGATGAATTTTTTATTTTTTATTTAACCTTTATTTAGGCAGGGGGTCCCCCATTGAGACCAGCCTCTTTTGCAAGGGAGCCCTATATTACAAGAGCAGCAAGCAATTACACATTAGTTAGAGACAAATACTTCAAATCAAGAAAAAGTACAAGAGTAAGAATCCACTCATTCATGCACATCATTTCTTAAGGTCTGGTGTGATGATCTCTGATCAATTTGCCCTTAAAGTGGCATTGAAAACTACAGCATGATGTCAATTCCTGTTGGGCTGCCAAGGCCGCTGGTGTCAGCTTGAGCACTCTTAAGAGAGGAATAGAAAAAGTGAGATCTGCCTCTGCCCCTGATTATGTCCTAGCGAAAATAAAGAGTTAAGCAGTGGTCGTTTTTTGTTGTTGTATGGAGGGCAATGGGAGAGTGTCGAACATAAACATTTATTGCCAACTTGCTACGTTAGGCCTATTTGATATAATTTAAGTTTCATAATGCTTAGGTTGTTACAGCCACTTATGCCAGTGCCAATGTACTGGCCTTAGTGAACGCACTTCACATCCTGCCAACTTTGAGAAAAATGACTATAATCGGATTTGTATTTGTGTTGGCCGATAAAGAACACATGCTCCCACAGACGACAGTCTGAAATCCTGTGATGTCAGCTTCTTTCTCGGTGCAAGGTTAGTGGTAAAATGATGCTCTGATATGATTTGGCATCTTAAGGGCAAGGGTGAAAAGGCTAGTAGGCAAATAACTAATGACCACCATTTGACCTTGAGACCCTAAAATGCCACACATGTTTATATGACAAACTTTTTTCATTTAATTTGACACAAGCTTTGGTGTTGTTCCTATTACCCCTTGAAATGAGTGTCTCTAGACAGACGGGTTGCCTCCCACAATGTGCCAATGCTCCAGCTTACACGTCTGTAGAAGTTCCGGAGTCAGAAATTAGATGGGCTTCACCGGTGATGTCACTGCCACAGCCTGCTTGCATTTTAAGCCCCGCCTAACCAAACTGGTGATTTGTTGGGAGAGTTGTCTGTCTGAAGAGGACCCTCCCTGGGATTTTTTTTTGGGGGGGATGTCCAAGAGAAATTAGACATCCTCCCCAGACCTAGTGCTCTACAGTATATGCCTATGATTGAAATCAACACAGGTAGGCTATTGTTTTCAAATAGGTTGCCCATTTGTCAGATAACCCTAGCCTACAGCCCAATACATTTTTAACTACAACTTAACTTACACTTGTGGAAATTGGCCTATATGGATAGGGCCAAATAAATATGTTTCTAACAGAAGAACTATAAAAAGCATATGCATGACCATTGTAGCACTGGAAAGAGAACACTGGTGATTATGGGAAAATTATCAGACCGAAAAGGTGAGGACACTACAGTTCACCTGATTCAAGAATCCAAACACTACACTTGATTTTATGGGCATTTTACATTTACTGTACTTTTCACAGCATTCGTCAATAACGAAATCTGACAAAAATACTAGATACATTTAGTAACATAATAATATTCATTGACATTTTGGAGTAGGTGCAAGATAAAAAATGATTACAAGGGTTTGAGTGAGAGGTCTAACTGGTGTCTCAAAACTGTGTACACTTTCTAATTAATTTCCTAGCACTTGTATTACTAAAAGGAAAGAGTTTAACTATAAGGTGTTTATTTTATTTTATTTTTTCTAGCGTTGACAATTGAGGAACTGAAGCATGCACACTTGTTGTTATTTGTTTGGAACACAGCCCTGCATCCCCGCCATCACACAATTACTGTTGTTTACTGTTGATGTTGGGCGATTAGACCTGGCTCGCGTTTCAATTCATCCCAAAAGTTGTTCAATGGGGTTGAGGTCAGGGCTCTGTGCAGGCCAGTCAAGTTCTTCCACACAGATTGACAAACCATTTCTGTATGGACCTTGCTTTGTGCACGGGGGCATTGTCATGCTAAAACAGGAAAGGCACTTCCCCAAACAGTTACCAAAAGTTGGAAGCACAGAATCGTCTAGAACGTAATTGTATGCTGTAGCGTTAAGATTTCCCTTCACTGGAACTAAGGGGCCTAGCCCGAACCATGAAAAACAGCCCCAGACCATTATTCCTCCTCCACCAAACGTTATAGTTGACACTATGCATTGGGGCAGGTAGCGTTCTCCTGGCATCCGCCAAACCCAGATTTGTCCGTCGGACTGTCAGATGGTGAAGCGTGATTCATCACTCCATCACTAACATTCACTCGTCAGAGACCAGCCACCCGGACAGCTGATGAAACTGTGGGTTTGCACAACCAAATAATTTCTGCAGAAAGCATCTCAGGGAAGCTCATTTGCGTGTTCGTCGTCCTCACCAGGGTCTTAACCTGACTGCAGTTCGGCGTCGTAACCGACTTCAGTGGGCAAATGCTCACCTTCGATGGCCACTGGCACGCTGGAGAAGTGTACTTTACACAGATGAATCCCAGTTTCAACTGTACTGGGCAGATTGCAGACAGCGTGTATGGCGTTGTGTGGGCGAGCGGTTTGCTGATGTCAATGTTGTGAACAGAGTGCCCCATGGTGGCGGTGGGGTGATGGTATGGGCAGGCATAAGCTACGGCAACGAACACAATTGCATTTTATCGATGGCAATTTGAATTCACAGTGATACAGTGACGAGATCCTGAGGCCCATTGTCGTACCATTCATCCGCCGCCATCACCTCATGTTTCAGCATGATAATGCACGGCCCCATGTCGCAAGGATCTGTACACAATTCCTGGAAGCTGAAAATGTCCCAGTTCTTCCATGTCCTGCATTCTCACCAGACATGTCACCCATTGAGCATGTTTGGGATGCTCTGGATCGACGAGCACGACAGCGTGTTCCAGTTCCCGCCAATATCTAGCATCTTCGCACAGCCATTGAAGAGGAGTGGGACAACATTCCATAGGTCACAATCAACAGCCTGATCAACTCTAGGTGAAGGAGATGTGTCGCGCTGCATGAGGCAAAATGGTGGTCACAACAGATACTGACTGGTTTTCTGATCCACGCCCCTACTTTCTTTAAGGTATCTGTGACCAACATATGCATATCTTTATTCCCAATCATGTGAAATCCATAGATTAGGACCTAATGAATTTATTTCAATTGATTGATTTCCTTATATGAACTGTAACTCCGTAAAATCTTTTAAATTGTTGCCTTTATATTTTCGTTCAGCATATATAGACAAACAAAAGTAGGCTAGTTAGTCAATGTTTCTCATCTAAACTATTGCACACTTGAATAATGCATTCACAAGTGTACAACAAAATGCTGTCTACTGGTATTATGGCATTTATTGCAAGGCTTCAGAGAGACACTCTTTACACAATTCCCCTCAGAGAGGGGTGTGGTGTAGAAGTGTCCCCAGCTACCTATGGAAGTGGTTTGGGAATCTGAAGCCAGATCAGTCCCTTAGGCTCATCTCCCGATATTCAACTTTTCTGTTTACATTAGCTACACTTAATTTGGATTTGGCGATGCTACATTCTCGCCACACACCTCCAAAGTACCTTAAATATCACAGTAGTTCGGAAGCTAGAATGCTATGCGAGCAGCTTCTCATCTAAGCCATGAAACCCTTCAATAATGATAATCTATTATTGAGAAGAGAATTGTATTGGATTCACCGTTTGTGTACCTTGTATCCTAGAGGTCTGAACCAAGAGTTTGATATCAGACCATTTCTTACATGAATATGCCACTTTGATTTGTCTTGCCTTCCAGGTCACCTACTTGGTCATTTTATAAATATATATTATTTTCTGGAACTACTACCCTCATTGTTATTAAATTATTATAGATACAACAATTGTTTTTGCACCCACCACGCGTCATGTCCGCAATGGTCATGTGAGGTGAAATGTGTATATTTTGGGATGTGAGCACTCAGTTTGTTTGTTTGACTTGACGAAGATCCGTTTCGGATCGAAATGTTGTCTATAAAGCGGTGAATTGGGAGCTTTAACAGTGTGTGGGCCAGCTTGTTCTATACCCTTCAAAAAGACAACATTCACAAGCATGTGCATAACATTTCAAAGGGTTTATTTTCCCAGCTGCGGGCAAGGTTCTGACAGATGGGTGTGTCTTGGTGGTGGCAAGGACACACCCAAGAAACACCCACATCAAACCACACCCCCAAGCCAACACACGTTTGGCTTCTGTCATGGCCGCCAGAATTTATTGAGGAGCAAGCCAAAAAATGAGGCCAAATCAGCGGGTGCAGTTCCCCTTTAAGAATTCAACATGCTATTACTGCATTTAAAGGTCAATTCCACCACTTTTCAACCTCATTCATTATCTCCAGAACCATACCAGTGTATATGTGAAAATGGCACATTTCTACGTTTTGTATTAAAATATATAAAGTTTTAAATGTTTTACCCGATCACATCAAAAGTAAAAACAGTGATTTTCTCACACAGATTTGCGGTGACGTTGGGAGCAAGAAAATACCCTCTCTATGGCTGGAAACTCGTTGCAGGTTTTAAAAATCACTTTTCTTTACTTTTAGGACATTTCTTCTTATCTTTATAACCAGAGATCATAGAAACGCACCGTTTTCCCATATGTAGGGTGCATTTGTCAATTCACTCTGGAGTGTCAGTGTGCGCTCTGGGCCGTTAGTAAATACAGGGCGTTGTCAGATTATCTGTTTGTAAATTCAGAGCGTTTTGCATTCGCAGCGTTCAGAATGCACACTGGACACTCTGGCAGAGGAGTGATCCGATTGTTCTGACCTCAAAACCTATTCACAATGACATTGGGCTGGATGCTGATAGGGGACACTTGCTTAATGATCAGAGAAATGATAGTCAAAGCTTTTCTTTTAGGGTATTTACAGAAAAATAAGTACTGGATGCTTTGCAAGCAATAGACAAGAAATCCACATGGGCCGACCAATTGGATCCTGGTCTGCTTAAGTGTGCAGCGCCCATCATTGTTGGCTCAATAACACACATTTTTTATTTAACATTGTTATCAGGAAATATTCCAAAAGTATGGAAATCAGTTATTGTGCTGCCACTCCATAAGGGCAGGGATAGTAGTGATCTTAATAATTAGCACCCTATTTCAAGGCTTCCTTGTCTAGCTAAGATTCTTGAATCATTGGTAAAAGTACAACTTTGTTCTTTTTTATCTGATAAATTAATTTTGAATGTAAACCAATCAGGGTTTAGGCCTGGGCATAACACTATTACAGCAACCACTATAGTTGTTAATTATCTTGTCAATGCGTTACACACTAAAATGAAATGTGCTGCTTTGTTTGTGGACCTGTCAAAGCTTTTGAATAAATTGTCTGTTCATGGTTTCATGCTTATCTTAGTGACAGAACTCAGGCCATCGTGATTGATAGGGTTAAGTGCATTTCTTGAAGTATATAAAGGTGTACAGGGGTCGATTTTGGGACCTGTTCTCTACACAATTTATATATAAACATCATTGGTTAATCTGTAAAAAATTGTAAACTTCATCTATATGTGGATGATACTATGTATGCTATTGCCCCAACTGTTGATCTGGCTGTGTCAAAAACTACAGTGAGATTTTATAGCTATGCAGGAATCCCTTGCCGATTTAAAACCTGTGCTTAATACAGGTAAAATATGGTTCTCCAATTGAACATGTTCCTGCATATAAATACTTAGGCATTTGGATTGATATGGATTTGACGTTTTTTTTTAAACATATAGATGAGCTGGTTAAGAAGCTACGATTTAAAAAGTTGGCTTTTTCGACAAACAGATCTTGCCTTTCTCTAAGAAGTAGGAAGCAGATTATTCAGTCAACCTTTTAATCTGTTCTTGATTATGGTGATATTATTCATCAAAGAGCAGCTGCTACTACTCTTAAACCTTTGGATGCCATCTACCATAGTGCCCTTAGTTTTGATACTCATCACTGCATCCTGTATCAAAAGGTTGGCTGGACTTCGCTAAAGACCCGTAAATCATCCCCATTACTCCCTTTTTGTTTACAAGGCCCTAATTAATAAACTTCCGTCTTATCTAATTTTGCTGTTTAAGTATTGACACCTGAGTTGCCTAACCCGTTCACAGGATTGGTTAACTCAAGGTTCCTAGGGTCTCCACCGAGCTAGGTAAATCTGCTTTTAGTTTTAATGCACCGTATTGCTAGAACAAAATTCAAAATACATTTCATTTTGATGTTCTGGTGCCATTTGGGTTTAGACATGTAACTGTTTTTCTGAGTGATTTGTAATGTTTTATTTGTGCTTCCCATGACTCTGTGTGTGTACGCAAACACTGTGTATAATGTGTATTTGATGTTGCATTATACAGGGTGCATTTGAAATAAAAAATAACAGCAGTCAAGCACCCAAGCTAACATTGACTAGCTTTGCTAGCTACTTTAAAGACAAATTAAATGTGAGAACAGTTCACTGACCATTTTATTCACTTTTGCAGAGCTGGTTAGACTATTTTCATGTTATCAAGAGGGTTAGTGATTGTAACTTACTGGCAACATTTCAATTCGTTTTTTTAGCCAATGTTTACTGGCACCTGTCATATCAACAGGAATTCGTAAATTCATCAATTATTCTACGCTCGGACACGCTCAAACCAGAGTGCTCTGAACTCTTGGTAGATTACCAGAGTGAATTTACGCACGCCCTGTAGACACTGGTATGGTGCTGGATATGATGTCTCCTCGAAACCGGGTTCAAACTAGCTGTGTGTAAAAAGACAAAACACAAAGCAGAGATCACAGTTTGCTTCCCACCCTCCCTTTACCTGCACATTTAACTCCCTGAGCGATGAGGCCCCACATGAAGTTGGCACAATATTCACACCAGTGGGGTCCCCGGAAGGTGTGCACCTGCAGGGGAGAGGAAGAGAGGATGGACAACATGGTCACCTTTTTACTGGATGGAAGGATAGATGGACAGACTTTCCCCTGGCTCTCCACAGCCTGTGCACACTGAAGGAGCCAATTGGGGAATTATCCCTGTGAGAGAGAACCAGCGCTAGAAAGCAGACTGGCAGGCCTTAATTGGGGTTGGAGAGTGGAGGTGGTGTGTGTGTGTGTGTGTGTGTGTTGTTTGTTTGTGTGTGTGTGTACCATGGTTGACACAATGCCAGGATTATCACTGATATCTAAAAAGGGACATCAAACAAATGCCTAGTTCTGCCAGGTAATGGCTAGACCCATCAGAAATGCTCAACATTTATCTCCAGTGAAAAGCATTGTGGACTCATAAGATTTCGAGGAGATATATGATTACCCAAAAAAATCATCAGACCCCTTGTTGTTTTAGATTATTTGGGGAATGGAAAAGTGGAGGATAGGCATCTTGTGCAAATTACAGAGACTATGTAAGCCCAAGACAAACAACAAATGAGAACCTAATGACTGGTGTTATTGCCGTCTTGGTTTAAAAATAAGTATCTTACAAAACAAAAATAATGATTATTAAATGGCTATACCTTTTTAAATGACACTTTTTTGTGCTTTTATGAATAAAACATATTAATCCATTATATTCATTGCATTTATGAAACAACGGATACACAATATTTCAGATTTTCACTTTATGTCTCATGCTCTAGTGAAATAATAACTGGCTGTTGGCTGAGAGTATTTTAGGAGAAGATGGTGGTTGTGTTTGACTGGTAAGAGGCGTGGTTAGCAAGATGAGGCTGTGTCCCCAAGCGTCTGGCTGGGCAGAATGGGCACAAGGGCTGTGTTGTGTTCTGTCAGGTAGCTTTGCTACCTCGCCCTCTCCCCGTTTATATGAGCTACCCACGACAGGTCCGGTAGCCAGTCAGACTACACTATCAGTTGCTGAGGACTACTGCAATCCCCCCTTCTCCATCATATGACTACTCAAAATGCTGCTCACTAGTCGGAAGCCCATCAGAGAGATTCTTTTTTTTTTTTACAAACAGCCAATTTTCTCCCCCTCTGCACATTCCAAAAACGTAAAATACGCCAATCAAACAACTTCAAATGTTACATAACCATCATAAAGGCAGTGAAAAGGGGACAGCAGATAAGGAAAAGTAAGAAGCGCTGAGCAGGCAGAGTCAGGTCTTACCTTGAAATTGTGGACTTTCTCATACTTGGTCGCGTGGTCGTTCTCCTTTAGGGTGGCTCGACGGACCAGCGAGGTGAGCTGTGAATAGGCAAACAGTTTGAGAGGTTGCCAGAAGGTGGCAGGGGGCTTCTGGGTCCCTGACACCATCCTCACACCCAGTGCTGTGGCCAGAATGTCATGCTGCGCCCCCTCCTTCTTAGCCTTGTGTACCAGAGACTTCTTCCCCTCCCTGACTATGTACGACTCCCTGGATGGCATGGTGGGTGGGTAATAAAAGGGAAATTCCCCCCGTTTTCTCAGAGAACAGCTGATGTGATGCCTACGTGGAGGACTGACAGAGCAAGCGCACAGAGGTCAACTCGGAGCAGCTCAGAGCTAGCATGTACTCAGCACTGCTGCTTGCATCGTTAAAAATCAAAGCCGCATGTAAACCAAAACAAGCCAACAAAAGCAGCAGGTAGAATCCACTAAGAATGCAAAGATCTGAAAGGAAAAAATTTAACAAAAAGTAGTTGAGCATTCCTTTCAATTACAGTGCCACTGAATTTTGTCCTTAATACTGTGCTGATCATGTCTAAACGAGATTCTTCCTCAAAGATCCGGCTTGACTGTGTGCATTTATGCAGGTGAGATGTGTGGCTGAGTTACTCCTCTCCTCCCTATGTCGCACTGATACTGTCACTGGTGCACAGACAAAACCCAGAGTGAATACAGCCATGGGGGGAGAGAAAGAGAGCGAGCGAAAGTGGGTGGAGCATTGTGTAATCACTGCTGGATTTACAGTGGGGAGAACAAGTATTTGATACACTGCCGATTTTGCAGGTTTTCCTACTTACAAAGCATGTAGAGGTCTGTAATTTTTATCATAGGTACACTTCAACTGTGAGAGACGGAATCTAAAACAAAAATCCAGAAAATCACATTGTATGATTTTTAAGTTATTAATTTGCATTTTATTGCATGACATAAGTATTTGATACATCAGAAAAGCAGAACTTAATATTTGGTACAGAAACCTTTGTTTGCAATTACAGAGATCATACGTTTCCTGTAGGTCTTGACCAGGTTTGCACACACTGCAGCAGGGATTTTGGCCCACTCCTCCATACAGACCTTCTCCAGATCCTTCAGGTTTCGGGGCTGTCGCTGGGCAATACGGACGTTCAGCTCCCTCCAAAGATTTTCTATTGGGTTCAGGTCTGGAGACTGGCTAGGCCACTCCAGGACCTTGAGATGCTTCTTACGGAGTCACTCCTTAGTTGCCCTGGCTGTGTGTTTCGGGTCGTTGTCATGCTGGAAGACCCATCCATCCTCCCCTCAATACGGTGCAGTCGTCCTGTCCCCTTTGCAGAAAAGCATCGCCAAAGAATGATGTTTCCACCTCCATGCTTCACGGTTGGGATGGTGTTCTTGGGGTTGTACTCATCCTTCTTCTTCCTCCAAACACGGCGAGTGGAGTTTAGACCAAAAAGCTCTATTTTTGTCTCATCAGACCACATGACCTTCTCTCATTCATCCTCTGGATCATCCAGATGGTCATTGGCAAACACCCACGAGGTGACATCTTGCATGGAGCCCCAGACCGAGGGTGATTGACCGTCATCTTGAACTTCTTCCGTTTTCTAATAATTGCGCCAACAGTTGTTGCCTTCTCACCAAGCTGCTTGCCTATTGTCCTGTAGCACATCCCAGCCTTGTGCAGGTCTACAATTTTATCCCTGATGTCCTTACACAGCTCTCTGGTCTTGGCCATTGTGGAGAGGTTGGAGTCTGTTTGATTGAGTGTGTGGACAGGTGTCTTTTATACAGGTAACGAGTTCAAACAGGTGCAGTTAATACAGGTAATGAGTGGAGAACAGGAGGGCTTCTTAAAGAAAAACTAACAGGTCTGTGAGAGCCGGAATTCTTACTGGTTGGTAGGTGATCAAATACTTATGTCATGCAATAAAATGCAAATGAATTACTTAAAAATCATATAATGTGTATTTCTGGATTTTTGTTTTAGATTCCGTCTCTCACAGTTGAAGTGTACCTATGATCAAAATTACAGACCTCTACATGCTTTGTAAGTAGGAAAACCTGCAAAATCGGCAGTGTATCAAATACTTGTTCTCCCCACTGTATATGTCACATTGAGAATAAGCCAATCAGAGAAAAGAACAGGCTGGGCTTTATCACCAGTGCTATAGTATATTCCTATTACCCCACAGGCAGAATGAGTGAGAGATGAGAGCTCAATCCTACAATACAGCTCAATGTCACTTGACGCTGCCACTGTAGCTCCATGGTTGAGAGACCGAGCATTAACAATCTGAATGCTACAAAAACACATCTACCACATACAGAAAAAATTACAAATCGTTGAAAACATTTAAAAATCATTACAATTCCCAAAATGTTTGGATATGGTGCATTTGATTGAACTTTCAGAGAACTTAGTCCTACATGGTTGTAACCTTCAGAGTAAAAACTTGTCTCCCGAGTGGCGCAGTGGTCTGTGCCACTAGTAGCTGTGCCACTAGAGATCCTGGTTCGAATCCAGGCTCTGTCATAGCCGGCCGCGACCGGGAGACCAATGGGGCGGCGCACAATTGGTCCAGGGTAGGGGAGGGAATGGCCGGCAGGGATGTAGCTCGGTTGGTAGAGCATGGCGTTTGCAACGCCAGGGTTGTGGGTTCGATTCCCACGGGGGGCCAGTATGAAAAAAAATAATGTATGCACTCACTAACTGTAAGTCGCTCTGGATAAGAGCGTCTGCTAAATGTAAAAAATGTTTTTTTTAAACAATATAGGATCTGCATGTATTCAAAACAGCTATTTACAAAAAAATAATTGTCATGTCACTTTATAGTATGCATCACAAGTGTATTAGGTTCAGGGGACTACAGGCCAATAAAAGTGGGGGATAAGGCTATGTAAAAGAGCTTCCTTTCTATTAGAGTGACCCACACATTAGTTAAAGAACACCATGCTTTCCCTGAATATCATTTCAATCAAAATAAAACAAACTGTTTGTGTTCTCCACGTATGTAAGAATATTAGGTTTCTCTTGAACATAGCCTACACAAATATTGGAAAATAACAGCCAATGACTGTGGATTTCCATTTGTCAGATCCTCCTTCCCTGCTGTTTGTTATTCCCTGCTGTTTGTTATTCAAACACAAATAAGCCATTGTGTAAATCATGACCAGTTCCAAAACACCACAGTGGTCTGGTGCCATTTCATGAATCAATATTGCTATTCGTTTTGTATGTTAGAAGTACGGTAGTATGTCAACCTAGTCCATTAGCAGGTAAACTAACATACAGTGAGGGAAAAAAGTATTTGATCCCCTGCTGATTTTGTACGTTTGCCCACTGACAAAGAAATTATCAGTCTATCATTTTAATGGTAGGTTTATTTGAACAGTGAGAGACAGAATAACAACAAAATAATCCAGGAAACGCATGTCAAAAATTTTATAAATTGATTTGCATTTTAATGAGGGAAATAAGTATTTGACCCCCTCTCAATCAGAAAGATTTCTGGCTCCCAGGTGTCTTTTATACAGGTAACGAGCTGAGATTAGGAGCACACTCTTAAAGGGAGTGCTCCTAATCTCAGTTTGTTACCTGTATAAAAGACACCTGTCCACAGCAGCAATCAATCAATCAATCAATCAGATTCCAAACTCTCCACCATGGCCAAGACCAAAGAGCTCTCCGAGGATGTCAAGGACAAGATTGTAGACCTATACAAGGCTGGAATGGGCTACAAGACCATTGCCAAGCAGCTTGGTGAGAAGGTGACAACAGTTGGTGTGATTATTCGCAAATGGAAGAAACACAAAAGAACTGTCAATCTCCCTCGGCCTGGGGCTCCATGCAAGATCTCACCTCGTGGAGTTCCAATGATCATGAGAACGGTGAGGAATCAGCCCAGAACTACACGGGAGGATCTTGTTAATGATCTCAAGGCAGCTGGGACCATAGTCACCAAGAAAACAATTGGTAACACACTACGCCGCGAAGGACTGAAATCCTGCAGCGCCCGCAAGGTCCCCCTGCTCAAGAAAGCACATATACAGGCCCGTCTGAAGTTTGCCAATGAACATCTGAATGATTCAGAGGAGAACTGGGTGAAAGTGTTGTGGTCAGATGAGACCAAAATCGAGCTATTTGGCATCAACTCAACTCGCCGTGTTTGGAGGAGGAGGAATGCTGCCTATGACCCCAAGAACACCATCCCCACCGTCAAACATGGAGGTGGAAACATTATGCTTTGGGGGTGTTTTTCTGCTAAGGGGACAGGACAACTTCACCACATCAAAGGGACAATGGAGGGGCCATGTACCGTCAAATCTTGGTTGAGAACCTCCTTCCCTCAGCCAGGGCATTGAAAATGGATCGTGGATGGGTATTCCAGCATGACAATGAGCCAAAACACACGGCCAAGGCAACAAAGGAGTGGCTCAAGAAGAAGCACATTAAGGTCCTGGAGTGGCCTAGCCAGTCTCCAGACCTTAATCCCATAGAAAATCTGTGGAGGGAGCTGAATGTTCGAGTTGCCAAACGTCAGGCTCGAAACCTTAATGACTTGGAGAAGATCTGCAAAGAGGAGTGGGACAAAATCCCTCCTGAGATGTGTGCAAACCTGGTGGCCAACTACAAGAAACATCTGACCTCTGTGATTGCCAACAAGGGTTTTGCCACCAAGTACTAAGTCATGTTTTGCAGAGGGGTCAAATACTTATTTCCCTCATTAAAATGCAAATCAATTCATAACATTTTTGACATGTGTTTTTCTGGATTTTTGTTGTTGTTATTCTGTCTCTCACTGTTCAAATAAACCTACCATTAAAATTATAGACTGATCATGTCTTTGTCAGTGGGCAAATGTACAAAATCAGCAGGGGATCAAATACTTTTTTCCCCTCACTGCATAAACATACACACACACACATTTCACCCAGTGAGTGAGGGGTGACAGTACCTCATTGTCAGTGACAGTGGGCCGGCAGGTAGCCTGGCAGTTAGGAGCATTGGCCCAGTAAGCGAAAAGGTTGCTGGATCAAATCCGCGACGACAAGGTAAAATATGTTGTTCTGCCCTTGAGCAAGGCAATTAACCCTAATTGCTCCAGGGTCGCCGTGAGGTGTGAAATGGAAAAACATTTTCATTTCACACCTGTACAGGTTACCCATTTGTACATAAGTGAAACAGGACTATATAAGCACCCAATACTTATTATTACACAGTTGATCTTGGGCTATAATGCAAAGCAGTGTGGTTTAATTAAAATGCACCAATGAGTGAGCAGCCATCCATTCAAAATGCCACTCAAATCAGAGAGTGTTGCTCTACTGAACATCCACTCCAGTCCAATGTGGCAGAACAGCATTCATCTCAATGGGAATATAAGGTCATCATGAGTAAGTTGAGTGCTAGACTGGATTGTTGCATCCAGTACAACGTGGGAAACTCGCAGTTCCCACAGAAGCATTTAGAAGGTGGGTTGCTATGAATACACAATGATCCAATATATAAGTAAAAAATAAACAAAACAAAACTGTTTCTATGTTCGAGCTAGGGGACAGCACTTTTCTCTTCTGCTGCGGAGGAATACAAGACACATTACTTGTTATATACAGTGCATTCATTAAGTATTCAGACCCCTTGACTTTACCACATTTTGTTACATTACAGACTTATTCTGAAATGTATGAAATTGTTTTTCCTCATCAATCAACACACAATACCCCATAATGACAAAGCAAAAACAGGTTTAGACATTTTAGCAAATGTATAAAAAAATGAAATATCACATTTACATAAGTATTCAGACCCTTTACTCAGTACTTTGTTGAAGGACCTTTGGCAGCGATTACAGCCTACAAGCTTGGCACACCTGTATTTGGGGAGTTTCTCCCATTCTTCTCTGCAGATCCTCTCAAGCTCTGTCAGGTTGGATGGGGAGCGTCGCTGCACAGCTCTTTTCAGGTCTCTCCAGAGATGTTCGATCGGGTTCAAGTTCAGGCTCTGGCTGGGCCACTTAAGGACATTCAGAGACTTGTCCCGAAGGCACTCCCGCATTGTCTTGGCTGTGTGCTTAGGGTCATTGTCCTGTTGGAAGGTGAACCTTCACCCCAGTCTGAGGTCCTGAGCGCTCTGGAGCAGGTTTTCATTAAGGATCTCTCTGTACTTTGCTCCATTCATCTTTGCCTCGATCCTGACTAGTCTCCCAGTCCCTGCCGCTGAAAAACATCCCAACAGCATGATGCTGCCACCACCATGCTTCACTGTAGGGATGGTGCCAGGTTTCCTCCAGACGTGATGCTTGGCATTCAGGCCAAAGACTTCAATCTAGGTTTCATCAGACCAGAGAATCTTGTTTCTCATGGTCAGAGTCCTTTAGGTGCCTTTTGGCAAACTCCAAGCAGGCTGTCATGTGACTTTTACTGAGGAGTGGCTTCCGTCTGGCCACTCTCCTATAAAGGCTTGATTGGTGGAGTGCTGCAGAGATGGTTGTCCTTCTGGAAGGTTCTCCCATTTCCACAGAGGAACTCTGGAGCTCTGTCAGTGACCATTGGGTTCTTGGTCACCTCCCCTCGATTGCTCAGTTTGGCCGGGTGGCTAGCTCTATTTCATTTTTTATTTTTAGTCATTTAGCAGACGCTCTTATCAGAGCGACTTACAGTTAGTGAGTGCATAAAAAAAATTCATACTGGCCCCCCGTGGGAAACGAACCCACAACCCTGGCGTTGCAAGCGCCATGCTCTACCAACTGAGCTACACGGGGCCTGGGAAGTCTTTGTGGATCCAAACTTCTTCCACTTAAGAATAATGGAAGCCACTGTGTTCTTGGGGACCTTCAATGCAGCAGAAATGTTTTGGTACCCTTCTCCAGATCTGTGCCTCGACACAATCCTTTCTCGGAGCTCTACGGACAATTCCTTCGACCTCATGGCTTGATTTTTGCTCTGACATGCACGGTCAACTGTGGGACCTTATATAGACAGGTGTGTGCCTTTCCAAATCATGTCCAATCAATTTAATTTACCACAGATCAAGTTCTATAAACATCTCTAGGATGATGAATGGAAACAGGATGCACCGGAGCTCAATTTCGAGTCTCATAGCAAAATGTTTTTGCTAAAATGTCTAAAAACCTGCTTTCGCTTTGTCATTACGGTGTATTGCGTGTAGATTGATGAGAAAAAAACATTAATTTAATCCATTTTAGAATAAGGCTGTAATGTGGAAAAAGTCAAGGGGTCTGAACACTTTCCAAATGCACTGTAAACTGGAATGACGCATGATTGTGGATAGATCTAAGCAGCAGGAAGTAGGGTACAGGTCATGATTGGGGAAGCTGGTCTCTGCCTGCAGGTCAAGACTGTTAAGAATCTGTACAGTACAGGGATAGATAACAGCAACTATCTCACTTAAACATCTGTGCCTGAGGTTCACAGAGGCTCTGAGAACTGGAAAGATGTCTCCCTCTCCCGCTCACCTCTTATCCTTACTCCTAAATTTGCCCGATTCCATCTCTTCCCCCTCACACTCTCTGCAACTCCCTCTCCCCACCACCATCTTTCTCTTCTTCTCTGTGTGTGTAGCACTCTCCTGATGGTGAGGTCTAAAAGTATTTGGACAGTGACATTTTTAGTTATTTTGGCTCTGTACTCCAGCACTTTGGATTTTAAATGATACAAGGACTATGAGATTAAGGTGAAGACTTTAATTTGAGGGAATTTTCATCCATATCGGGTGAACAGTTTAGAAATTACAGCACTTTTGGTACATAGTCCATTTTAGGGAACCAAAAGTATTTGGACAAATTCACTTTTATGAGTTGTCAAAAGTTTAGCATTTGGTCCCATAATTCCTAGCATGCAATGACCACATCAAGCTTGTGACTATACAAACTTGTTGGATGCATTTTATAGTTTGTTTTGGTTGTGAAATAGAAATGAATGGTAAATAATGTATTGTGTCATTTTGGAATCACTTACTGTAAATAAGAATAGAATAGGTTTCTGAACACTTCTGCATTAATGTGGATGCTACCATGATTACGGATAATTCTTAATGAATCGTGAATAATGACGAGTGAGAAAGTTACAGAGGCACAAAGATCATACCCCCAAGACATGCTAACCTCTCACCATTACCAATAACAGGGGAGGTCAGAATTTCTTGGCGGTATGATATTTATGCCTCCAACTTGCTCACTCATCATTATTCACGATTCATTCAGGATTATCTGTAATCATAGTAGCATCTACATTAATGTAGAAGTGTTCAGAAACATTATATTCTTATTTACAATATAAAAGTGACTCCAAAATAACAATACATTATTTACCATTATTTTCTATTGGGCACAAAATCTGAAACAACCAAATCAAAAACAGCAAATGCATCCAACAAGATTCTAGAGTCCCAAGCTTGATAGTCATTGCGTGCTAGGAATATGGGACCAAATACTAAACTTTTGAATACACAAGTTAATTTGTCCAAATACTTTTGATTCCCTAAAATGGGGGGGATCATGTACAAAAAGTGGATGAAAATATGAGATGGATGAAAATACCATAAAATTCAAGTTGACAGTCTGCACTTTAACCTCAGTCATTGTATCTTTTAAAAAATCCAAAGTGCTGGAGTACAGGGCCAAACCCCCCACCCCACCCCCCCCCCAAAAATAAATCCCTGTCTAAATACTTTTGGACCTCACTCTACAGAAAGCATTAATAGCCCAAGCCTTCCAGGTTACGGATTCTATAAAACAATCATGATTAGATTCTCTTCCCTGAAGGGAAAAGGCAGAAAGGAAATTGAGTGATCTTGATAGTATCCTCTGAATACATAGCCTGTTAAAGCTACCATGGGACAGACAGAAAAAGACTGCCAAGACCGATCGTGTCTCAGAAAAGAGGCCACTAGTACACATCATAGCAACTAAAGGAGTGAGTTTAGTGTTGTATTTTTCTCAATAAAATCACCTTTAATTCAAGAGGCACTAGAGTACTTCATTTCAACATCACATCCCATCAGTCAACACAAATTAGGATATGTGTTTCAATACTTTCCAAACCTGCTCTGATCAAATAGAAAACTACTCCTAGGACTAAAATGTCAAAATGTGATGGATGTGCTTGGAGTGAGTGAGAGCTCAGAAAGAGCACAACAGGGTGCCTCCCCCAGACGGTGGTCCTTAACTTTAATGGCCCTCATTAGCCAGGTCAACAGCACAGCAAGGCTCAAAACAGACCTGTCATACAGTAGCTCTCATAAATGAGATTGCTATATCAGTCTGTAGTGAGGTTAGCCGTGTTGATTATGTCCACGTTCTTCAAAAAGAAAGAACTGTGGGAGAAGGGAGAAAAAGGTTGGGGGATGTCAGAGAGTGATGGACAATTAGATAACTTCTTCAGTGGTAAATAAATTAAATATAGCATAAATCCATTTGAGGCTGAATCATGGAGATGAGGCATCTTAATGCAGACCACGACAGTCCAACAGTAAGCACTAGGGCAGCCTTCCCTCCAAAACCACAGCATGCTGCATTTAAACCAAAAAGGAGACTTACGCCATGATGATTTTAGATGTTGCTAGTCATTTGTTTGAAAACCACTCTGCTCGTGATCCAGTTGAAATTCATCACCAAAGCGTGAGGGGAAAGCTGTGTTAGTTTATCCTCAATATATACTCAGATTATAGCTATAGGAGTCCAGAACTGCGGTGACACAACAAAGCACCTCGCTCCTTAAAGTGACAGCATTTTCGCTTAGTCTGCAAACCCCATCACCCCCACATAAGTGGTAAAGAATAAATGGCCAGGGGCTCCTCCACCCCGTCCACCCCGTCTTGACAGTGATACAGGAGGTGCTCTCAAAGCACATACTGTCATTAGTCATAATCACAAAGGAGGACACCTTGCATGATGCTCGTACACACACTTTGCACACCACCAACAACAACCAATAACATGAACCCCTAAGTCCCATGTCCACAAATGGTTAAGGTGAGGTACAATGGAACCACAAATCCAAATTTAAATGATTAAAATGTGGGATGAATTTCCTCATCATTGAAATTGATGATTGTGTTTGAAACTGGTATGAATTCTCAAAATAAATAGCAAATGAGAGTTAGTCAAGTTACCCTTCCTCACCATTGAATAAACGTGAAAACAAATACATTATACAAAGACAGTCTCCTGACCACACTTAGAGAACAAGCCGTTCTCCTCCTGCGCCGACTGCAGCTGCCCCCGCTGTTCCATTACAGTTGTATCTGTGCCGGCTCCAAATGGGCTGGGTGCCTTCCTTCCTACTGCAGGAGAATTCTAAATGAGATGGAATGGCTTATCCTGGGAGTCAGAAGTGATGGAGTTAATGCAAGGCTCTCAGAGCCAGCAAAATGCCCTTGCGTTGAGAGAAACTTGGATGGGCCACTGCGCACCATCAGCACCCTGGCTCATTAGCATTACAGCACCATGGTGGCTATGTAACTCCCCTTCATAGCAGCTATACTCCTCCTTGAAGGACCAACACAGTGGACAGTCCCAGGCTCCATCGAAACCGCAGCAGCTGTCATGAGTAGGGCTGTGGCGGTCATTACATTTTGTCAGACAGTTTGTCAAGCAAAAAACTTCCGGTCTCAAGGTAATTGACCATTAATTAACATAAACACATTTAGCATCTCCGGGCCATACAAGCCGCTGATGCGCGCCTTTGGAACAACTACATTTAAAAAAACTATAATAAATCAATTGTACATACACCATCACAATAAATCCATTATTTATTTTAGGCAAGTCTAAAGAAACATGATTTGAAGAAAATGTATTTCAGAAGAACAGAATATGACTTGGCCTACTGTATGTTCTGGCTATGCGCCATGCCATAGGCTTGTTCATTTAGCAGACAAGATATGCTTATAAGTCCTGTGCCATTATTTTATATTATATGATTTTATAGTAAGAAGAATATAATTGAATTTAGCTGAATAAAATAGAGAGGATATTTCCCCCATTCTGGAGCGAGAGTGCGCATATGAAGTGGCTGTTGAGCATAAAAGTGATCATTTGAAACGGGTCCTATAAACTAGATTAGTTATTTGGCAACTTTAGTTGTGAATGATAAAAACTTTAGAATGCCTTAGAAATCAAAAGTATGTGGACACCTGTTCGTCGAACATCTCATTCCAAAATCAACGGCATTAATATGGAGTTGGTCCACCCTTTGTTGCTATAACAGCCTCCACTCTTCTGGGAAGGCTTTCCACTAGATGATGGACCATTGCTGCGGGGACTTGCTTCCATTCAGCCACAAGAGCATTGGTGAGGTTGGGCAATGACGTTGGGTGATTAGGCCTGGCTCGCAGTCAGCCTTCCAATGAATCCCAAAGGTGTTCGATGGGGTTGAGGTCAGGGCTCTGTGCAGGCCAGTCAAGTTCTTTCACACCGATCTTGACCATCCATTTCTGTATGGACCTCGCTTTGTGCACCGGGGCATTGTCATGCTGAAACAGGAAAGGGCCTTCACCAAACTGTCACCAAGTTGCAAGCACAGAATTGTCTCAAATGTAATTTTATACTGTAACTTTAAGATTTCCCTTAACTGGAACTAAGAGGCCTAGCCCGAACCATGAAAAAAACATTCTACTGCCAATGTTTGTCTATGGAGATTGCATGGCGGTGTGCTCGATTTTATACACCTGTCAGCAACGGGTGTAGCTGAAAGAGCCGAATCCACTAATTTGAAGGGGTGTCCACATACTTTTGTATATAGAGTGTATGTACACCGGGGGAATTTACACAAGATAAACTAAGAATTACAGTTGAAGTCGGAGGTTTACATACACCTTAGCCAAATACATTTATACTCAGTTTTTCACAATTCCTGACATTTAATCCTAGTAAAAATTCCCTGTTTTAGGTCAGTTAGGATCACCACTTTATTTTAAGAATGTGAAATGTCAGAATAATAGTAGAGAGAATTATTTATTTCAGCTTTTATTTCTTTCATCACATTCCCAGTAGGTCAGAAGTTTGCATACACTCAATTAGTATTTGGTAGCATTGCCTTTAAATTGTTTAACTTGGGTCAAACGTTTCAGGTAGCCTTTCAGCCACATAATTTTCTTTCCTCATGATGCCATCTATTTTGTGAAGTGCACCAGTCCCTCCTGCAGCAAAGCACCCCCACAGCATGATGCTGCCACCCCCGTGCTTCACGGTTGGGATGTTTTTCGGCTTGCAAATTCCCCCTTTTTCCTCCAAACATAACGATGGTCATTATGGCCAAACAGTTCTATTTTTTTTTTTTCTTTGTCCCCATGTGCAGTTGCAAACCATAGTCTGGCTTTTATATGGTGGTTTTGGAGCAGTGGCTTCTTCCTTGCTGAGCGGCCTTTCAGGTTATGTCGATATAGGACTCGTTTTACTGTGGATATAGATACTTTTGTACATGTTTCCTCCACCATCTTCACAAGGTCCTTTGCTGTTGTTCTGGGATTGATTTGCACTTTTCGCACCAAAGTACGTTCATCTCTAGGAGACAGAATGAGTCTCCTTCCTGAGCGGTATGACGGCTGCGTGGTCCAACGGTGATTATACTTGCATACTATTGTTTGTACAGATGAATGTGGTACCTTCAGGCAATTGGAAATTGCTCCCAAGGATGAACCAGACTTGTGGAGGTCTACAATTTTTTTTCTGAGGTCTTTGCTGATTTCTTTTGATTTTCCCATGATGTCAAGCAAAGAGGCACTGAGTTTGAAGGTAGGCCTTGAAATACATCCACAGGTACACCTCCAATTGACTCAAATTATGTCAATTAGCCTATCAGAAGCTTCTAAAGCCATGACATCATTTTCTGGAATTTTCCAAGCTGTTTAAAGGCACAGTCAACTTAGTGTATGTAAACTTCTGACCCATTGGAATTGTGATAGTTTTTTTTTTGTTGTTATTTAGCAGACGCTCTTATCCAGAGTGACTTACAGGAGCAATTAGGGTTAAGTGCCTTGCTCAAGGGCACACCGACAGATTTTTCACCTAGTTGGCTCAGGGATTAGAACCAGCGACCTTTCGGTTACTGGCACAACGCTCTTAACCACTAAGCTATCTGCCGCCCACAGTGAATTATAAGTGAAATAAATCTGTCTGTAAACAATTGTTGGAAAAATTACTTGTGTCATGCACAAAGTAGATGTCCTAACCGACCTGCCAAAACTATAGTTTGTTAACAAGAAATGTGTGGAGTGGTTGAAAAACTAGTTTTAATGACCTAAGTGTATGTAAACTTCCGACTTCAACTGTATATGTACAGCAGTAGATATAGAGTAAGCTACGTCAAGAATCCAGTAAATAAATAAATGCGTTGTGTATAAACAGTGTAACTAAAATACAACTAACATTAGTATAAATATATATTTACACACAAACATTACAGTATGTATGTATACTACCAGTCAAAAGTTTGGACACACCTAATTCAAGGGTTTTTCTTTATTTTTACTATTTTCTACATTGTAGAATAATAGTGAAGACATCAAAACAGTGAAATAACACATATGGAATCATGTAGTAACCAAAAAAGGTGTTAAACAAATCAAAATATATTTTATATTTGAGATTCTTCAAATAGCCACCCGGTGCCTTGATGACAGCCTTGCAAACTCTTGGCATTCTCTCAACCAGCTTCACCTGGAATGCTTTTCCAACAGTCTTGAAGGAGTTCCCACCTATGCTGAGCACTTGTTGGCTGCTTTTCCTTCACTCTGCGGTCCGATCATCTCAAACCATCTCAACTGGGTTGAGGTCGGGTGATTGTGGAGGCCAGGTCATCTGATGCAGCACTCCATTACATTTTACATTTTAGTAATTTAGCAGACTTACAGTTAGTGAGTGCATACATTTTTCATACTGGCCTCCCGTGGGAATTGAACCCACAACCCTGGCGTTGCAAGCGCCATGCTCTACCAACTGAGCTACAGAAGTCCATCACTCTCCTTCTTGGTAAAATAGCCCTTACACAGCCTGGAGGGCTCAATGTCCGGTTGAAAAACAAATGATAGTCCCACTAAGCCCAAACAAGATGGGATGACGTATCGCTGCAGAATGCTGTGGTAGCCATGCTGGTTAAGTGTGCCTTGAATTCTAAATAAATCACAGACAGTGTCACCAGCAAAGCACCCCCACACCATCACATCTCCTCCTCCATGTTCATCCGTTCACCCACATCGCGTCTCACGAAGACATGGCGGTTGGAACCAAAAATCTCAAATTTGGACTCCAGACCAAAGGACAAACTTCCAACGGTCTAATGTCCATTGCTCGTGTTTCTTGGCCCAAGCAGGTCTCTTCTTCTTATTGGTGTCCTTTAGTAGTGGTTTCTTTGCAGCAATTCGACCATGAAGGCCTGATTCACACAGTCCCCTCTGAACAGTTGATGTTGAGATGTGTCTGTGACTTGAACTCTGTGAAGCATTTATTTGGGCTGCAATTTCTGAGGCTGGTAACTCTAATATCCTCTGCAACTTATCCTCTGCAGCAGAGGTAACTCTGGGTCTTCCATTCCTGTGGTGGTCCGCCAGTTTCATCATAGCGCTTGATGCTTGTTGCGACTGCACTTGAAGAAACTTTCAAAGTTCTTGAAATCTTCCATATTGACTGACCTTCATGTCTTAAAGTAATGATGGACTATCGTTTTCTTGCCATAATATGGACTTGGTCTTTTACCAAATAGGGCCATCTTCTGTAAACCACTCCTACCTTGTCACAACACAACTGATTGGCTCAAATGCATTAAGGAAATAAATTCCACAAATTAACTTTTATTAAGGCACACGTGTTAATTGAAATGCATTCCAGGTGACTACCTCATGAAGCTGGTTGAGAGAATGCCAAGAGTGTGCAAAGCTGTCATCAAGGCAAAGGGTGACTATTTTGATTTGTTTAACACTTTTGTGGTTACTACATGATTCCATATGTGTTATGTTATAGTTTTGATGTCTTCACTATTATTCTACAATGTAAAAACGAGGTGGTGTGTCTAAACTTTTGACTGGTAGTGTATATAATTCTACTGGTTGCAAGAATTTTGTATAATAAAAGTTTTGAATCCGGCGTCGTTTTATGTATCAGTTCATAAACCATGTGCCATGGAATCGGTATATTGAAAATCTCTTCAACTATTTTGCAATCTATATGGCACAGCTGTACATTTGTTGGTCCTTAAACGAAACTGGTATACCTTTTTTATTCATCACAATTTCCTTTAACCAATTTTAGTCTTTAACGCAGGGCCGACAGACAAGTTCCTTACTTTTTCCCCCTTCCACTTGCCTCTTCCATTTTTGTGGTAATGCTGCTATTAGTTGGTTGTAACTTTGGGTAGAGTAGACATTTCCATATATTTTTAGTAGCTGCATGTGTGACATAAATCCACCAGTCCTATTTATGATACCATTTACAAAAATACCATTTAAAAACATTATCAAAAAGTATAGTTTTTTTAATTAATTAGTATATTTTAGTTTAAACCACAATATTTGTTGTATTATTTGTTCTGTCTTTTCTGGTGAATTAAACTGAAATTGCAACCAACTTTCTATGGCTTGTTTTAAAAATAGCGATATTTTGGAGAAGATCTGAATAAACGGAAAAAAGCCATTCTTGAACATGGGGTGAGACATTCTTATTTGATAGAGAACCAGTTCAGATTTAAGTATAACTTTTGTATGACTGACGCCTTTAGTGAGAGGTCTAATGGTTTAATATTTAATAATTTCTGCCCTCCGAATGCATATTGTCTGGCTTGCCATACCAAATAAAATGGAATATTTTTTTGCAGATATATTTTATAAAACAGGTCGCTAGGTGTAGGCAAGACCATAAGCAAATAGGTAAACTGGGATATGACTAGAGTGTTAGTCAGGGTGATCTTTCCACAAATAGACTGCTATTTTCCTTCCCATGGTAGCAAGATCCTATCAAAAAAAAAAATTCTATTTTTTTCTAAAGTATAAAAATGCGCTGCAATTTTTCAAGAAAATAAACTGCTGTTCCAATTGCGTCCACTGGATGGCGCAATAGCAATTGTGTTAAGCAAGCAAACTGTTTATACCGGGGCAGAGCAAGTAGGTCAAGCACGTGCAGCCAATGAGCTACTTTGTTTTGCCCGCGATATTTATTACGGCTTCTACTTTTAACATTATGTGCTTTGGCACCCTCATTGGTGCCAAAAAAGAGAAAAGTGGACGCAGAGTGCAGAGTGTTCCAAGAAAAATGGTCATCCTATTTATTCACGGAATTGAATGGGAAAGCTGTATGTTTGGTGTGTTCAGAGCATGTTGCAGTGCTGAAAGAATATAACCTTCGTCGCCACTATGTGAGTCTTCATGCCGACAAATATGACAACTTTCAAGGACAGCGGAGATGAGAGAAGGTGAATGAACTGTTGGCGGGTCTGAAGAAACAGCAGTCTGTGTTTACTCACAGCCGAGACATCAGTGACGCTGCATTGAAAGCTAGCTACCTCATTGCTAATGAAATCGTAGTGGCTTCAAAACCATTTAGTGAGGGTGAATTTGTAAAAACATGCATGATGAAGGCAGCGGAGATTGTGTGCCCTGAAAAGCGGCAGGCTTTTGCAAATATCAGCCTGACAAGAAACACAGTTGCAGACAGGATTTCCGATCTTTCAGTGGATTTGGACAGCCAGTTGAAGCAAAAAGTAAAGTCATTTATTGCGTTTTCGGTTGCAATTGATGAAAGCACGGACATTACAGATGTTGCACAACTGGCCATTTTCATCCGCGGAGTTGATGACACATTGACCGTCACCGAGGAGTTCGTGGAGTTGGTGCCGATGACAGATACAACGACAGCAGCTGATATTTTTACCGCACTCGTCGGCACTCTGGACAGGGTCGGAGTGGACTGGTCCCGCGCTGTCAGCCTGGCTACAGATGGTGCGCCATCAATGATCGGGAAAAAAGCAGCCGTTGTGACAAAGTTCAGAGAGAAAGTGCAATCTGCAAATGGAGGACGTGATTTTTTGACTTTTCACTGTATTTTGCACCAGGAGGCTTTGTGTTGCAAGTCATTAAAGATGGATAACGTCATGAAGGTGGTCATCCAAACTGTTAATTTCATCCGATCCAGAAGCCTGAATCACCGTCAGTTTGACAGCCTTCTCAGAGAGAAAGACCACATCTATGGCCTGCCATACCACACTGAGGTAAGATGGTTAAGCCGAGGTGCTGTGCTGAGGCGTTTCTTTGATTTACGAGAAGAAATTGAACAGTTCATGGAAGAAAAGGGCAAACCAGTGTTAGAATTTCATTCCGCAGAATGGATGCAGGACCTTGCATTTATGGTGGATGTTACAGAGCACCTGAATAACTTGAACAAACAGCTGCAAGGGCGCAACAAAGTTGTCACGCAGTATTATGACAGCATACGTTCTTTCAAGTTGAAGCTGTCATTGTGGGAGACGCAACTTGCCGGTGGTGATGCAGCTCACTTCCCCTGTCTGAAAAATGTGTGCGCGACCCAACATGTGGCAGACATGAAGCGGTTCAAAGATAAAATAACGGGACTGTTACGGGAGTTTGAGCAACGCTTTCAGATTTATGTTTATATGTTTTTATGTTGATGTGCTATTGTTTTTAATTGATTTTATTTTATTTGTATATTTAACCTATTCTTGACTCTGTGGTTCTTGCACTTGTTTGGGGAACAGGATTTCATTATTTTTATCTACATTTCTGCCTGAGAAATGACACCCTGATATAGTTCTGTGATCTGTGAAACAGTTCTGTTAATCACTGAGGCATTGTGTGTTTGTGTGTTCTTTTTCTTTAGAATTTTCAAATAAACTTGACGTGTTTTATGATTAATAGTGATGTTGTGCTTGTACTATTTTGGACACACTGTCCTCAGGCTCCAGCTTTATGTTGTATGTTGATCGTATTAAAACAAAGAAAACAATCTGAAGTTGTTGTTTTTAAGTTATATATATACCATGATTTTTCCGGTCCAGCCCACTTGGGAATAGATTTTCCTCCATGTGGCCCCTGAGCTAAAATGAGTTTGACACCCCTGGTTTAAAACTTTCTGAGAAGTAGCCACTATTTACTGTTTTACACCTAGGGTTACTATACATAACTTGAATATTCTCCAAAATTGAAATATTCCAGGCATTTATATATAAACTCCAGTCGTACTTTACCAAATGCCTTTTCAAAGTCAGCTATGAATACCAGGCCTGGTTTCCCAGATTTTTCATAGTTGTTTCCAGTACTTGCCTTATATTATCTCCAATGTATCGTCCATGTAAAAAACCTGTCTGATTAGGATTAATAATATCCGACAATACCTTTTCAATTCTATGTGAATTTTTGCATCACAACACTGAAGTGTAAGAGGCCTCCAATTTTTGAATGGACTGGATCTTCATATTTACGACTTGGATCCTGTTTCAGTAATCATGAAATCAGACCTTGTTGAGTGTCTGATAATCTACCATTTATATAAGAGTGGTTAAAACATGCTAATAACGGTCCTCTGAGTATATCACAAAAGGTTTGGTATACCTCCACTGGTATGCCATCCAGCCCTGGAGTTTTCCCGGACTTAAAGGCTTTAATTGCATCAATAAGTTTTTCCTCTGTAATTTGGCCTTCACAAGTCTTTAATTGTACCATATTAATAGAAAAAAAATCCATACAATTAGCTTCAGTTAGTGGAGATGGAGGAGACTGAAACGAAAACATATGCAAAAAAGTACTTTACTTCCTCTTTCAAAATATTGTTTGGTGAATCATGGGTGACTCCATCCTTTGTAACAAGTTTCAGTAAATTATTTTTGGTAGCATTTCTATGTTCAAGATGTAAAAAATAATTTGGTGCATTTTTCCCCATATTCCATCCAGTTTGCTTAATTTTTTAAATAATGTATTTCAAATTGATCTTTCTTGAATAAGTTACTCCATTTCTTTTTGGGTTTTCCTCTAACTTATTCTGCACCTCTATGGTAAAGTTTTTATTGCTATCATCTGTACTGTTAGTCCTTACATTTCCTTTGTTAATATGGAGTCTTTTGACCTTTTTTGTTTCAGAGATGAGTACTGAATTGCATGGCCTCTAAAGGCACATTTAAAAGTGTCCCATACAATAAGGGGATCTGCTGTACCTACAGTGAGGGAAAAAAGTATTTGATCCCTTGCTGATTTTGTACGTTTGCCCACTGACAAAGACATGATCAGTCTATAATTTTAATGGTAGGTTGAATTGAACAGTGAGAGACAGAATAACAACAAAAAAATCCAGAAAAACGCATGTCAAAAATGTTATAAATTGATTTGCATTTTAATGAGGGAAATAAGTATTTGACCCCTCTGCAAAACATGACTTAGTACTTGGTGGCAAAACCCTTGTTGGCAATCACAGAGTCAGTTGTAAATTCTTCTGTCCTAGTTAAAAACAAGTTATCATCCAATATGCTTTGATTAAATGTCCAATATCCTCGCCTATGTGGAAATTCTGTAAGAGTAATATATGTCAATTATTTGATGGTCCGACCACCAGGTCAGGATATTTAAGCCTCCATATATCCACTAGTTCAAATATATCCATGACATTCGTGAATTACTATGTTGAAGCACCTTTGGCATCGATTACAGCCTCGAGCCTTCTTGGGTATGACACTACAAGCTTGGCACACCTGTATTTGGGGAGTTTCTCCCATTCTTCTCTGCAGATCCTCTCAAGCTCTGCCAGGTTGGATGGGGAGCGTCGCTGCACTGCTATTTTCAGGTCTCTCCAGAGATATTCGATCGGGTTCAAGTCCAGGCTCTGGCTGGGCCACTCAAAGACATTCAGAGACTTGTTCCGAAGCCACTCCTGCGTTGTCTTGGCTGCGTGCTTAGGTTTGTTGTCCTGTTGGAAGGTAAAACGTCGCCCCAGTCTGAGGTCCTGAGCGCTCTGGAGCAGGTTCCTGGGGACCTTCAATGCTGCAGAAATGTTTTGGTACCCTTCCCCAGATCTGTGCCTCGACACAATCCTGTCTCTGGGTTTTTGCTCTGACATGCACTGTCAACTGTGGGACCTTATATAGACAGGTGTGTGCCTTTCCAAATCATGTCCAATCAATTGAATTTACCACAGGTGGACTCCAATCAAGTTGTAGAAATATCAAGGATGATCGATGGAAACAGGGTGAACCTGAGCTCAATTTCGAGTCTCATAGCAAAGGGTCTCAATACTTACGTAAATAAGGTATTTCTAAAAACCAGTTTTTGCTTTGTCATTATGGGGTATCGTGTGTAGATTGAGGATGGTTTAAAAAAAAATCCATTTTAGAATTAGGCTGTAACGTAACAAAATGTGGAAGTCAAGGGGTCTGAATACTTTCCGAATGCACTGTACATACACACACATGCATATAAAAACACATAACCACATGCCAGCAAATCCAGGTTCCATGAATAACAAAACGACAAAGATCAGTTCAATGGTATGAAGTGTGTTAAAAACGGATCTCAGGATGCATCTAACAATTTTTCTGTCTACTTTCTTTTGGTGAGATGAGTGCTACCAACTTACCAGCACAAGATGAGTGCTACCAACTTTCTGCACTTTAGAATAGTTGAGCTGAAATTACTTGACATGGAAAACATTAACTTCTGCCTGGTTTTCACATTGCATTTATTTCAGCACCTGCTCCATTTGTTTCCTTTTCTAGTACAGTAAAAGGCTGACATTTTCAGGACAGTGTGAGAGTGTTCCTTACCCCTTCCTCCTTGTCACCCCGCTCTCCCTGTGGCGCAGGCCCATCGGGAACCTCCTGGCACACGGGCAAGTGTTTCTTCAGCGTGGGCTCCTTGTTGAGTGTTGTGTAGCCAATGTGCTCATAGATTGGGTTGATGGTCATCTTAGCGATGTACTCTGCTGCCTTGGTCTCGATGTAGAGCGTGATCAGCCCATCTGTCACAAGGTCGTGGATGGATTCAAAGCGCTTCTCCCCGACAAAGTGTTTCCCATCATGGTAGAGGCGGAAGTTCCTGGTTTGATTTCCAAAGCTGCGTCCAGGATAGAGGGGGGGAAAGAGGAAAAGGGGAAAAAAAATCAGTGAGAATCAGTTTCTATGGTTAGGAGAGCGTTTTTACACCCTGTCTCAGGCGGGGAGAATAAGGAGACGAGGCCATACAGCTAGGTGAAAAAAGGAAAATCCTAGGATGATTATACACACATCTATCAGAGTAGAGCCGACCCTAAAGGAATAAAATACAATTTGCCTGCCTCTGCTTCCTCGTACCCTACATCAGTAGAAAACCAAATGAAATAATTCCTGCAAAAGCGCTAAGAGGTTTATATATCCAGTAATGACTGCTAGATCAAATAATTTCTTTGCCGCACTTAGTGGTTATAAATAATGGAGACCTTTATTAGAGCTGATCAATACAGCAAGTGAATGCTAAAACTCTTACATCCTCATCTAACAGGAAAGAGGCCTCAGATGTGCAGGCTGCAAGAGCCAACAAATACACTGTGTACGGACACCAAATCTCATCACTGTGCACAACATGAGCCAGAACAATGCAAGGAATTCTTCATCATTGGGTAGATGCCAGAGACCAATATTTCAACCTCATCTATCAATGGGAAATAAAGGGAGATGCTTGGCGAAGAGAAGAAAGTGCTCCAGGGTAAAAATAAAAACACAAACCGGCACAAAGAACTCAGGAGACATTCTAAACCAGGGGTGTCAAACGTACGGCCCGCGGGCCGAATCAGGCCCGCAAACGGGTTTAATCCGGCCCTTTTTTATTCATCACAATTTCCTTTAACCAATTTTAGTCTTTAACGCAGGGCCGACAGACAAGTTCCTTACTTTTTCCCCCTTCCACTTGCCTCTTCCATTTTTGTGGTAATGCTGCTATTAGTTGGTTGTAACTTTGGGTAGAGTAGACATTTCCATATATTTTTATTAGCTGCATGTGTGACATAAATCCACCAGTCCTATTTATGATACCATTTACAAAAATACCATTTAAAAACATTATCAAAAAGTATAGTTTTTTTAATTAATTAGTATATTTTAGTTTAAACCACAATATTTGTTGTATTATTTGTTCTGTCTTTTCTGGTGAATTAAACTGAAATTGCAACCAACTTTCTATGGCTTGTTTTAAAAATAGCGATATTTTGGAGATGATCTGAATAAACGGAAAAAAGCCATTCTTGAACATGGGGTGAGACATTCTTATTTGATAGAGAACCAGTTCGGATTTAAGTATAACTTTTGTATGACTGACGCCTTTAGTGAGAGGTCTAATGGTTTAATATTTAATAATTTCTGCCCTCCGAATGCATATTGTCTGGCTTGCCATACCAAATGAAATGGAATATTTTTTTGCAGATATATTTTATAAAAAACAGGTCGCTAGGTGTAGGCAAGACCATAAGCAAATAGGTAAACTGGGATATGACTAGAGTGTTAGTCAGGGTGATCTTTCCACAAATAGACTGCTATTTTCCTTCCCATGGTAGCAAGATCCTATCAAAAAAAAAAATTCTATTTTTTTCTAAAATGTATAAAAATGCGCTGCAATTTTTCAAGAAAATAAACTGCTGTTCCAATTGCGTCCACTGGATGGCGCAATAGCAATTGTGTTAAGCAAGCAAACTGTTTATACCGGGGCAGAGCAAGTAGGTCAAGCACGTGCAGCCAATGAGCTACTTTGTTTTGCCCGCGATATTTATTACGGCTTCTACTTTTAACATTATGTGCTTTGGCACCCTCATTGGTGCCAAAAAGAGAAAAGTGGACGCAGAGTGCAGAGTGTTCCAAGAAAAATGGTCATCCTATTTATTCACGGAATTGAATGGGAAAGCTGTATGTTTGGTGTGTTCAGAGCATGTTGCAGTGCTGAAAGAATATAACCTTCGTCGCCACTATGTGAGTCTTCATGCCGACAAATATGACAACTTTCAAGGACAGCGGAGATGAGAGAAGGTGAATGAACTGTTGGCGGGTCTGAAGAAACAGCAGTCTGTGTTTACTCACAGCCGAGACATCAGTGACGCTGCATTGAAAGCTAGCTACCTCATTGCTAATGAAATCGCAGTGGCTTCAAAACCATTTAGTGAGGGTGAATTTGTAAAAACATGCATGATGAAGGCAGCGGAGATTGTGTGCCCTGAAAAGCGGCAGGCTTTTGCAAATATCAGCCTGACAAGAAACACAGTTGCAGACAGGATTTCCGATCTTTCAGTGGATTTGGACAGCCAGTTGAAGCAAAAAGTAAAGTCATTTATTGCGTTTTCGGTTGCAATTGATGAAAGCACGGACATTACAGATGTTGCACAACTGGCCATTTTCATCCGCGGAGTTGATGACACATTGACCGTCACCGAGGAGTTCGTGGAGTTGGTGCCGATGACAGATACAACGACAGCAGCTGATATTTTTACCGCACTCGTCGGCGCGCTGGACAGGGTCGGAGTGGACTGGTCCCGCGCTGTCAGCCTGGCTACAGATGGTGCGCCATCAATGATCGGGAAAAAAGCAGGCGTTGTGACAAAGTTCAGAGAGAAAGTGCAATCTGCAAATGGAGGACGTGATTTTTTGACTTTTCACTGTATTTTGCACCAGGAGGCTTTGTGTTGCAAGTCATTAAAGATGGATAACGTCATGAAGGTGGTCATCCAAACTGTTAATTTCATCCGATCCAGAAGCCTGAATCACCGTCAGTTTGACAGCCTTCTCAGAGAGAAAGACCACATCTATGGCCTGCCATACCACACTGAGGTAAGATGGTTAAGCCGAGGTGCTGTGCTGAGGCGTTTCTTTGATTTACGAGAAGAAATTGAACAGTTCATGGAAGAAAAGGGCAAACCAGTGTTAGAATTTCATTCCGCAGAATGGATGCAGGACCTTGCATTTATGGTGGATGTTACAGAGCACCTGAATAACTTGAACAAACAGCTGCAAGGGCGCAACAAAGTTGTCACGCAGTATTATGACAGCATACGTTCTTTCAAGTTGAAGCTGTCATTGTGGGAGACGCAACTTGCCGGTGGTGATGCAGCTCACTTCCCCTGTCTGAAAAATGTGTGCGCGACCCAACATGTGGCAGACATGAAGCGGTTCAAAGATAAAATAACAGGACTGTTACGGGAGTTTGAGCAACGCTTTCAGATTTATGTTTATATGTTTTTATGTTGATGTGCTATTGTTTTTAATTGATTTTATTTTATTTGTATATTTAACCTATTCTTGACTCTGTGGTTCTTGCACTTGTTTGGGGAACAGGATTTCATTATTTTTATCTACATTTCTGCCTGAGAAATGACACCCTGATATAGTTCTGTGATCTGTGAAACAGTTCTGTTAATCACTGAGGCATTGTGTGTTTGTGTGTTCTTTTTCTTTAGAATTTTCAAATAAACTTGACGTGTTTTATGATTAATAGTGATGTTGTGCTTGTACTATTTTGGATACACTGTCCTCAGGCTCCAGCTTTATGTTGTATGTTGATCGTATTAAAACAAAGAAAACAATCTGAAGTTGTTGTTTTTAAGTTATATATATACCATGATTTTTCCGGTCCGGCCCACTTGGGAATAGATTTTCCTTCATGTGGCCCCTGAGCTAAAATGAGTTTGACACCCCTGTTCTAAACTAACTAGCTAAGAATACTTACTCCAACACTAACCAGACCCAAAGTTCATTACCTAACCCAAAGTACAACCTTTCCAAATTCAGAACCAAGGCAGCCCATTGTCGGACACCATTTACCATCCACCCTTTCACAGAAGGTGATTATATTTATGGAAAGCAATTATAGCAGAGAATCAGCGAGGGTGAGACACTTAAGCAGATATCCAGTGGGAAGCAATGCGGTTTATTTGCATTTCAAAACCTCATTGCTTGTTTGGAAAACAATGCATGTTCACGTGAGGAGAATTTCAAACGCTGCCCTAGTTTGAAATTCACTCATCACCTCTGCTGATCTGCTTTAGCGTGACCAAAGGAGATATGGGACAGAAAGGTATTTTCAGAGAGGGGCGTACCTTTCCCAATCTCTCTCGTGGTCTACTACCCCATCTCCAAATCTCAGTCATCCCAGAGGAGAAGCCTCAGACTGGGGGATTATGAAAAAAAACAAAAAATACTTGGCAGCACTCTCACTGGCTTCAAGGACAGAGACCAGACCTGAGAATACACTGTGCATTATATTTACCACGCTAACATCTGCGACAGAGGAAGGTATACTCATCTCAATTTCTCTAACATTCATTCTAGACAAAGGTTAGCAATGACAACCTGAAACATGTCAGGTTTTTCCAGGTTTGACTTGCACAATATAGGCTAAGTTTTTTGTGGCTGAAACTCCTTCATCTGAACCTGAACAGTCGGAGCAGAAATGGTATAGAGGCAAACACATAAGAGGAGCAATGCGCAGAGTGGCAGATTGACACTTGAAGCACAACTTGGCTGACCTCAAATACAAGAAATCGAAATTCTCGTCACAGCAGCTTGAAGGAAAGTGATCTGGATAAATAATTCCATTTAGTCAGACCTCAATGCATAAGCAATACAGCACTTGACAGCAGAGAGAAGCTTATCCATGCTATTCATACAACCCATGTTTGAACTTTCAAGATAAAGAAGAACACACTTTTTAGAGCATTCTGTACTAGAAAACTCCACCATATCATCATTCAATGTTTATTTTCCTGGTGATTCATAACATCAGTGAAGGACAGAAACTGAAAGATTCTTCCTCCCAAAATGATGACCAAATTAAGAACATTACGTTAATGTGTGGGAGCGCTTTAAAGCCATCTATGGAGTTTGATGTTGTTTTAATTTCCTGTTTATGGGTTGTAAATGTAGGTGGTGTGTGAGAAAGAGCGAGACAGAGCACGAGTATGTGTGCAAGACTCAGCAAAGCTTGGAGTCACATGAGCCCAGTAACAGTCTGAGCAGTCTTTTTTTGCCATTTCTGAATGTGAAATTGAATTCATTTCTATGGGCTATTCAATATTTTATCAAATAATTTTTTTAAATATTTTTTTAAATACACTACATGGCCAGAAGTATGTGGACATGCCTGTTGAACATCTCATTCCAAAATCATGGGTATTAATATGGAGTTGGTCCCCCCTTAGCTGCTATAACAGCCTCCACTCTTCTGGGAATGCTTTCCACTAGATGTTGGAACATTGCTGCGGGAACTTGCTTCCATTCAGCCACAACAGCATTAGTGAGGTCGGACACTGATTTTGGGCGATTAGGCCTGGCTAGCAGCTGGAGTTCCAATTCATCCCAAAGGTGTTCGATGGGATTGAGGTCAGGGCTCTGTGCAGGCCAGTCAAGTTCTTCCACACCGATCTCGACAAACCATTTCTGTATGGACCTCGGTTCGTGCACGGGGGCATAGTCATGTTGAAACAGGAAAGGGCCTTCCCCAAAATGTTTTCACAAAGTTGGAAGCACAGAATCGTCTAGAATGTCTTTGTATGCTGTAGCGTTAAGATTTCCCTTCAATGGAACTAAGGGGACTAGCTCAAACCATGAAAAACAGCCCCAGACCATTATTCCTCCTCCACCAAACTATACAGTTGACACTATGAATTCGGGTAGCATTCTCCTGGCATCCACCAAACACAGATTCGTCCATCAGACTGCCAGATGGTGAAGCGTGATTCATCACTCCAGAGAATGTGTTTCCACTACTCCAAAGTCCAATGGCGGCAAGCTTTACAGCACTCCAGCCTACGCTTGGCATTGCACATGGTGATCCTAGGCTTGTGTGGGGTTGCTCGGCCATGGAAGCCCATTTCATGAAGCTCCCGACGAACAGTTCTTGTGCTGACGTTGCTTCCAGAGGCAGTTTGGAAGTCGGTAGTGAGTGTTGCAACTGAAGAAAGATGGTTTTTAAGCGCTACGCGCTTCAGCACTCACCGGTCCCATTCTGTGAGCGTGTGTGGCCTACCACTTCGTGGCTGAACAGTTGTTGCTCCTAGACGTTTCCACTTCACAATAACAGCACTTACAGATTACCGGGGCAGCTCTAGCAGGGCAGAAATTTGGCGAACTGACTCGTTGGAACGGTGGCATCCTATGACGGTGCCACATTAAAAGTCACTGAGCTCTTCAGTAAGGCCATTCTACTGCCAATGTTTGTCTAAGGAGATTGCATGGCTGTGTGTTGGATTTTATACACCCGTCAGCAACAGGTGTGGCTGAAATAGCCGAATACACTAATTTGAAGGGGTGTCCACATACTTTTGTATATATAGTGTACCTAAAGGGGTCCTAAAATTCCAAATCAAATAGCTAAATGCTCCATGGTATGATTATCTTAAAACAATTCCATATGTTAGCTTAGTAGAACCCCCCACCAAACGGCTTAGACTTTTTGAGGTTAAATAACAAAGCTGTAAAAATGTGTTAAAAATAATTGAAACTAACCAAAAGATGTAACGCATCACACTGTTTGGAAAGTCTATCTGTGGAAAAGGTGTGTTTGTGTGTGTCTAACCGTAGGGCCAGTGTGTAGGTCCCAGGCTGCCTCTGGCTCTCCCTGATGAGGTAACTCCCCTCTGCCACACTCAGCAGCTGGTCAGCCTCCTCTCTGGAGATCATCCCATGGTACCTGGGGAGAAGACAGAACATTGAAAATACTGATACTGACTGGATAAACAACTACAGCAATGACTAGTTTTGTATATAAATTCTAAATTGAAATAAGCTAAACTTACTCTCTCCCATAGTATTTGGGCCGGTTATCCACCTGAAAGCAAATAGAATATTCCATTGATAAGCAAAACAATAAAAATAGATAGACGTCTAGTTTTTCGGATTGTCAAGGTTAGCCAACCAGAGGAGAACTAAGTCACTCCAATAGTACTTTACTTGCATCAGCTAGAACACTGGGATGCATTCCGTAGGGCACTATTCAACATCATGGAGGATAAAGTAAAGAATTACCCACCGTATGCTACGCGACTATATCACTGTGAAGGCGTACAGCAAACTTAAAATAGGATAAAATGCCAACATCTAGTGTTTCAGAGGAAGGTCACTGGATAAGCACCATGGTCAGAGACAATGCTAGCAGGCACAGGTGTCCATCTGGCCAAACTGGAATGTAATAATCAGTGTTTCAGCTAGAACAGAACACATTTTGCATCCCTTATCACACTCGTGCAAGCCTTTGCTTTTAGATATTCCATTGGCTATGAAGTGAAAAAAATATCTGTTTGAGGGGTTTCAACCGTTTCTATGGGAATGTGACAGGACACACATCTTGCAAACACTAACATCGTGGTCAACTTCACAGAAAATCCATTGCAGTTGTCTAGGCCTACCCTACAAGAAATATATACTGGAAATGTGGACACACCTACTGGTTTGGGATGAGTTGGACCGCAGAGTGAAGGAAAAGCAGCCAACAAGTGCTCAGCATAGGTTGGAACTCCTACCTCATGAAGCTGGTTGAGAAAATGCCAAGAGTGTGCAATGCTGTCATCAAGGCAAACGGTGGCTACTTTGAAGAAACTCAAATATAAAATATATATTTGATTTGTTCAACACTTTTTTTGGTTATTACATGATTCCATGTGTCATTTCATAGTTTTGATGTCTTCACTATTACTTGACAATGTAGAAAGTAGTAAAAATAAAGAAAAACCCTTGAATGAGTAGGTGTGTCCAAACTTTTGACTGGTACTATATTAAATAAGTTTGCTAATATGGTGATTGTTAAAATGGGACAATTTATGGCTACAAATGGTACTGCGTGTGTGTGTATATGTAATATATATTACATATACATACATTACCATTTGTAACCATAAATTGTCCCATTAACAATCACCCATATTCGCAAACGTATTTAATTTCGAACTTTACATTGCTCTAGTATAGGCTACTTATCGTAATAAACAAAATGCCTGTGATAAGTGATCAGTATGGTTGATGTCAATCATTTTCGGTTTATTGTCCAAGCTCTACTTATTAATTGCCTGCTTTCTCCTTATGTAACCTTATCCAATATGATGAATTTTTGGTTTATTAAGGTTAAAAAGTAGACAGCAGAAGGCATCATCTCCAGGGAATAGCCTAAAGATTTGTGGACTAAACATAAAATGGCAACCCCTAAAATCAACGCTCTCTCAGCTTTATATTCTAAAGCTACTGTTCAGACTGAATTATTTATGATTAACCCCCACTCCAAACCCCAGAAAACTGCCTTCTGAGATACAATTCATGCAAATGGCCTCCCCATCTCCTCAGACTGTCAACAGAGGGTCATGGCACAATTCTGTAACTGAGAGACTGGCCTGTGACTGAGCCCCTTCAATTCCAAATAATACACATGCAATGAATTATTCAGAATCATCCCATCTGTGCTCCCTTTTCTAATAATAGTAAAGGCCAAAGTCTTCAAGACAAACAGAGCTGAAAACAACGGTGTGTGTTAGTGTAAGTGGAACTTAAAGCCAATTTATGCTTGATCCTGAGAAAATGCGGAGCTAGAGGCCAAATTGAGCTCCGTACTGCATTATTTTATTTTTAACAAGCCATTTTCTTATTTGAATAGTGAATTGCAGGGCACATTTTTACCTTGAGAAACACACTAAGTATGGAAATCCTTCAAAACTATGACAATACCCAAGTGACAAGAACAGAGATGTAGGCTCATCAAGAGAGCAATTCCATCTCTGTGTACAACAGCTAGCGTAAGCAGGTATTCAACAAAACTTTACTTCCCTGTGGGTTAAGAGAGGAAACCAATTCTGCTTATCACCGCTTCTGACACAAAAGACAGACCTCAGCTACTGTTACTTATTCAGCACTTCACAAGCACAGACAATGAGAGCACCTCTGTGGTTTTGTCCCATCTTTGAAGAGCAGTGGTCACCCACCTTTTCTGAGTCAAGATGACTTTGAGTCAAAATGCATGCCGAGATCTACCGCTCAGATTCTTTTTTTTTACATTAACCAATTAAAAACAGTTCGGTAGCAATGAGGTTTGTGCAGTAGGCTATAGGCCCAATACATTATCACGGCATATTGGCTATGCTTGAATTGCCCTGCCAATGTTGTTATTCTCAGACCACAGTAATAAATCATGTGTTGTACTACTTGTGAGCCACAGCTAAGTGAGCATAATAATTTGCTTATTTTTTTTATTTTTTTTACTGGATCTGGCAACAACTTATACATGAGCTCGTCGCTGTATTCTTTGAGTCTCTCTCCAGTCATGGTTTTAAAACGTTTTTAAATCTCAAAGCATCAACTTTGCTGTGCATTGAGGCTTCTTTTAACAGTCTATGGCTTGACAGGGTCATCTGAGCTATCAGATTGGCCAGCGGTAGGCCTATAGGTGCACTTGATTTGCTCTCTGGGCCTGTCAGGTAGGCAGAGTTCTACTTTCAGACACCTGAAATGGTAAAAAATTGAACACTTTGCCATTCCGGCACTAGGGCTACTGAATCAATTGCACCTACCGCAAACAGCGCAAAACAAATAAATAAAAAACTGGAATGCAAGACCTGATCGTTGGGTTTTTTACAGAAATGTTTGGTGATTGACAAGGAATGCCTTGGAGATCGATTAGTGGATCGTGCTCGACCGGTTGGTGACCACTGTTTTAGAGGAAACACACTTTTCAGCAGTCAGCCCTGAAGGTAGAGAGTGGTAGGGGTCAGATGATAAATGGGCAGGCATGGTGTGCTGCAAATGAGACAGAATGAGCTGATGTGCTCTGTCTAATGGAGCCTACAGAGCTCTCTATGTTAGAGGGTGGCAGGGAACCACCTGCGGAACAGTGTCACTGCTGCGGAACAGCTTGTGTTGTGGTTGAAATTCAAAAGTCCCAAATGCAATGTGAAGTTAGGGTTTTGTACTACATCTGTTGTACAGTAAAGAGCTGCATAGAGGTCATTGTGGCGCGGTCTGCATATTTAATGCTGCGGGCGGGAGCCGGTGGTCAAGACAAGATCAGGATTAAATATTGTTTAGTCCTGCAGATTATTTTAAAACAATCTATTGAATTAAAAGCGCTTCTGTCGCACTATTCACACACTCATCCTTCTTGCTGTTTCAAGTTCCTCTCAACATTGGGTGTGTGAGATGAAGTGTGCCTCTGTGTATGGTCTCAATTAAATAGACTATAGGTATGGGTGGAGAAGCACAGGTCAATTCTCTTTAACTTCCTAATCTCTTGTGGACTGAATAATAAAAGTTCTAAAATTGTTTTGAGTAGTGCATGACTGTAGGATGGCAACAAATACAGTGGTTTTAATGGGCTTTCTCCATTTTTATTGTTTTATACTGAACCAAACTAGGACAAAACTGACAGTGATGTAAGATCATTTGTAGAACTTTTCATTTATTTAGCACTTAAAGCTACAATGTAACTTTTTGGGCGACCCAAACAAATTCACAAAGAAATGTGAGTTATAGATCTATCATTATCATTGAAAGCAAGTCTAAGAAGCGATAGATCTGTTTAATGTGCACTATTTCTATGCTTCACGTTCTTAAGTTTCATTTTTGTGTCTTTTACTTTCAGTTTTGTACACCAGCTTCAAAACACAATATTTTTGTTTGTGGAAAATATACTGTATTTCACAGCGGTTTAGATGGTACAATGATTGTCTACACAATGACCGCTTGTTTTGTCACACATATTGAAAATAGGCAAACTATTAGAATTTTAGCAACCAGCAAATGGTGGAGAGATTTCTGCATATTGCACCTTTAAAATACAATTATAGACGGTATTGTAAAAATCTATACTGGTATGCGAATCCATACCGATATAACTTAAAATACGCCCAGCCCTAATCTCCTCCTAGAAAATTTCAGAGCATCTGCTGCAATTATGTAAGATTTTAGTTCTGGGATTCCGAAACTTCATAAATATGAGCTATAAACTGTAAGTCGCTCTGGATAAGAGAGGTCTCCTGAGTGGCGCAGTGGTCTAAGGCACTACATCGCAGTGCTAACTGTGCCACTAGAGATCCTGGTTCGAATCCAGGCTCTGTCGCAGCCGGCCGCGACCGGGAGACTCATGGGCGGCGCACAATTGGCCCAGCGTCATCCACGGTAGGGGAGGGAATGGCTGGCAGGGATGTAGCTCAGTTGATAGAGCATGGTGTTTGCAACGCCAGGGTTGTGGGTTCGATTCCCACGGGGGGCCAGTATAAAAAAAAAAAAATGTATTCACTAACTGTAAGTCGCTCTGGATAAGAGCGTCTGCTAAATGACAAAAATGTAAATGCTAAATGACAAATGTAAATACACTCACCAGCCAGTTTATTAGGTACACCACCCCGTTCACGAAAATGGATTGCTCCTACAGACAGTGAGTCACGTGGCCGTGGCTTGCTATATAAAGCAGGCAGACAGGCATCCAGTATCTCAGAAACTGCTGCCCTCCTGGGCTTTTCAAGCATGACAGTGTCTATCTAGGGCCTCCATACTCAACTGCGGACCCGGACCCGGACCCAGAACGGGGTCAATACGGACCGGGCTTCGACCCCTGGTATCATATAAACACACACAAGATATGGTAGAATTGCAGGAAATTAGCTTTAAAAACAGCACAAAAAAATCTCTGCCCCGTGTAGAATTGCGGGAAACTAGCTTTAAAATTGCTACATTTTATCTCTGTCAACAAGAGGGGCAAGAGTGGTGTGAACAGTTTGGGGTGGCGTGGGTTGTAAAATGGGGGTTTGTTCCTACGCCGATAGATCACATTATCCATCCGGACCTTTGCAACCTAGGAAATGTGTGTGACCGGACCTTCTCAAATAGTACTTGAGTACCCCTGATCTAGGGTTTACCGAGAACGGTGCGACAAACAAAAAACATCCAGTCAGTGGCAGTCCTGTGGGCGAAAACAGCTTGTTGATGAGAGAATGGCAACAATCACGCAAGCTAACAGGCGGGCCACAAACAGACAAATAATGGCGCAGTACAACAATGGTGTGGAGAATGGATGGGCTATTGCAGCAGACGACTATACCAGGTTCCACACCTATCAGCTAAAAACAAGAAGAAGCAGCTCCAGTGGGCACGCGATCACCAACACTGGACAATTGAGGAGTGGAAAAACATTGCCTGGAACATGACAGCAAGTTCAGTTTACTTGAGTGGCCTGAGCAGTCTCCAGACCTCAACCCAATACAGCATCTTTGAGATGGAACAGGTTGTTCGCAGCATGAATGTACTGGCGTCCAATCTGCAGCAACTGCGTGATGCCATCGCGTCAGCATGGACCAACATCTCTGTGAAATGTTTCCGACAACTAGTAGAATGCTCCGAAGAATTCAGGCTGTTCTGGAGGCAAAGGGGCGGGGATCTGACCCAGTACTAGGTGGATGTACCTGGTAAACTGGCCGGTGAGTGTAGTTTACTACATTGACTGAAAATAACACATTTATCTGTCTCTGCCGGAAAAATCATCCCGCTCCTAAAAATTATGCAAAACGTATCTCAAGTAAAGTACCCACTATATTCTATTTCGCTCTAACTTTGGATCTCTTTCAAATTACCTCTAGCCTATTTGCTTATATGTAGCCGAATAATAGCCTAGCGATAGTCTAATATAAAAAACGGGCCATGTGAGAATATCTGATAATTTAACCTATTTTTCTGGCTGTTTTTGTGCATTTTGATATTGCTTAGGGTGGCAAAATTGATGGAACCAGGGCTCCCAATAACATTTTGGGAGTGCTGTTGTTGGGTGGGACCAGTTCTTGCAGGAGCAGGCGGGAGTCAGACAAAAAAACAGGAGGAAGTGGTGGGTGCGGTATAAAAAGCTGCACGAGCACAATGAAGAAATTTGTCCTGCGTAGACCTATATTGTCACAGTTCATCAAGTGTTGCAGTAAATTGTTTTCAGTTGATATAAAATGGTCATATCAGACACATTTTGTTTAATAATCTATTATAGTAAGGTTGAGAATATGTTATGAATATCTGCAGACATTCTTTTAAGTGGCCAAGTTGTCTCTATTCTGTGTCTGTTTGCTTACCTCACAGGTGCAGGTCAGTCGCCGTGGATGTGGTGCCTCCTGCTGGAGCTGATACACTGGTGCGAAAACAGAACACAGTCAGTAAAACATCATGATTACATGATACAATATTTTCATCATTAGAATACATTTATACTCACGGTAAGATTTCCACACTGGCGGCCTGTATTCATCATGGTCTGAGGAAAGAAGAACATAATATCAAGTCTTAATAAACCTCAACATTGACAGACTACCAAAAATCTTTGTTTCCTGATTTACAGTGAAACCAGGTGGTCATTGTATCACACTACACTTAAAGTGTGTTGATTAAGCCACCCTGAATAATTTGATTTGCTACATCTACAGCAAGTAAACAGATTCAGTAACAGACAAGATATTTTGACAAAAAAAATGTATTACACTAGCGGGCCGTCAACACATCTGAATTGCCTTCGAGAATAATATAGGCTACTCATTTTAGGCTAGACGCAAGATACTATGAGACTAGCCTAATCAACAATACCAAACTAATGCAGTAGGCTATTAGCATTTTATGCAAATTCACAATAAATCTAACATTGATATTAGCTTATTTTTTTACCTTTATTTAACCAGGTAAGCCAGTTGAGAACAAGTTCTCATTTACAACTGCGACCTGGCCAAGATAAGCTTAGGCTTATTGTACTTGAGAAGTAAGTGCATGCATACATTAAAAATGTATACATTATGGTGCCAAGCCAAACTGTTTTATGGGGGCTTGGAATTTACTTTTCACATTACGCAGCTCAGCTCGCTAAAACAAGAGGTGCAGCTGGCCCCAAGATGTGGTATCTGGGCCAGGGAGTTCGCACATCCATCCATGTTGGTGGTGGACCGGCAGTAATGTACCATTTATTATTATTTTTAAGTCATTTCACTCGTAGAGCAGAGTTCAAGAGACAGTTATGATCTCCTTTCATGCTTCAGCCACGTAGCAGTGTAGGAAGCATAAACATAAAAAGGAGGCAGAACACTAAACTCTTCTAACACGTCCGCCATCGTTAGTATGGTCGCTCTGTCTCCGCTCATAGCAACATATCCTTACAACAAATGACCACTGTTCTATACTGAACCGTACCACTACTGTAGCACATGCAGTTTGGGTCGACACCATTGTGTGTAAATGGTTAGTAGGATACCTTTTAAGAGAGCTACTACTTACAAATATTTCAATTAGGCTACTACAAGGATGTTCTGACCTTCAAATAGCTACTGCACTACAGACTGCTTTCAACCACACCCCACATCCTGAAAGGACTATGACATGTGTGTTCTGACAGAATACACTGGATATCTGTCAGAAGCACAGAGCTTCCCGTCTCATCCCCCACAGCCTGGATATCAGCTCTATCTTAAACTTGAAAAGCACCACATTTCCTGCCCCCTAACTGTTACGTATTTTCTCTCCCTCTCCTAGATGGACCAAAAGTGACAGACATGTCGATGCCTAACCCTAAACTGTATAGCATCCCCCCTATCATTGTTGCTAAATTGCCAATGTTTTTTGTTTCTACTATTACACCTCTTGAAAAGGCAACTTTGCCAATCATCACAGACAAGCTGACAAAGTTTGTCATTCACCATCTTGTGATGCCCTCTGGTGATCAAGGGGTTTAAACATGGCCTAAAAGGCTATAATTCGTGAACGTTGATAATGACTAAACTGTTAGTTAGCCAACATTGTATCTACAAATCTGCTATGACACAAAATACGGTGTTTTCATCCAACGCGAAAGAACTCTACAGGCCTCCCGACAAGGCCAAAAAAGGTAGCTAGATGGCCAAACACTGACAACATTTCTATAGCATAACATCTGCATATCTGTCACATGCATTACTGGGAAGCTGACGTTTGAGGTCGTATTGGAACTAGCGAGGTATCAAACTGGCAGAGGCGAACAGTTAGCTAGCTAGCTAGTTAACTTACCAAATACATTTAGAGCCATTCTTGGTGCGTTAACTGATGCGAAATAGCTGACAACTTCCACCGCCGTTAGAAAGCTGATAAGGGACATATAGTGAACAAATATTAGTTAGCGAGAAAATATTCAGCAACTAGGAAACATGTTCAAAACTGTATCAAAACGCTTCTAGTACAATAACAGTCAGTCCAGGCTTGCTCGCTTGCTAGCGTTAGCCACATAACGTTAACGCGTTTGCTCACTGTGAGTCACAACTAGTAGTGCCGTCGACTTCATGACAAAAATAAACAAATCCAAATGGGAACAGGCGTAGATGCAAACATGCATTTATCTACAATGAGGATAAAGTCAAGATGTAATATATCCGGTTGCATATGCATGCTCATAGCTAATATAGTTGAGCCCAACACATTGTACTCACACCACATCGCCGTATTCATAACGAACTCGCCATCTTGTGATATCACGTGACCATCAGCCTCAATTCTAGGCCGTTGTGTTACCATGGTTACCATGTGATGCTGCTCAGAAAAGGATGGGGTAGGGTTAGTGCTATCCGGAATCCTTGGGATGTCCATACCCAAAACCCTACCCGTACCATTTTACATTTCAAATTCAATGGAGTAACATCAGAGTTGGGAAGTCCCAACGATCCCGGAAAGCATGGACCGGGGCAGCAGCAATCCAGGCAGATCCACTCAATTTCATTTAATTCCACCATGTGCGGAAGATGAGAATCCATACATCTGATTAGATTAATATACCATTGAGACGTCCTTGTAATTTCATTCTCATTTTAGTGGGACATCCAAAATGGAAATCTAACAGCAAATTCGGCTCTGCAAGTAGGCAATGTTTGAGCTATCGATTCATAGAGCCTGCAGTGCAGAGGCAAGCGCACTAGTTCCTGTGCCACCGATCTACCAATTCTATCATGGAAGGTGTGTGTGCTACCAACTCGATCTTGTAGAGCAAAGTCATGAGAAGCAGGATAGCCAGATAAAGCCCAGGCCTTGTGCCAGGCACCATAATAATAGTAGTAGTTGTATTACACATGTAGGCTGTACTTGGCAGCTAAGCGCTGAATTACATACATAGCACAAACAAAAACAGTTAATATAATATGCCATTTAGCAGATGCTTTTATCCAAAGCGACTTAGTCACGTGTGCATACATTTTTACGTATGGGTGGTCCCGGGGATCGAACCCACTACCCTGGCATTACAAGCGCCATGCTCTACCAATTGAACTACAGAGGACCAGTTAAAAATCAGGATGGGAGCAGAAGCAGTTTTTTTTTTTTGGTAGTGTCAATGGGCTGAGCAGTGAAAGGCAGCATCAGTCACAGGGATGAAGAGTGACATCACGGGTCAGGATCAGACAGGTCCAGAGCCATTTAGCAGCACACCTCCCCATCCACTCACATACAACCAGTTGCATTAATATTCCCCCCAAATTTACAATTTATCTTCATGGAACAGCAAGAGGACATTGTATTACACTAGTAAAAGATTACTACAGGATTTATTGCAATTAAGAAAAGCATTTGATAACCAAAAGTACAGTGTAATTTACTTAAACCCACTTGACTGCAACCAACCTGCAGTTAACATAACTATATGCTTTGTTTTGAACTCAAGGGCACACACTATAGCGAAATACATCTGTTAATCCATAATCTGGTGCTTCTTTGAAAGTGTTTTGCAGGGAAATGGGGCTATACACAAAATAATTCATACATTTTAAATAGTGAAATACATGCATTTTAATTCTGTAAGTGCTTACATTTTTACAATACATGCCTTTTCTTTTGTCAGCCTTCAACAAAAACTTGGAAAATGTACAATTTCATGACCAACACAGAACAATTTTGATTGCTCAAGTAAAATAGGTAGTCCCAGCTGTAGTTTCAAAATCATGATCACCATCTGCAGTGGACATATTTACATGGCAAACAGGATCAGGAAAGCAACCATCAAGCAGAACAGACCCATGGCTTCAGACAGGGCAAATCCCAGGATAGCATAGGAGAAAAGCTGCTGCTTTAGAGAGGGGTTCCTAGGGAGGAAACAAATAAAAATAATTGTTAGTGCCATGAATCAAAGCTGTGGGAGAGACTTGCAGCCATAGCAATTGTTTAACATTTTTGCAAACAGTGTCAAAAAAACATCAGAAAATCAACAAAGAGTCACATAATTGAGGGCATAAATGTATGCACTCACTAACTGTAAATCGCTCTGGATAAGAGCGTCTGCTAAATGACTAAAATGTAAATGTAATAAAGTAGGGCACCATATCTACTAATGGCAATATTTACCTTGCGTATCCGATAATAAGGCTGCCGAACACAGTCCCGATTCCGGCACCAGAACCAGCTACTCCAACTGTGGCAGCTCCAGCGCCAATGAACTTGGCTGCTGTGTCAATGTCTCTGCTCACAGCGCTAGTCTGGAAACCCCTCAGTGCTACCTGGGAAAAGGCACTCTGTGGCACAAGGGCAGTGCTAGCCTGGGAGAAATACAAAAAAAAGTCACTAAAATGAACCAATTCACCATAAAAACAGCTTGAAGATAAATATTACAAACATTTAAGATTAAGACAACATTCAGATCATTGCAGAGGGACCCCATTATCATTTGGAAGAAAGCAGAGTTATTTTTTTCTTATGCAACATTTTACCTAGGGAAGAAATCTAGACTGAAAAGTAGCATCAGTTGCCGATAGAAGTTAATGTTGTTCCTGGGGTAAGGGGACTAAAGGGTAAAGGGGCAGGTAGACACTCACCTCTCCTGTTCTAACATCCGGCCGTGAAAGCACAGACGCAGAGAGAGGTCTGTATAAGGCCCTGGATCCAGCACGGACCTGTACACGGAAAAACAGTAATGTTAAGTGATGTAACTTCCATAACATCAATTTGATTACAAACACACACCCCAAAAAATATACATTTGAAAACTGAGTCGCAGGGGGACACATGGACAATCAGTCATACATCACCACTGACCAATGGTCAGGTGTGGGCAGTACCACATGATACATAACAACTACCTTGCTCAAAACTGCTAGCAAGCTACAGAGATCCCCCAGAGGAGAATGTGCTGTTAAACATGACAAATGCATGGAAGCACAGCAATGTTCAGTTCCAAATATCTACCTCAACTGAACCATCAAGTCCTTTCAGATGTCCTAGATGGTCAACTCAGAGGGCATTACTGGATCAAGATGGAGTGCCAGGGCCCAAAATACACAAACGCCAATCTGGCAAAGTGCACAACTAGGATTGACATTAGCAGCAAATGCACATAGCCAAATGAAGCCCTTCGTATTTCAGAATGCAGTCTTTGGTGCTTCATTTCTGCATGACCTTGAAATTACAAAGACGACTCACTGGCTCATTAGCTAGCTAACGAGCAATGGTTAGCAACCTAACGTAAGCATAGCTAAAACTAGCTACCTAACTTAGGTGAAAATAGGTATTTTCCAAGAGCAGGTTTAAAATAAAAAATAAAAACGTTAGCTAGCTATGTTGATTTCAATGAATACATTTCAAACCAATTTACTTGCAATTCAGTGTGCACAATTGCATGCACTGAAACGTTAGAGCAGTTCCTAAGTCACAAATCAGTACAAGTTCAGCAGGCCCATCTAACTTACCTAGTTAACATTATGCTATGACAACTTAAATGTATCTTTACTTTCACAACTCACCAGTGCAGGTGTAGAGACGAATTTCGCACAGGCGTACATACTGGTTTAATGTGTTGACTGATACAATCAACTAAAGACGAGTCACCTGGTTTTCTCTCTAAAAAAGAGAGAACAGCAGCTAAGGTCAATGAGAATTTCACTACAAATTCAAAAAAACAGCGAATCCATACAAAAATATTATATGAGCAAAACAACTGTCTTTACATAATTTGTGTCGGTGTGGAATCAAAACGACTTTAGATAGAAGATGAAAATCGATTGTGAAAATGTTTCAGCGCAGACCTCCATTTGCCTCCCCTTCACTTACCAGCTGCAGAGGTCGAACCGCTGAGGAACAACTGCGCATGCCCGAAGCCGTATTTAATAAGATTCCCGGATGCTGGGATTTACGACATCAGACGTAATTCGTTAGCACCTTTATTGGAACGATGGGGGAAAAAATGTACAATCACAGCGTTTTCAATGTTGTTTCTACCAACCATCTATGTTTCTATATATCAATAAAAAAATCTAATGTATTCGTTTCAATTAAAATGTGACATGTTTTACTCATGCTACTGGTGATAATAGCAAGTAAAATCAAATCAAATGTTGTGGTTAGATGATAGGCTTTCTTTTAAAAAACATGTTACTGAATTGGGAAAAAAACTCAAATTCAAGATAGAAACAGAAACAGGGCTTGTCTGTCCTCCGTAAATAGACAACAAATTGTGCAGGCTACTTTTATGTCCGTTTTAGATTATGGTGATATTATCTATATGCATGCATCGGCAAACACATTAAAACCACTGGATGCTATTTACCATTGTGCACTCAGGTTTATCACCGGTGATAGTTGCAAAACTCATCACTGTATCCTATATCAACATGTGGGTTGGGCCTCTCTATCTGTGAGGCGAGAGCAACATGCTCTCTTGTTTATTTATAAAGCACTTATTTTAAAACTACCTCCATATATATCATCATTAATTTCCACTAGATATACTAATTTTAAAACCAGATCACAGATATGGATTACATTAGAGACTCCTGTGGTCTCCACAGAGTTGGGTAGGACTGCCTTCAGTTCCTTTGCACCTTATTTATGGAACAAACTGCAGATCCAACTTAAGTTAGACGCTCTGGTGTCCCTTGCCCATTTTAAAATATTCTGGAGGATCAATATGATGTTGTTTGTGATTGTTTCTGTTGAATTGTGTTTTTGTTTTGTATGTTTAAAATGTTTTTGTCTGTATGTCTAAAACTGTACATGTCAACATGTTTACACAGGGCACAGCCGTAAAAGAGATCCAGGTCTCAGTCTGTTTTTCCCGTTAAAATAAAGATAAAAATAAAAATAATTGTCACATGCGCGGAATACAACAGGCACCTTACTGTGAAATGCATACTTACAAGCCCTTAACCAACAATGCAGTTCAAGAAATAGAGTTAAGAAAATATTTACTAAATAAACTAAAGTAAAAAATTAAAAGTAAAACACGCATACTCAGGCTGACTGGCTCTCGTTCAGGCAAATGAGAAATAAGTGCACTCAGGCTATCCGGAAGTCCAAAGTTAGTTACTTTAAGGAGCAGTTCTCTCTCTGTGGGTCTAACCCCAAGAAGTTCTGGAAAACGGTTAAAGACCTGGAGAATAAACCCTCCTCCTCACAGCTGCCCATGTCCCTTAATGTTGATGATGTGGTTGTTACTGACAAGGAGCACATGGCTGAGCTCTTTAATCACCACTTCATTAAGTCAGGATTCCTATTTAACTCCGCCATGCCTCATTGCCCGTCCAACATTTCCTCATCTCCCACCCCTTCTAATGCGACTAGCCCCGATTCTCCTCCCCTTTCCCCCCTGCCCCGCTATAAAGTTTCTCCCTGCAGGCAATCACTGAGTCTGAGGTGATAAAGGAGCTCCTTAAACTTGACCCCCAGGGTCAGATGGTTTAGATCCTTTCTTCTTTAAGGTTGCAGCACCTATCATCGCCAAGTCTATCTCTGACCTTTTTAACCTGTGTCTCCTCTCTGGGGAGGTTCCCATTGCTTGGAAGGCAGCCATGGTGCATCCTTTATTTAAAGGGAGAGATCAAGCTGATCCTAACTGTTATAGGCCAATTTCTATTTTGCCGTGTTTATCAAAAGTGTTGGAAAAACTTGTCAATAATCAACTGACTGGCTTTCTTGATGTCTATAGTATTCTTTCTGGTATGCAATCTGGTTTCCGCTCAGGTTATGGATGTGTCACTGCAACCTTAAAGGTCCTAAATGATGTCACCATTGCCCTTGATTCTAAGCAATGTTGTGCTGCTATTTCTATTGACCATTCCATTCTTGTGGGCCTGGCTAAGGAGTATTGGTATCTCTGAGGGTTCTTTGGCCTGGTTTGCTAACCACCTCTCTCAAAGAGTGCAGTGTATAAAGTCAGATCCTAGGCCCCACCCTTTTCTCAATTTACATCAACAACATAGCTCAGGTAGTAGGAAGCTCTCTCATCCATTTATATGCAGATGATAGTCTTATGCTCAGCTGGCCCCTCCCCGGATTTTGTGTTAAACGCTCTACAACAAAGCTTTCTTAGTGTCCAACAAGCTTTCTCTGCCCTTAACCTTGTTCTGAACACCTCCAAAACAAAGGTCATGTGGTTTGGTAAGAAGAATGCCCCTCTCCATACCGGTGTGATTACTACCTCTGAGGGTTTAGAGCTTGAGGTAGTCGCCTCATACAAGTACTTTGGAGTATGGCCAGACAGTACACTGTCCTTCTCTCAGCACATATCAAAGCTGCAGGCTAAGGTTAAATCTAGGCCTCTTTCACCCCAGCTGCCAAACTAACCCTGATTCAGAGGACCATCCTACCCATGCTAGATTACGGAGACGTAATTTATAGATCGGCAGGTAAGGGTGCTCTCGAGGGGCTAGATGTTCTTTAGCATTCGGTCATCGGATTTGCCACCAATGCTCCTTATAGGACATATCACTGCACTCTATACTCCTCTGTTACCTGGTCATCTCTGTATACCCGTCGCAAGACCCACTGCTTGATGCTTATTTATAAAACCCTCTTAGGCCTCACTCCCCCCTATCTGAGATACCTACTGCAGCCCTCATCCACCACATACAACACCCGTTCTGCCAGTCACATTCTGTTAAAGGTCCCCAAAGCACACACATCCCTGAGCCGCTTCTCTTTTCTGTTCGCTGCAGCTATCGACTGGAACGAGCTGCAAAAAACACTCAAACTGGACAGATTTATCTCCATCTCTTAATTCAAAGACACTCTTACTGACAGTTGTGGCTGCTTCTCGTGATGTATTGTTGTCTCTACCTTCTTGCCTTTGTGCCATTGTCTGTGCCCAATAATGTTTGTACCATGTTTTGTGCTGCTACCATGTTGTGCTGCTGCCATGTTGTGTTGCAACAATGTTGTTGTCATGTGGTGTTGCTACCATGCTTTGTTGTCATGTGTTGCTGCCATGCTATGTTGTTGTCTTACAGTGAGGGAAAAAAGTATTTGATCGCCTGCTGATTTTGTACGTTTGCCCACTGACAAAGAAATGATCAGTCTATAATTTTTATGTTAGGTTTATTTGAACAGTGAGAGACAGAATAACAACAAAAAAATCCAGAAAAACACATGTCAAAAATGTTATAAATTGATTTGCATTTTAATGAGGGAAATAAGTATTTGACCCCCTCTCAATCAGAAAGATTTCTGGCTCCCAGGTGTCTTTTATACATTTACATTTACGTCATTTAGGAGACGCTCTTATCCAGAGCAACTTACACATTGGTGCATTCACCTTATAGCCAGTGGGATGACCACTTTACAATGTTTATTTTAATTTTTTTAATTTTTTGGTGGGGTGGGGTAAGGGGGGGTAGAAGGATTACTTTATCCTATCCCAGGTATTCCTTAAAGAGGTGGGGTTTCAAATGTCTCCGGAAGGTGGTGAGTGGCTCCGCTGTCCTGGCGTCGCGAGGGAGCTTGTTCCACCATTGGGGTGCCAGAGCAGCGAACAGTTTTGACTGGGTTGAGCGGGAACTGTGCTTCCGCAGAGGTAGGGGAGCCAGCAGGCCAGAGGTGGATGAACGCAATGCCCTCGTTTGGGTGTAGGGACTGATCAGAGCCTGAAGGTACGGAGGTGCCGTTCCCCTCACAGCTCCGTAGGCAAGCACCATGGTCTTGTAGCAGATGCGAGCTTCAACTGGAAGCCAGTGGAGTGTGCGGAGGAGCGGGGTGACGTGAGAGAACTTGGGAAAGTTGAACACCAGACGGGCTGCAGCATTCTGGATGAGTTGTAGGGGTTTAATGGCACATGCAGGGAGCCCAGCCAACAGCGAGTTGCAGTAATCCAGACGGGAGATGACAAGTGCCTGGATTAGGACCTGTGCCGCTTCCTGTGTAAGGCAGGGTCGTACTCTCCGAATGTTGTAGAGCATGAACCTACAGGATCGGGTCACCGCCTTGATGTTAGCGGAGAAGGACAGGGTGTTGTCCAGGGTCACGCCAAGGCTCTTCACACTCTGGGAGGAGGACACAACGGAGTTGTCAACCGTGATGGCGAGATCATGGAACGGGCAGTCCTTCCCCGGGAGGAAGAGCAGCTCCGTCTTGCCAAGGTTCAGCTTGAGGTGGTGATCCGTCATCCATACTGATATGTCTGCCAGACATGCAGAGATGCGATTCGCCACCTGGTTATCAGAAGGGGGAAAGGAGAAGATTAGTTGTGTGTCGTCTGCGTAGCAATGATAGGAGAGGCCATGTGAGGATATGACAGAGCCAAGTGACTTAGTGTATAGCGAGAATAGGAGAAGGCCTAGAACTGAACCCTGGGGGACACCAGTGGTGAGAGCACGTGGTGCGGAGACAGCTTCTCGCCACGCCACTTTGTAGGAGCGACCGGTCAGGTAGGACGCAATCCAAGAGTGAGCCGCGCCGGAGATGCCCAGCTCGGAGAGGGTGGAGAGGAGGATCTGATGGTTCACAGTATCAAAGGCAGCAGACAGGTCTAGAAGGACAAGACCAGAGGAGAGAGAGTTAGCTTTAGCAGTGCGGAGAGCCTCCGTGACACAGAGAAGAGCAGTCTCAGTTGAATGACCAGTCTTGAAACCTGACTGGTTTGGATCAAGAAGGTCATTCTGAGAGAGATAGCAAGAGAGTTGGCTAACGACGGCACGCTCAAGAGTTTTGGAGAGAAAAGAAAGAAGGGATACTGGTCTGTAGTTGTTGACATCAGAGGGATCGAGTGTTGGTTTTTTGAGAAGGGGTGCAACTCTCGCTCTCTTGAAGACGGAAGGGACATAGCCAGTGGTCAAGGATGAGTTGATCAGCAAGGTGAGGTAAGGAAGAAGGTCACCGGAGATGGTCTGGAGAAGAGAGGAGGGAATAGGGTCAAGCGGGCAGGTTGTTGGGCGGCCGGCCGTCACAAGTCGCAAGATTTTATCTGGAGAGAGAGGGGAGAAAGAAGGCAAAGCATAGGTTGGGGCAGTGTGAGCAGGACCAGCAGTATAATTTGACTTAACAAACGAGGATCGGATGTCGTCAAGGAGGAGGATTCAGCAGGGAGGAGAAGGTGGCAAAGAGCTTCCTAGGGTTAGAGGCAGATGCTTGGAATTTAGAGTGTTAGAAAGTGGCCTTAGCAGCAGAAACAGATTAATAAAATGTAGAGAGGAGGGAGTGAAAAGATGCCAGGTCCGCAGGGAGTCTAGTTTTCCTCCATTTCCGCTCGGCTGCCCGGAGCCCTGTTCTGTGAGCTCGCAATGAGTCATCAAGCCACGGAGCTGGAGGGGAGGACCGAGCCATCTGGGAGGATAGGGGACGTAGAGAGTCAAAGGATGCAGAAAGGGAGGAAGGAGGGTTGAGGAGGCAGAATCAGGAGATTGGAGGGAGAAGGATTGAGCAGAGGGAAGAGATGATAGGATGGAAGAGGAGAGAGTAGCAGGAGAGAGAGAGCGAAGGTTGCGACGGCGCATTACCATCTGAGTAGGGGCAGAGTGAGTAGTGTTGGAGGAGAGCGAGAGAGAAAAGGATACAAAGTAGTGGTCGGAGACATGGAGGGGAGTTGCAGTGAGATTAGTAGAAGAGCAGCATCTAGTAAAGATGAGGTCAAGCGTATTGCCTGCCTTGTGAGTAGGGGGGGACGGTGAGAGGGTGAGGTCAAAAGAGGAGAGGAGTGGAAAGAAGGAGGCAGAGAGAAATGAGTCAAAGGTAGACGTAGGGAGGATGAAGTCCCCCAGAACTGTGAGGGGTGAGCCATCCTCAGGAAAGGAACTTATCAAGGCGTCAAGCTCATTGATGAACTCTCCAAGGGAACCTGGAGGGCGATAAATGACAAGGATGTTAAGCTTAATGGGCTAGTGACTGTGACAGCATGGAATTCAAATGAGGAGATAGACAGATGGGTCAGGGGAAAAATAGAGAATGTCCACTTGGGAGAGATGAGGATTCCTGTGCCACCACCCCGCTGACCAGATGCTATCGGGGTATGCGAGAACACATGGTCAGACGAGGAGAGAGCAGTAGGAGTAGCAGTGTTTTCAGTGGTAATCCATGTTTCCGTCAGCACCAAGAAGTCGAGGGACTGGAGGGTAGCATAGACTGAGATGAACTCTGCCTTGTTGGCAGCAGAACGGCAGCTCCAGAGGCTGCCTGAGACCTGGAACTCCACGTGGGTGGTGCGTGCAGGGACCACCAGGTTAGAGAGGCAGCAGCCACGCGGTGTGAGGCGTTTGTATAGCCTGTGCGGAGAGGAGAGAACAGGGATAGACAGAGGCAGAGTTGACAGGCTACAGAAAATGGCTACAATAATTTAAAGGAGATCGGAATGAAATGAACTAAACATCTGGGAAAGGAGAGAGTGGGGCCTCCCTCACCACAACACCCAAATATAACTCTCCCAACTTCCACCTCAAAAACTATAATTGTTGTAAACTACAGCGGTTTTCTAGGAATAGACTAACTTAGTTTATTCAGCTAGCTAACTTTTTACAGTATTCTTCCGTGAAAATCATCCAGGGCACCTAGTCATAAGACGCCACAGCCAGCTAGCATGCCGGACTCCAACAACACGGTTTAGCACCAATACTCGGCCACAACAAACCACCAGTGTGTCAACACGCCAAGCAGATCGTTCGTGTCCGTGTCTAACGTTGTGGGTTAGACCCGACAGTTTGAGCGAGTCCGTCGTCAACTTATTCAGCAAGTTAGTTAGCTAGAATAGTTAGCATACTAGCTAGCCATTGCTAGACAGGTGTTTTTTATACAGGTAATGAGCTGATATTAGGAGCACACTCTTAAAGGGAGTGCTCCTAATCTCAGCTTGTTACCTGTATAAAAGACACCTGTCCAAAGAAGCAATCAATCAATCAGATTCCAAACTCTCCACCATGGCCAAGACCAAAGAGCTCTCCAATGATGTCAGGGACAAGATTGTAGACCTACACAAGGCTGGAATGGGCTACAAGACCATCGCCAAGCAGCTTGGTGAGAAGGTGACAACAGTTGGTGTGATTATTCGCAAATGGAAGAAACACAAAATAACTGTCAATCTCCCTCGGCCTGGGGCTCCATGCAAGATCTCTAGTCGTGGAGTTGCAATGATCATGAGAATGGTGAGGAATCAGCCCAGAACTACACGGGAGGATCTTGTCAATGATCTCAAGGCAGCTGGGACCATAGTCACCAAGAAAACAATTGGTAACACACTACGCCGTGAAAGACTGAAATCCTGCAGCACCCGCAAGGTCCCCCTGCTCAAGAAGCACATATTCAGGCCCGTCTGAAGTTTGCCAATGAACATCTGAATGATTCAAAGGAGAACTGGGTGAAAGTGTTGTGGTCAGATGAGACCAAAATGGAGCTCTTTGGCATCAACTCAACTCGCCGTGTTTGGAGGAGGAATGCTGCCTATGACCCCAAGAACACCATCCCCACTGTCAAACATGGAGGTGGAAACATTAAGCTTTGGGTGTATTTTTCTGCTAAGGGGACAGGACAACTTCACCGCATCAAAGGGATGATGGACGGGGCCATGTACCGTCAAATCTTGGGTGAGAACCTCCTTCCCTCAGCCAGGGCATTGAAAATGGGTCGTGGATGGGGATTCCAGCATGACAATGACCCAAAACACACGGCCAAGCCAACAAAGGAGTGGCTCAAGAAGAAGCACATTAAGGTCCTGGAGTGGCCTAGCCAGTCTCCAGACCTTAATCCCATAGAAAATCTGTGGAGGGAGCTGAATGTTCGAGTTGCCAAACGTCAGGCTCGAAACCTTAATGACTTGGAGAAGATCTGCAAAGAGGAGTGGGACACAATCCCTCCTGAGATGTGTGCAAACCTGGTGGCCAACTACAAGAAACGTCTGACCTCTGTGATTGCCAACAAGGGTTTTGCCACCAAGTACTAAGTCATGTTTTGCAGAGGGGTCAAATACTTATTTCCCTCATTAAAATGCAAATAAATGTATAACATTTTTGACATGCGTTTTTCTGGATTTTGTTATTGTTATTCTGTCTTTCACTGTTCAAATAAACCTACCATTAAAATTAGACTGATCATGTCTTTGTCAGTGGGCAAACGTACAAAATCAGCAGGGGATCAAATACTTTTTTCCCTCATTATAGGTCTCTCTTTATGTAGTGTTGTGGTGTCTCTCTTGTCCTGATGTGTGTTTTGTCCTACATTTTTATTTTTAATCCCAGCCCACGTCCCCGCAGGAGGCCTTTTGCCTTTTGGTAGGCCGTTTATTGTAAATACGAATTTGTTCTTAACTGACTTGCCTACTAGTAAAATAAAAGTAAAATGAATACATACAAAAATACATGAACTCAAACTCAAGGTGATAGTAGGGCAAACTCACCAATGATGTTGAACTGCTATTTTCTAATTCTCTGGGAATGTTTTACCCCACATATTTGTTTTAACCCAATAATCATTTTGAATTCTAGTTTTCCTGCTCTTTAGCCTTTTGTTGTATTCATATATGGCCAGTGCCATCTTTTTCAAATGTTCTCTTGTCTATTACAATGTAACAAAAATTTATAAAACCATAAGATTCATTCGTAGTTTGGTTTGCACTATTTGTAGCAGCTCAGTTGTAACATGATCCATGTCCAGCAGATGGGGGCTGTTGTGTAGGCCTATGTTATGTAGTGACAGCTACGCAAGCTATCATTCCTGCTATACTGACCCAATCCCAATGTTAACCCTCAACCCTAACGCCCTGTGCACTTCAGAGATCTGAGAAGGTTTGACAGGTGTTAGCAATATGGCATTAAATCTAACCAGCCTATCTCAAGCCTAGGTGGAGCTATTACCATACATACCTATGCCATGTCCTTTCAGACCTCCAAACTGCACAGGGGAAAAATTGAAAAATGCAGTCGAACTGGCTTTGAGGTCCAGAGTTGAGTTTGAAGGCTGTAGGGTCTTATGATTAAAATTGAGATTGGGCCACTGTGTATTAAGTAGGTGCACACGTGCACACACACACACACACACACACACACACACAAACATATGGCCAGCTTAAAATAATAGTTGGCTCGACATTCCTTGTCCATGAAATGAATGGGCTTTGAGAGATGAGAGCGAAATAATTATAAACTACTATTTTCATGCTCTACCTCCCTCAAAGATTTGTCCTCAACATGATCGGCAGCTCTAAAGCGGTGTCTGTCTTTGTGTGTGTCTGGGTCCATGCCTGTATTTGGGTATGTGAGGGAATGACAGGGGCGGACGGACATGCAATGATTGGTTCATAGACAGGGTCTCTGCCTTTGTCTTCAAGGACATGTAGATGTAGCCTGGCTAAATTCCCAATCTGGCCCTCATACCATTATGGCCTTCTAATCATCCCCAGCAGGGGGGGGGGTGAATAGTTATGCACGCTCAAGTTTTCTGTTGCATCTTCAAAGTGGTAGGCATGTTGTGTAAATCAAATTATACAAACCCCCCAAAAACCCATTGTAATTCCAGGTTGTAAGGCAACAAAATAGGAAAAATGCTAAGGGAGGTGAATACTTCCGCAAGCCACTGTATCATTAATGTATTGTGCTTGACCTTTTCTTCACATCAATATGACATTTATATATATAAACACATGCTTGGAAATTCACAAATGTGCACAATATACATATTTCATAAACAGACAGATGGGGAGGTGCCAACGTCTGTTTGGAGATAAACTGTAAATGGGAGGATATAGGACTTTCATCATACTCTATGTCACGACTTCCGCCGAAGTTGGTGCCTCTCCTTGTGCGGGCGGCTATCGGCGGTCGTCGTCACCGGCTTTCTAGCTGCCACCGATCTACGTTTCTGTTTTCCATTTGTTTTGTCTTGTTTGTACATACCTGGTTCCCATTGTATGATGATTATTTCCTTATTTAACCCTCTGGTTCCCACATGGTTTTGTGCGTGTTTGTTCGTTGTGTTGTGTCATACGCTTTTGTGAGCTGGTGTGTTTTCCCTGCGTGGAAATTAGTGTTTGTTTTTTCAGAGTAAAGTACGTTGTGTACTCAGTTCTGTGTCCTGCGCCTGACTATGTCCTACCGCTGCACATTTGACA